>NC_140590.1:1285251612-1285881515 GCF_964204655.1 Triturus cristatus
TACTTTCTCTCCACTTGCTCAACTCTTTCTCTGTGGCTTCAGCTTGAAGGGACTTCACACTCTCTATTGTGTTTTCACACATTCCAACATCACCAACCCATCTTGCAGGGCCTGCAACATACATTCGAGTCTTCACATCTTTTGCTGTTTCTTTCGCGACTTCATCAGCAAACGCATTACCACGACCAACATCATCAGTGATTTTCTTGTGCGCACTGCATTTCATAATCGCAACTTGTAACGGTAGGGTCAGCGACTCAAGGAGATATTCACCAACTTGCCATTCTGAATCTTAGCTCCATGTGAAGTCAGAAACCCACGTTCTTTCCACAATCGCCCAAAACTATGAGCCACGCCACAGGCGTACTGGCTATCCGTATATATGTTCACTTTCATTCCTTCAGACAACACGCATGCTCTTGTAAGGGCAATCAATTCTGCTGCTTGAGACGAATTTTGTGGCACACGTGCAGTTTCAACAATTGTGTGCAAAGTCGTGATAGCATATGCAGCAGTCGTATCACCATTTGGAAGCTTGAAACACGAACCATCCACCCATAAAGTACCATCACACTCAGTCAGGGGAGTATCTTTAAGATCTACTCTCCCTTTCGTCTCTTCTTCTGTTCTGAACAGCCAATCATGTTGCTCAATCTCATCTAGGTCTGCTGGAATTGGTAATAGTGTAGCTGGATTCAACGTGTTGCATCTCTTTATGTGTATATGATTTGCTAACAGTGTCAGCTCATATCCGGATAATCGCGCACTACTTAAGTGTTGTGTCTTGGTCCTGTTTAATAATGTGTCCACAGCATGTGGAACCATAACAATCAATGTATTATCCATTACTAGGCCAGCAGACTGTCGAATAGACATAGCTGTGGCGGCTGTAGCTCTCAAACAACTTGGCAATGCCCTCGCTACCGGGTCCAAGCTTGACGAAAAATATGCGCATGGACGCGGTCTGTCGCCAAAAGGCTGTGTTAACACTGATAATGCGCAACCATCTTTTTCATGAACATACAATGTAAAAGGCTTGCTGTAGTCAGGGGTACCCAACACAGGAGCTGAACACAATGCATTACGCAATTCCCAAAAACTTTTCTGACACTCTTCAGACCATGGGATAGGATTCGGTGTGTCTTTACATGTTAATGCTAACAAAGGTTTTGCCAGCAAGGAGAAATTTGGTATCCAGTGCCTACAGTATGAAGTAATGCCCAAGAAAGCACGTACTTCTCTCTGTGTTCTAGGCACACTCAACTGCGCAATGGCTTGAATTCTTTCTGGGGTCAGTTTCCTTCCCTCCTTCGATAAGAGATGACCTAAGTAGGTCACTTCTTGTCGACAATATTGCAGCTTTGAGAGAGACACTTTGTGATGGGAGGCAGACAAATGACGCAACAATGACAATGTAGCTTCTTTGCAAATCTTTTCAGTATCCGCGGCGATTAGTAAATCGTCAACGTGCTGAATAAGGATAGCGCCACTAGGTAAAACAAGTGCATCAAGCTGCGCTTTTAAAGCCTGACTGTATATTGATGGACTTTCACAGTAGCCCTGGGGAGCGCGTTTAAAGCGGAAGCTGCGACCTCCTAAACTGAAGCCAAAAATGTCTCTGCTCTCCTCTGCAATTGGGATGCTAAAGAAAGCATTCTTCAGATCGATCACTGAGAACCATGCAGCGGAGGCTGGAATCATAGTTAACAAGGCAGTTATATCAGGGGCAACTGGAAACTGTGGCACAACAATCTTATTAACCTCTCTAAGGTCAATCACAAATCTGTAAACAGGTGGCTGTGAAGGGTCCGTTCGTTTTAAGACGGGGAAAACTGGACTATTGCAAACGTTGCCTCTTTTCTCCTCAATTACACCCTTTTTAATCAAATCGCTGACAATTGCTAACAACGCTTTCTGACCCTCATTGGAGATCTTGTACTGGGGAATGCGTGGCAATCTGACATTGGCTTTTAAAGTTACCACATATGGCGGTATTTCCAGGAGACCCACATCATTGGGACCAGTAGCCCAAAGGACATCCGGGAGGGATGACAATTCAGGTGGCATTGCATTTTTAGATAAATACATTGGGGAAATCACTTTTTTACCTAATGTAAGTTGTACTCCTGAGGGAGAACAATATAGCGTCGCATGCAATCTTTTTAGCAAATCTAATCCTAGCAAATTTTCACCACAACCTGTCGTTAGGATGAGGGGTGCTTTTAGCTCACAAGGTCCAACAGAAAGTGACATAGGACTAGAAATCGGGTTCCTAACTGGGGCGCCAGAAAAACCTACTGAAACATTCATTTCGCCAGACAAAGGCGCGCCGGGGAGTTTTGAATACATGATTGAACTCTTTGCAGCACCAGTATCCAGCAGAAAGGGCTCCGTTACGTTTGCTGTAGTTACTTTAACATAAGGTCCGCTCTGATCCACTGGCACTGAAACAACTCCCTCTCTCTGTCTACGGCTGTCCTAGTAATCATTATCTTCTACATTGTCATCTTCTGCATAATAATCATTATTGTAGTACTGAGCTGTATTACCAGTCGCGTTGGCTTGCTGATCAAAGCTATTTATGGTATTTTGAGGCGGAAGAGGACGCGCGTTCTGGGGAACATTTCCACGCCCTCTGCCTCTAGGAGCTTGCTGACCACCTCTACCTCTTGCGCCATACGCATTACTGTTACGCTGCATTAATTTAGGGCAACTATATTTAAAATGACCTTCCTCTTTGCAATATGAACATTGGTTGGGACCTACAGTGATACGTGGTTGATAATACCCATTCATTTGCTGATTATTCTGAAACTGTTGGGGCTGCTGATAGATACCTTGGGTTTGCCTATAATTATTCTGTCCTCCACGTGGTGGATACGCCTGCTGCAAGAGAACCTTTGTTTTCAGTTCTTTCGTTTTCTTATCTGTTCTATCCTTCTCATCTTTATCTCTATTTTCATAATACTGTGCAGTAGCCAGTATTTGCGCTGAAGAGGAAACAGCCCAAGAACTTTCTGAATCTTTTAATTTCTTACACAACTCGGGAAGTAGATTCTGCACAAATTTATCAACGAATAACCGTTGGCCACCTTCAGTACTCATGTCTTGACCACTGTGGTCGATAAACGTTTCTTCAAACCGTGTGAAGAAATCGGACACTGTCTCATCTTTCTTCTGCTTACATGCGGACAGTTTATCCCAATTCACGCGCATCGCAGGCATTATAGTTTTCATGTATGTAATAATTCTACCAGGGAGTTCTGCTACTAAAGGGTCAGGTTTCGCACCACCAACTTGGCCAGCATCTGCAGCAACGATATTAGCCCATGTATTACCCAATTCTGCAGCATGATCTACATTACGAATGGATCCCCATAAAGGCTGTGGAACCACATTCCAAAACAGCATATCTATGTCAGCCAGATTCATTACACACGATTCTGCAGTTTGTGATAACTCCTTATAATAACCTGTAGGGTTTTTACGGGGGTCAGGCAATGTCTGCTTAAGTGCTAACACCTCAGAACGCTTCCATGGAACATGTACCCAAACACGCTGAAAATATGGCTGAACAGGTGGGTTAGCAGCCAAATCACCAGGTCTCCAAACTGGAGGAACCTCACGCATTGGATATTGGCGTGCTTTTACCTTCTTCCCCACAGAGAATTCCTGTTCGAACAAGGATTGCTGACAATCGCCATTTCTGAAGGACAGTAAAGTCGCAACTGCTTTATCTACATTGGGACCCACAATTGTACCTTTTTCAAAATAAAATCGCACTCGACACAATTCCTGTGGGTTTGGGTTTGCACCATTATCCTCCAATTCCTCATTTTATCAAAGACATACCTCTGTTTTGGGGCATCCCATTGGTGAAAAACGTTAACAACTGATTCCACATTATAGAGTGAGGGGAAACCAATCCACCTACGTGCCAGATGATCTAACACCTCTTTCTCGTCAGGACCAGGCAGCTGACTGCGCAATTGCTTATGCTGTAAGCCAGGAGTCACACTAGATGATCCAAAGAGAGGCGACATTAAACTAGTAACTACATTAGCTAGTCGTTGTCGTGCTGAAGGAGAAGTTGAGGCGAAAATGGGGGGATAGACAGAGGGAAGAAAAACGGATTCAGATACAGGTACCGGGGTAGTACAAGAAGGAGCGCCAGGAGAGGCAGCTGATGTGCTAGGCAAAGTCGCAGGAAGCGCGGGGGTAACAGGTAACAAAACTGGCGGCCCTTGAGAGGGCTGCACTGCAGGGATAGGAGCCAGCTGAAGAGGAGCTGGTGGCTGCGGGAAGCCTTGCGGCATATTTACTGGAGGCTGCGCATTTACAAGCTGCGGAGGTGCGGTGGCATTTTGCGCATAAGGGGGTGGCGAACTTAACAAATGGTAGAGAATGTGGTGGGGAGTGTCACCTTCCCACTGGAAGAACTTAACAAATGGGACATTAGGGAATCTTTCTTTTTCTCTTTTGTCTCATCTTGCACAAGGGGTGACAAAACAGGGTAACATTTATCGATCCCTAGTTTGCGCTGTCTATGTAGCTGTTCATTCATTTGTTCCTCCTCATTATCTTTAAATTGCACAGCTGCTTGCATTACAGACATACCTCTTTCTCTCTTATTTCTTTTTGCTAGCTTAATTTCCTTCTGTTTGGCTTCCTTTCGCCATAGGCGGAAAGAATCAAACATCGCCGGCCGGGCTTTCTTTTTAAACAATTTCACTTCCAAATTATCTAAGATATCTGTATCGAAACTACCATTTTGGGGCCATTTTAAAACACCGTCCTTTCTGGTGTACCGGATCCATACTTCATTATATGCAATGGGGCCCACGCCATGTTTTACATAAAGCTCATAAGTTGGAGTTCCAATTGGAGGAACCGGACATGAATCCTCTAACTGGAAATCCCTTCCACAACCCAAACAAAACAATCTTCCAAATACACTAGCAACAGGCATCTTCGCTCACTAGTCTAGTTCCAAACTTCAAAGGATTATCGATTACGATAGTCTCGTGAATACACGAGTCCTCTGGCTTTGGCGTTTGCAAACTCCAAATCGAAATGATCACGAAGGATACCAAAAATCCCAAAGGATACCAAACAAACTGGGAGACGCTCCACTTATACTTAACTGAATATCGATGATCAATGGCGTCACCAGAAGACTCTCTCGATTGTTTCGCTCTCCCAAAATCGTCAAGGGTCCAAAACAGGGCGATTAATCAGGGCAGCAGTCCTTCGTAGCCGCCGGGACGCGGAAAACCTCGCAGAAAAGACTTTCGGACCACGTCGACATGCAGGTGTCGATGAAGTGGCGGCCTTCCTCCAGAATTTCCACACGAAGCTCCTCACGAACCTCTGGCTTGGACCGGTACTGCTGAAATCGTCCCGAGTTGGGCGCCAACTGAAGTACTGGGAATTTTAAGCCCAGCGGTGCAGGGGAACACACCCTATGACTTCGGGTTCTTCCTGTTTCAGACCTACAGAAACACAGAGTCTTCTGGGTGAAGTCAAAGATCAGTTTATTGGCTGCAGACCAATTGCAGGTATCCGAGAAGTACAACAGCATGTATGTTCTCAGGAGACTGCTTAAAGTTACAGAAACGGGCTTCTCCTTAAATACAAAATATCCTGCTTCAGGCACACATTCCTTGTTTTATGACATGGCCATATAAATGTATACATTACAAACGAAAAGGCAGAGTCATGATGACCATCCCACATTCCAGTTAAGCCAGCCCACAATTATTTACCCAGCAAGGCTCAGATCCCACATCAGATATCAACAGGCCCCAATAAACACGAGCATCTCCTGTTTGGAAAACAAGCCATAAAGCAGGAACAGTCAGGTGTGAAAGAGATTAGCTGGAGGCTCGTGTGGGATGAAAAGGCTTTATGGTGTGTCAAACCCTGATGCTAATTACAGGTGGCCGAAGGACGGGGAGCTCCTGAGACCGGACTGACCTGGAGCAGCGGAGCCAAGCTGCACAGGTCACAGAGAAGTCAAACAGAAAGTACATGTGTTCTAAAGGCCCGTACTTGCTTGTAATATGTAGCCTATGTGAGGGCAACCATAAGATGGCCACCGATCTAAGATGGAACCCACGAAGTCAATGTATATAATGTATACATAGTGCATTTATCAATGAAACGTTATATAAAGCACTTGTACATACCGCATTGACCATTCGCGGTTCGCTAATACCGGGATAGACAGGGGTAGGGCCCTGCCTCCTACGCGGTCCCAAATTTCAAAGTACGACATTGGGCTATTTGGCACTCGGGGACCCTCAGTATTGAAAGAGAATTAATTCCCCAACTTAAAACATGCCACGGGGCACGTTTGCACAGTGGTGAAGGAAGAGGGCGTGGCCAGAGGTGACATGTCTACAAACACACCCTGTGGCGCGTTTTAAGTTAGAGAATTAATTCCTCTTTAATCCTGTGGGTCCCTGGGGGCCAACTAGCCCACCAGTACCTCCAGTATGCGCCAGGGGGCTGCGTTGCAGAGAGGTGTTCAGAGGCCATGCCCCTTTTTACAACACTCTGCAACGCAGCTCCGTGGTGCTTACTGGAGGTACCTGGTGGACTAGTTGGCCCCCAGGGACCCTCAGGTTTGACGAGGAATTAATTCCCCAACTTAAACCGCGCCACAGGGTGTGTTTGCACACATGTGAACTCAGGCCCGCCCCCTCCCTTCACCACTGTGCAAACGCACCCCATGGCGTGTTTTAAGTTGGGGGATTAACTCCCCTTGAATTCTGAGGGTCCCTGGGGTGCAACTAGCCCACCAGCTACCTCCAGTAAGCGCCACAGAGCTGCATTGCAGAGAGGTGTAAAAAGGGGCGTGGCCTCAGAACATCTCTCTGCAACGCAGCCCCATGCGCATACTGGAGGTTCCTGGTGGGCTAGTTGGCCCTCAGGGACCCCCAGTATTCAAGGGGAATTCGTTCCCCTTCTGCAAACGCGCCAGGGGATGCGTTTGCAGAGTGCTGCAAGAAGGGGGCGTGGCCTCTGGCGCGATGCCGGTCTTTTTCTTTTTTGTTGTTTTAAGAAGGGGGGCTGTGTGACCCCCCTTCTTTTCCTAATATTTTGGCCCTGGGGACCCCATCCCCCTGGGCCTGCCCCCAATTTTTTTTTTTATCCAAAATTGGGAAGGGGGCCGCGTGGCCCCCCTCCCGAGGCCTTAATCCCTCGGGGCATGGCCTTTTTAAAAAAAAGAAAATTATTTTGGAGGGGGGCTGCGTTGCCCCCCTCCTTTGGCCACTTAAGGCCCCTGGGACCCCATCCCCCGGGGCCGGCCTTTGTTTTTTTTTATTTTTATTAAAATTTTGGGGAGGGGGTCAGCGTTGCCCCCCTCCCAGGCCACTTGTAGCCCCTGGGACCCCATCCCCCGGGGCTGGCCCTCTCTGTTGGGGACCGTGGGGGGTTCCCAATCCCCCCATGGTCCCAGCCGGCTCCCCGTGTCCTTAGTGAGCCGGCATTGCTTTTCCACATGGGGAGCTGCTAAGATGCAGTTCCCCGTGTGGAAAAGCAATTTGGTTTGAATTTTGAAAGAGAGAGCAGGTTTCCTGCTCTCTCTTTCAAAATTCAAACCAAGTTTGCTATGGCAGGGCCCTGCCATAGCAAACTACAGTGTCCCGGGGGTGGGCTCCCCGGGACACTGCAGGAGCCGGCCCTGGGGGGTGGTGGTCCCCAGGGCCATCAATGGCTCCAGGAGGGGGGGCCGCGTGGCCCCCCTCCTCACATTTTCAAAGCCCCGGGGTGGTGGTGGACCCCGGGGCTGGGGGGTCCGTCACAAACCCCCCAATCTAAATATTTAGAGCCCCGGGGAGGTGGCGGTACCCGGGGTGTGTGGGGGGCTTGAGCCCCCCCCCCCCCCCCCCCCACACAGGGTATTTTTTTTTTTTTTTTAAAAGCCCCGGGGTGGCGGTCCCCAGGGCTGTGGGGGACAGTGTGCCCCCTCGCAATCAAAATTAAATCGAGCCCCGGGGGTGGCAGTCCCTGGGGCTGCGGGGGGCCGTGAGGCTCTGCAATTCTTTTCTGAAAGCCCCGGGATGGCGGTCCCCGGGGCTGGGGGGCCTGAGAGCCCCCCTGCAACTAAAACCCAAGGGGTGGCTGTCCCTGGGGTGCCTGATAGCCCCCCACCTAATGCAAAGAAGCCACCGGGGTGGCGGTCCCCAGGGCTGGGGGGGCCTGAGAGCCCCCCCACCTAATTCAAAGAAGCCCAGGGGGGGTGGCGGTCCCCGGTGCTGGGGGGCCCCTCTGGGCCCCCCTTTACATAATAAGTATTGCCACTGGGATTTGGCCCCCCGGGGGCTAATTATCAACAAAGCGCGGGAGCCCGTGCTTCATTTTTAAAAAAAAATTTCCGCTGATATTTGCGCTGGGTGCGCGAATCTCGTAGATTTTTTAAAAAACACAAATACTTTTTTTGGCCCTGGGGGTCCTTGTGGGACCCCTGAGCAGGCCTAGAGGGTCAGGGTGTTTCTACCCTGCCCCCTTTTTGCATTTTGCGAGTTTTTTTTCTGCTTTCTTGTGCCTCGGTTCTACCGAGGCACAAGATGGCTGCCAACACTTCCTGGTTTGGAGTCTTGACAGCCAATTAGCATACAGCTTGTGCTCGGAAGGGTGCGCGGATCCACCGCTGCCATAGATATATATGTGATTTTGATTTTCTCAGGAACTACTGAACGGATTTACACCATTCAACAAAAAGACATGAGTGTGAACTCTTTGCCAAATTTGGTGTTTCTGTTCAGCAGTTCGGGCTGTAGCTGCGGTTAAATGTTCCTATGGGACATTGCATGGGGAAAACACATTTTAGGACCCCCTGTTTTCTTTGCCCCCGCTTGATAAATCACCCCGAGGGTTTCAGGATAGGAGCGGACCGGAGCGCCCCACCAGTTTTGAAAAATTTGCGAAGATTCGTCAACCGGCGCCAAAGTTATTCCAAATAGAATGTTGCGGATTTCCTATGGATAATAGGTCCTAACTATAACTACCTACTGGCGACCGCCAGTAGGTAATATATACCCAGTTGCTCTTCACTTGCACCACGCAATGTGGTACATGTGTGACACAACTATAGAATGCAATTTATGAAGCCAAGCAAGGCCACTTTGCGTGGCTCTGAGTGTCTTCATAAATCAAGAGTAATGTAATTGCTGCTTTGGATTACTCTGCCACACTGGCGTAATGAAACTTGTGAGGGCCTCCATGCAAGCCACATGGCTGGTCCCCCTCCGGGCTCAATCAGGAGCTCTGCAGCCAGAGTGCTGTGCTGAGTGGGCCCCCTGGAGCTTAGGGGCCCAACGTACCGCGGGGGCTGCGGGGGCCTGTGTTACGCCCCTGCTCTGCCATAGACAGGCGTTCCATGGGCATTGCATGGGTTTCCCACGCAACTCTCATGGTTTTTGATGCATTCCAAGATTTACCAGAACTGGTAAACCTAGGATTTCACTAAAAAGATACGCCTTCTCAGATGCCCCTTCCTGCACAAAAGCAATCATGCATGCAACTGAGGCACCTTTGCACCATGGTGCAAGGGTGCCTGCATAGGTGCTAGACAACCCATTGTGCGCCAGTGAAGTGACAGGAATGCGCTGTATTGGGATAAATACTACGTATGTCTGCCTTGTCCTTGTAAAGTAGTGCAGAAATGTGACTTGCTACGCCACAAAGTCATAAATATGCCCCTAAGTGATATGCTCAGAGCTGCAGGATGTTAAATCAATGCTGGGATTCAAACCTGGCTCTTAGTGGATTATGGATACCCTCTCCCGGCAGAGTTTGCTACTGCCCATTGAAAAAGTGATTTTTAAATGACTGTCGCTCCTCTTTTTGGATGCTATAAGGACAAGAGGTGTTGTGCCGTGTGGACGACTAGGCATATCACTGTCTCTACTCGTCCCAACCTGCCTGTGTCTAATTGTATTCTTGGGAACCAGCGCCCTCCAGTGATGGCGGCACCCGCCCAATATAAGCAGCTCTGCATCTGACCAGGGTTGTCCCTGCCCACAAATGACAAAGGCCACCTGATACCTTTAATGCAAGAATAGCAATAAAGAGCAGACTCGTAGTAAACAAATGAGAATTCATGCTTCTAAGCGCTAACAAGCTATTCAGTCACTGGAGTGGTGGACTGATGTGTTTTGGCAGGTATCCCTGATGCCACACCTCGAAACCACACAGTAGGAGACATGAGTATATGTGCTCAAATGTTAGTCAGGGAAGGGGGGGTGTCACACCCACGTATGCAGCCACACCATGTCTGTGTGAACTGGAAGCAGCAGTGGGCACATAGTTCTAACCTATTGGTTTTGCCAAACTCAGGGTGAGAGGCATATACCCTGCTTGCACAAGATAAAAGGCCAGTGACTACTTGAGAAGAAAGGCAGTAGTGAAGACTGCTGGGCATAGAGCATAAGGTTAGGGTTAGTCATGCATGGATTCAGTTAGGTGAACAAGCAGTGGATAATAAAGAGAGATGGGGTGTATGAGATCAGACAAATTATGAGAGGCGGAAAGAAATGTGCAAGAAAACACGGGGGAGCAAGTAGATTGAGAGAGTGTAGTGTTCAACATAACAGACTCTTGTGTCACGTACTGACTTTGATCCTTATGCCTAGTATGATCATGTCAAGTTGTAACCACCCCACACTTTGTTGTCTTCTCCAGGCCCTTTCTCAACCCCCTTTTTCCTTTTTGCAAAACTGGTGTTTTAACTTAGACCTTCACCAGGGGTGGTTTCTTCATAGGGGTGAGGGTGCGTTGGCCCCCTACTGCAAACCCGACACCTGAAACAGATTGTTTACCTCCCCTAAATACTTCCACTGCACTGCCATTCATTTTTCCCCATTAGGGGAGGGCTACAGTGCTCTCTCTCCTGGATTCACTGTGACGACCAGGAGAAACTGAGGCAGTGCTAACTGAACTGTGCATGTCAGATTGGCTGTTTTTATGTTATTAAAAAAAAAAAAAAAAAAAAAAAAAGGAAATGATGGACGGAGTGTTGAACATTGCAAGCACTCACCCCCAGTCAACTGATCTGGGTTTAATCCATCACCGTTCTTAAACCCACTCTGCCACCCCAGTTCAGACATGGCCATATGCAAATCAGTCTGACCCTGTGCCTCATGGGAACAGTCCAGCCCGAACTGCCAAGCCATGTTTTCCCTGGACCGGAAACAAGCTTCCCAGGACTGGTTTCTGGCATTTCAGCCGTCTTTAGCAAGGCTTGCTTGAATCCAGTGGCAAAGTGAGCAAGGGACTCACGTCTGAGCATACCCTGCCAACTTATGGCGAACAAAGCAAAAATCAAAGGAAATGATGGACGGAGTGTTGAACATTGCAAGCACTCACCCCCAGTCAACTGATCTGGGTTTAATCCATCACCGTTCTTTAGCCCACTCTGCCACCCCAGTTCAGACATGGCCATATGCAAATCAGTCTGACCCTGTGCCTCATGGGAACAGTCCAGCCCGAACTGCCAAGCCATGTCTTCCCTGGACCGGAAACAAGCTTCCTAGGACCGGTTTCTGGCATTTCAGCCGTCTTCAGCCAGGCTTGCTTGAATCCAGTGGCAAAGTGAGCAAGGTACTCACGTCTGAGCATACCCTGCCAACTTATGGCGAACAAAGCAAAAACCAAAGGAAATGATGGACGGAGTGTTGAACATTGCAAGCACTCACCCCCAGTCAACTGATCTGGGTTTAATCCATCACTGTTCTTTAGCCCACTCTGCCACCCCAGTTCAGACATGGCCATATGCAAATCAGTCTGACCCTGTGCCTCATGGGAACAGTCCAGCCCGAACTGCCAAGCCATGTCTTCCCTGGACCGGAAACAAGCTTCCTAGGACCAGTTTCTGGCATTTCAGCACTCCGTCCATCATTTCCTTTGGTTTTTGCTTTCACCGGTCCTAGGAAGCTTGTTTCCGGTCCAGGGAAGACATGGCTTGGCAGTTCGGGCTGGACTGTTCCCATGAGGCACAGGGTCAGACTGATTTTCATATGGCCATGTCTGAACTGGGGTGGCAGAGTGGGCTAAAGAACGGTGATGGATTAAACCCAGATCAGTTGACTGGGGGTGAGTGCTTGCAATGTTCAACACTCCGTCCATCATTTCCTTTGGTTTTTGCTTTGTTCGCCATAAGTTGGCAGGGTATGCTCAGACGTGAGTACCTTGCTCACTTTGCCACTGGATTCAAGCAAGCCTGGCTGAAGACGGCTGAAATGCCAGAAACCGGTCCTAGAAAGCTTGTTTCCGGTCCAGGGAAGACATGGCTTGGCAGTTCGGGCTGGACTGTTCCCATGAGGCACAGGGTCAGACTGATTTGCATATGGCCATGTCTGAACTGGGGTGGCAGAGTGGGCTAAAGAACAGTGATGGATTAAACCCAGATCAGTTGACTGGGGGTGAGTGATTGCAATGTTCAACACTCCGTCCATCATTTCCTTTGGTTTTTGCTTTGTTCGCCATAAGTTGGCAGGGTATGCTCAGACGTGAGTCCCTTGCTCACTTCGCCACTGGATTCAAGCAAGCCTGGCTGAAGACGGCTGAAATACCAGAAACCGGTTCTAGGCAGCTTGTTTCCAGTCCAGGGAAGACATGGCTTGGCAGTTCGGGCTGGACTGTTCCCATGAGGCACAGGGTCAGACTGATTTGCATATGGCCATGTCTGAACTGGGGTGGCAGAGTGGGCTAAAGAACGGTGATGGATTAAACCCAGATCAGTTGACTGGGGGTGAGTGCTTGCAATGTTCAACACTCCGTCCATCATTTCCTTGGGTTTTTGCTTTGTTTTTATGTTATGGCCAGCCTAACATGCACAGTTCAGGCTTCCAAAAGTAATAAACCAGGTGATTTGAACAGCAAAGAGACAGCCCAATGGTCTTGCAATGAAGCGTTGTGTTTGGCTGACCCAGCCAACCTTGGTACACAACTTTTATACTGTTTACTATTATAAGCAGCATGAGATCAGGGCTTGGAGTGGCTGGAACACTCAGGGCTTATTTATGTGGAAATTATGTTTAGTTTTGACAGTATAATGGTTGGTAAATGCTTTATAAATAGAACGTGCCCCGATTACCTTTGCATTGCAGAATGGAATTCGTAATGAAGAGGTGATCGGGGCACATTCTATTTTTAAAGCAGTGACAGTTCATTATAAGCAGTTTTAACTATTACCCCCCCACCACTTCCAAAAGTCACCAGTCGCTACTGCCCCTCACACCATAAGCGAACCTACACCCAGTGATTATAATGCAGAGAAAAAAATAGAGTTCATTTCGTAGACCTACATCTCTAACAATCACCAACAATTAAGCATTCTAGAATGTTAGTTTGATGATGTCTCCAGGGGGTTGAGATATAGTGTGATATCATTAACTGTACCACGCCTTCAGTTTTTTTTTTTCAATCCTAGCATGCAAGGCATAGAGCTGGCTCTGCCTGGGTTTTTTATTGCAGTGTAGCAAAACTTTAATTACATTTAGTGAAAAATAATGCAGTTTCTGAACATCTGGCTAGTATTCTAGCCTGCATAATATTTGTTGTCAATGAAAGTCAGATGCATCTGCACTGTCTTGTTGTTGGTCTCTTGCAATGCAAAGAAGAGAGTCAGTGGTCAAACCTTCGCTGTTGTCAGCTCCTTGCCTATAAAAATCTTTTATGAAATTCTAAATGTTTTTCCAATGTCTTATCCTTTTGCATCACTTTATTTTCTTGCTGTTATGTTGTTTTCAGACCTCTGTTCTTGGAAACATACAAATGCTATAAAATTGTTCTAAAATCTAATTTGTAGCAATATGATGCCCCTGAGGCCTGGTCAACACTATAAAAGTATTTTAACAAAATCTTTGTTCCCCTGACCTTTCTTATACCCAATGTACCTACAATGTGTTCTGCTATCCACTCTGTTCTTGCCTTGCACATATTGTGCTTACCTTATGCAAGTTCTGATTACCTTTTGGCACAGACCTACAGTGCTTGCTTTACTCAACTTGTGCTCACCCAAACCACCATGTTCTCACATGATTCACCCTGCACTCTACTCACCAACCGTGTATTTGCCTTGCAGCAAATATTTGCTTCCAACATGCAAGCTGTGCTTATTTCTTCTACTTTGTACTTAATCCATTATCCTTGCATTACTCAGACAAATTTGAAATGTAAAATATAATAAATGTAACCTTTTGTACAGCAGAATAATCTACAGATGGCAGAGATATCTTTGTATTACCATAAACATTTCCACACCAAGAAAATATCAATCACATGAAATGCTTTCCTCCTAACCCCATGCCTAGCCCCACCCCAAACTCCTCCCCACTATCATCTACTGCTCAATTTAGTGAGTACCTGCACTTCTTTTTTCCATTTAAAGCATTGCTTTTACAGTGATTAGACAACTGGTAATGTACTGGTTGCGTTGTTGTTACTGCACATACGGGTAAAGTGTTTTTATGTACACTATGTAGTGAGATGCTGTTAGAACTGTCATCCTTAGGATTGTCTTCCCCCAAATGTTTTGCCTGCTTAACTCCACTTTTTCCTGTAGCTTTTTGTTGACCTCAGGACTCTTAACACTTTACCACTGATGACCAGTGCTACAGTGTGTGTGCTTCTCCCCTAAACATGGTGACATTGGTGTATACCTGATTGGCATATTTAGTTTACTTATACGTTCCTTGTAAAGTGGTATACCATATACCCAGAGCCTGTAATATAAATGCTACTTGTGGGCCTGCAGCAATAATTGTGCCATCCACACAAGTAGGTTTTCAGACCTGTCTCTGGCCTTCCATTGCAAATCCTGTGAGTACAGTTTACTGCCACTTGGAATATAAAGCCACTTGCCAAGCCCTAAACTCCCCTTTTATTACACATACTCACCTCTAAGGGCAGGGTGCTGTGTAAGTTAAAGGTGGGACATGCTCCTCTAACGTTTTACATGTCTTGGTAGTGAAAACTGCTAAATTTGTTTTTCACTACTATGAGGAGTTCTCCTCTCATAGGCTAGCATTAGGAATTCCTTAAAACACTTTTAAGGTGTAATTTGTGATTAGAAAGCAGTAGCTGCATCGCGTTTCATATCTTTGGAACAGTAATGATAAATCCTCTTTAGGCCTAAAGTTTGGTTTAACATTATTGTTTTAGAAATGCCACTGTTACAAAGTGGGCATTTCTCTTCTCTTACTGCTCTGTGTACCGAGCAGCCTGTCTTTAATACAGGTCTGGGGTGGGCGTTCCCTCTAGATAGCCAAAACCACAGGAATGGTGGGTGTTACAGAGAACTCATATGCATTCATCTACATTCTGATTGCTCTTCTTAGACAGGAAAAAGTTAGAGAGCTGACACTTACATCTGAATAGGCAGTGTCCTGTGTACCACACAAACAGCTGATTACCTTCAATAGATAGCTTGGCAGACAGGGGTGGGATGAAAGGGGACTTGCACACTTCAAGAGATTGCTTTGAAGACACCCCTACATCAATGGCACATTTGGGTATAAGCACTGGGCCTGTAAAGAACTCTGCCAGGAGTAAAGACTGTTGTGCTACAAGGATTGCAACTCTGCTTGACTGACTCTTCTAAAGAAATTGCTTTTCTGCTTTGCTGCCATGTCCTGCTGCCTGCTGATATCTTCCCTGTTTAGGACAAGGACTGGACCCATCTCACTTAAACCCAGAGTGACTCCATGGGTTTGCTGGCCTGCCCCCTGTCCTGAAGTCTCAGAGCCACCAAAGACTTCCTACAACCCTGCTGCGGGTTCTGGACTCTGCCATGTGTGAGTCCTCCTTTGCCTGAGGTGCTAATCCAGTCCTGGCCCTCAGAAGTGAGTTTGGAGCGATTTTTGCTTCAAAATCAACGTAGTGATGACTTTCTGCCAATCGGAAATGAAGAATTGCCCTTTGACTCCGACGCAGGAGCTGATCGATTACATTGCCTTGACGGTCAGCGCAGCTCGACATCAATGTAGTGCCTGCATCATAAAGGGGTTCAACTTCGTAGCCTTCATCGACTGCACTAATTGACACTGACGCTTCGCCTCAATCCACAGGCTCAATGACAACGTGGCGTCTTCTCGAATCCTCACATCGGGTGTTCAACGTCGTCACTTTCTCAATCCAAGGTACTTTGTCAGCGGGACCTTTTTGAGCCTTATTGCCAGCCTGCCCTCCATCACGGTTGGCCTGAACTTTGGATTTACCCTGGTCTAGTGTGACCTCAAGTAACCCCCTTAGCACTAATGACTTCTAAGCACTATTTTGGTTCATTCTTGAAAATGTATAACACCTATTCCACTTGTTGGATTTTTGTTGTTTTGGTCTTGATTTCCTCTTCAAAATATTCTCTATGTTTCTAAACCTGTGTGGAGTATTTTGTGGTGTTTTCATTGTGTTGCTGTGTGATTGTGTTGCACAAATCATTTACACATTGCCTCTTTAGATAAGCCTGACTGCCTTGCACCAAGCTACCAGAGGGTGAGCACAGGTATTCTTTTGGTGTGTATCTAGTGTACCCTGACTAGGAGTTGGGGCCCTACTTGGACAGGATACATATCTCTGCCAACCAGAGACCCAATTTCTAACAGATGGTGTACCATTTCTTTTTAGCGTTCATTTATTTATATACATTTCTTAACCCTATGTACTTCAAATTTTTTTAAAATGTTTTTTTGTAAACCATATAGTAATGACATTTCTTTGCAACATTTTTATATATATTTCTTAACCTAATTGATAGTGAAGTCTTAGGGCTGTAATTTCTTTTTAGTGTGCTGTTTTTGTCTGTGTTTATATTTGTTAAAAAATAACATTTTATTAATATAGCGTTAAAATTAATGTGAATATTGTAGGTATTTTAAGTCCACTGTCTTTTTAATGCACGCGGAAGGTAACTTATTATTTAATACTTGCACAGTAGTGTTATTTGGCCATATTGCTTTCTTTCATTAGGCAGTGTGAAAAATGAATAGGTTGGGTAAGTGAACAGCTGCTGTTTCTATTTTATCTTGTATTTTGTGTTTAATAATTCAAATATTGTTTATAATGGAAGGCATACGTGAAATAGATATACGCTGTGTTATTATTTCTATCACATACAGCAAATTTCATGACAATTGATTGCATTATGCATCGTTTCAATAATGATCATCCCCCAACATTCTTTTTAGAAGTTGGCTCACTGTAAAGCGTTGCAATGTTTGTAACATTTTTGTAACCTCTTTTTCATTGGACTTTGTGGTATTGTGTTTTAATTTGGAAATGTTTAAATATTGCCTCTACTGCACCATTCACAGTACAGAACCAGAAGTGTTAAAAAAAAATCATAAAAGTTCCTAATTTAAAATTGCATACAATGGAATTTTAAAATTCATAATACAACCATATGGAGGAAAATGAATATATTAAAAAACAGAAGTCCCTAGCTAGAACCATCAAGCCTTTTTGCCAAGCTCCCCAGATCGAATCCTCCAAGCCCAAAGTAAGTACCTTGAGTGACAAAGACAACTTGTTCCATTGTGTCGCATCTCAGGAGTCCAAGAGCCTCAGAGAAGTGTGTAATACCGAATAATCTGCAAATAGGGACAATCCACCTCCTTCTTGGAGTCACATAACCTAGGCAGAAGAATAGGAAGTGTTGTTCCGTCTCTGGGGACTTTGACCAGAAAGGGAAATTAATGGATGTAACAGTGTTCTTTGCCCAATTGGCTGTGAAGGATTTGAGGGGTAATTTGCCTATTCTGAATATAATATACAAAATTTCTGTTTGACTGGGCTTAATCCTATCCAGGTACAGCTCAAAGCTAGAATGCATTATTGGAGAAGGAATTTTGTGGTACCGCCCCCCTCCTTTTGATCATTCCATAACCTGGATAGCATACATTGTCAAAAATGCTTTCTTTACCTTGTTGACTATGGGCCTGATTAGGACTTCGGCGGTCCTACAGCAGATGCTGCAACACGAAGTCCGCTGTAGTACTGCCAAAGCCGTGGTGCTGCCACCCACCAGATTAGGACTTTAATTCTGGTCTGATGGGCGGTTGTGTGGCGGCCTGAGAGCAGTGGTCTGTCAGGCTCATAGAAGACCGCCGCTGTCAGAGCGCCGGCTGCACCTTTATGCATGGTATGGAATACTTGCCACACCATGCTCACCCTGGCCCAGAGGTGGCAGGGGGCCCTATTAGGGCCCCCTTAGTTAGTTGCCTCACCGCCGCCCTTTTCATGGTGGGCTAAACAACATGAAATGGTGGTGGTTTGGCAACTTGGAATATGCTCGGCGGTGATGGTGCCGCTGCGGCACGGCCAGCATATTTCTGCCTCAGACCGCCACACCGCGGGATCCCGGATCCCGGTGGAGGTGGTGGTCCTGTGGCAGTCTGACCGCCACACTCAGGATGCAGCGCACAGGGCCGCAGTGTGACAATGGTTGGACCACCACCACTGGTTCGGCGGTCCTCGTAATAAGGCCCTATATCTTTTGCAATTGTCATTGGGGACTGACATACTTCCTTCATAACTATTACCACTCATAATGTGAAAATAACATTCATATAAACACCAAAGTTGAATGGCTTTTAAAACATTCTTTCATTGCAATACAGGCACAATAACATTTTTAATTATTTCCTTAGGGTCATATTTGCCTATTGAAAGAGGAGGTACCAACTGGTACAGACTCTTTCAATAGCTAACCAAAGCATTGTTTTCTGAGTTCGGGTCACTGTGAACTATTTGGTTGTCACCGCCACTGCAGAAAATATTGTCAATTATTAGACTTGATGCTTCAATAATACATCCTAATGCTTGTAAGCACTTATGTCTTTTAGTTATTCAAAGTGCAGTATACATGTATTGTTTCGGGTTTTTATGTATGCTTCTGATATTTTGTAAATTGAGACTGTTTATGCGAATGCAGAAGGAGCTGCCCCATTGCTTTCGGGGTCCTCTGTGAGCTTATTTGTACGGTAAATACCATTTGTCAACTACTAAGTCTCACCATGTGGCTAAATAAATTCATACAAAGAGTTGAAAGGGCAAGCATTGCAAAGGTGAATTGGCATGAAACATCCTTTGCAAAGTTGTGTGTAAGTTCAAAGGTGTCCCGACCGCAGTGCTAAAATGAAGCTACAAGAATGTCTCACCGGGGAATCCCATATAAGATGCACATTTGTTTGCTTACCTCTTTTTACAGTATCCATTGACTGCTTATGAGACTTGGTAAAGCACTGCACATATGGCTGAAAATGGTACACTGACATATGTCTTTGTGATTAGTATATTTTTCTGTTTAATAGCTATGCAACATTTACTTGGCTTTCCTAGCAATGAAGTGCCTCGTCAGCAGTTGCGGCCGGCATGACTCGAGGGTGGGGGGTGGCGGTCGCGCGGGGAGGTTAATTTAAATTTAAAAAATAATTTAAACTTATCTCTGCCTTTGGTCCCGAGTTGTGTCTCCTCTCTCCGCTCCTCACAGGAAGCAGGTAGCCTCCCTCTCCTCCCCTAAGCTAATCACAATGCTGCAATGGCAGTGTTGTGATTGGCTGGCACGCCAACTACACAGGCGTCTATGGAGAGGCCTGGGGCCGACCAAACAGTCAGCGCCCACAACAGTGGGCAAGCCACTCCTCCCCTGCCTGAAGCATGACCGCCCACCCGCCTGCCCCCAATCAAACCCTTCTGCTTTCTCGCAGTGCGGGAAGCAGAAACATAAAGTGGTATTCATAATACCATTTTATGTTTCTGCTTGTCGCACTGCGAGAAAGCAGTGAGGCGATGCTCATCCGCCCACGTAGAAGAGCCGCCCCTGCTCGTCAGGTGTACTAAGAACTATATAAATTCACTTACAGTACAAAATTAGTACACACTTTTACATATTAGCCTCCTGTGTTTGTATGCTGTTTAGAATTTTAAATGCACAATGCCTTCACACTTTTTGCTGCTTTGCCTCGCTCAATGTAGTATGGCATCCCATCGCTATACACCTTTTTTTTTATTGCATTACTCACTATCCTTAGAGCGCACAAAAGAATATGCAATTAAAAAAAACATAATGGTATATGACTACTCCTGTACATTCTTAACAATTTCATCCTTGAGTTATGAGATTTAGCACTCCGGCTGTTTTGATTGGAAGATGATATTTAATTGCAGGATGTATATGCTATTATGTTTCGTTTCCAAAACTAATTGTCCGAAATATTATTCTATTCAATTTTACTTTCAGCAATGGTTACTCCAAACATTGTTTTCTGAGTGTGTATTGCCATTAACTGGGTGGGTGTCACCACCACAGCAAATATAATCATTTTTTAGATAGACCCTCAAGGATATTGCGGCATAGATTTGCAAATTTTGCATCGAAAAAATTGACATTTTCTGACACAAAAATTGACATTTTGCTTCCTTATTGCAGCACTTTATTTTACTTGTAATCATTCCTTTTCAGCCCTAAATCAATGGAAACTGGTTTAGCAGAGTATTCCACTTTGACCTAGGCATGTTTAAAGTGTCTGAGTGTTTGTTTGCTATATTCTCCTTTACGGTAACAGTCTGGATCATAGGTTAAGCCACGCACAATAGCAAAGGGTTGCTAGTCATCCTGTTTTTTGTGGCATTGTGCTGACTTGGAGCTAGCGTTTCCAAGCCCCAGAGCCATCAAGGGTAGGACATCATGTTTAGATATTCCCGCTATGTACAAAAGCCAAACTCAAGGTTTTCCAGCAGCTGCCCTAAGATTACCCTAGATTACCCTTCCACTTCTTCTTCACCTGGCCTCTTACTTGTTTTATTTCACAAATATACCCATTCCTTTATTTGACTTGTAGTAAGCCAAGGGTATGGGGCTCTGAGGACAGTTATATGATTTTATTTGTTTTTCAAATTTGCATCTTCACTGTATTTCGGGATATTTTATTTTTCGTATAAGAATTCTCGTTTAGCAATTCATGAGATATTCGGCAGGGGTCCCACAAAATAAAATAAAAAATAAATATAAGAAAATAAAATAATAACACCAGAAAACGTTAAATTGCAGCAGGGTATCTAAGGTGCACCCTAGGAGCTGATCCAGGGCAGGCATAACTGGCATGGGACCACCATTGTGTGCTGTATGCAAGAACCTTGAAGAACATAAAAGACATTCAGCACCCATTTACTATGAACAACAGACATGAGCCAAACACACATCACAAATATGTTACATAAAGTAACCCATTTAAAGGGTGCTTAGCAGAGTGGTACAGGAAAAATGGTGTGTGCTCCTAAACTATCAAGTAAAGTTTGACTGAATATCAGTATCCATTAGGATTGGGCTGGCCTATAGAGCAATCAGGCAGTGCTCAAGGGGCTGGTCTGATAAGATTGTGTGTTGGACAGTTTTTTGGAGGTTTGTGAGCCTGTTTTATAGTCTGGAGGGCAGGTTTTTACTGTTGATTTTACTGATATTACCCCAAACATTGCTTGTAGCAAACACAAATGCATGCACACATTACCAAACACCTATAGTGTCTCCAAAAGTTCAAAACTGCTCTATTTGCCGATGTGGGCAACATTTCTAGCCTCCTGATACACTAACAGTGGACACTTTTATTTTGGTGCCCTGGCCTATTTTCTGCCCCAGACTGAGCCTGGTCTCCATAAAACGTGATTGGAGAGTGCAGTAGTCACCCTCATATGTGGTTATTGCTTGAGTTTGGACCCTCCTTGCAAGCAGAGCCTGTTGCTATAATGGGAAATGTGTCAAGGAAAACATGAAGCACTCACAGTGGACTCACTGATGGTTAAAATACTGCTTGCAAAAATATTGCCCCATTGTGTGCAAATGTTCTGTTAATAATTCAAATGAGGTGTCTTTTTTGTAAATGGTCTATAGGGCACAATATTTTGTTAGACGACATTTAGAATGCGATATTCAGGTACCATCTCAGTTTTACATAGGAGGTTAAATGGGAGAGACCAACATGCATGCCTTCTATTGCGGCACAGGGTGAAGATCTTTGGACTCACTTGTGACACCATAGCAAAGCATCTCTTGCCAGATGTCACTCAATCACATACTGACTGGTGAGAGGTATAGTTCAGATGCCACTGTGTCCCCTACTAGCATCAGTGCTACCGAAGGTGCTTAGCCCAGAGGCTAGTGCTTGGCTTCCTGCACCACAGAGAGGGTTAGAAACGCCCCCCACCCAACAGAATGTGGCGAGTGCCCCCACAGACTCCCATATCTCATGGAAATTCATAGGTCTTATGCTGAATGGGTGCCCGTTGGCTGTGCTCCCCAGCCCTGTGCTGCATGTGCCTGTGATAAGCTGCTGAAGAGGGTATGGATCACTATGCAGCTCTCCCCTGTGCACCGTATCACGTGTGGCACACTAAAACACGTTTTCTTTGATATTCTGAGCTATTATCTTAAATTCCAAAGGCTAAATTCCTTATATATTGTTTCAATCTTCTGCTAATGACACTTCTAGCTAATGGTTTGGAACTGATGTTCCGTATGCACAGGTTTTGAACACTGCAGACACTATGCCCATTAATGGCCCACAGCAGGGTGATTGTGAAATGGATCTAAAAGAGGAAAAAAACACATTGCTGAAAATGTAGTCCTTTTCGGACTTTGTTCCCTTTCAAAGTGCAGCCTCGGGACAGAGAAAAAAAGGAAGACTTTTTATTTTCCAAATTCCGTCAAAATAAATAAAACAAGACAAAGTGGCTAGATTGGTTTTATTCATACTGAAACACACTAGCACCACCTTCCAGAGTTTGCCAGTGAAGTTCTGCTTTTGTGTTCTTGTCTTTCTTTCAACAACATTACATTCCCCTTCGTTCTGTGGGGAGAGAGGAGTGCGCAGCCCTGGATCCACGCGCCAAAGAATGCAGAGGCTGCAAGTTGTGAACTTGATGTCCTGGGGTTTTGCCGCCAAAAAGATAAATATTTCGTGCTCCTCTGCAGATTTTGCGATAATTTTGTGGATGCCAAAACACAAAATGCTGGCGGGTCTCATTAGACATAACAGCTGAAAGGAATTCTTCTCAATCTAAACATTAAATTAATTAGGACTGCAGAGAGCTTCCTAAATCATTATCCAGTTTCTAAGTGCTATAACAGGTGACTATCAGGGCCGAACTGGGAACCAAAACCGGCCCTGACAAAGTGCTCGGCCGCCCCCCCTCGGGGGTTGGGGGTGCTGCCCAGCTCTTTACTAGGGCCGGTTTTCGGCCGATTTTGTTACAGGGCCGATTTTACAGCTATGCTGCAAAAACGGCCCTGTAACAAAAACGGCCCCCAGGGGCCCAAATCTGGCCCCCACTCGTGCAGCGCACCAGGGGATTGCCCGGTGCCCCATACGGCCAGTCTGGCCCTGGTGACTATTGCTGAATTGCAATGTTTATACTACCTCAAAACAAATGATGTGGTAGGGAACATCAAAGCCAGAATATTTAATAGGTCCCCATGTCTTGCCCAGAATATCGAGGGACAAATTATTGAAGAGAAAAGTACACAGAGGGAGGTATGGATTTATTACTTTCTACATACCTTGAAGCTATATATATCACCACGTAGATGAGGATTTAGATATGGAAGATATCTACGTACTTACTGTTCAATATTTAGTCCCTAGAAATGCTGTTTACAATATTGTGACTTGTCCATATCCTGACTTCGATATTCTTAACCCACAAATGCAAGTGTTGATCTGGGGTTAAAGCACATTCTTAGTTCAATCATTTTTTTTTTTTATGTTTGAAAAGCTTTATTAGCCATTAATAGAGCACAAACATACCAGCAATGAATGGAAGAAACAATCTTAGATAAGATAAATGAATAAGCTGATATCTGGAAAAAAAAAAGCATAAAAGCATTTTTCGGAATTTTACATATGAGGGAAGGAGAAGAAGGCGGGGAAAGGGAAGGGAAGGAGGGGGAAGGAGGAGGGTAGGGAATACTAACATTATGAAACAGAAAAAAAAGTAGAAGAGGGCATACTAGATTCGATATCATATATAAGCAAAAATAGTTTGTCAAGAAAAACAAAATGTATAACAAGTTAACAGGGTAAAATATGAAAAGACAGAGATATTGTCATTCAAGGAGGTTTAAAATTCTCAGAGGTTAAACGAGAAACATTTTTTAGTGCAATTCGGTCCAAATAGGTGGTAAGGGGCAACCAGAACAGATCTCTATTAAATACTGGCTTACATGAGGAGGCGAAAGCCACATCCAGTCTGTGGAATTGACAGAGAGTGTTCCACCAATGTTGTATGGACAGCTTGGTGAGGGGTTTCCAGTTAAAGGAGATGTGCTGAAAAGCCAAAGCAAGTGTGAGATCAAAAAGACCATGAGTTTGTGGGGTAAGTGCTATAGAATCAGAAAGACTACCAGCAAAGAGGAGTGGAATAGAATACGGAATGGAAATAGAGAACAGACAATAAATGTATGACCAAACTTTCTCCCAAAAGTCAGACACCGAAGGGCAGAGAAAGAGAAGATGAAGGAGGTCAGCATTTGAAGAGCCACAAGTCCAACAGTTAGAGTCAGTAGTAGATGAAAAACGAGATAAAGAAACAGGGGATAGATAAAGTCTGTGGTAAAGAAAAAACATAGATTGGGTAAGAGAGGCAGAGCGAGAAATCTTTAAGGATCTGGTCCAGAGTTTGTCCCAAAAAACTATAGACCATTCGCATCCTAGATCCAATTCCCAAGAGAGTTCCAGTTTAGATTTAATGCGATTTCGGTTGGGGGCTAAAAAGAATTTGTGTATAAGAGAGGCTTTGGGTAAAGTACGAAGTATTTTAAGGAGAGAGTTTTGGGTATCAGAGGAGGGTAAAGAGGGAAGAGAATAGTAAATGTCAGTGATGATTGCCATAAGAATAGTGAACTGTTGAAGAACAGAGCGGGGGCAATGGAATAAGGATTGAAATTGGGGAAAGGAGCAAGGAGAGACACCGTCAAAAAGATGATTAACCCATATAATACCTTTTAATCTCCATGTCTTCCAAAAAATGGGCCTGTTATTTAAGAGGATAAGCGAGTTATGCCAAATAGGGGATTCTAAGAAGGATTCACAAGAACTGACAATAGGGCGGACCAGAGGTTTCAATAAGGAACAGGTATGTCTAAATAAAGGAAGAGAGGTTTGAGAAGTTTTGGTAGAGAAGCGTATAACTTCATTGAAAGAATGGGGTAGTTATAAGATGTGTTCAATGAGGAGCCAAAGAGGAGTAAAGGGGGAGGGGTCGGTTATAAGCCATTTTGAGGCTTGGCGAAGGGAGAATGATTTATGATAAAGACCAAAATTCGGTACGTTCACGCCGCCGTTAGACTTAGGCTTACGAAGAGAGGATAAAGCAATTCTGGATCTTTTATTCTTCCAGAGAAATCTAGAAAGGCACAAATCAATACGTTTGAAATAGAGAGCAGGAATGTGGACAGGAAGCATGGAGAGGATATAAATTAAAATTGGAGCAATCATCATCTTGATTGAGTCTAAACAACCCCACCAAGAAAGAAAAAGAGGGTTCCAAGAAGATGTTAGTTTCGCAATACAGGATAAGGCTGCAGACATATTTAATTTTATGGAAGAGGCAATGGAATTGGAAAACCAAATACCTAGGTATTTAATTTTTAAACTATTCCACGCAAATCCAGTGGAAGAGAAGGAGTGGGGGAGACAGAATTTTGTGAGAGGAAGCATTTCAGTCTTATCTGAGTTAATTTTATAACCGGAAACCTGCAAGAAGGATTCAAATTCAGACATTAATGGGGGAATAGAAATAAATAAAAGAATATCATCTGCGTACGCAGAGAGCTTCAGCTGATGATCACCGTAAGGAAAACCAGAAATGGAATCATTGTTACGAATAGAAACCAAAAAGGGTTCAAGGGCTAAAACGAAAAGAAGAGGGGATAAAGGACAGCCTTGTCGAACACCACGTTGAAGAGGAACTTAAGAAGATACACGACCATTAACTAAGACCGTGGCTTTCGGAGCAGAGTATAGTAAGGAAATAAGAGATATTAATTTAGGACCAAATCCATGCCAGTGTAACGATGCAAACAAAAAGGACCAATCAACTCTATCAAAAGCTTTTTCTGCATTGACTGAAATAGCGGCCAAAGAAGAGGAGAGGGAAGGAGCTTTATTTAAGACATTGAGAAAAAGGCGTGAATTGTCGGAAGTTAATCTACCTTTAACAAAACCACATTGCTCTTTACCAATAAGATGGGGCATGAGGGGATCTAAACATAACGCAAGCATCTTCGCAAATAACTTATAATCAACATTGAGAAGGGAAATTGGGCGGTACTATTTACAGAGTTGAGGATCGCGACCATCTTTAGGAATGAGACAAATAGTGGCTTCCTGAAAAGTGCCTTCTGTCTTACCAGTTGAATGAAATGAATGAAAGAGCGTTAAAAGTTTGGGAAGTAATAAATCGGAAAAATGTAGATAAAATTCAACAGGAAATCCATCTGGGCCAGACGTTTTCCCTTTAGTGAGAGTGCTTAAAGCATTGGAAATTTCCGTAAGAGAGAGATCTTTTTCAAGGTCAAGAAGATTAAGATGGGAAATAGAAGGAGTGGGGAGTTTATCAACATAGGTCTGAATGATAATAGAGGAAGTTGGAGATTCTGGAGTATAGAGATTTTGATAAAAGAGTTTAAACTAATCAAGTATTTCCTGATCCTTATCAGAAGGGAGTTATTAGAAGAGTAAATAGATTCTATAAGCGTACATTCTTTACGACATTTGAGATAATTTGCTAAGAGTTTCCCTGCTTTGTTACGACCACCATAATAACGAGCGCTACTGCGGAGGAGCAGTGATGATGCATTGTCAGTGGTAGATTTGTTGAACTCTAACTTAGCTCGTATCAATTCCGGTGAGATAGAGTTTTTTGAAGAAGTATAAAATGTATGTTCCAGAAACTAAATATGTGCTAACGTAGACTTCTGCTTCTGAAGAAGATGCTTCTTTTTCTTAGAGACAAAGTCTATGATAAACCCTCTTTCCATAGCTTTAAAAGAGACCCAGATGATATGGGAGAAGGAACTAGAATCGCAATTAAGTTCGAAGAATTCCGTAACAAAAGAGCGAAAGGAGGAGGAGAAAAAAGGGTCGGTAAGAAGAGAGGTGTTAAAACGCCATCAAGAGGACTTTGGACGGGGAGGAAGTAAATCAAGGTCTGTGATGATAGGGGCATGATCGGAAATGACTATGGGTTCAATAGAGGAAAACAATAAATTTAGACACAAAGATTGAGAAAGAAAGATATAATCTAGGCGAGAGAGAGAGAGGCGTGAGGAGGAGAGAAAAAAGAATAATCAAGAGTGTCAGGGTGAGAAAGCCTCCAGGAGTCCATGAGATGCGTCTGAGAAATGGTATCCAGAAATTGTTTGTGAGGTTTATGTGGAGAGAAACGTACTGTGGATTTGCGATCAAGAAACAGGTCTACAATTTGGTTGCAGTCACCACATAGAATGAAGAAATCATCTTGAAATTGAATACATTTTTGCGTAACCAAAGGCCAAAAAGAACAATCAGGTTGTGTAGGACCATAAATATTAAAAATAGTTAAAGGAACAGAGTTAATTGACAACTTTGCTGGAACCCATCTACCTTCCGTATCATTTTCTTGTGATAACATTTTACATTTCAATTTTTTATGACATAGAATGACAAAACCATTTTTCTTATTAGTAGATGGAGAGAATAAGACCGTACCCAAACAGCTTATTTTTAATTTAAGTGATTCAGTTTCTGTAAGATGAGTCTCTTGCAAGAGAACTATGTCAGGGTTATACGAAGCAAGGTGGGAAAGGAATTTCTGTCTTTTAATAGGATTGATAAAACCTTTTACATTCCAGGAAATAACTCTGAATGTAAAAACATTAAAACTTGAAATGACTTATACAAAACCAAGTATGCGATAACATGTAAGGAGAGAGGAATAACCAATGGAGAAATGAAGGAAAGGGTTAGAAAAGGGAAAAGGAAAGACTGTAGGGAAAGGAAAAGTGCAAAGGAGACAAGAGTAGAGTAAGAAAAAAGAAAAGGAAAAATGAGGGGAGAAAGGAGAGTCAGAAGAGAAAGGAGGAATATAAGAAGAGACAGTATATATCCAAGGGATGACTGAGAAAACATACCTGAGGGGAATGAAGACAAGATAAGGGGTGGGGCAGTGGCGACGAACGGAAGACGGACACCCGAACCAGGAAGCTCGACCACACCAGAACAACAACACAGGAATATAGACGGATCAATAATTTAAGGTGTGAGAGCCTGAACCTAAATAAATATAAAAGGAATTAATAAAATTATCAAGTTTTGATACAGAGCATTTAGAAAATAAATGACATGCAAGAACCAAGATACAGATAGAAACAAAGGTTATGATATTTAGAAAGGTAATAAAAAATGTAAGAAAAATAGTCGAATAAAAAGAAAAGAGGTAAAAGGCAGAATAAAACCAATACGACGCAGGAAAGGAAGAGATATGAGAAGCGAAGGTGAGCAACAATAGTGGAAGTGAGAAAGAAAAAATTCAAGCAATTATTTATAATAACATAACCTTTGTAAAAGGCAAAAAAAAAGAGGAACAAATATAAAAATAAGGGAACTAACATTAGAGAACTAGCAAACTGGGAACAATGAGAGTGAAAGAAAACATTAGTTGCACAAGTCAGCCCGTAGGAGGAGCAGCAGTATCCATATTAGTCGAAGTATGAGAATGACTAAACTTTTTGAGTTCTGCAGGATCTTCAAAGGACAGAGTACGATTCTGGAATGTCACTTTAAAGATGCAAGGGTGAAAAAGGCCATAGCAAGCACCCATTGAACGAAGAGGTGGACGAAGACTAAGAAACTCTTTGCATCTGGCTGCTGTAACATTTGAGACATCTTGAGAGAGGAAAACTCTCTGGCCTAACCACAAAATTTGACGTTTGGCCCTGGCTGCAGAGAGAATAGAAAGTAAATCAGTAAACTTCAGGAAGAGAATGATGACTCCCCGGGGTCTGACCGAAGAAGAAGAGATGGAAGGATATGGTCCAAGTCTGTGAGCCCTCTGGATGTTCAGTGTTGTAGTAGGAGGCATATCCAGTAATTTTGGCAAAACAGAAGAAAAAAAAGTGACAGGATCATCCCCTTCCAAAGATTCCGGCAAACCATATACGTGTAGATTATTCCTCCTATTTCGGTTTTCCAAATCCTCTGTGTGCTGTTACAGTTTACGAACCTCCTTCTCCAGCAGGGAAAGTTTATGAGAGTCACTTTGGACAGACTTAAGTTGTTGTTCCATTGTAGAAATTCTATTCTCCATCGAAGACCATTTATCCTCCAAAAATTGCATTTTATTATTTGTTTCTTCCACAAACGGTCGCAAAGCACGAATCTCCTCCAGTAGCAGTTCCATGGAAATAGCAGAAGGTGGTTTATCAGGAGATGAGGAGTCCTGCTTCAATCGTTTAGAAGTAGAAGCGGGTGGTGAGGATTTATGTGGCATTGAATGTGCTGGTTGAGCACAAGTTGAAGTAGAAGGTACCCCAGTCATGTCTGCATTAGAAGAGCAAAACGCAGAAGCAGAGGGCAAAGTATGCACAGGCAGCGCTGTGGAGGGGTTCTTAGGAACAAAGACAAACTGTGGTTTGTGTAGCCTGCCCATAAACTAGAACCAAACAATACCATAGAGGATTTAAATGCTGACAAAAGCGTCCAATACCTAAGGTATTTTATGCAAATGAGGATGATTGCATCAAATGAGCATGGCAGGATACATACCAATTATCATGGTAAATGGTAGAGTGAAGAGGCGCACTGGAGAATATGAAGAAAGTAAATAAATAGGGGAAAGTAGCATTCATGTGAAGGTGCTGGTTACAGTGCTAAAGGCACATTCCTGTATATCTATTCGACGTATGGAAGCAGGAGAGTTCACTTAAGTTTATGCTTGAAATATAAAGAATGTTATCATGGCAAGCAAGAAGGCTGTTGCAAACATGAGGAGGAAGCGCAGCTGAAGAAAAAAAAATTGCAGGTGAAGTGCGTTGGATGGCAAAAAAAAAAAAAAAAAATCTTCGTAACATCATCCGGATGTAGAAGAAGTAAAAGCTGCGAGAAGACAGAGTAGTGCGCCGAGGTAAATGAAAATTCCAGACAAGTTGTGGAGATTAACGCACGGTTGAAAGCAGCTAATATTAATACTGAAAACCTTCTTCAAAGAGGCATATTAGTAGATATTTTCAGTATATTGCAGCAAGAAATTCCGCTCTCACTTCTTGCATGAATTCTGCTCTGAATTCCTGCATGAGGCAAAAAAAAAAACGACATCTCGGCAGGCAAGATGGCGGTCGCAGTCCTGAGGAGAAAGTATGCTGAAGCAAAAAGACAAGCGCAGCGCGCTTTCTTTGGCAGAAGTCCTCACCTAATGCCTGGCATCATCCGGTTGCAAAAACGTTGGAGTCCGTATAAAGAAAGTGCGAAATAACGTACTTGCGGCTCGTTACATGTTCCGGAACGGCAGAGCCACAGACTCAGTCGGCCATTCCTCACGGCGCCGAAACCACGCCCCCTTAGTTCAATAATTTTAACCATTTTATTCCACTTATATTTCCGTAATCTTTTTATTTTAATCATGGTTGTGGCTTTATTGAGCAGAATGGAACATAGACATGAATTTGGATTTGGCCAAGTGTAATAACTGGAATGCTTTTGGAACAACACTTAACATTTATGATTCTGCACATCTGACGCAGTGGGGGAAGAGATAACGCTACCCGCTTAAATATTTTCACTTTCTTCTCTAGCCCCTATGTTATATACAAGTACTTGAAATAATATTGCATTATGCATCGCTCTCAGTAATTGGTATGCAAAGCATTCTTTTTAGAGGTCAGGTCGCCTTTAAGTGATGTAATGTGCTTTTTGTTACATTGTTTGTACTGAAAAATATTAAGTCAATGCGGTAAGGTATCCATTTATTAACAAGATTTTAGATACCTTTGATTGTTTTAATTCTTTTATCTGAGCTCCCTTGCCTTTGGAGGCTTGCGTTTTGGCAGTGGCGTAGCTGGGGGGGCGGTGGGGTCAGACAGCCCTAGGTGGCATGAGTTTTGGGGGCGGTGGCCGGCCCCCATTCCACCGCTCTTACCTGCAGCCAAAGCGGCCGCAAGAATCGCCAGCTCCCCCTCAACCCCCGCTGCCACATGAATAGCCATCAATCCCTCCACCGATCTTTGATCGGCAAATACAGGGGCCGCCACAGGCAGCCTAAGGCATAGCTACGCTACTGCGTTTTAGTATATTATTGAGAAGCCAGCAAGAACTGCTGTAATCCCTATATGGTGTATATCCTACCAGCTTGTTGCCATTAGTTCACTCCAGCATTGCTCAGCTTTCCTGGCTCCTTATTGGCTGACACTCACGGGACGTCCCTTCCGTTTAATGGAAAGTTGATCCCGCCATTTACAGTGTAGGTCTGTGCCTGTTTCATTTAGGGACAACTTAGTTTATTTATATTTTTGTTGCCATGACACCCACATGTTGTAGCATGGTGCCCACTTTCGCTTGTATCATTACTTTATTGTTTCCATGATGGCCGCTTTACAGGCCACTATGCACCTAATGTTTATGTGCATGGGTGCTGCACTTTGTTAAACGACGGCGCCCGCTTTCATATTTTTTCTTTTGCTGTTTATATAAGCTGTACTACTTTTAAAACCGTGAAGGACTAGCCAAAACCTGTAATAGCTGTAATTTTTGGGGAGCATTAGAGATCCGCATTGCATGTCTTTCCTTTAATGTGTTTACATTTGCATGGTAAAGCTGAGCATTGAACATTGAAGGCCCCTGTATAATAATTGTTGCCAGAGCATATTGTTCGTAAAAAGGATATTGAGCACAATAATTGTGTCTGTGGTTCATGTACTATATGTTTACATAAAATGCTCCAATCCCTTCCTATCAAGTTCACGATACACAAATCTTTCGTTTGTTAAGGTCTTTAAAAATGCCCATATCAAATGGCAGCATACACTTTATGTTTAAAACATTAAAGGGCCTTTTGTAGAGCAAAAACTACTAAATTATAACACAGGAAACAAGGTTACAATCACTACCTCAGTTCATCATCCTTTTATTGTGATTAAATCACTTCTCTCTCCAGATACCTATAAATAAGAAAATATATTACATTGTTGCTGACAATGTCATTGCATTGTTGGCGTGGTCTTGTGCAACTCATACTGTTTAATCCAAATTTACGGTTAAGTCTTCCTGAATTATGAAACTAAAATATAAACCCTCTTCTCTCATAAAAAAACAGCTTCTAACAGTATGCAGGGATACTTAGGGGCCGCTTACGATGTTGGTTCTGCCCGCCTGATTACGATGCGACTGAACGCTGTTCGGTTGAATTCCCATTTTTTCCTATGGGAGCTTGCGTTACACCCGTAATACAGGCTCCTAGGGGGAAATGGGATGTGTGTAAAACCCTGTACCATGTCCTGGGCACCACACAGTACCTGACACACAGTTCAGGGTATTAGTGAGAGGTCACTTAGGTTCCCCCTCAGACTCGAAACCAGAGGTCGCAGGTTCAGGGGGGCCCTGCTAGGGGCCCACAAAGTCACTTTCTGACAGCCTTTTCGTGTCAGACAGGCCAACGCGGAAAGGCTGCTGGGAATCGGCATCGTAATCCTGAGGTCGGAAACGCTGGCCATAGGGGTGTACGATGTGGTTCCGACCGACACAAATACTCCGAGAGCCAGTCGGACCCAATTCTGAATGGCTGACCGGTTTACCTTCTGACCCTGAACATCATATTCGGTCGGGTTGGTTGTAAACAGAACAAGTCAGTCTAAAGGGCTCCAATACGGTCGAGACGAATCCGACTGTCGGACGGAGGCTTTCCGCCCGACATCATAATCGTTCCCTTACTTTTATTACCTAGTATATTCCCCCATACTGTTAGAAGCTGCTTTTCTCTATTAGAAGAGTTGATATATTACAGTTTAATAGTCCCTAAAATCTTCACAGTTAATATGGCTTAAACTGTGTGATTTACCAAAAATGACCATATGATAGGGTGAAGCCAAACTTAAATGACATTGTCTGCAACAATGTAACACATTTTTCCTTTTTTAGGTTTATGGATAGAAAACTGATTTGAACATAATAACAGGATATTAAGCTGAGATTGTGATTCAAACCTGGTCTCCATTGTTATAATTTGCAGCTCTAGTCGTACTTGCTCTACAATGACCCTTTAATATTTTAAACAGTGTATGCTGCCATTTGATGTGGGCATATTTACATTTTAAATGTGTATAATTATAACAGTACCTCCATCAGACTGTTAATAAAAAAATGGCTGTATCTAACTTCCACTGTTTCTGCTCAAAACGAAATCTCAGTACCTCTTTCTCTAGCTTGCCTCTCTATGTTTTCTCTATCTCTTCACTAACCCACTAACTTCTCATTATATCTCTTCAACTATTTCTTTATCCCATCTCTTCTTCTCTTTCTCTCATTCATTCACACTATGTACCTTATTTCTCCCTACAAAATATTTGTTTGCTTTCACTATTATACCCAAACAACTCTACGTCTCACTTTCGCTCTCTCTAACTCCTTTCTTTTTTCTATCTATACCTTTTCTCTCTAACTAACTAACTCAGTCTCTCAATTATCTCTCTGTTGCACTCAAACCATAGTCCCTGAGGATATTTCACCTGCTACTGCACTTTTCCACGCCACACAGTTCCACTTCACACAACTCCATTCCATACCATGTATATTAAACAACACATATTTTCAATGCACAACATAAATTCCCATTAAACACCACATAAGTCCATAACGCACTACATACAAACCACACCACAACATACTTCAATCCACATCATATCACATAATTCTATAAACATACACACAATTCCACACCACACAAACAACATAATAGCACACAAAACAACAAAAATCCTGTCCACAACATTACAATCAAGTCCCTACCATAGAAATACACTCACCAGAAATCCACTATTTAACACATAGCAACACTTAGCATAAAAAACTCAAAATTATTCCACTCAACAAATTTCCACACGCTACCATATATTTCTACACCACACAATTAAATTACACAAAATTAAATTAAAAACCACATACATTCCACAACACACAATTTCACTACACACCACATACGTTTACAAAACACCACATAACCCCTCTACACACCACATACATTCAAACCTCACCACAAAATGAATATTTAAGCCAACAAAATACAACAAAACACCACATGATTCAACTACACAACATAACACTTCATAACATGTAATACCATTCACATAATTCTACTACATACCACACATTCGCATCACATATAATTCCACTCCACACTCCACATAAGTACACTCCATCCCATAACACATAATTACACTCAATACTCGTTGCCACACATTTTCACACCACACAATTCAAATCAACTTTAAAGTCCCAACCCATGTAGCCTTTGTGCGACGCAACCTGCAAACGCTTTTGAGGGTCATAGAAACAGAAATGGTCCTGGTGAGTCGCACCCTTCGCTACAGCTAAAAAGGATGTACTACTAACGCCAGCGTCTATTCTTTTTAAAACGCTAGTGCCCTCCTCCTCTTGCCATCGAATATTTTTATCACACTACCCCAGGCTTTCTCTTAACCTACCCCACTATCCTCCTCCCACTGCACATTCTTTGTTGACCACCCTTCTCATTTGTGTTGTTTACCAGCCTCAAATCACCCCTGCTTTTTTAAAACATTGCGCTTCATGTCACGCAGCAGCACAGTCTGTAAAATTACTAAAAAACTTTTTTTTAGACGCTATTACATGGTCAATACTGGCTGCGTCATAATATTGTTTGACCACTCTGACCATCACACCGAAGGGGGAAACAGGGCAAGATTTTTACAGTGCCGTCCTCAAACGGAAAAGGAGTCCCCTCTCCCAATGATATATAGGTACTCTAAGATAACTAAGCGGAGATACGAGGTGTGCTCAATGGTCATAAAATTTGCAACAGTTGATTTCTTAGATTCCCTCTCCACTCTTTCTGTACTAGAAAGTGCATATAGTGCCGCCCTAAGGGCTTTTTTATGTACAGTCTCAGTTGCGTTTGGACTTGAAAAAAGCCTTCCATAATTAAAGCTACTTAGGCTCCAACTCACCGTGGCAAGCCATGGGATATCCATCCCCTTCTCACAATTAATACAATCACCTATTATCTCTCTTGTGAGGGATGTTGCTGGATTTTTCCATATGGCAAGCCAGAATAAGTCAGGGTGGGCCCTTATAAAGTCCTCAATGTCGCTTAATTTCAGTTTGCGATGGTAAACGTACAAGGGGGTGGAGATCGGTGTGCCCAATAGTTTCTGACAGAATCTGTTTTCCTCCCGCTGGATGCTGTAGCTTTTAGTGGTACCCCAAACCTCTGCAACGTAGGTAGCTGTAGGTATACACTGGGATTTAAAAAAAATTAAGATCGCTAGAATAACCCCTGTCCTCTTTGGCTGAGGAAGACTAAGAATGGAATTGGTGGCCTTTGAGAACTTGTTCTTACAATACACCATATGTTCAGACCAGTTGCTGTTCGCAGCAAAGACCAACCCGAGGTAAGGAAAAGTGCTAGTGCATTTTAATATTTGATTACCCAAGCATATGGAATTAAGGGAACGTTTTCTCGGCCCACAAAACATAATGAACGATTTTTTTAAATTGGTACACAAATCTAGACTAACCATAACATCAACGAATCCTTGCACTAAAGTGCCTAGGGCATTAGGTGTACGGCCCATTAAAACCACGTCATCAGCATATAATAACACAGGAAGTATTTTGCCGTTGCCTCTGGGAACATCGTTAGTGAGTGTGATCAATGATTTGTGCAAATTATTAATATAAATAATAAAAATAAGAGAAGCCAAGAGGTACTTCTCTACATACTTTAATGTCGTTGGAAATCTCGCCCCCGCCATTGATCCTAATCCGGGCTTTCAAATCTTTATGTAGGTAGTCAAGAAAATGCACCAGTCTCGTCCAGGCCATAATGGACCATAAGCGTGACCTGTTAACGAAATCTAAAGCAGAGGTCAAATCCATAAAAGCCAAATACATTGACGATCACTGTGCTTTGGTATATATTTCTCAATGATTAAATTAAGGTTTAGGCATTGTTCCTTTGTGTCTGCTTTGCTCCTAAATCCCAATTGACATGGTTCTAAAATACGGTTTTCCTTGGTCCATATTAGGATCTTGTGGTATAAAACTCTGCCTAAGATTTTCAGGGTGTAATCTATCAAGAAAATTGGTCTGTAGCAACTGGGTTGAGAGCGATCACCCTTTTTAAAAATCGGAACATTAATGCTTGTTGACCATGAACTTGGTAGCGGGGCATTAGTTAAGTTTCAAAAACATTTACCAGAAGCGGCACTCAGAAATCAGGTTTGTACTTAATGAGATGGATGGGTAACCCATCAGGACCTGGGGCTTTATTACCCACACTCTGGTGGATAGCTTCCTCAACCTCAGACAACGATATTTAAAATCCTAGTTGGGGCCCTGTACTTAAAAGGGTCTGCTTCTTGTGCCGGGGCTGTGTAGACCATTGAGAAATGGGCTTCCCATGTTTCGCTTGTTAGATTGCAGCTTATTGGAGTTAGTTACTGTCCCATTGACCTCAAACCCTTAACAGCAGCCCAGAATATATTCCTGTTCTTTCGACTGGCCGCATTGACAAGTGCATCCCAGCGATCTTTTAGTATTTTTTCCTTCCTTTTAGCGGGCGCTAGCTTATACTTCTGACTTAATGATTTAACAAGTGGGATGCACCTCGGACTGGTCATCAGGGCCTATTGTAACTGTCTTAGCATCCAAGCACTCACGGTTAAACCATCTGGGTCCACGTTGCACAGCAGTGGCGGGTTTCGATAGTAAGGAATTGATGGCCTCACAAAGTTTAGTAAAAGCATTATTACCTCAGGGTAAGGGTCCTGTGCTAACAGACAAGAGTCAGTAAGGGTTGGGTTGTCCTTTGCCATCATACAGAACAGGTCAGTATTATTGACACCCTGTCAGACCAGTCTTAAGTAGTCTGTGGAGGGTGATAGGTTCATTTGGTATTGAATATTGGACTGGAGGACAATCTCAGCACTGTTTTAATCGGATTGTGATCACCATGAGTTGTGGCGATGACTTCAGCTTTCAATAAACAATCCTGTAGAACGGGGGGGAATAAAAACATAATCAATGGTGGAAGCACTGCCCTTCCCTCTAAATGTCGGCTCAGGCTGGTTGTTATCAATTGTTATGGTGGTTGTGATTATTCAAATGTTCCATTAATTCCTCACCCCTGCGGTAAATTTGTCTGCTACTACATGGCCATTTACTGCCCCTAGTACAGAGTAACTTAGCGCTAAAGTCACCTAACAAACAAATGCCAGCTGTTTTATTGAGACCATTGCAGTAATGTATGGTGGTGACAAATTCGAATAGGTTTGTAAAGTTTCCATTTGGTGTTGAGTGGAAGTCGTTGTTGTAGAAGTTAATTAGGTACCTAGAAACACCCATTTTATCTAATAAAATTTGGAACTTGTCACTTTTGGTACATTGGTCCTTAACTCTACATCCTGCAGCAATGTTTACCCAGATCAATAGGCCCCCCAAGGGTCGACCGAATTTAGGGGTTGGGGCTACAAAACTGAAATATTCAAACCCATCGATGTATAGTTCTTAGGTCACCCATGTCTCTTGAAACATGAGGATATCCTGCTGTCTCACCAGTTTTAGTCAGTCCAGTTGATGTATTTTAGACTGTAGGCCTGCCACATTCCAGCTCAAAATACTCAAATCTGGACCGGCGGAAACCTTAGTTGGGATGTCAAGGTCATGGGTCTCAGTTACAGGCGGGGGAGATACAAACATGTGAACAGGGCCGTGAGACTCCGGTGGTGACAGTAGTCAATCCTGGGTGTCCAATTCAGACAAAGCCAGAAACCTGTAGTGTGTGGTCGGGAAGGGGGGCTCATTTATAGAAGGACCAGGGCTCTGTTTATAGAAGTAGCCCAATGATAATGGACAGATATTAGTGCTATTAATTGGTGTGGTCTCATGGGCTCTCAATAGGGATCTTACCATGGATGGTCTGTGCAAATTGATCACAAGACAGTCTCCTCCTATGTTCTTAGTAGAGACACCAACCCACCCAACTCTGCATACCATAATGATCTCGTTCATGTCTAACATGTTGAACCTCCTGTTCTTTGATAGCCAATCCACACATTTATTATGTAGATCAACCCATGTCTTCCTCTGGTCCCTCTTGAGATTTGGTACACCTGTTAGCACCAGCACATAAGGGCAAACAGTCGGTGGTAAACCCAAAACATCTGAGTTTGGCCTCAGAAAATGGTTTGCTCAAAGTGTTGGATGCATTACCACTTGGTTTACCTGGCACTAACTTTGGCTGTTCAACGTCTGATCTATTAATACAACCTGGAATAAAATTAGAGAGCACATTTGTGACTCACTCATCTGTAGATGATGAACCATTACTGTTAGGGAGAAGGTTTGGTACTGCGCTCGCCTTAGGTTGAAACCATTCCCTAACTTGTCTACATGTACTGCATGTGCTGCCAGTCAAAGTCCCAGTGGGAGAAGAGGTGGCAATAGAGGTAGCAATGGGGGGGTTGGTTAGCAATAAGAGAGGTGCTAGGGATATCAGTGACCCCTTCCCACAGGGCAGCCATAATTTGTAAGGTTTCAGTGGTTGACTAAGCTTTTTCATAAGTGTGTCCAAGTGATCTAAGCATTCCAAAAGACATGTAAGCTTTGTGTCTACCAACTCATTAATTTGCTTGGACACAGTGTCAGTAACAATATTGGCAAAGGCATCCCCAAAACCCCATAGTCCGATGCCACTTCAGTCTGTGTGCAGATGGAGCGGCGCGACTTTCCATTAAACGCTGAGTCAGAAATACTGGTGCTCAAAGATGACTGCATCCATGAAGATAAGCAAGTGCAAGAGGAGCCAGTTTGTGGGGGTTGTTTCCTTTTGGTGCAAACAGGATTTCCACCTTTCCTCATGTGTTTAACAGCCGGGATCAGTTGTTGGCATGTCCATGTTTAACTTAGACTCGACTGTGTCACGCCCACTTGGGCTCCCACTAACAAGCAGGGTATTATTAGTGTCATTCCTCTGATGCTGTGAGGAACGCAATACAGTGGCAGGTACAGGGTCGTTGTGACCCCTCTAGAGTGGGGACTGTTCAGTAGGCCCTCATTACCAAGGGACAACCAGCGCTCTGTCAGTTCGATCTCGCCTGATACAATACTAACCACCCTTTCTAGCATGCTGTCAATGCTGCTGGTGATAGGGCGTGCGGACGATGTCCCAATACGCTTCCCCATTGCAAATGTTCTTAGTCGGTTCTTGTCAAATTTAATGGTACCGATTTGTTGATACTATCAAACACTCACCTCGAGCCTCTTAGTCTGGGCGTAGCTTGAAAGAGGGGTGGCCCAGCCCAGCCTTCTCCGGGCTCTGTCGGGCAACAACGGGCCCGTCCTTGGCCCGGTCTTCGCCCGCAGGCGGCCCGCGCGTGGCCTGCGCGCGTCATGCGCAACGGGAGCTCGGTGAAATGTATGCACCTCTGGGCGCGGGAACCAGTGTCAGCGGTGCGGGGGAGCATGGGAAGTGAAGCCCCTGGACCAGACTCTCACCACGATGCAGCGATAAGGCAGAAGAGAGTCCCGAGCATTCTTAAAGCCTTTATACATTTTGGAATATTTATACCAGTACGCTTAAGCAGACCTCTTTAGGGATTAGGTTCGAAGTGTGGGATGTTTAAAACTGCTCGAAACAGATCTTCAGTCTATGGTGGGGCTATAATCCCATACCATCCATTGCCAGCTCATGGTCCTATATGCAGGTATGTTAAAGCTGCAAAATTACTCTGTGTACTGTTTCCATTAATTACTGAAATAGTAGTAGATTAATTAAGGCAAATAAAAAGTCACTCTGTAAATATTATTTGTTTTTTGCCCTGAAATCTTATAAAACAGCCCTCAGCCACCTGTGTTTTTTTAATAGATATTTTTAATAAATAAAAGGTAGCCCCTGTCACCTGCTATACATTCAATTCCTAAATGTTAAGATCCTTTCTTTGTATTTTTAATCATCCATTCACACCCGTTTACATTAACATACCCATAGCTTTACTGTACAGTGGCTATAAATGTTTATAATATGGTATATTGTGAACTTTCAATAATCACTCCACTGCAAACAAAAAACATCAATAAAAAATATTGTGATTTACAATGGCAATAACTCCAACAAATGCTAGACCTATTGCATTGCAAATGCTTATCGAAATTGAGGTATGGTTGTATGCCCTGCCCCTCCCACCAGGTTATTATAATTGCCTTTCTCTCTTCACTACTAGAGAGCTTTTCACCAGCTATCCAAAACATTGTTTTCTGAGTTCCGGTCGGTATAAAGTAGTTGGATGTCACAACCACTGCAAATATAATGTTGTTAGACATTGCACTTCATAACTTTCTAATGCCTAAGCTCATGCCTTTTTTTTTGATTCACGGTGCTGAATAAAGACTGTAGTTTTCATGTATGTTTCTGATATTTTTTTAATTACCAATGTTTATCTAGATACAGCTATAGTTGAACCTTTTATTGTCTTGTCTTCAGACAGAAGTAATACATGAGTATCTCATTTGGTTGACGGGGCCTCTTTTTAGTTTCATTGTACTGTAGCTCTCAGTTGTTAACTACTCTCACTCACAAGATGGAGTAGGAATAAGCGAGCTGCAAAGGGTCAATTGGCCTGAAAACAGTCTTTTCAAAGTCACTGAAAGCTCTCAAGGTGTTCTGATAATAGTGATAATATGAATCGACAAGCATCGTGTCACATGGGAATACCATCTAAGATTTACATTTGTTTACTCACCTTCTATCTACTGCCCCCATTGATTTTATTTAAAGAGACTGTTTCAAAGCACTGTATATTGTTGAAATCGCTAAGTTCACCTGCATGCCTTTGACATGAGTATACTTTTCTGTTAAATAGTATTGTAACATTTAGATAGCTTTCCACACTGTAAAGCATGTCAACGCCTCGTCTGGGGTAGGTAAGCTCTACATAAATGCATTTAAAGTACAGTGTTAGCCACGCTTGGTTTCTGTGTTTTTTTAAGCATTTAAAAGAGCCAAAAACACTTTCTATAATTTAGAAAACTAATGAAGTAAAGTGATAAACAAGGCAGACTTTTTTGCTCCTAGGATGCTTGTTTCCAGTCCAGGGAGGACCTGGCCTGGCAGTTCGGACTGGACTGTTCCCATTGGGCACAGGGTCAAGACTGATTTGCATATGGCTGGGTTCAAACTGGAATGACAATGTGAGCAAAAAAAGATGGATTTAGGCCCAGATCTCTGTACTGGGGTGAATGTATGACATTGTTCTGCATTCGGTCCATCAATAGTTCTTTTTGCAGACTTTTTTGTTGTGCCAATGCTTGTTTCATAATGGGTCTCTCTTATTTCTTTCCTTTGCTCACCTCCGTCCTTTATCACTCACTCTCGTTGTTTCTTGTACCTGGCACATCCGCTATACCATTTCCATATGATTCAGAATAGTCTGAGCTTCCATGCAATCATAATTCTGATTGTTAGTTTGATAATATATTATCTTGACTACTACGTTACCCTTTTATCCTCATTTAACTTTCTCTCATTTTATGTAATCACTGTGGTCTTTGCTGTGTTTCTTATTTTTTAATCCTCCAATCTTTGCCTGGTACTAAACCCCATTTTTCCAGTAACGCCCCTGAATAGCTGATCTCTTCCCCATGCTGATAGGTCTACTCACTGTATTGGCTGTTACATCGAACACAAAAAACACACTTAAGAGCACATTATGATTGTCTGGTTTTGGGATTGGAATTTTACCTTTCACCTCACCTATATTGATCAATTTATCCGATGCCACTGACATTAGAAAAAAAGGGATACATTGAAAAAAACCTGAAGGAATCGGTGTTTCCAACCCAATTCCCACAGTTTCCCATATTCTGCTGGGTTTTCACCCAGACATGTCTTGCTTTCAGCAGCTCATGAGTCACAATCTTCGGTACTTTGTGTAATCCTGATGGGGTTGGTAACTCTCAATACTGGCTTCATCAGGCTTTACTTTTCCCTTAGTACATATCCATATTTCTCAATCCTAATTCACGTTATATTATGTTATGTGTTTTCTACTGTTTAGTTCAAATACAATTTTATTATTGGAACATTCTTCTACTAGGCTTACCTGCACGGAGAAGGGATATACATATAGGGGTTGATTACGATCTCGCTAGGAAGACCTCCAGAGGGGTTCCGGAATGAAAAAATCCAATTTGGAGCCTATCTTTCCGACTGAGTCGTCCCTCATTCCGAACGTCCAAGTACGATGTGAAGATCTCGTCTGCGTTGACTGAATCGTTTCTGAACCAGATCCTGTCCGTCCGACTCGTTCGGAGCTGAATCCTGCCACGCAATGGAGCTGGTACAGAATGAGCGAGTATGATGCAGGATTCGAACAGCTGTATCAACTCGGTGTCAGCGAGAAGAAACGGCTGTTGGAATCAGACTTCTGGGGGGCATAGCAGGCCCTCCTTCACCCGGAGCCCTCCAAATAGATCGCGTGGAGGTGCGCATGGGTCCTTCCCGATCCAAACATGCACAGTTTAGAGGGCAACATGGGGTGCCCACCACAGGATGTATGCTTTTCCCCACCCACCCCTTTTTTGCTATGGGAGCCTGTGTACGCTTCGGTATACAGGCTCCCATAGAGTTCAATGGGAGTCCGAGCGAACCGAGACCGTCAGTATACGGCTTCATCGTACTCCTTCGGTCAGACTCGCACAGCGCAATTCGATAGGAAAGCCCTCCGGTTCAAAGTCGGATGGAGGGCTTTTCTAGCGAGATCGTAATCGGCCCCATAGTATATGAAGAGGACTGGTTAGCCGTGGGACAATGCAGAGTGGCAGAAAATAAAAACAGTCAAATAAAATCAATGTAGCTAAATTGAGAAAGGAAAACACAAGCAAAGCAGTAATAATTCAACCAACATTGTGAAGTAAAGTTAGTGTCCCAATACAATGATGCAACTCAATCGAAATAAGATAACTGCGAGCTTATCACAACAATATAAAAAATTATAAGCTGCCAATGTATCTGAATTAAAATTCAATTTCCCCACTTAATGCCTGCTTATGATGCGTACACATTGCCATCTCTGGTAAGTCTGTTATCACCAAGACCACCATGCAAAAACTCTACTGATTTCTCCTTTTTTTGTTGACCTCACCAAATTCTTGCCATTGGGCCAGACGAGGGTAATTATGTACCAAGCCAAGTCTAGAGATGGCAATTGATTACCAGAGGGTATATGTACTTAATTATTAACAGAATATGAATAACACCAGGTCTCCGGAAAAAGAGACACAGCCCAGCAGTGGGAGCATGGGCTCAAGGGGGAATGGGGCACGGATAACACTGGGGTTCAATAGGAAGACATGTGTCTTCCATTTAGAACATGGACTAAAGAGACACAGTGAACGTGGACAGCGGGAAGGCTCCAAAGAAAGGTGTATAACTTTCCTTGGAGGCATTGACTCCATATATACCAGGGAATGAACTGCACACAGACTAAGGAAAGAAAAGGCATGTGAATACATGCTATATCCAATAGGGACATGGGCTCAGTGAGTTAAAAGATGATATTGATTAAAAATAGATATGAGTGGATGCAACATCTGCCTGGAATTAATAGTATAGCAACAGCTTACAATGGGGGGGGCTCGAGGCTCATAATCATCTCAAGCTTAGGTGACGGAATTGGCAAGGAGCGCAAGTACGAGAATGGATAAACCATGGCATCCTCTTAATGACCCAACCCTAGCTAAACAAAGACTCCTGTCCAGCCTTGCAACCGGCCCTCCAAACTATGCATGTTTACACTCAGAGTGAGAGGGCAGTGGGGAAGGGGGCAGCTTTAGCGTTTAGATAGACACTGAAATACTCCACATTCAAGGTCGAGGATCTGGTAGGTGCAGAGGCCTTGGGTTTCTGCATCTCACCTTCTGCCCACTGCTCCTTTTCAGGGGTCTTGCTGTACCTAGCCTGGGGCATGCATTGGAGACTCTGCCAACTTCATCACCCGGGCATTTGCACATAAAATCATCAACTCTGCAAGTTTCACGATCCTGGGCAATTTTAACATTCAGCTGGATAAACCACTTGACAGCTTAGCAGTGAAGCTGTCCGATATGCTTCCGGTCTTTGATCTATCAACGATTTTCATGGGACCGACACACAAAGCAGGCCACACAAGCAATGCAATATTCTCTAACACCCCATTAGATAATTGGAAGTGCCCAGAGAGGGCTCTTGGTCTGACCAACTTTTATTATCCTACTCCTGGCCCTGGTCTCCTCCAAAGATTAAGACAAGGGTAGGACCCCCCAAGACTTGACTTATCCTTGTTGAAGGATATCCTAGCATCTACCAAACCTGCATTAATCGTAGATACTGTGTCAGACGAGGTGAGGGTGAATAACTGCCTTACTGAGGCCACCAACACGGTCACCCCTGAAGCTAACTCAAGGACCATTAGACACCATCCTTCTGCCCACTGGTTCACTAACAAACTAGCGAGAGAAAGGAAGCACTGTAAGAAATTAGAACATCTAAGGAGGAAGCTCTACCCTGAAATCAATAAAACCCGGTAGAAAGCTGGCCTGAGCATTTACCACAACAACCTGAAGATTGGACGATGCACTTTCTATTCTAACAAAATTGGGGAAGCGAACAATGACGCAAAAGAAACTTTTAAAATTGAGTCTGATTTTATGGACCCTAAAGGCACTGCACCCCACTTGCTTCCTTACGTGCAAAACTGAATACATTATTTGAAGATAACATTTTGAAAACTCAGGACAATCCTTTAAAGATGAAAAGCAATGAGACCACAGATGAAGCTCAAAATCAAATAATGCCCCTGGCTCAGCATAAACTGTTGCAGTTTAACCCTCCAACTATAGAAGAACTGGAAAGCTTATTTGAAAAATGCAAATCTGCCTCTTCCATGGATCCCTTCCCTCCTCATGTTGTGAGGCTCATAGGGGATAGATGAAGGCTAACCTTTCACAATCTCTCCTCTACCTCTCTGCATTTTGGGACAGTCCCCACTTCATGGAAAAGGACGCATGTCATGCCCCTCCTCAAAAAAACAAATGCTAACCCAGAAATCAGGTCTAAGTTTAAACGCTATTCTTTGCTCTCCGGGGTCTCTAAGATTCGTGAGAAGATTGTGAACACTCAGCTATCGATATTCCTGCTAACCAGGCTCCAGTGCCAGTGTTCTTTGCCCTAAAACTGACATGCTCAATTGTAACCCACTTTGCAAGGACCATGGCACCCTTGTAAGTCCCTAGTAAATGGTACCCCTGGTACCACGTTTTGTCACACAACAGCTGCCTAGGAGGAGGTCACCATGCTTCAGGAGGTCAGTTTCAACTCTCCACTGATTATGGAGGTACCAGGACCCCCAGGATCAGCCCTGTGCCAATACCCAGGGAATCAAACCCCTTGCAACAACCAAGGCTTGTTGCGTGTCCAGTCCGGACACCACTGATGCCGACCTACCAATGAGTGACTTTAGGATTTATAAGGGCTTCATCGAGAGTGGCCCTGCTGCCCCGTTTGCACATCTTCACCAGGTCGATCCAAAGAAGTGAGAGCCTCTCACGCAAGTGATCCACCGGGCAAATCACCTCTTCATCCGAGCCCCTTTGCCCAAGTCTGAGCCGACCGATGGTGCCCCAGAAGCCCTCAAGAGCCAAGCACCCCATTGGATTCTGCTGGACTGGCCCCCCAGTCCTCGCTTCCAGTCTCTTTCCTACAGGTACTTACTCCATTGACCTACCAATGAGTGACTTTAGGATTTATAAGGGCTTCATCGAGAGTGGCCCTGCTGCCCCGTTTGCACATCTTCACCAGGTCGATTCAAAGAAGTGAGAGCCTCTCACGCAAGTGATCCACCGGGCAAATCACCTCTTCATCCGAGCCCCTTTGCCCAAGTTTGAGCTGACCGATGGTGCCCCAGAAGCCCTCAAGAGCCAAGCACCCCATTGGATTCTGCTGGACTGGCCCCCCAGTCCTCGCTTCCAGTCTCTTTCCTACAGGTACTTACTCCATTGACTGTAAAGAGGCTACCCTTGCAACCAGCACCTCTGCACTTGGGCACACCAGGGGAAGTAAACCAAAACAGCTAGTGGTTCTAAAGACCTTGGCCCCTACTTACCTTAAGTCCATAAGATCAGTCCTGTAAGTCGTTTGCAAGTGACCCTATAGGATAACATTATCGGGTTCAAGGCTCATGCCTCAACATGACAGTTGTCATTTTCAACTGATTCTAATGTCAAATTTGATAACGTCTAAAGTAATTACCTGAAACTGAAGTTCTTGGTGTCTAAAAATATATATGATCAATGCTATTTTTAAATTGGTTTTGAGTTTATTCTCGAGTGTGTCTCATTAATTGACTCTGTGTGTACAACAAATGCTTAATGCTACCCTATGATAGGTCTAAACTGATTGCCCACACTACCACTAAGAGAAAATTTGAGATTATTAGTTTAAGCCCTGTAAGCCAATAAGGGTTGCCTGGACTTTCTACATAGTGCAACTCATTTTGGTACACTACGTAAAAGCCACCTTCCTACACCTTCAGTCTCCTGCACCCCTCACAATCAGGCTTTCGGGCTCACCCCAGCATGGAGACAGCACTTCCGAAATTACACACTTGATCAAATTTACATTGGACACTGGCCATAATGCTGCCCTAATTCTATTAGATCTCTCCACTGCATCTGAAATGATCTCACATGAGATCCTGTTACATCTTCTTGCCTTTATCGGGGTGGAGGAGGGAACAGGCCATGTGGCTTACGCCGTTTTTTTCTGAGATGAAGATTCTTAAGTGTGGGGTTCCTCAGGGCTCAGCCTTGAGCGCCACACTTCTTTATATTTACATGACGTTGCTGGAATACCTAACTGAATAATTTGGTATTCATGTGGTTTCTTGTGCAGAGGACACCCAGCTTCTGCTGACCTATGATAGCTATGCATCGGATACCAAGTCTAAATTTGCAGTTTGCATGGTAGCAGTGATGGGATGACTTAAGGCCATTTCTCTTCAATGTAACCTAGAGAAAATTGAAATCCTACTGTTTGGTGTTGACGCCTTGCATGTATGGACAGGGGCCTGACCAACTCATTGCACGTTACCCCTCCCCCCCAGAGGTGGCCAAGACTTTAGGGTGCACATCAACACTCACCTATCTTCCAAATTCCAGATCTCAGTTGTGGTTAAAACCTCCTGTTGGATGCTGAGGATATTAAAACCATTTCTTAACCTCCTGCCCTGGGAAGCTCAGAAAACAATAGTCCAGGCACTTGTCCTCTTAAGACTGGACTATGCAAACATTCTGTACCTAGGGTCCCAGACTACCTTATTCAGTGACTGGAAATGGTACAGGACACAGCAATTCGCCTTCTGTTTAAACTTCCCAAACATGCCTCATTTTCCCACTACTGCAACAAATTGCACCAGCTACTGGTGAAAAAAAGATTATCTTTAAAGCCATGACAGTGGCACATTCCACCATCTACAGGATGGGTCCCAAAAACCTGTCCAAAAGGATTGTTCCTAGAAGGGGAAACATCCTTTTCTCCGCATAGTGTTACAACGAATGTCATTACCCCGCCTTTTTTACTCTGCAAAAACTTTAACATGCAGGGCTTTGCACCACAACCATTACAATGCATTCCCCATTACAACACCCCGGTGGAGTTAGAATAGTAAATTGTGTTGTAATGGACAATGCATTGTAATGGATTGCGTTGTAAAGCCCTGTATTGTAAAAAACGCGGGGTATTGGCACGCGTTGTAAATGCGTATGGAGTAAAGTGTCCTATTCCCTAACAGACCTCTGCACTCACAATCCACCAGGTGATGGATATTCCCTGCTCACCAAACAAAAAAAGCAAGGCGATTCGGTCTGCTCGATTCTGGCAGTCAAGTACTGGAACTAGCTCCCTCTTCCACTCAGAGGCATTCCTGAGAAGAATTGATTTCAAGAGCAACTGAAAGCACATTTGTTCAAGCTGTAAGGTGGTTGATATTTTCCTTTTTGGCCGTCTGCCTTAGTGCCTGCAAAATTTTGCTGTAGATTCATTCATTCATTCATGGCATGGAAGATGTGCCCTGAGGCCCAGGCATACATATGTCACTAGAGCATGCAGAGAGAAAAGAGTCCAAAAAAGTGAAACAAGTCACAGTCCAGGATCCAGCATGCTAGTTATGGACTTAAACATATGGACATGTGGGCCTTTTTTTCTCTAATAGAGAATGTTTTTTCTATCTCTTAAACACGTTTTGAACATTTATTTTCTCTCAAGTTACTTTTTTAAATCTCAAATAAACTGCAGATGACGATACAGGAGGGTTTGGTCAGTTGACTTTTTCAGGGTTAGTTTCTTCATATCATCCCAGTGACTTTTGGTTGGTCAGTTTGGGGGGATTTTGTAGCATTTGCGGCATGCCACACTTTAACTTTATATGTTTATAGCTAAAGCATGCCGTGTATGCTATTAAAGGAAATAAATAGAAATTACTGCCTCGGGCACCATGTTCAAATTTGATAAAATTACAGGGATCATTAATGAGTGAGAGCACTTTTTTTTAGGTTTGTGTAGCCTTTGTGGTATGCCACACTTTAACTTTATATGTTTAAAGCTAAAGCAGACCATGCTATCAATACTAGAAAAGTAAATAAATGGAAAGTAAAGGCAGGAGGCTGCCATGTTGAAAGGGAAAGCTGACACTCTTGTAAAGGCGCTGTTAGAAATGGAGGTCTCAGTTGGCAATGGTTTCCACCTTTTTTCCAAATAGGGACCCTTCCTTGTAGTCAGGGTAAGGGCGATACACTACTGAAATAAACCCTGCTCATTCCGTTGGTAGCTTGGCACAAGCAGTCAGGCTTATCTCAGAGGCAGTGTGTGAAGCATTTGCACATAACCAAAAGTAATAGAGTGAAAACACTACAAAAAGACACCACACCAGTTTTAGAAAAATAACCAATATTTGTCTGTGCAAACAAGACCAAAGCGATAAAGGACCACCAGACAGTAATAAAAAACACACACTTTGCAAGAATAACTTGTAGTTCCTTGAAGCCGGTAGCTCCACCCGGGGCTATCACAGTGCTAAACACAACAGAATCCAACAGTTCAGTCCGACCATGTCAGGGTGGGCCAGTCAGGGCAACCGACGTGTTTGTAATGTGAAACGTAGTGGTGCGGCATGTGGTGCCCTCAAGTTGCGGTGCAGGTAGTGGCTCGATGACAGTCATCCAGCAGCATCAGTGAGACCAAGGCTGCTGTGCAGAGTGAGTAGGTGTTTGTGTCAGTGCTAACAGGTCGGGGTGCAAGTGACAGTGGCGGTTGATAGGAGTTGGCGTTGGTCTGCCCAGACTGCAGTGTGGGATGGGGCGCTGTGTTGTGGACTTACAAGTGGTGTCCCCAAACCACGCTACAGTCACAGGTGTCGAGGTCAGTGTGCAGCTATGTTGTTGGTGAGACCAGGGCAGCAGAGTGAAGTGAGTCAGTGCAGAGTGCGGCACCCACAGGTCGTGGTGCAAGCAGCTACTTGGAGGCGGCGGCTGTCGGCGTCATCGGTGAGACCAGGGTTGCAGTGCGAAGTCTGGTGGTGCCTTCTGCAGTGCCTCCAGGACACAGAGCCAGCAGCAGTGTCAGTGACAGTGTCGACTGCTTTACTCCTCTGTGGCAACTGAAACCCATGGTTCCAGAGATAGTACCCAGAGACAAGTTCTATTTCAAGCCTTTGGCAGTACTCAACAACAAGCGAAGAAAGTTCTGTCCGGTCTTTTCACTGCCCAAGGCAGAAGCAGCAAATGCAGGCCAACCCAGCAAAGCAACAACACAGCAAAGGGGCAGTACTACTCCTGGCAGTTCTTCCAGCTCTTCTTTTGGCAGATTCCATGATCCAAGCGAGTTCTTAAAGTTCTGGTTTCAGGGCCCCAATATTTATATTAAGTTTCTCTTTGTTCTCATGGGTAAAGAGTGTCTGTGCTCAGTCCAAACCAGTTTAGTCCTCTCTGGCCCAGCATCCCGGCAGAAGGTGGAGACAACATTGTCCAAGGCAGACCAGGTCCATTCAGGTGCAAGGAAATATCCTCCCACTACTCTAAATGCAGCCGAGGTCTACTCAGCTCAGCCCTGACTTATCCAGGAATGGCAGGACACACCTAAAACCCCCCAGTGGCTGTCTGAAGAGAATGGACATCCCCACCCAGGCCCTGTCACTCCAAAGCCAGACAGTCAATGCACAACAAAGCGGAGGCACACAGGATGGCTAAGCAAGAAAAGACCTACTTTCTAAAGTGATATTTTCAAACAAATAACATACAGATCATCTTTAATAAAAGATGTATTTCTAAATTCTGAGTTCAGGCATACTAAACTCTATTCCTCTATCTTGTCCCAATGGGAAGATATATTCGTAAAATGTTGACAAAGAATTCCTCATTCTATCCTAGTGGACTAATAGCCTTTCAATAGTGAAAAACGACTTACACTGAATTTCACTATCATGTTACACACACTAGTACCTGTCCTTCCTTTCACCTACACTGCACCCTGCCCATAGGGGTACCTTGGGCCTACCTTAGGGGTGACTTATATGTAATGAAAGGAAGGTCAGGGCTTGGCAAGTGGGTGCACTTGCCAAGTCAACATGGCATTAAAAACTGTGCACAGACCCTGCAGTGGCAGGTCTGAGAAACCCTTTGAAAGGCTGCTTGTGTGGATGGCACAATCAGTGCTGCAGGTCCACTCTCAGTGACCTTTACTAGGGACTAAGGAGGGTGAAGGAGGGACTATAAAAGAAATAAACCTATGAAATATAAACAATTCTGAAAGGAGTAAAATACAATACATGGACGGAACATGGGCGAAGCTTAAAGCCCATATCCTGATTAGAGCATGTCTCGAAGAGGCAGCGCAAGCACTGCCTAGGTGAGACCTAATGATTTAGCTGCATAACAGTAGGGAAAATACGGCTCTAAAGGTTTATCTAAAGTCAATATGAGAGTATTGTCACGGTTCAGGGTGCACGGCTGTGGGGACGTACCTGGGGCCATGACAGGCAGGATGCAAGTGGGGGACGAATGTTCTGCTCCTCGTATCACACTACAGCACTCCGTGGTTTTTATTGGTCGGTCAGCACTCTAGTGCTGTTAACCAGAAGTCGTCTCCAAGGCCATTTCGGTTGAACTTCCTGGTTAACCTGTATTTTAGCCCGTGCAGTTCAACCTGAAGCTGCTTAGGATTAAGTACACAGGACGCCCTCAAGTCGGGATCAGACTCGCGCCTCAGCAGAGCATTGCTTTGACCCCTGTGATTCTCGTGGACCACTGCAGCTTGACCAGCAGTACCAGGATGAGCTCAGAGTGCAAGCACTGGAGTGCTTGCAACCATGCCTTGTTTGTCAGGCACTGGAGCTCTTGCATCCCTACCTTTGCCTTATCAAGCACTGGAGCGCTTGCATCCCTACCTTTGCCTTTTCAAACGCTGGAGCGCTTGCAACCCCACCTTGTTTGTCAAGCGCTGGAGCACTTGAATCCCTGCCTTGGTTTTTGTTGCACGCAGGAGTGCTTACCATTCCTGCCTACAGTGTAAGCGCAGGTGCGCTTGCATTTCTAACCAATTTATGTTTACTTGTGATCCAGCGCAAAAACCCTAACAACAGGAAAACAACCTGTACAGATATCCTCCCTGCGTCACAGACCCGACGTCACACTAACTCATTCACACATGCAGTCATTGGTGGGGCCCATAACACCAACACTCACACGTTACTTCCACACCGGTCTGCACACACAGGAGTGATTCAAGCGCCGGACATGTGGGGGAAAACACCTTATAACCTATAGGGAAGGAAAAGTCATTTACAAAATATACATTAACGCCCTTTCGCCTACAGATCCTTAATCCTAAACATCAAGGCACTCCTCCCACTTCTGTCAATGAACCAAATTAGTTGGATTGGTTGATGGTGATTTAGAACCAGCTAAAACACATTTTAAGACCTCAGAAGCTATCTCTTAAATGAAACTCACAGCTCAAGAATTCTCGTTAACCAATAATTGTTTATCTAAAATTTCATAATGATTTTAATTCGCATTTGTCTCGTCAAAGTTTTTGAAAGTTTTATATCAAATTTTTAGTAAATCGCAGAACATCATATCTACCTAATCTGGCTATTTGGAGTCCTCTAATGCATTGGCTTTGCATAATCTTTGTCATAAATCGTCCGAAAGCAAGCCAAGGCTCAAAGTTCTTTGCTCAGCACGTTGCAGTCCCAAAGATCGGCAAAGGACCAGAGACGTGCAAGCATCTATCATTGCCTGTAGATTTAGGAAAAGTGTGCAGTCATCAGAGGATCGGGCATCATCCGGACCTTCGAGGATTCATGAAAACGTAGCATAAAATAGGAAGCAAAAGGCGAGAGTATTTTCTCTATTCTACTACCCCCTTTTATAATACAAAGAAGTAAAGATGATACAATTTAATAATTTAAGACAGTCGTGATTGGCTGGTTGAGATCATCCGATGTCAGTTTTTAAGTTTTTCGTTCAGTTTGAGGGGTGAGGTCATGAGTTAGTCCAAAGTCTGCTTGTTCTGGTTTATTGTAAGGTTGATTGTTCTCTGGTTTTGTCTGACGTCCCGTGTTACATCCTTGACTGGGGACATTCGGTACAGAGGTCGCTATGAGGTTTAGGAGATTTCTGTGCACCTGCGCAGCTCACTTCGCGCCTCGTGGAACAGTGGCCACTTCGTTGTGTGGTGTCAGCGTCCATCTTGGATTTAGGCCCAAATGCTAACTTAAGCAAAACAAACACAAAAGAGTAATTAATACATAGAAACAATACATCTAATGTTAACCTCTTACTAATCCCTTTATGTGCTTGTATTTATCTAGCATATAGCAACATTTAAAGCCATTATATTCACCTTTTCGGTCCTCTTCTTGGGCAACATACAAAAGCAACATATATCATGCAGTATTCTAATTACCACATGTACTGCTGTTAATATGCGTACAGATTTTAGTCATAAAGGTTATTTTAGCCATGCAAATGCAAATCCCACGTATAATTTTGATATTAATAATGTTGGTTAATAAATATGCAAACTTGTTTAATAATATTATAGTTAATAGATTATTTAATTAGTATTTTCATGCAGAATAGAGGAGGTATACAAAATTTTGCATTACCCGCTCCATCAATCCCCCCTTTGGTGATTTTTTATCACCACACCATTAAAATTTTGTATCAATTTATCATAAAAGCTAAATGAATTCTTTAGTTTAGTTCAAATTTCTGTTTCCCCAATTTCTTCTCTTCTTGCTGTTTTATACATATTATCTTTCATTTCTTCTAATTCTACTTCTTCAAATTCCCTCTCTGGTCTCTTATTCTGTCTTTTTTTCAAATTTTCTCTTTTTAACTTTTTCTGTATTTTCTTTCTTTTATAACATAAACATCCTAGTCTTAGAATTAATACTAGAAAAATCACACATGTTAATTGAAATAAGATCCTACCTATAAATGTGCCACCTAAGTTTAATAAGAAATCTTTAATGGAAGAAAGTTTCTTTCCAATCTTTTCCCAAACACTTTCGACCTCCAGTGGTGCAATTTCCTCATGCAATTCAGTTATATTTTTAATGTAGATCTTCAGATCTTTACTTTCGTCCGGAATGGAAGTACAACAATGATGAACTTTCAGCATTCCACAGACTCCACCCTCTTTTGCCAATAATATATCAAGGGTGTAGGAGAGTAGGGTCTGCTATCCTATGGTCACCCCAAATTTTTGCTTTTTGCTTCACTGGTTTTTGACATATTGAGGCTGTGGGCCTGCCAATCAGACCCCCAGCCTGCTGTTCTCTCTACTAAATTAAAACTATGCACCCTAGGTGCATAACCAATTGGAAGTGGATCACCCTGTCAGCCCCTGTACCAGTGTACACTAGGTACCCAGGGCATTGGTGTACCCAAGGCCTGCCAAGGGCTGCAGCATGTATTATGCCACCCCAGGCTTGGCCTAACAATTTGACACAACTGGCTGATCACTCAGCTGGGGTAAGTTGGTGTAATCACCTCTTACTTAGGTGTAGTATACCTATACCTAACCTTAAATGGGACACCTGGTAACCTATAAGTCACTCCTATGGCAGGCCTTAACAATCCTGAAGGCAGAGTGCTTGGTTCCATGTGAGATGGTGCTCTGGCATGAGCTGAGCCTGTCTGCAGTGGTCGGAACAACTTCCTTCTACTGTTTCCAGATATCGTCATACCATATACTCTTAAGCGCATTATGACCCTCGCGGTTAAATGCTATCTTTGGTTTGGCTTTATCAAAACATGTCGAGTAAGGTGTCATACGAATTGGAATACTAACCCCTCGCCAATTCTGGCGACGGGGTTAGCATTCCACCCTTCTAGAGGGACACGACATGTACAGTACCTGAAACCCGGGTAAAATCAGACATAGCCTCAGCTCCACAAAATGGATGCTGCCACCACAGACACAAGTCTGCCCTCCTGCTGCTGGGAGTCCTTCCAGCTTGGGAGGTGTGGACAAAGGGTTTCCTGCCAGGGGAGGTGCGTGCACCACCCCAGACAGGATTTTGTGTATTGGTCAGGTAGGGCTTGAAAGAAACCAGACATGCCTGTGGCTCACAAGGAGCCTCGGTGCATATGCCAGTTCAAACCGGTCCTGGGGCACACCAGTCCCGGGCCTGGGGCGAGCTGGACAAAGGATTGGGGGTGTAACTACCCCCCTTCCTGGTCCCACCCATAGGGAGGGACCTAGCAGGTAGTCCGGCCCCTAGAATCCGCTTAAAGGTAGGAGCTGTGTCCTAAGACTTCAGACATCCTGGAATCAACTTAAAACTAAGAAGAAGACGGGAACTTCGACGCTCTGCTGCACAGAGGACTGAAGCCAATCTCCCCTGTGGTCAGGGAGTGACCACCTTGCTAACGCAAGCACCATCCAGCGAATCAACGTCTGCTTTGCCGCCGCCTCCCGCCGGAGCCCGAGCCCAGAGACTGACAAGACCTGGACCTCCAGACCTCTCACCGCCCGATCCACAGTCCCTGCAAAGAGGAGACCCGTGGAGGCACCGAGACACGTGGAGCCAGCCATCTTGAAACGACTACGACAAGCTGACCAGTGCAACAACCGAGGCTCCCTCCAAGTTGTGCTTTGGGTCCTGAGAAGCCCAAACCTCGAGCAGCATTTGCACCAAAGGTGAGCCCTCCAGCATCTCCACGATCTGCGTGGGGCCCTTCTGCATTTTGCCACTCGACGCGCCTAACCGGTTGCTGGCCCGCTGGCTAGTGGCCATCTTGGCGACGAAATCTACGACAAACACCACTGGTCTGGTTGCTCCCGACTGGCCCTTGCTCCCCTCCAAAGGAGCAGTTCCTCTGACCTTGCTGGTCAGAACCATCAGCTTAAACTCCGTGCCCACAACAATTGCTTTTGCCAAGGCTTGTTTGCTTCGATCAAGTCGCCGACACCGCCGACAGCGAGAGCCGGCGTGGGACAGCTCGTGACTCGACTCCTGGACGTCGTCGACCTTCAGGGACCACGTGGCTGCAGAGTCAAGCTACACCTTCCTTCCTGTTTGCACCCGACATCGCCTGGTACCCACCTGGTGCCACGCTGGTCACTGGCTAGTGACTGTGAACACTGTCCCCTCTGCTTACAGGTCTTCAACATCTCCGATCCACTCTTGGATCCACTGCATCTCTTCCCGACCGACCGCCTGCAGCACTTTTGTCTACAGGCCCCACGGAACCGATAGAAGAAACCCGACGCACTTCGAGGCCTATGCACCCGCTTCCTGTGGGTGAGGTAAAGCTGGCACTCCTGTGCCCAAGTGTAGTATTACATCTCTAGTGCCTGTGTTCCAAATCTTAAGTTCCTAGGTCATCCGGAAGATTCCTTTTGCAGTAACTTTGTACTTTTTACGCACCCATTGAAACCTATGGGAGCACGCGTGTGACTATTTGCTCTGCACACGCCACCCGTGGACCTCCTGGTCACTAACTGACGTTAGCTCCTTGTAGGCCCAGCGATTCTAGAGGCCCTAGGCCTTTTCCCTTTTCTGTTCGTGGTACTTATACCACTATTTTAGTATATGGTTCGAGTGGCCACCAGGGCCTATCCATATAAAGTGCAACTTCTGTGTATTCTGTGATAATCTTGTTTGACGATTTGTGCTCCTGTGCTCATAAAGAGACTAGGGGTTACTTTGAGAAATAAATACATATATATTTTGAATATATATCTGTGTGGTGTCCTTTCATCGGTATAAAAGGGGGTTGCATTTGGTAAAACAGCTGGCTTAACACGCATCACGAGTTTAGCCTCAAAGACTGCTTAGCCTACGCTACCACTAGGGCAGCTAGTCCGAAAAGGTTGACTTACAACCACACCATAAGGGTTGCTTGGCATGGTACAAGGTGATCACTTTAACTAGTGAACATCATATACCAGGCCAACTTCTCACATTGGTGAGCAGCGGTTGGATTTGAGCTTGCTGTGTTTTACCATTGTAATCTCTTGGTTACCAATTGAAAGATCACATAGGTACCTGTAGGTACATATAAAACAAGACTAGATATACTTAAGTTCTACTGAACTTAGTTGTTGTAGAGCAAAGGGAGTAGCACACCCTGACTACAACTACTAGATAGGTTTAGTAGGTAAACCCAAGTGTAGGTAGATTGCAACACATCCACCCACACTTAAGAGCAATGGCTGGGGCAGAGGGGTCCACTGTACCCATCTCTGTTGAGAGTGACCCCCCGAGGGCACCATCCATCTTTGCTACCCTTAATCAGAATGAGCTCAGGCAGTTGGCAACTCTTAGAGGCCTTAAACAGCCCAAGAACCCTACCTCTGCTGTGCTCAGAGCACTCTTGCAAGATGATGAGAATCAAAGAGAGCTCAAGAGAGCTTCCCAGTTAGCCCCCTTAGGGACAGGAACAGGAGGCCCCCTTCTGAAGATGCCACTGAGGTACCCCTTTCCAATAGCCATCCCTTAGATGAAAACCATACTACAGAGGAGGAAAGTGAGGGGGATACAGACAGTGGTGAGGATGAAGGGAGAACTAGCCCAGTGCCAAGTGTTATACTTGGCCCAGCTAAACCAAGGCTATTGGGGACTGACAGTGGGTTCACCCCACTGGATCTCCCCAGTGGACTTAACACAGGGCTTGGAAGGCAAAGGAATCGCTCAGGTGACTCCAATGCTTCCCATGGCTCTAGAGGCTCTCAAGGTCACTCCAGGAGAAGGATGACCACCCCTCAGAGGAGGGAACATGAGGCCAAGATGCAAGAAGCCCAGCTGAGGATCAGGAAGCAGGAGCTAGAAGTAGCCCTGATGGAAGAGAAACTGAGCAAGGCTAGACAGCATAAAGAGAGTGGGTCTATACCCACTGGTGGCAGCATTGTCCCTAAGGACAAAGATAGGGTTTTCGATAATAGAAACCTGTCAAAGGTTGTGCCCCCCTACAAAAGTGGGGATGACATCCACAAGTGGATAACTGCTCTTGAGAGAGCCTGCAAAGTACAGCAGGTTCCTGAAGACCAGTGGGCAGCAATCCTCTGGCTCTCCTTTGAGGGAAGAGGCAGAGACAGACTCCTCACTGTTAGAGAAGAGGATGTCAGAAACTACAGAGTCCTGAAGAGTGTTCTAGTTGATGGGTTAGGCTTAACCACTGAGCAGTACAGGTTAATGTTCAGAGACACCCAAAAGACACAGACTCAGGACTGGTCTGAATACATTGAATGTGCCACTAAGGCTTTGGAGGGTTGGTTGCTGGGAAGTAAGGTATCTGATTTTACAGGATTGTATAATTTGATGATGAGAGAACAGATTTTAAATAACTGTCAAAACCAGCAACTGCATCAACACTTGGTTGACTCTGATCTGACCTCTCCCCAAGAATTGGGAAAGAAGGCAGACAAATGGGTCAGAACCAGGGTTAAGCAAAAGAACCAGAACCAGGGCCAAGGGGGTGATCAGAAGAAAACAGACCAAAAGGGTGGAGATCAGAAATCTAAAGACCAGAAGTCTTCAACAGGGCCCCAAACTACTGCTAAGGAGGGTGGGTCCCAACAACAGTCCAAAAAGAAGAAAGAAGGTCAAAAGAAACCCTGGTGCAATCATTGCAAAAATACAACTCACTGGACTAGTGATTGCAAAAAGGGTGGAGCCCCCAACACTGTTGCCCCTAAGGCACCTGCTCCCAGTACTACTGTTAGCAGTGTTGGTCCCCAGATAAAGGGTGTAGTGGGAATCACTATGGGAACTGAAGGAGATTCTGACTTAGACAGAACCCTGACACAGGCAGTCTTGATCTGTGATGGGGACATTGATTTGTCCCTGACTGTGAGCCCCAGTAACCTGGGCAAGTACAGACAGACTCCTTTAATTAATGACAAAGTGGCTCAAGCCTACAGGGACACATGTGCCAGTGTCACTATGGTGACACCAGGCTTTGTGGACCCTGGACAGTACATACCAGGTGAGAACTACCTGGTGACCAATGCCAGCAATGCCACTACTTCACATAGTGTGGCAGTTGTTAACTTCTCATGGGGAGGGGTAACTGGCCTCAAAAGGGTTGTGGTTAGTGCAGACCTCCCAGTAGAATGTTTGTTGGGCAATGACCTAGAGAGTTCTCTATGGTCAGAAGTGGAGTACAGGACTCATGCAGAGATGTTAGGTATATCATCACATGTCCTTGCTGTGACCAGGTCACAGGCCAAAAAGTGCCTCACTGAACCACAGGTCTTGGATCCTGGAACAATGGACCAAGTACCTACCAAGAAGAAGAACAGGAGGGTCAAGGCTGTGCCTTCCCCCCTGCCTCAGAGTGATGATCAGCCTTCCCAGGAAGCTGATCTAGAGGACCCTGAAGGAACTGTCCCTGAAGAGCTTGAACCTGACCAGGTTGAGTTTCTGGGGACAGGGGGACCTTCAAGGGCTGACTTGAGGCAGGCTCAGTTATCCTGTCCCTCTCTTGAACCCCTCAGACAGCTGGCTGCTGCTGAGGCTGCTGGGAATGCTCAAGGTACCCATAAAGTGTATTGGGATGAAGGGCTCCTTTATTCAGAGGCTAGAGACCCCAAGCCTGGTGCAACCAGGAGGTTGGTTATACCTCTGCAATTTAGGGGCTTCCTTCTTACCTTGGCCCATGATATTCCTTTAGCAGGACACCTAGGCCAGAACAAGACCTGGGACAGACTTGTCCCTCACTTTCACTGGCCTCATATGAATGAAGATACAAAGGAGTTTTGTCGCTCCTGTGTTACCTGCCAAGCCAGTGGCAAATCAGGTGGCACAACAAAGGCCCCCCTGATACCACTACCTGTGGTGGGGGTTCCCTTTGAAAGAGTGGGAATAGACATAGTGGGTCCCATGGATCCTCCCACTGCATCTGGGCACAGATTTATACTGGTGGTAGTGGATCATGCCACCAGGTATCCAGAGGCAATTCCCCTTAGGACCACTACAGCACCTGTTGTGGCCAGGGCCCTGCTGGGAGTATTCTCCAGAGTGGGGTTTCCTAAGGAGGTAGTATCTGACAGAGGTACCAACTTTATGTCAGGATACTTAACAGCTATGTGGAAGGAATGTGGTGTCAACTACAAGTTCACCACCCCTTATCACCCACAATGCAATGGGCTTGTTGAGAGATTCAACAAGACCCTAAAGGGTATGATCAAAGGATTACCTGAAAAGCTCAGGCGAAGATGGGACATCCTTCTACCCTGCCTTCTGTTTGCTTACAGAGAGGTCCCACAAAAAGGAGTTGGCTACAGCCCCTTTGAATTGTTGTTTGGGCACCCTGTGAGAGGCCCACTGTGTTTGGTGAAGGAAGGCTGGGAGTTACCTCTCAAAAAGCCTAAGCTAGACATAGTGGACTATGTACTTGGTCTCCGCTCCAGGATGGCTGAGTATATGGAGAAGGCATCCAAAAACCTTGAGGCAAGCCAGGCCTTACAGAAAGCTTGGCATGACCAAAAGGCTGTCTTGGTTGAGTTTCAGCCAGGACAGAAGGTATGGGTGTTGGAGCCAGTGGCCCCAGCAGCACTCCAAGACAAATGGTCTGGACCCCATACAATCCTGGAAAAGAAGGGAGAGGTCACCTACTTGGTCGACCTAGGAACTCCCAGGAGTCCCCACAGGGTACTCCATGTTAACAGGCTTAAAGCATATGTTGACAGGGCAGACATGGGCTTGCTCATGGCTACAGATGAGGGACAGGAGGAAGAGAGTGACCCTCTCCCAGACCTGTTGTCTCAGAACCCTGAAGATGGCTCAGTTGAAGGAGTGACCCTTGGAGGCAACCTCACTGCCCATCAGCAGACTGAATGTAGACAGGTTCTACAATCATTTTCACATATGTTTTCCTTGATACCTAGTCAAACTGACTGGTGTACCCATGTGGTGGACACTGGTGACAGTCTGCCTGTAAAGAACAAACTTTACAGACAACCTGACCACGTCAGGGACTGTATAAAGGCTGAGGTACATAAAATGCTGGAATTAGGTGTCATTGAACCCTCAGAGAGCCCCTGGGCTAGCCCAGTGGTTCTGGTCCCCAAACCTCACACCAAAGATGGCAAGAGAGAGATGAGGTTCTGTGTGGATTACAGAGGACTCAATGCTGTCACCAGGACAGATGCACACCCTATTCCAAGGGCAGATGAGCTCATAGACAAACTAGCTTCTGCAAAGTTTTTGAGCACATTTGACTTAACAGCTGGCTATTGGCAAATCAGATTAGCTGAGGAGTCTAAGGCCAAAACAGCATTCTCAACCCCAGGTGGGCACTACCAGTTTGTGGTGATGCCCTTTGGTCTGAAGAATGCACCTGCCACCTTCCAAAGGCTGGTGAACCAAGTCCTTACTGGGTTGGATGACTTTTGCGCAGCATATCTTGATGACATTGCTGTCTTTAGCTCCACCTGGGAGGATCACCTGATCCACCTGAAGAAGGCTCTTGAGGCTCTGCAAAGGGCAGGCCTCACTATCAAGGCTACAAAGTGCCAGATAGGGCAGAGTAAGGTTGTATATTTGGGCCACCTTGTAGGTGGAGGCCAAGTTCAACCACTGGAGAGTAAGATACAATCCATCAAGGACTGGTCCCCTCCAACCACCCAGACTCAAGTTCGAGCTTTCTTGGGCTTGACTGGGTACTACAGGAAGTTTGTTAAGAACTATGGGTCCATTGTGACTCCTCTTAATGATCTGACATCCAAGAAGATACCCAAAAAGGTTCAGTGGACAGTAAGCTGTCAAAAGGCATTTGATGACCTGAAGGAGGCCATGTGCTCTGCACCTATCCTGAAAAGTCCTGACTACTCCAAAGAGTTTATTGTCCAAACAGATGCTTCTGAGTTGGGTGTGGGAGCTGTGCTGTCACAACTTAATGTAGATGGTCAAGACCAACCCATTGCTTTTATTAGCAGAAGGTTGACCCCCAGAGAGAAGAATTGGTCAGCTATTGAGAGGGAGGCCTTTGCTGTGGTGTGGGCCCTGAAGAAGCTGAGGCCATACTTGTTTGGCACTCACTTCAAGATTCAGACCGACCATAAGCCCCTCTTGTGGCTAAATCAGATGAAGGGTGAAAACCCCAAACTGCTTAGGTGGTCCATTTCCCTACAGGGGATGGACTTTACAGTGGAGCACCGGCCAGGTACTGACCATGGGAATGCAGATGGTCTCTCCAGGTACTTCCACTTAGGACATGAAGACGAGACTGGTCAAGGCTAGTTTAATGTCCCAGCGTTTGGGGGGGGGTTGTGTAGGAGAGTAGGGTCTGCTATCCTATGGTCACCCCAAATTTTTGCTTTTTGCTTCACTGGTTTTTGACATATTGAGGCTGTGGGCCTGCCAATCAGACCCCCAGCCTGCTGTTCTCTCTACTAAATTAAAACTATGCACCCTAGGTGCATAACCAATTGGAAGTGGATCACCCTGTCAGCCCCTGTACCAGTGTACACTAGGTACCCAGGGCATTGGTGTACCCAAGGCCTGCCAAGGGCTGCAGCATGTATTATGCCACCCCAGGCTTGGCCTAACAATTTGACACAACTGGCTGATCACTCAGCTGGGGTAAGTTGGTGTAATCACCTCTTACTTAGGTGTAGTATACCTATACCTAACCTTAAATGGGACACCTGGTAACCTATAAGTCACTCCTATGGCAGGCCTTAACAATCCTGAAGGCAGAGTGCTTGGTTCCATGTGAGATGGTGCTCTGGCATGAGCTGAGCCTGTCTGCAGTGGTCGGAACAACTTCCTTCTACTGTTTCCAGATATCGTCATACCATATACTCTTAAGCGCATTATGACCCTCGAGGTTAAATGCTATCTTTGGTTTGGCTTTATCAAAACATGTCGAGTAAGGTGTCATACGAACTGGAATACTAACCCCTCGCCAATTCTGGCGACGGGGTTAGCATTCCACCCTTCTAGAGGGACACGACATGTACAGTACCTGAAACCCGGGTAAAATCAGACATAGCCTCAGCTCCACAAAATGGATGCTGCCACCACAGACACAAGTCTGCCCTCCTGCTGCTGGGAGTCCTTCCAGCTTGGGAGGTGTGGACAAAGGGTTTCCTGCCAGGGGAGGTGCGTGCACCACCCCAGACAGGATTTTGTGTATTGGTCAGGTAGGGCTTGAAAGAAACCAGACATGCCTGTGGCTCACAAGGAGCCTCGGTGCATATGCCAGTTCAAACCGGTCCTGGGGCACACCAGTCCCGGGCCTGGGGCGAGCTGGACAAAGGATTGGGGGTGTAACTACCCCCCTTCCTGGTCCCACCCATAGGGAGGGACCTAGCAGGTAGTCCGGCCCCTAGAATCCGCTTAAAGGTAGGAGCTGTGTCCTAAGACTTCAGACATCCTGGAATCAACTTAAAACTAAGAAGAAGACGGGAACTTCGACGCTCTGCTGCACAGAGGACTGAAGCCAATCTCCCCTGTGGTCAGGGAGTGACCACCTTGCTAACGCAAGCACCATCCAGCGAATCAACGTCTGCTTTGCCGCCGCCTCCCGCCGGAGCCCGAGCCCAGAGACTGACAAGACCTGGACCTCCAGACCTCTCACCGCCCGATCCACAGTCCCTGCAAAGAGGAGACCCGTGGAGGCACCGAGACACGTGGAGCCAGCCATCTTGAAACGACTACGACAAGCTGACCAGTGCAACAACCGAGGCTCCCTCCAAGTTGTGCTTTGGGTCCTGAGAAGCCCAACCCTCGAGCAGCATCTGCACCAAAGGTGAGCCCTCCAGCATCTCCACGATCTGCGTGGGGCCCTTCTGCATTTTGCCACTCGACGCGCCTAACCGGTTGCTGGCCCGCTGGCTAGTGGCCATCTTGGCGACGAAATCTACGACAAACACCGCTGGTCTGGTTGCTCCAGACTGGCCCTTGCTCCCCTCCAAAGGAGCAGTTCCTCTGACCTTGCTGGTCAGAACCATCAGCTTAAACTCCGTGCCCACAACAATTGCTTTTGCCAAGGCTTGTTTGCTTCGATCAAGTCGCCGACACCGCCGACAGCGAGAGCCGGCGTGGGACAGCTCGTGACTCGACTCCTGGACGTCGTCGACCTTCAGGGACCACGTGGCTGCAGAGTCAAGCTACACCTTCCTTCCTGTTTGCACCCGACATCGCCTGGTACCCACCTGGTGCCACGCTGGTCACTGGCTAGTGACTGTGAACACTGTCCCCTCTGCTTACAGGTCTTCAACATCTCCGATCCACTCTTGGATCCACTGCATCTCTTCCCGACCGACCGCCTGCAGCACTTTTGTCTACAGGCCCCACGGAACCGATAGAAGAAACCCGACGCACTTCGAGGCCTATGCACCCGCTTCCTGTGGGTGAGGTAAAGCTGGCACTCCTGTGCCCAAGTGTAGTATTACATCTCTAGTGCCTGTGTTCCAAATCTTAAGTTCCTAGGTCATCCGGAAGATTCCTTTTGCAGTAACTTTGTACTTTTTACGCACCCATTGAAACCTATGGGAGCACGCGTGTGACTATTTGCTCTGCACACGCCACCCGTGGACCTCCTGGTCACTAACTGACGTTAGCTCCTTGTAGGCCCAGCGATTCTAGAGGCCCTAGGCCTTTTCCCTTTTCTGTTCGTGGTACTTATACCACTATTTTAGTATATGGTTCGAGTGGCCACCAGGGCCTATCCATATAAAGTGCAACTTCTGTGTATTCTGTGATAATCTTGTTTGACGATTTGTGCTCCTGTGCTCATAAAGAGACTAGGGGTTACTTTGAGAAATAAATACATATATATTTTGAATATGTATCTGTGTGGTGTCCTTTCATCGGTATAAAAGGGGGTTGCATTTGGTAAAACAGCTGGCTTAACACGCATCACGAGTTTAGCCTCAAAGACTGCTTAGCCTACGCTACCACTAGGGCAGCTAGTCCGAAAAGGTTGACTTACAACCACACCATAAGGGTTGCTTGGCATGGTACAAGGTGATCACTTTAACTAGTGAACATCATATACCAGGCCAACTTCTCACAAAGGGCAAGTCGATTTTGCATTACCATGGCACGCATGGCAACCATTTCAGTATTTACCAATAAGAATCCTCCAGCGGTGCTTGCTGACAAGCGATCCACTACTGTTGATAGTTTTCTAATTTTGTGTGCATTCAGAGATATTCCCACTGCTGGTATCAATGCTCCAAAAATGTCTCCTACAATTTCTGACCAAGATTCTCTTTTTCTATGTTTTAGTAGACTTCCTAACTTATGCACACCATCTTCTCCTCTTCCCATGTGGAATATCTTTGGGAAAACCAGACCTACATAACATGTGCCATACCAATGATCTGGCAACCGATAATATGCCTTGTTCCCACAGATAAAATATAACCCAGGAAAAACTGGATCATTTCCTCCTTTAAATCCCCATCCACCCATGATTCGGTATGTAGCATGGCATTCACTGTTACCTACAAAGTAATTATCATATGGAGTTTGATTCCTTCTAATACACAACTTTCCTTTCTGAGGCCAATCTAAAGCCATAGTTGGACTAGCTTCTCCCTTCAAATGTTTTTCCATTTCAACATCCCAGACTATCTTTTTCTCTCTTCCCTCAGGTGCTTTCTTTTGCATTTTCAATCTCCTTTCTTCAACCATATCTAAGAAAGTCTTTTCCTCTTTCTTTAAACTGCAAGTCAAATTATTTCTATATATATATTCTAATGTTAATTCTTTAGTTTCCAAGAAAAATTCACCTAACACCTTTGCAGGCTTTACTTTGTTCAATTTGTTAACTACAGGTACTTGTGAAAATATGTTATCTACATCTGAAAAATAATATTCTAATTTCCCTATTTTGTAAAACAGTCTAGCTATCACACTACATGTTATTCCATAGGTTATTGGAAGGTGATGGTAAGTCACTCCCTCCGATACAGATGCAGGTAACTGCGTACAGACATAACAATCCCTCACATCCATTGTCTTTACATATTCATACTGTGGTTTTGAAAATACATTGTTAGAGAAATCGTTTATAGACTTGTCTTTATGAAGATAATTTCTGTCTATTTTAGTCGGATATACTTTCTGAATCCTTCCTATATTAGTTTTATTCTCACTATGTCCTTCTATTGTTTCTAGCATAACTTTAAATGAGATCATCAACGCTAATACACTCCACAGAAGCATTAGTAATCCTGTACAACAGCAACACATTTTAAACCACATTTTAAGAAACGTACATCTAGCTTTTCAACTTTCTGTGTTTGCCATTTTCATAAAATGATCAGTGTCTTTTGACTTAGCCTCTTCTACTTCACAACTAGTTTTTTAAGAAACGTACATCTAGCTTTTCAACTTTCTGTGTTTGCCATTTTCATAAAATGATCAGTGTCTTTTGACTTAGCCTCTTCTACTTCACAACTAGTTTTGTCTAACCCAAGGCTATAAGCACCTACTTGGTTCTATCAGTTAGGTCTTCTTCCGTATTTTATAGTCTTTCCATTAGCAGCATTTTTGTCTTATTCAGTTTGACATTTGGTCGTCTTTCACTTTTTTCTCGTAATCTTGATACAGAACTTCCTGAACATCCGTTTCTTCTCCAATATCGGACAAGATAACTCTCAGGATTTCCGATTCTTCGTCTTCTTCAACCACTTCTCGTACAGTCACCTCTGGGTTTTCTTGGCTATCCGCCTCTTCTTTAATTTCAGGCAGGGCCACATACGACCATTCCAGCGACTTATACTTCTGGTTAGGTTTTCTCGTTCTTTTGTTTTCCCCTGCTGTAGTTATTTTCTCATTTTTCGAATTTTCTCGACTAGATACTTCATTCACTTGTTCTGCTCTTGGTGAATTCACTCGTGTCAGTTGGTATCTCAATCTCTTTATTTTGTTTGGCCAAATTTCCTCTCTTGCTAATCTTTTCGATTTATTTCCTTTATCATTCTTTTCAGCTCTCCATGCCCTCTCTCTCAAGACTCGACCTTCTGGTACTTCTTCATCACTATCCTCTGATTCTGTTACAACTTGCTTTTTGCTTTCAGCTGTTCTTCTTTCCACCACTTCTTTAATTTTTCCTACTTCTGTCCCTCCTCGTGGTTCTTGCACACTATCTTCATGCTGACTAACTATCCCTTCTTCTAACTGGGTGTTCGACTTCCCTACAACTCCTCGGGGGTCTTCCGCAAGAATCTTTCCCTCACTTTCTGTATCTGGCACCTGTCCATCTACTTTTGTTATTTCAGGTGGAATTTCTCTCTGTTTTCCATCAAGAACTTCTTTATCAACATTTTCTTTGATTGTCTCTTTACTGCTTTTCTCTTTTCTCCAATGTGCCTGTGCTTGTTCAGTCTCTGAGTCTGAGCTGGTATCAGAAATCTGTAATTTCCTTCTCAAGGGAATATTTTCTGGGGCAATAATCAAATCTGGTTCTGATTCCCCCCCCTTCAGGATTTTCTCTTGTTCTTGTTTCCTCAGCATCCGATTCAGAACTAGTCTCTGACTCTTCAAAATATTCTCCTTCCTTGTTATCCACTGGATTTGGGATTCTCAATGTGTGACTAGCATGTATCCAGTTCTTTATTCCAGCACACTTCACAGCTGTTATTGTGGTCAAAATCACTTCTCGTGGTTTTCCCCAACGTGGGACCAGACAGTTCCTTCTTCTGTGTACTTTAATTCTCACCCAGTCTCCTGGGCTCAGATCATGAGCTTGCTTCTTTTCAAGGATGGTGGCATCCAATCCAACCTGATGAAACACAGAATGAACTGCGTCAGCCAGCCCCTTACAGTAATCCAACACCAAATCATCAGTTATAGGCAACAGCTTGTTAACTGGTATGAAAACATGTCGCATTGCTCTTCCCATGACAATTTCATGAGGACTCGGACCTGTGTTCCTATCTGTATTAGATCTAATAGTCATAAGTACTAGAGGTAAGACATCAGGCCATTTCAAACCTGTTGCTAAACACATTTTTCCCAATCGGTTTTTAATGGTGCCATTCATTTGTTCCACCACACCAGAAGCCTCTGGGCGATAGGCACAATGTAGTTTCTGTTGTCCATTCAATGCTTCACAAATCAATTTCATGATCTCATTATGGAAATGTTTTCCTCTATCTGATTCAATTGTGACTGGGAACCCGAATCTAGGGATGAATTCCCTCAAAAGCAATTTTGCTACTGTGATTCCATCACTTCTTCTTGTGGGATATGCTTCTACCCATCTAGAAAACAAACAGACCATCACTAGAACATACCTCAACCTGTTGCAGGGAGGCATTTCAATGAAATCAATCTGCATTCTGACGAAAGGCCCTCCTTCTCGACCTATAGTTCCTAGACTTACCACTGTTTTCCTTCCATGATTGAACTGCTGACATATAAGGCATCTTTGACAAAGGCTCTCAGCTACAAGTCTGAATTTTGCATTATACCATGTTTGCTTAAATGACCTAATCATCGAATCTCTCCCTATGTGTGCTTGTCCTTGATACATCCGTGCCATGGCAGACACCATGCTATCAGGCATGACTGGTCTTCCATCTCGATAGACCCACGCATGATCTGTTTCTCTTGGTGCACATCCTGCTTTTACCCATTGTCTCATTTCCTCATCTCCTGCCTCTTCCTGCAATTGCCTCACTTCTTCCCAAGTACTCACAACGTTAGTAAACAGTAGGGGACAAGAATTAATTTCCCTTTCTTTCGCCCTGTTGATCGAATTTTGATTACGAGCACAATATTGAGCCATATCATTGGCGTACTTATTACCAACTGCTACATAGTCTCCCGTCTGAACGTGAGCAGCACACTTCACAACGGCCAATTGCTTAGGCAGCTGTATCGCCTCAAGCAACTTCCCAACCACTTCAGCATTCTTTATAGGAGTTCCACTTGTAGTCAGAAATCCTCTCTGCAGCCATATCTGACCAAAATCATGCAAAACACCGAAGCCATACTGACTATCAGTTATCACAGTCACTCTCACATTCTTTCCCAACTTGCATGCTCTAGTTAAGGCTACAAGATCAGCAACCTGGGCTGATTTTACTCCCTTCAGGTAAGATGCTTCCATTACTGCTGCAACTGTGCATACTGCATATGCTGCACTTAGAATTCCTTCATCTATTCTCAAGCATGACCCGTCCACAAACATCACAAAGTCACTTTCTGACAATGGTACATCTTTTATATCAGGACATGGTTTGGTACAGAAATCAATTACATCCAAACAATCATGATCCACTTCGTCTCTGACTTCTACATTCTCAGCATCAGGCAGTAACGTTGAAGGATTTACATTCAAGCATCTCACAAGGCTCACATTCATTGCACCTAATATGACCTTCTCATATTTAGTCAGCCGACTATGTGTCATGAACTGAGTGCGGCTCCGTGTTAAAAGGATTGCCACATCATGAGGTACAAACACTCGTACAGGATATCCCATCACAATTCCTTCACTCTGTTCCAGACTCTTACAAGTAGCAGCTACTGCTTCCAAACAACCTGGCAACGCTACAGCTACAGGATCTAGCATAGCTGAAAAATATGCAATTAGTCTTCTCAATTTTCCATGTTTCTGTATTAGTACAGAGAGTGCACATCCATTCCTTTCACTGCAGTACAACTCAAATTCCTTATCATAATCAGGCATTCCCAATGCTGGTGCTTCACACAAACTGTCTCTCAATTGTTTAAAAGCTGCTAGTTCTTCCCTATTTAAATCAATGCGGTCTTTTACATCACTTCTCGTCAAGCGTACCAAAGGTTTTGCAATCAGGGAAAAGTTACTTATCCACTGACGACAATATCCAACCATTCCAAGAAACATTCTCACTTCTCTTTGCGTCATTGGGGCTCTCATTCCTTTTATTATCTTGATTCGTTCTGTAGTTATTTTCCTCAGTCCCTTTTCAATTTTGTGGCCTAAATATTGTACTTCTTTCTGACAAAATTGTAATTTCGATGGGGATACCTTAAGTCCTCCATCTGCCAAATGGTTTAGCAATGCTATGGTGTCCATTACACAAGCTTCTCGAGTCTTTGACGCCACTAGTAGGTCATCATTATATTGAACTAGCACTGAATTCTCGGGCATTTCTAGGTCTTCCAATACTGCGAAACAGCGCGAGCGCGCGGCAGGTTAGTTACCTGTTCTTCGTTGTAGAATCCTGTCACATTACTGTATTTCTGTGAATTTACGCTCTGTGGAAAAGGCGGTTTTGGCGCCTGATTCTGTTGGGCAACAACCTGCTGCTGTCGCTGTGATTGACAACTCACCTCTTTCTGCACCTGTGGATTCAATGAGGCATTATCATTATTAGTATTCGGGGGAAATTTACACTCGGAGTGCCCTATTCTTCCGCAATTATGACATGGCCATTTCTTTTTGGCTTCTTCTATATTGAATTGTCCCTTTCCTTTTCCAGCATTAAATTTAGGTTTTGGTCCTGCACTATTTACTTGTTCAATCAACTGAGCTTCCTGTCTTTCTGTCACTTTTACCTGTGCCCACATAGCCTTCTCTTTTAACTTTCGCTGCTTGGCTTCAATTTCATCACTAAACTATTTTGCATGTCTTAGTACTTCATCTATTTTCTTATTTTGCCAATCCACTGTATGCTGTTTAATCATTTCACTGATTTCTGGACGTAGACCATATACAAATCTGTATACAAAATGACTTAAATCCTTCTCACTTACATTTTCATCACCACTAAACTGCTTAAAGGCAAGGATCCACCTCTCATAGTACGCGTGTACTGACTCCTTAGTCTCCTGATGAGTTCGGTCAATTTTTACCCAATCAGTCTCTTTGGGAGGTACCTTGTTTTTCAGGAAAACTATTACTTGTTCATATTTTTTCATGACTTCTGGGTCAGGGGCTCCCGTTTTTGGGTCTCTAGGGTATTCTTGTGTAGGCCAATTTATCATTAGTTTACACTCTGTCCATAGATCTGCTGGTACTATTATGTCAAATAGACTATTTAGATCAATCCACAAAATTTCTATAATTTTACAAACCTATCCACTTGCCTATACCACTCGACTGGCTTTTCGCGTAGTCGAGGGAAATCATTTGTAAATGACAAAATATCTTGCCTAGTCCAAGGAACATATACATATCCTCCTCCTGGAATTTCTCTCATGGGACATTCCGTCACTACTTTTTCTTTTTCTCTTACAGGGAAAGCTGCAAATGTTTTATCTGAGGCATCATCTAATTTTCTAAACCATCTACTTTTCCATTTATCTACATCTCCCCATTTTCTCAACAATATGATTATGTTTTTAATCTGAGTTATTCTTCCTGTGGTGTTCAGATTTTCAATATCCTTTCCAGAAAAATCTACTCTGTAGGGTTTTTGTAAGGCTTTTACTCTTTCCATGTCTGTACCCATTTCATTTGCCACTTCTTCTAGTCTTTCATGTTGACTCTTTGCTCTCCATGTTATTCTTTTGCATAGAAATAGTAATTCTTCATCCTGATAACTTTTTTGCTTTTCTGTGGGGATAGTCCCTACTAATAATTCTTCCAAAACCATCCTTAACTTGGCCACATATATAGATTGGGATTCTCTGTCTTTCCTCTGTAAACTCCTCAACCATTCACTTAATTCTTCAGAAGTAGGACCTACTGGTTTCTCCTCATTACCTCGTTCTGGGTCTCTTGGAGTTTCTGATACAGATTCTGTAGTCATTATCAGTCTTTCCACTAAACCTGGATTTGCTGTCAAATTTTTAGGCGTACTCTGTTCTGCTGTACTTACTGTTTGTCTCCCTGGGTTCTCGTCTGAACCTTTTCTTGGCCTTTCAATCTGTCTATTACTGTTATAGGGGACCGTTAGACAATGCTCACTATCTTTCTGTTCATCAAAAACAGGCATTACAGGACCTATAGTTACGGGAACAGTCACGGCTTCTAAGTTTTTAGTCAATTCCCTAATCTTTTCAGTTAACTCTAAAGTGGTTTTCGCTAATTCTGCCAAATTTTCATTATTCATTTTACCATCCTGTTTTCTCTCTATCTCTCTGAAAGAATTATTTCTCCCTATCTCTTGGGGTACTGATTCAACTTTTATATTTCGCAAAGTCTCTCTCATTGGGGCACTTGGTGTCAACATGTCAGAATCTGGTTGATACGGGGGTGGATTTTTATAAAACATGTCGTCAAGAACATCATCCTCCGATTCATGCACTCCATACCCTCCCAATTCAATTTTATGTCTTTTTTCTGTACATTTTCTTCCGCTAACTTCTTCAGCATGTCTCACAGGAAACAAACCATCAGTCATATTTGCACTTCGCCATCTCCTCATTCTGTCATCATGATTCTCCTGTCGATGTGATCTACCAAACATGTATCTATACCTTCCTCCACTCCTCTGTTGTTCCCTGTCATGCATCTCATCTTCCCATTCATTCAATGCTTCGAACTGTGTTGGTCTTGGTCTCGGTTCTAGATTCATCATTCTTTTTCTCAAATTCCTCAAAACCGCTAAATTAAATGAACCATGTTCTGGAAATGCCAAAACTCCATCATCTTTTGTATACTTTTCCCAATTGTCCAACCAAATACAAGTATGATATCCATATTTCGCAACCATAGAAGATGCGGGCGATTTTGGTGGAGGAAGCAACTGTCCCTCTCTAGTCTTAATCAGTTTGTTCTTTTTAAATAAACCTTTGATTTTTCCAAACCAGGACTTTTTCTCTTTTTCTGGTGGATCGTAATACATCATTTTGTCTTCCATGTATCACTAGATTTTCCTTACGACTATTCTGTTGTATTAGCCAATCGTAGCGCGACTCACACTAACGCACCAATCAGGAGTGTCTATGTCACTTCTGTAATTCTCCAATCCCAGCGCGACTTACACTAACGCACCAATCAGGAGCATCTACGTCACCCTGTAATTCTCTACTCTTAGCGCGGCGTACACTAACGCACCAATCAGGAGCGTCTACGTTTCTTACTGACTGGCCAGTCTCAGCACGGTCTTTCTGACGTCAGCTTTTCTCGCTACTTCTGCTTCTGCTGACCCCTCCTTTACAAAATTTATCAGCAAACTTTCTTACGTTCTTCTGACTTACAGATCTGTTTGTAACGACATAAAAACGCCACCATTATCTGTTTTGCTAACAAAAGAATAGTTAATGACCTTTCTTACAAGAATTTTGTCTTTCCCGAAAGCAGCGCTTACCACTGCCCTACTACGGAATCGTTACTTCCGTTGATAAAGTAGCACATCCCTCTACCTTACCCTTCTAACAAGCATTAGCTAACTGTTTCTCTAGAATTAAGACAACTAGTTGGAGACGCTCTGCTCCTGAGAAATAAAAGCAGAGTTTCACAATTAACCTGAATGCTATTTCATTCACACACTTTCATACGGAAAATGTAGTTCATTCACACAGAATTCTGTCTTTCCCGAGAGCAGCGCTTACCTCTGCCCTACTACAGAATTATGACACTCGTTAACAAAGTAGCACTTCCCTCTACTTTATCCTTCTAGCAAGCTTAGGGAACACCTATTTCCTTTCTAGTGATAAGCGTAATCAGAGTGCCTTTTGGACTCCTGGTACCTAAGACCAAAATTTCACAGGTGACCTTCGCTACCATACATTTCTCTCATACAGAAAATGTCCCTTATGGCAACACACAACGATGTTACCGAATCGAACCCAGACAATGCGTCGTGCAACTCCAATTGTCACACGTTTTCCCCGTGTACCTACAGGGCAACAACAATTCCGTCTTTCCCGAGAGCAGCGCTTACCTCTGCTCTACTACGGAACCGTTACAAACTTCCGACTTCCTACTTTCCAGAAGCCGTCAAACAACATAGAACTCGACGCGATTCAACATAGAGTGTTAATACATAAACCAATACTTATCCACAATCAATAAGCAATTTACAAACAATAATCACCAAACCAATACAATAATAACCATCATACTGCTAGCAGAAAAACTGATCCAGCGCAAAAACCCTAACAACAGGGAAACAACCTGTACCGATATCCTCCCTGCGTCACAGACCCGACGTCACACTAACTCATTCACACATGCAGTCATTGGTGGGGCCCATAACACCAACACTCACACGTTACTTCCACACCGGTCTGCACACACAGGAGGGCTGAGTGATTCAAGCACCGGACATGTGGGGGGAAACACCTTATAACCTATAGGGAAGGAAAAGTGATTTACAAAATATACATTAAAGCCCTTTCGCCATACAGATCCTTAATCCTGTTCTAAAGTTGCTCAGACCCGTGAAGTTTTTTTGTGTGTTGCATGATTACTTGCTGGGGAATAAAACTTCTTGCAGGTCTTTAAACTTGTTCCCTCGGACCCCCTCCTCCCTTTTTGTGTGTTACCTCTGCATAATCGTTGTCATAAATCGTCCGAAAGCAAGCCAAGGCTCAAAGTTCTTTGCTCAGCACCTTACTGTCCCAAAGATCGTCAAAGGACCAGAGACGTGCACGCATCTATCATTGCCCGTAGAGTTAGGAAAAGTTTGCAGTCAGCAGAGGATCGGGCAGCATCCGGACCTTCAAGGATTCATGAAAACGTAGCATAAAATACGAAGCAAAAGGCGATGCGACAACGAGCGAGAGTATTTTCTCTATTCTTCTACCCCCTTTTATAATACAAAGAAGTAAAGATGATACAATTTAATAATTTAGGACAGTCGTGATTGGCTGGTTGAGATCGTCCGATGTCAGTTTTTAAGTTTTTTGTTCAGTTCGAGGGGTGAGGTCATGAGTTAGTCCAAAGTCGGCTTGTTCCGGTTTATTGTAAGGTTGATTGTTCTCTGGTTTTGGCTGACGTCCCGTGTTACATCCTTGACCGGGGACATTCGGTACAGAGGTCTTTATGAGGTTTAGGAGATTTCTTTGCACCTGCGCAGCTCACTCCGCGCCTCGTGGAACAGTGGCCACTTCGTCGTGTGGTGTCAGCGGCCATCTTGGATTTAGGCCCAAATGCTAACTTAAGCGAAACAAACACTAAAGAGTAATTAATACATAGAAACAATAAATCTAATGTTAACCCCTTACTAATCCCTTTTTGTGCTTGTATTTATCTAGCATATAGCAACATTTAACGCCATTATATTCACCTTTTCGGTCCTCTTCTTGGGCAACATACAAAAGCAACATATATCATGCAGTATTCTAATTACCACATGTACTGCTGTTAATATGCGTACAGATTTTAGTCATAAAGGTTATTTTAGCCATGCAAATGCAAATCCCACGTATAATTTTGATATTAATAATGTTGGATAATAAACATGCAAACTCGTTTAATAATATTATAGTTAATAGATTATTTAATTAGTATTTTTTGTATTACCCGCTCCATCAATTGCGCAGGAGTGCTTAACATTGTTTTCTACAGTGCACGTGCAGGTACAATCTCCATTCACATTTATACACACAGGAGCGCTTAACTTATTGTCCGCAGTGCACGCGCAGGTGCACTCATTATCCTCACGTCAATTCCAAGCACAGGAGCGCATTAACATATCAGCCTATAGTTTGAGTGCTGGATCGTTCGCTTTCATATTTGTTTGCTATGCACAAGAGCACATTGTCATTTGCTGTGGGTACAGATAGCGCAGGAGCACTTATCTTTCCTTTATGTACAACCTTCAGCAGCAGTGTCCTCTGCCTTTCCCTCAGCGCTGGAACTCCTAATTCTAGTTTCCCCGAGTCCTTTACGTTCTCAGTGGATTTCTAACTGAGACTCCAGAAGATTTACCTGAGTTTGCTGTTAACCATTTTCCAGGTGACTAGATACTAGATAGTGCTCTTTCATTATCTGTGTGAATGAACATGTGTCTGCAACCAGGGAGATTCCTAAACTTGTGCTTTGTTCCCATAGGTTACTGTTCCCAGATGGGTTCCTAAATAGCCATGGGAGGCATAGAACCAGGCCTACCTGCACGAGAACTTGCACTACACCATTAAGGATTTCCTCTCCCAGTCTTAACCTTCTCCTTGGTTGGAGTCTTTGCTTTCACTAGAGGAAGGTAAGGGACGTTGGAAGTTGTTTTTATCGCCTCTGCGGGACAGCTCGGTGAGCATAAGATAAGGCTTGCAGAGCATTGACACGTATCAGTTAACCCCAAGAGATCATACAGCTCTAATATAAGAAACTAAATGGAGCACTCCTTGCAAGGATAGAAAGTCATATTTAATGCTGGCATTTACCACCTGCTCAAAGCAATCCTAACCTAGCACAGTGAGCTATATCCTCAAAAAGCTTGAATGCAAACTGCATAGCATAGGATAGAACTTTATGGGCTTCATTTATGGGGTTTTGGCTTAGGGCAGAGAAGCAAGTCACCTTGCTGTGCTGCCCTATGTCAAAGTGAAAGGACAGGAATGCACAGTATTTATACAGTACAGTGCATTCTTGTCCTTTCACCCTGCGCTGGTGCCATTTCAGCAGCCTAGCACCAAGGCAGGTACCTTTGCACCATGTTGTAAAGGTGCCTCCGCTGCCAGCAGGATTGTTTTTGTGTAGGACGGGGTACCTTCCTGCACAAAAACAATACTGAGACATGGAAGGAGGAAAAAGCTAGGAGAAATAAAGTTATTTCTCCTTGTTATGTCTCACTTTGGGACGCATAAGATTTTGGCGCATCCCCAGGTCTACATGGTCTTGTAAATCTGGGAAAGCTTCAAAATCCTTGGGTGTTGCGTGGGAACACCCACCGCAACGCCCAAGGCAATGCAGCAATTCGAGTAAGACAATGCAGCAATTCACGCTGCCTTGTCTTGCTCAATCTCTAAAAGGCCATTCAAAGCCACGCAATGTGGCTCTGCATGGACTCCAAGATATGATTTTAAGGTTTGCCCCATCAGAGCATCAAAAAAAAGAGATGACACTGAGGATTAAAGGTGGGCGTAGTGGGCGTAGTGGGGCTACGTGAAGCAGCGCGTAGTGTGCCCAAATCTACGCACACTACGTGCTCCGCGTAGCCCCACTACGCACCACCCACCTCCCGCCCGCCCTCCTTTTAAAACATACCCTAATTGTAAATGAAATAATAGTAAACACACTTACCGGACGCCCGCGCATGCGCATTTGTCAGAAGAAGTTGGAAACCAGGAAGAAGGAGCCCCGGAGACGCCGCTCTTCTGGTAAGAGTCTTTACTTTTATTTAATTTACAATTAGGGTATGTTTTAAAAAGGAGGGCGGGCGGGAGGTGGGTGGTGGGTGGCAGGCAGCTACGCTTCACCCTGGCGTGTGCGTAGCGCTGCCTGCTTCGCCTACTTCGAAAACTGCGAAGCAGGCAGCGCTACGTACACTACGTGGGCGAAGCGTAGTGTCTCGCCCAGGGTTACTGAGGATGCAAGTGGGTCATAAATATGCCCCTATGTTTTTCCCACAGTCTTTTATTATCCTAAAAATGCTAAAAATGATTTGTTTGGGCAGAAATACATTCTTATTATTGAAGTCAACCCAAACTGCTGAGATACGTTAAAAAAAATACTACCTACTAGTATGGAGGACAGTTGACGCATAGACCTTGTAATACTCATTGTCTTATGTAATATTTCATTAGACTGATTTTCACATGTGTGATTCATTATCTCTGTACAGTTTGCTCTGCCACCCTACACTGATATGAGTAGTGCTTTAAAATAATTTCACACTTTTAAGGAGCACTACAAATATACACAATATTTTCAAACAAATATCTTTGATTCAAAAACATTTATTCTCAAATCTCATATTTTTCTATATATAATGGAGAATGTCCAATTGTTCATGTACCAATGTCTTATTGCTTTGATGCCTCGGATAGTCCTTTATCCATTAATAAATGTTCTTGCTAATGATGAATCCTTTATATCCTTGTTCCATATCAGAGTCTTAATAAAGCATTAATCCATCCAAATTTTTCTTTTGATCCATCAATCGTTGTTACTTGATCCATCCATCATTACTTTCCAATTTTATATTATATTGTATGATCCAATCATTAAATCCAGAGGTTATACTTCCATTCCTAATGTCCAATACTCTCAACAGCCGACGCGTTTCGTCCCCTTCCGGGACATCATCAGGGCTGTAAAATAAATGAGAATATGCCATCATAATCAAGACTTTCCTGTCCATGTATTCACACCTTCAAATCAAATCCTGCTTATATAACATGCTCCAAAGTAAATCAGAATAGTAAACAAGTTGTTCTAATTTATTCCTACCTATATAACAGGCTCCAAAGTTAATCAGGATGTTAAACCAGTAGTTCTAGTTTATAACGGACATCATCTCTATCAGTCAAAATTGACACAATTGGTGATATAATAAACCCCATGGGTAATATTAATAGCACTCATTGCAATAAACATTACATTTTTTATTCCAAAAACAAAATCCTTCTATAGAACCCTCTTCATATGCATCATTCTGTCCCTGTTCTCTCCTTAGTCTCAATTCCTACATTCCTGATCGAAATCTGCCCCTTTTATGACCCGACTTCTGTTGTCTCTATCCTGTACACAAAGTCCTAAGAACCAATCATCTATAACATCCTTAATTCCGCCACCCTATTTAATTCTCAGCTACATTTCTATATTCCCAGATCAAGTACAATTGAACCGGTCTCACCTTTATCCAGTAATATTGGTGAGTGCATCCAAGACGTGAAATTTCTAATGCAGTCTGTCCAATTCGACTAACACAAATATTATCTGTATCAGAGAAAAAGGAGAAAACACTTTCTATAACCTTTCCCCAACATAAAAAGTAACCTAAATATTCTAAAAACCTATTTCCCAAACTCTCTGTCCAAGTACCTGTGAAAATTCAGAAGTCTTCACCATCCTCTACGCATCTCCTTGCGGTTTCTCTGCAACTCACGCTCCGTATTTTGAACAGTCCGCTCCTCTGGTTGATAAAGGCAAAGTAGCCAATCACTAAGCCTCCTTTCTAATTGTTAACCCTGTTCCCTCTCTGGTCCGCTCATTCGGCGAGCCAATCACTAAGCGGCATTTCCAAACCTTACTTCCCTACGATTTCTCGTCTATTTGCACTTCGTATTCTAACAAATCCGCTCCTCTAATTTGACCAGGCAAAGTAGCCAATCGCTAAACCTCCTTTCTAATTCCTGACCCTGTTCCCTCTCTGGTCCGCTATTAAGCGGACCAATCACTACGCGGCGTTTCAAACTGTAGAATAATAATCCAGTTTCCTATATATCCCGCCTAGTCCAACGACTGTAATCATGGTCATTCAAACAAATATTCCAAAAATCATATCATGCTACCAACACGCATAAATATCTGAATCCAGTTGTTTTCCACATGCATAGGTTTCCCTGTTAGTTTAATAAAAACCCTCTATATAAATTCTTCCGCCATATGCGGTTAATATCCATGTCCAAAATCATCAATCAGTCAACAATATTTCAACATAATCCACACACTCATACCTCCCGCTCTTCAAATCATCACTAGTATGGTGACCCATACTCACGCTATATTCTCCTGCTCCAACTATTTAAACCAACCACCAATCACCTCAAATCTCCTATTCACGATGCCCCATCATGATGCGTTATTCCTAATCCTGGCAAATTCTCCCCCATCATTCACCCCTTTCCTGTAATTATATGCGGGAAGGGTCGCCCATCACACCACTATCATATATAACTGTACAGTTGCTACCGCATATTGTCTCCGCTACGTATTTTTACCAATGGGCAGCCATTTCATATTCTAATGTTACAACACAATACTCTAGTGCCCCTTTCCAAAGTGTGTGAATTTTCAGTCCACATGAAATTCCCAGTCTCATCCAAATCAACATATAGTGGAGTCGTAATTATCTTCTGATCTCCACTCAATTGGACTCATTTCCATCCCCACTATGCGACTCCTCCCTCCACTTCACCACTCTTTATTTTCCTAATCTTCAAATTTCTCACCTGATCACATAGCTCGACCTTAAGACACAAGGTACTTGTCAGATTATCAAAATTTAACTTCAATCCTCACTCCCCAAATATCATCAATCAAAGAAGTATTCTACACCCTTTGCTGCGTCACACAACATTAAATAAAGTCCTTAGGCCAAAAAGTAATGAAATTCATTATCACTGTTTAAACCCATGGTAACTGCTCTGCATTTACTGATCCATTTTGCTTCTTCCTGTCTAATTCGCAATTCCCAGTCTCCACCCCTCTTACTGGGAAATATCTTTTGAATACCATGGAATTTAAAATCCTGTTGGGAATTGTGACATTCCTTGATATGCATGTACAGAGGTGATCTGGTATCACAATTGCGAATAGCACGTCTATGTTCCTGTAATCTCAATTTTAAAGTCCTTTTCGTGCTACCAATATAGATCTTCTTACAGGAACAAATAATTACATAAACCACTCCTGTGCTGTTACAATTAATAAATTCTCTTATCACAAATCTTGTTTTTTTTTTTTTTGTGTTGTACATGAATTCTTTGATTTTGTTAATACCCAATTCACACATATTGCATGTACCACACACATAAAAGCCTCTAGGTTGCTTGGGTAACCAATTAAGACCCTCCGTTACATCTGATGGTATATAGTTCCTTGTGATAATATTTTTTATAGTTACACATTTCCTGTAGATTATATCTGGTTTGTCCCCTATTAAACTTACTAATCCTGGTACACCTGTCAATAAACCCCAATTTTTTTTGAGTGCTTTGTAAATTCCAGTTTTCTCAATACAATGCATAGTCACAAAAGCTACTTGTTCCTTGAGTTGTCCTCTTTTCTTTTGAACAAGAGTAGTTTTCCTCTGTACCCTTCTTACTCTGTTCTTAGCCTCTAATAGATCAGTCCTTTTATAGCCTCTCCTTGATAGTCTGATGTACAGACCATCCAACTCGTTATTAAAATCCCCTTCGGTACTGCAGTTTCTTCTTAACCTGATCATTTCCCCGTAAGGGATCCCTTTGATCACAGATTTTGGATGGAAGCTATCTGCACACAAGATAGAATTAGTGGCCATGGTTTTTCTGTATAGTTTAATTTGATCATTTTCCGTAAAAAGTTCCACAACCAGAAAAGCTAAACCCTTTGAACTGTAATTCATAGTGAACTTTACATTGAACTCATTCTTATTAAGAAAATCAAAATATTCATGGAGTTCTCCCCCACTCCCTTTCCATATCAATAGAATGTCATCTATGAATCGGACCCAAAATAAAATGCAATCCGTCCATCTTGCTGCCCCTTGGCCCCAGGCATGCTACTTCTCAAAGAACCCCATAAAGAGGTTGGCATACGAAGGAGCACACCTGGACCCCATCGCTGTACCTTTAATTTGCTGGAACCATTGGTCCTCAAAGAGAACAAAATGATTCTCCAAAATCAAAGTGCTCATTTGGACCAACATCTCCGAATGTGCATGTAGGCTTGCACTGCGACTGCTCAAAAAGTGTTTTAAGGCTTGTTTACCTTTCTCATTATCGATACAAGTATAAAGTCCAATTACATCTAGAGTCACAAGAGTCATTCCATCTTCCCACTTAAAGTCCTGTAATTTATTTAGGACATCCATAGTGTCTCTAATATATGCTGGTAAATTTACCACTAAGGGTTTTAAAAAACAGTCTACAAATTCAGACAGGTGTTCCGTAACACTTCCGATGCTGGACACTATGGATCTCCCTGGTGGATCCGTTTTTGATTTATCAATTTTAGGTAGAGTATAAATAAAAGAGAAGGTAGGATTAGATACATTCAGATATTTATACTCGGCCTCATCTATTAAACCTTCCTCTTTCCAAGCAAACAATCGTCCCGAAATTAACTTCTTCACCTGCTCCATCGGGTTAGACCTTATCTTCACATAGCAGTAGGGGTCCTTTAATTGATTATGTATTTCCTGAACATAATCTAATTTCCTCATTATAACAATATTCCCCCCTTTATCTGCTTCTCGGATGATTATCTTTTTGTCATTCTTCAAGCCCTCCAATGCTATTCTCTCCTCCCTGGTGATATTATCTTTTAACCACCTCCCTTGAGACCCAGCATCTTCCATTCTATGAAATTCCTCTAAAGTCTTTTTCACAAAAATATGAATTGCTGCGAATTGTGACCCTTGTGGTATAAATTTGGATTTCACACTTAAACCACTAGTACAACCATAGTCAGTAGGTACATCCAACATTACTGCAATATCATCCATTTCAAACCTCTCTCCTCTTGTCAATGACAATAATAAATGAACATTCTGCAATTCTGCAATAGTCATGTCTGAACTTTTAATCACAGGGTGTACAGTCAAGGGTTTTTCTACCATAGAAAAAAAACTTTTCAACTTTAATTTTCTAGAAAATTTAAACAAATCTATCTCTAAAAGTAATTACATTCATTGTTTGGACAAAAAGATAATCCTTTTTTCAAAACCGCATAGTGAGGATGGAAATGAGTCCAATTGAGTGGAGATCTGAAGATAATTACGACTCCACTATATGTTGATTTGGATGAGACTGGGGATTTCATGTGGACTGAAAATTCACACACTTTGGAAAGGGGCACTAGAGTATTGTGTTGTAACATTAGAATATGGAATGGCTGCCCATTGGTAAAAATACGTAGCGGAGACAATATGCGGTAGCAACTGTACAGTTATGTATGATAGTGGTGTGATGGGCGACCCTTCCCGCATTTAATAACAGGAAAGGGTGAATGATGGGGGAGAATTTGCCAGGATTAGGAATAACGCATCATGATGGGGCATCGTGAATAGGAGATTTGAGGTGATTGGTGGTTGATTTAAATAGTTGGAGCAGGAGAATATAGCGTGAGTATGGGACACCATACTAGTGATGATTTGAAGAGCGGGAGGTATGAGTGTGTGGATTATGTTGAAATATTGTTGACTGATTGATGATTTTGGACATGGATATTAACCGCATATGGCGGAAGAATTTATATAGAGGGTTTTTATTAAACTAACCGGGAAACCTACGCATGTGGGAAACAACTGGATTCAGATATTTATGCGTGTTGGTAGCATGATATGATTTTTTGAATATTTGTTTGAATGACCATGATTACGGTCGTTGGACTAGGCGGGATATATAGGAAACTGGATTATTATTCTACAGTTTGAAACGCCGCGCAGTGATTGGCCCGCTTAATAGCGGACCGGAGAGGGAACAGGGTTAGGAATTAGAAAGGAGTTTTAGCGATTGGCTACTTTGCCTGGTCAAATTAGAGGAGCGGATTTGTTAGAATACGAAGTGCAAATAGACGAGAAATCGTGGGGAAGTAAGGTTTGGAAATGTCGCTTAGTGATTGGCTCGCCGAATGAGCGGACCAGAGAGGGAACAGGGTCAACAATTAGAAAGGAGGCTTAGTAATTGGTTACTTTGCCTTGTGACCAGGGAAGTACGGTTTTGAAATGCCGCTTAGTGATTGGCTCGCCGAATGAGCGGACCAGAGAGGGAACAGGGTTAACAATTAGAAAGGAGGCTTAGTGATTGGCTACTTTGCCTTTATAAACCAGAGGAGCGGACTGTTCAAAATACGGAGCGTGAGTTGCAGAGAAACCGCAAGGAGATGCGTAGAGGATGGTGAAGACTTCTGAATTTTCACAGGTACTTGTACAGAGAGTTTGGGAAATAGGTTTTTAGAATATTTAGGTTACTTTTTATGTTGGGGAAAGGTTATAGAAAGTGTTTTCTCCTTTTTCTCTGATACAGCTAAAATTTGTGTTAGTCGAATTGGACCGACTGCATTAGAAATTTCACGTCTTGGATGCACTCACCAATATTACTGAATAAAGGTGAGACCGGTTCAATGTACTTGATCTGGGAATATAGAAATGTAGCTGAGAATTAAATAGGGGGGCGAAATTAAGGATGTTATAGATGATTGGTTCTTAGGACTTTGAGTACAGGATAGAGACAACAGAAGTAGGGTCATAAAAGAGGCAGATTTCGATCAGGAATGTAGGAATTGAGACTAAGGAGAGAACAGGGATAGAATGATGCATATGAAGAGGGTTCTATAGAAGGATTTTGTTTTTGGAATAAAAAATGTGGTGTTTATTGCAATGAGTGCTATTAATATTACCCATGGGGTTTATTATACCACCAATTGTGTCAATTTTGACTGATAGAGATGATGTCTGTTATAAACTAGAACTACTGGTTTAACATCCTGATTAACTTTGGAGCCTGTTATATAGGTAGGAATAAATTAGAACAACTTGTTTACTATTCTGATTTACTTTGGAGCATGTTTTATAGGCAGGATTTGATTTGAAGGTGTGAATACATGGACAGGAAAGTCTTGATTATGATGGCATATTCTCATTTATTTCCCAGCCCTGATGATGTCCCGGGAGGGGACGAAACGCGTCGGCTGTTGAGAGTAATGGACATTAGGATTGGAAGTATAACCTCTGGATTTAATGATTGGAACATTCAATATAATATAAAATTGGAAAGTAATGATGGATGGATCAAGTAACAACGATTGATGGATCAAAAGAAAAATTTGGATGGATTAATACTTTATAAAGACTCTGATATGGAACAAGGATATAAAGGATTCATCATTAGCAAGAACATTTATTAATGGATAAAGGACTATCCGAGGCATCAAAGCAATAAGACATTGGTACATGAACAATTGGACATTCTCCATGATATATAGAAAAATATGAGATTTGAGAATAAATGTTTTTGAATCAAAGATATTTGTTTGAAAATATTGTGTATATTTGTAGTGCTCCTTACAAGTGTGAAATTATTTCAATGTAGGGATGGTTTAACGGTGACCATTCGTTAAGTGAGCACTGGTAATTTAAATATTTTGAGGAAGTGACTCCCTGTGCTCATGGGTGCGGGTCCCTCATCGTTGTGGTACTTTTTTTGATTAGTGCTTTAAAATACATGAAATGCATGTGAGAGAGGGGCTATGGAAAGATGAGGGGCCCTGTTGGAGGGTAGTAGCGAGGGATTCGTGGAGAGAAAGGTTATTGGGGCGTGCCAAAAAACATTGACAACCCGGGGACGCTACCTGCACTAAATTGAAGCTGGCCCTGGTTGCAGATCCCCCACTGTGCTCGGAAGATTTAGTTCTGAGAAAGAATGCCATGAAAAGATTTGTAAACTTTCCAAAAGGTCGAGTATTGTGTTCTTTACATACTATGCATCAACTGTCAGGAATTATGGAGACCATATATGTGTGCACTGACATTATATCTCAACCTTTGAGACATATTTCAAGTACTCACATTTGTAGGCTTAAATTGTAATTTCCATCAGTTTCCCCCATAGTGTCCCCTTCCATGGTGGAGCGAGCTGCTTTGGGAACACAACGTTTTAGTTTGTGATGAAACTTTGAAAATGCAACAGAATTTAGAATAGCAGAAGATGTACATTCTCAGATAAAAACTCGAATTAAGACTCCTGGTCTGGTAGGGCCCAAGAAACATTACTTACAAACGTGACAGCAACGCTAGTGCCCCAGGGGAAATATACAGTTGAGGAGGAAGAAGGAAGAGTTGATGAACCTTCAATAGCAAGGAGTATAAACATAACAAACAAGAGGGTGACTAGGAAATGAATTATCAGAAGGCTGTGCTTCTCTTGCTCCCGGCTGAGACTATACCATGATCTTAAGAAGTTGTGAAATACAAAGCATCATGGAATCTGTCTCAAGGGCAGCAGCACGCCCCCAAGAGCTGGCACTGACACTGACCTGGTGCCTGCTCCATCTTGTTCATGCAGAGATTGGTTTTCAGGCTGTCCAGAGAAATATTTTATGCAATTGCAGCATTAGAGTTGTGATCAAAGTGGGATGAATATTCTCCACTCTGTGCCACATTTGCTGTTTCTGTTCCTCGGTTATGCTTCTGTCCAGCTGACTGAGGCAGGGTTACCTTGTACTTTCAGTCAATGGTATTGTTGGCTAAGATTTCACAGAAAAACAAATTTATAGAATACCAGTTCTTAGAATCCACTCTTTTCAGCTGTTTAAATAAACATTCAAGCTGAAAGGCATTTACAGTTTGATAGAAAGCAATTCACAGAATGACTTGTTTAAATTCCTTTTGGATGCGTTTTAATTAAGGCGTAAATGCCATTAATCTTTCAAGGGTGCATAAATCCCCTTTTAGTTGACCCCTCACATCTCCTGCCACAGGGTGGTGTTCCACATTTCCTTTAATTTGCTCGTTCTGGGGTTACAACCGATCCCCGGTTCCCCCTTTCTCCTGTTTTTCCCCTCACGGATTCCATGTAGCTCTGTTTTCCTACCAATCCTTTCTCACTTCCCCTTTTATGATGAAGGGACAACCCACTTGCACCCTTCTTTTAACCTTTTTTAAACTTTTCCACTCCTTCATTCTCCTCCTTTGTGCAATTTTCAGTTGGGGGGAGGGGTGAGCTTCTATAGCTCCTTCCTACGTCCAGGCACTTGCCACGTTCTGCTTTTCTTTCTTTCCAGCCTCTTCGATTTATCTCTTTTTCACCATTTAATATTAAAACTATCTTTCCCTACCCACGATTTTCTTTTGGAGCTAGATTTCTCTTCTCATTAGTAACTGTTACCTTGAGATTAGTAAATCAAAATCCTGTTTATTGAATTATGTCTATTATTTTTGACCAAACAGCACTGTTGATTTGCATTTTCACTAAACAAGGATTTGATTACTTGCCCTCTCAGAAAGTTTTTCCTATTAGCTTGTTTTTCCACGAAGGTACATCCTACACACAGCAACACATCATTTACAGTTCTGGGCTTTCATTTACCAAATTGGAGTGTCATGTACGTTGGTACTAGTTCTTTGAATTGAAGTAAAGGGACTAATACACTTGAAAACAATGATTTCTAAAGAAAAAAGAAAAAAGACTGAGGGGCATATTCACGAGGAAGTGGCGGTGAGAGGAGTTAGCCTCCTTGGCTCAACTCCTCTCACCGCCACTTCGGAAACACCAGGCTGCACCCTATTCTCAAGAATGTGGTGTAGCCTGGCGTTGCCCCCTGCGACGGCGCTAAGTCTCACGACTTAGTGCCAACGCAGGCACTGCACCAGAGTGCAAGGGTGTCTGCGAGCAGGGAGGTTTGTTTATGTACAGGACGGTGTCCCTTCCTGCACATAAACAAACCTAAAATGCCGTTTAGTAACATACATGTGTGCTGTTTCATGCAGCACACATGTAAGTTACAAAACTGCATTTTTTTAAAGGTTTGTTTATGTACCTGAAGGGACACCTTCCTGTACATAAACAAACCAGCATTTCCATGCGTGCTGCACAAGGCAACACACATGGAAATAGCAATAACGAGGATAAATTAAGCATTTCTCCTCGTTTCGCCACCTTAAGGCCAGGATTTTTCTGGTCTTAAGTTTGGCGCTGCCACCTATTATCGCCGCCCTTGATAATAGCTGGCAGCGTAGAATTCAATGGGTGCTGCGGTGGTACGCCCACTGTAACACCCACGGCACGCCTCCTTTCACGCTAAATTCAGCGTGAAAGGGGCCCTATTCTCAAGGCAGCGTTAAGCCACTTTACGTGGCTTTAAGCCACGTTAAGTGGGTTAACGCTGTCTTGAGAATAGGACGCTGGCCCTATCGCCACGAGAACGTCAAAAAAAGTGACGGTCCCGTGGCGATAGGGGCTTGAGAATATGCTCCTAACGGTTTAAAATCTGGATCCCAGTGACATGGAGTAACTTGATTAACATAGATTAAAAAATGGGGCAATATCTTCAACGGCTACTTATAACACCGAGCCAGAAATATTATGCATTGTCATGGTTGCAATTACTCTGATTTGGCATGTGTAACAGTTAAAATACTTTTTCTCATTTACTAATCCCATTTTAGTTATAACAAGCATTTGCAATGCAATAGGTCTCGCATTTGCCAAAGTTTAAGTGATTGGCATTGTAAGTGACCATGCCTTTTATTTGTCTGTTTTGATAATTAACACATAAATAAAAAGCATTGTCGTTTACAATGCCAATAGCTCAAATTCTTGCAAATGCGGGACCTATTTCATTTAAAGGGAGCAGCCACCATTGTCCCGGGCTTGCAGGAAAGCATGTCGTGCCTGCAGTGGGAGAAACTCATTAAAGTAAATAGTGCTTACAGACTCAATAAGACATACCGTGTAAAAACAGAAATAAAACGGCCAGAGGTTACAAATGAAGACAAAGCGGTACTAAGAAGGGACTTAGGAAGCCTATTAACAAATCAGAAGCCAGCATTTATGAAGGACAATGACAAATACGGGCGAAGTGGACGGGGCTTCAAGTCCATACTCTAATACAGCATGCCCCGCAGAGCTGCGCATGCGCTGCCCAGGCTCAACCTAAAAATACAGTCGGTAGCAATTACAACCTGCACATTATTTTGCTCCTGAAGTATAACAAGACAACTTGATGCTTCAATACCAAAACTTTCTGGGAACACAAATGGTGCAATGTAACCATTCACAAAATGCAATGTACTTGACAGTCATCAGATTCAAGACGTCAACTCAATTGTGTATTAATTATGGTCTTGGGATTTTCATCATTGTTTTCAGATTTGATATTGAATAATCCCAAGCTGTTATAGTAGTTTATTTTAATATTTGTGCTGCATATACTATTTGAACTGCTCCTGTAATGAAATTGATTTTTTCATACATGTGCTTTTATGGTCCAAATTGACAGATAGAAAGAAATAATAGGATACAAACAAATTGGAACACTTTACTGGTGATGCGCAAATTATAAATATTTGCTGAAATCCAATTTCCACACACAGTTTGTGCGATATACAGTTTCATCAGTAAAACTTCATGTCAAAGCAAAGTTTGTGCCCATTCCAGTGGAAAGTGTGAGGTCTGTAAATGACCGTGTGCTACACATCATGCTGTGGTATTATATTTATTAGTAGTAAGAGACTTTAAACATTAACCGAGAAATATTTCTGCCACCATCCAGATGACAATGCTATTAGCGGACTAAGAGGCAAGTCAGGGGTCATGTGTACCCTATGTGTGGGCTAGATTCTTGTTATACATGGAGTAAAGGTTTAATCTATTGTATCAAATGTTTTTTGTACACAAACATGCTGAATTTGCACATTAAGATGCCCTCATGTGAAAAAGAAGAAAGGCGATTCTAAAATAAAAAATATTGGCATAGGATCATACAGCTGAAGGCCAGTTTATGGGTAAAGCGCATTAGTGTTAGGTCGAGTACATTATTCAAGTCACATTACGTACGTACATGTCTAGTAATTTTTATGATTTTTTAAGGCCTGTTATTGTACTATTTTGAAGAGCTTTTGACATGAGGTCTGATGAACTAAAGTGGTCAGGTCAGACTCCTTCTGCCGCCCTCATCCAAAAAAACAAGCATTGTGAAAGTCAACTGGTTGCACCTTTCTGGCTGACTAGCTTTGCTAATTTAGTTTGGCGCTGGGTTCGCAGGGGCAGGGCGCACACTATAGAGAGGTGAGCACTATTTGCAATGTCTCGTGTGCTCAAGACTGAAAGTGAGAATCTGACTATGACACTCAGTACTTACAACACAATATGGTTGTGTAATGCTTTCTCCCTATATAAATATTCTGGTTGAACTCTCTTCAGTGTAGGGCCTGCAAATGTTAACTGACAATCAGGGGAACTAAAAAGAAAAGGTTCCACTTTCCCTTCACTGAATATTTATCACTTATAAGGACGTACCTGCTGTTAACGACCATTATAGATGTACTAATCACGAATGCGTGAAACTGTAAACAAAGATTTAGAAAATCCTGTTTCTATGATGTTCGGTAAAAAATCTAAACACCGCTGCTTCTGTTTGCCAACTGTGTAGAATACGGCCATAATGTTCACCCCAAATTGTGTTAAAAATGCATAACTTCCTGCTGTTTAGTGCAATAGACCTGTGTGGATATTATGTTCTCGCTGCAATCGCGTTCAAGACGCCGAATATAAGGCGCATCATCCTTGTTACACATCGACATAGGAATAACGTTCTAGAAGAGAAAGTGACCGGATTGCAGGCGCTATGGTATTGCTGTGTTTACTAATCAATCTCTCTTTTTTTTTACAAGATTGAGCCACCAGGGAGCTTAAATTTTGGCACTTAGTGAATACAGGTTACCCTAATGAATAATCATTACTTTAGGGATTATTTTGAGAAACCGTGAGATCCAGAATAAACTAAACAATACCCTTGTATTCCACTTGACTTTGGTGCACTCCTCAATGCTTAAACGGTATGATGCAAATTTTAAAAGAGTGAAGAAAAAAAGAAATGCTCATGTTCATAAATAAAGATGAAGTTCGTCGTGACAAAAAATAAGTTTACCAGAAATCCAATAGTGCGGGAGGGTCCGAGGTTGCGTAAAGTTGAAGATAAAAAAATCATGAAAGTGGGCACCGTGCACCGTGCTAGAATTTAAAGAACGACGCCTTGCAATTTAACGTTGTGCCTGCAGTAAGAGAAATAAAGAAAATAGGGCATACAGGCTTAAGAACACCTATCATGTAACAACCAAAGTAAAAGGGCCAGTCACTATGGGAGGCTACAAATGAAGACAAGGTGGTACTAAGGAGGGACTAACAAGCCTCTTTGCGAATCCGAAGGCAGCATTTACGAAAGACACTGACACAAGCAAATGGCAAATATCGGCAGAGAGTGGGTGGGGCTTCTATTACATACTCCACTACAACAAGTCTCCCAGAGCAGGGCATGCGAGCTGACTCTAGGCTCGACCTAAAAAGTACAAAGCATTGCCTCTGTGTCGAAGCACTCGCTCAACTCTATATCATCTTCTAATAGCTAATGCCCTGACCAATTTAGAACCCTACAAGATCAATGGGAGGGCTGGGTGACCCATTAGACAATAGTGATTGGTGGCAGGCGAGAATGGCCCCAAGATATTTGGTCATTTCCTCACGTTTACGAGTCACTGCACTGAAGTACCTTCACAACTCATATCTCACCCCTGACGAATCGGGAGGATGGTGCCACGTAGGTGGCGACCTGCCCCAGATGTGCTAGTGACAAATGTGGCATCTACCACATGGCATGGGAATGTCCTCATATTACAAGATTCTGGTCCGATTGACTGTTCTCCATAAATACTGAGCGCCTTGGACAATGTGGGCAGCCCTAGGTGGGAGCATATGTTGGTGGGTATAGGAGTTACCCTGACTAAATGAGCCATAAAGAAAAATTAGAAATCCGCCTGGGCACTCTCTCAGGCCGAATGGAGAGTTGCGATGGACTGGTGCATCAAAATTCCGGAACCCATTCACTCTGCTTGGGGCTGCCTGCACAAGCACAGGAAGATTTGGGGCCGATGGGGGTTTTACTATAATATGCTCATACCTTGACTGCTATGCCTACTTTATGTAATGTCCCGGTTTGTCTGCGCCCCATGCTTTGACTGCATTATGCAAACGGTGCAGCCTCCTGTCCTGGCCCCCTTGTTTTGTACTTTCCTCTCTCTTTTTGTTTTAACTGTTCTCTTATTGTAAAATCGATAAAATTTGGTTATCACAAAAGTATATGCTTAAGAAAAACATTGACAAAGCCAAATAGTAGAGATATTTGCCTTTCTCAAAGTTTTTTAAGCCGTGCTGTACAGCAGCATGGTTGAAAATAAAAATCAACCTCTATGATGTGGCTTACGATGACCGTGTCACTGGCGCTGCTGTATAACATGACTTAAAAAATATTGGCAAAGCCAATAGATGTGTGTAAAAACGGGTCTCACACGATGTTGTGAAGAGATGATTTATTCACAATTCAGGAATAAGTAAACCCACCAGTGCGGATGACAGAGACCCTCCAGCACCGGTCAACTCAGAACACAAAGTGAATCCTAACATTCCTCTAAGTATCTAGGTAACACAGAATGCACTCACATCAGAGTGCTGACATACAAGAATTCTAACACTCATAATAATAGTAAAAGGACACCATACAACATGTCCCCTTTTCTTTTTTTTTTTTTTTTTTTTACATAAACAAATACAAATAAAACTTAGAAGAAAACACAAAAGAAAACAAATCATTTTAAAATAAAATCTTCAAATTTCTTGGGAAATTTCACCACCCTTTTAACAGGAACCCCAGAAGAGACATTCCCGGAAATAATCTCCTCAGAAGAAGAGACATTCTGAGAATCGGTAATGGGAACGGACAAATCAGAACAAGACTTAGAATCATCATCAGATGAAGAACTAGCCATATGTGTATCATCACTAGAATGTCTAAAATTGGAACCACAAACACTTTTCTCATTGGAAGTTCCTACATCCAAAAATGAATCATTAGCATCATTCACATTAAACAATTTTTCTTGTCCAGGTTTGAGAAGAACTACTGCACTCTTATTCCACCATCCCCTTTTGTGTAAAAAAACTGCAGTTTCCGAGACCTTAATAACTTGTACAGGAGCAGAAAATCTAGAAAGACCTTTGCGTGGTAAACCTGGATTAATGATGCGTACCCAACTGCCAACACAAATGCTTTTGTGTTTAGTTCTATGTATGTCATCATGATATATCTTATTTCTCAAGGCAGCTCCATCTAAATTGTCCTTCACCTTAGCTAATGTTTTGTCAAAATCCTTATGAACCATCAACTCACAAGATGGTGACACCAATGTACAACACTCTCTTCCTCTCATCAAATAGAAAGGAGAAAATCCTGTCACTGAATGCGGCATGTTATGATACGCCCAAAGCTTCTCATCAAGAAAATTGAAAACATTCCTCTCACTCTCCAAAGCACACTGAATACCATCCTTAACAAATCTATTAGCCCTTTCCACTTGACCATTAGCTCTCGGACAATATAAAGGAGCTCTCTCAGCTCTAATGCCACACTTTTTTAAGAAAGAAACCATTCTGGACGATGTGAACTGAACACCATTGTCAGACATAAGTACTCTTGGAAAACCTTCAACAATAAAAATCCTCTCTAAAAATTTGATCACTTCGTCAGTATTTGGGTTCTCAACAAAAGTGTGGTAAATCCATTTGGAAAAATTGTCAATCAGAACAATAAGAAATCCATATTGTTTACCTAAAATATCATAGGGACCTGAAAAGTCAATGGATACCTTCTCCCAAGGTCCCTTGGGAATTTCCTGTAAACCAACGGGCCCACAAGAAACTTTACAATGCTTATCTGAACGCACACATATAGCACAAGCATCAACAAATCTTTCAATCAAAGTATCCATACCAGGCCACCAGTAGTGTTGTCTAAGAACTCTCTTAGTTGCAGACACCCCATTGTGACCAAAGTGAGCTAACTCTACGAGCCTAGACCTGAGACCTATGGGAGGAACCAACATACTATGTCTGACCAGAAATCCACTCTCAATACTGAGTTCACTGGAAATGTGTGCAAAACTGTGCAGATCTGCCTCAAGATTCCTGAGAGGAGGCCATCCTTGAACAAGAAACTTTTTGACCTTGTTAATCACAACATCTTCATCATAAAATTTAACCCAGTCAGCTTCAGAAATTTTTCCCTCACAACTATTTAACACATCCACCAAAGCAACTACACATTCATGATTATCAACACATGAACTTTCATCGACTTCTTTAGCTGGCAATCTAGACAAACAATCTGCCGTGATGTTCTTCCCTCCCGAAATATGCTCAATTTTGAAGTTAAACTCCTGTAACCTAGCAATAAGTCTTATGAGTCTGGAAGAAGCATTACCTGAGCGTACACCATCCATCATAAACACCAAGGGTTTATGATCCGTGATTAACTTAAAAGACTGTCCCCATAAAAAATTCTTGAACTTTTCTACAGCCCACACACATGCAAGCGCCTCTCTTTCAATTGTACTGTAATGTACCTCAGAACCTTTTAAAGCTCTTGAAATGAACGAAATAGTTCGTTCTTTCCCATTTACAAACTGAGTGAAAACAGCCCCTAAGCCAATAGAACTGGCATCCACAGTTACCACAGATTCCCCATTAGGATCAAATGTCTTCAAAGTAGGAGCTCTAGAAATGAGCTCTTTAACTCTAACAAAAGCTTTGTCATGCTCATCAGACCAGACAAAAGATGTCCCTTTCCTAAGCAAATGTCTCAAAGGTTCAACAACCAAAGCATAGCCCTGTACAAGTCCCAAAAAGGACCTCAAAGAATCCTTGTCATATGGCTTAATAGCATTGTTAAGAGCACTAATCAAATCAAGTTTAGGAGCAATGCCCTCTCCTGAGATCTTGTGTCCTAAATAATCAATTTCCTTCACAAAAAATTTGCATTTTTCTTTGCTAACCGTCATGCCTCTTTGTGCCAGTTTGGTAAGTACTTTGCCTAAAATGGAATCATGTTCTTCATGTGACTTGGCAAAGATAAGTATGTCATCCTGAAATGCTTGTACCCCAACCACATCTTGAAACAATACATCCACCAGCTTTTGAAAAACACTAGCGGCGGAAGCTAACCCGAATGGCATACGTAAAAACCTATAGACTCCAAAAGGAGTTACAAAAGCAGTCAAGTCTTTAGATTCCTCGTCCAACATTACTTGATGATATGCAGACTTGAGATCAATGATGGAAAAAATTTTAGCTCCATTGACAGCCATGAGCAATTCCTGAATCCTAGGAAGCGGATGACTGGCAATAATTATATTCTTATTCAGTGATCTCAAGTCAATGCATAGCCTCAAATCTCCATTTTTTTTTAATGCAATTACAATAGCCGAAATCCATTCTGAACTATCAGTGGACTCTATTATGCCCTCAGAACACAGATTATCTAAATGCTCTTTGAGTTTTTGACGAACACCCAAGGGTACCATGCGTACTTTGTGCTGTACAGGCATAGCATCTTTCTTTAACTTAATGTGATGCATAAAACCATTCACGTGACCAACTTTATCAGCAAAAACAGTGTTGAATTTTGATAGAATAAAGTCAGTATTACAATCTTGTGTTGCAATCTGGTTAACAGAAATGTCACGTAATCTAATGGGAGTATCCGTACCTGGACAAAGCATTATTCCTAGTTTGCCCAGATCGTACCACCCGACAATATTCTTACCATTAACTGCAACATAAATTTTCGTGAAAATACAACGTCCCTGAAAATTCAATTTTTCCTCAAAATAACCCAACATTTCAATATCAAAATTACCAAATGCTTTAGGGTTGACATCCGTGACACAAAGTTGTATACCTGTCCACTTTTTTTCAAATGTAGCATCAGATAGCACAGTGATTGGAGAGCCAGAGTCAGCCATTACTTCTAAAACAACATCTCCAATGAAAACTTCTCCTAAAGGTGCTTTAAATCCAACATTAATCATATTAACATCAAAGGAAGAATCATACAAGGTAATAATCATATTCTCTAACTCATTAGTCACATCATTCACAGAATTCACTGTTAAACCATTGTTTATAGCAGTGGAACCACTCCTTACATTCTTGCAAACAGTTTGGAAATGACCAACCTTATTACATTTAGTACATCTTCTTTTAATGGCAGGACATTCCAAACTATTAGCAAGATGAAACTTGGATCCACATCTAAAACAAGGCGGTTTGCTTGACTTTGACACCATGTTAGGTTTAAATATTTTTTTACTGACTTGAACAGCACATACAGGAGTAACTGGACTCTCTTCAGAAGATAAAACTTTAGATGATCGTATAGACCTTTCAATGCCTTTGGCAATGTCAATAATTTCATTTAGTGTAGGATTACGACAGGCTAACAACCTCTCTTGTATTTTTTTAGATTCGCAATTAAATACAAACTGGTCCCTTATGCAAATATCTACGCTTGCCCCAAAATCACAATTTGCAGCAAGAACCCTTAACGCCGCAACATATTGTTCCGCCGTTTCGTCAGCAAATTGTTTTCTCTTGTTAAAAGCATGACGTTCAATTAAAATACTAGGTTCTTCAATAAACTGTTTTTCCAATCTAGCAACAGCTTCTTTGAAAATGTCCCAAGAATCGCCAGCTCCAGCAGGTGCTGCAATAGGTGATAAATTTTCAAAAATCTCAATGGCAGCTGACCCTAAATAAGTAAAAAGCAGCGCATGTTTTCTTTCAGCAGGAAATTTCTTTCCATCAATAGCAACTATATAATTTTCAAAAGTTTTGTACCATTTTTTCCACGTTAAACTGGGATTTCCTGGTGTACTTAAAAAAATTGCTGGTTGATTGCATATTTGAGAAGATGCCATAGTAGAAGAAGATCAGGTAAAATTGCAATAAACAGTAAAAAAAAAATCCTAGTAGAAATGAACTTCAAAACTGATGAAAAACTAAGATGTGTACTCAACGAGATAACAATCCCAATGGCCAAAATAAGAATTCGATGCCAAAATTAATCTTAGTAGACGATGCAGTGAACAATACATGTCATATGAAACAAGAAAAAAAAACACATGAAACCAGTATTATCCAATAGTTCTTAAAGTTCAAAATTTGTGTAGAAAAGTAAACTAAAATTACTTAGACAGTACCAGCCAATCCATTTCACAGCATGACAATCCGTTTCTTATCATCAAACGATGTCACGTAACGAAGAAACTGGTACTTGAATTTTGAATGAAAAATCTGCCCAACTTAAAATGGCCGCCACGAACGTCACACCACGAACGTGCTTTCAACAGGCAGTGGTTCTTGTTTTCTAAGCGTGAGCAGCTGACTCACGTAATCAGACGAAAACAAACATCGCCGGAACAATGGAAGCTCGAGCAGAAGTAACTCCCGTCTTCAACCGTCACTCACATCAATCCAAGGTAAACTTTACCGTTTGAAGTGTTTCACGACCATGAAGACTTCAGTTCTCCAATTTTAGGCTGCTTCCGTTTCAATGCCTTCGTGCAATTTTCTTTATCTCTTTTTAAAACTTATAAGAGAATAAAAAAAAATCGTAGTGCAGAGAGATACTCGGGTCCTTCCTTAACGGTGGGTGATCCCAGTCGTCGCCAATGTAAAAACGGGTCTCACACGATGTTGTGAAGAGATGATTTATTCACAATTCAGGAATAAGTAAACCCACCAGTGCGGATGACAGAGACCCTCCAGCACCGGTCAACTCAGAACATGAAGTGAATCCTAACATTCCTCTAAGTATCTAGGTAACACAGAATGCACTCACATCAGAGTGCTGACATACAAGAATTCTAACACTCATAATAATAGTAAAAGGACACCATACAACAATGTGGCTTAGGCAAGACATATTGGCAAAGCCAATTCTTGTTTTTTTTACTAGCAGGAAGGAGGGGGTGCAAGTAAAAATGAAGGGACGGGGAGCGAGGGGAGGCAAGCTACAATGACAATAAGGGGCAAACAACAACGGCGTGAGAACAATCAACGACAGGGGGGGGAGGAAGAGGAGGCAAGCAACAAAGACAAGAGTGGGAAGGTAAGCAACAACGACGGGAGAGGGGCGGGTGCATCCAACAACGATAAGGAAGCAATAACAATGGGGAAAGCAACAACAACAAAAAAGGTGCATGAATCAGAGCAGCAGAAGGATGCTAATAAAGACATTAATCAATGCTTGGGCCAAGCTCCTTCGGAAAAACAAAGACAAGAAGAGAGAAAGTGAAATTTCCACAGGCTGAGCACAAGGAAGTAAGAGAATAAGAGTGACCATGACTCCAACCAATGGTAAGTAATGGGAAGGCTCTAAGCTCTTTTCAGTTTGCTTTTTTAAGTAACAAAAGATCTCGCAAGCAACTGCTCATGTGCTGTCTCAGGCGAGACCTAAAAAGGACTACTACGACCTAAATACTTGTGAGTAAACTAGAAGATATGGGATTTGGGTGTAAAAAAAGACCAGAATCAAAGTCCTTCCTAACAAAAGCCCTGCAGAAACCAGTTCAAATTTGCCTTAACAAAGACAACTGTGCACTGACCTATGATTGACCTAGGCTCCCACCTTGAAATAACACCAGCAGAGTTGCAAAATATGTACTAAGTGAATGAGTTGAATCCATCTATAAAAATATTGGATGACAATGTCATTTATTAATTTCCAGTGTGCCGTTATTTTTCCATTCATGCTCTATTTGGTCATGCTTAGTGCAATCAATGTGCTTTTACTGGCAGGTACTGAGTACCTGCACGGACCAGCATGTCTCAGTAGGGGTGAAATACATTTAATTGAAGAGGACCAGTACTTCTCAGCAGGGGTGCAATACTTTTGATGGGAGAGTACTAGCATGTCTCAGTAGGGGTAAAATCATTTTAGTGGAAGAGTACCAGTACTTCTCCGCAGGGGGGCAATACTTTTGATGAGAGAGTACTAGTATGTCTCAGTAGGGGTAAAATATATTTAGTGGAAGAGTATTAGTACTTCTCAGCAGGGGTGCAATAGTTTTGATGGCAGAGGACCAGCAGGTGTAGAGTACTTTTAATTGGAGAGGACAAGCACTTTTCTTTAGCAAGCAGGTGCTCTGATATAGTGAACACCCTCACTTTTATATTTCCATGCCAAGCCCTGGCCATACATCTGCAAGGACACAGACAGAATATCTGTGTGTCCCAGCTCACGTTTTTCTCTCAAGCATTTTCGCTTCATATGTTGTAGTACAAGGGTAAGCACCGGAATATATACCAGCCAGCAGAAAAACTTTTTCTAAAACTTGCATACTGTTGAGTTGACCTTTGTTTTGATGGTGCTGAAGCTGAATTCACTAAAGGGTCTGTTTAATTTGAGAGCGTGTGAAGGTGCAGTGAATTGCAACTTGCAACTTTGCGTAATTTTTTAACTCCCTTGGGCAGCTTTAGTGGCCATTTCTTGCAGCTGGAAACTTGTATGCCCATATGTGCAGGCTTAAGAGGGGCGGTGAGAGGGAGAGAGCGTCCACATTCCCCTACTGAACTTTTTGTCGGTCTTTATTAAAGTCATGCTGCCTGTGGCGTGGCAAGGGTGCCATGGGCCCTGGTGCAAGCAAGTAAAACGGGCCTCGTGTTTACTGGGTAGCTAGTAGAACACTGCCATTATTTTAGTGCAATGGGCCCCTAACACCCTGGCTCCGGTGCCACGACACCTACTGTACTATTGGTACAGGGGCCCCTGCATTCCGCAGCTCTTTTGCTATTACAGCAAGGTCTTGCAGCAGAGATAAGTGGATGTCAGTGACAGGTTGCCATATCAGGGACGTAAAAGAACTTGTGGCCGAGCAGCATCGCAGAGGTTGTACATGGCCCTGCTCATGTACGCACACAGATCTGCAGAATAAACAACGTTTTGGGTGAGTAACATGCCTGAGTCAACAGTTTTCTGTTCTTGGCGGAGGTTTTTACTCTCCAGTTACTAGAAATGTTATCACTCCTGGCAGTCGGCTCTGGAATGCAGGGGACCATGTTCCAGCAATGAATAATACACATTGAGGGCAGCTGAGGACTACAGGCCTCTCCCATTTGTCTGTTTCCCCACCTGCTGCCACAACACCGTCTCTCCTTGGTCCCCAGCTCTGTCTTTGGTCACTTATGTACTTACACCGCTGAGGTGTTAACGTCTCTCTCTTGTATCCCCTTCTCCTTCTCTTTTGGTTTTACCTCTGAGGAACTTAAATCTTTTTTATATAACCCCCTCTTTGCATCTCTGCTGTTTTTTTATTAGAGGTGGGCAGAATGTTTCAGTTCGCCCACTGAATTGGCAGAATGTAACACAGAGTTGTGGCCAAATTCCACCAATCACCATGTGGAGGAATTTTTACCAGCGAGGCTCCAGAAAAGGGAGTGAGATTTGGCATCCTTTAGAGTAATTTTCTAACACAGGCAGCTGCAGGCGGGCACGAGTGGTTGACGTGAGAGGGTTGCATCTGTAGTAGATTTGCTGCCACTCAAGCAGATTTTCTACTCCAGCGGCAGCCAAATCAATTGTAATGGGCGCGCGCTCTTGCGCACTGCATGGTGCAGTTTGCGCTGATTTTTCAGCACTGCTCATGCTACTGGTGCTAACTTGCAGCGCGGGCACCACAGCATGCATATTTCTGCCCATTGGTGGAACTCTGCGGAATCTCACTGAGTTTATATGTAACTGCTGGATTCCGCGAAGTGAAACTCCATGAGTTCTGCCCACCTCTAGTTTTTATGCCTTTGAGCTATTTCTACATCTTCCTCATACTCCCCACCTATCCTAACATTTACGTATACCACAGAGGCAATTATTTGGCACCCCAGCTCGTCTTCTGATTTCCTAGAGAGGCAGGTGGGGGTGTACAAGGATGGGAAAAAAGACTGAACCACATCATGGGTATGAGTGTTTGGGTATGCACATGTCCAGAAGGTACAGAAAGGGCAAGGGTCACAGTGAAATGTGTTCTAATATACTATTCATGCCAACCTCAGCCAATAAAAAGCAGTCCTGCTTTTCGCGTAACAAATCAATGCTAAATTTCAGAAATTAAGTGAGATTACCCTGCCCTAAATGAGATTTGGCCTTGTTATTCTCTGGAAAGTCAGAATAGATGGTAAATACATAATCTGATAAATTCTTAAACCTTGGCGTCTGATTTTATTGGGCGCAATCAATATTGCACTCTGACAGGAACCACTTGTAATTAGGCCCATAGATTTTGGCTGGTCAAACCTGCTAAACTGTCTGTAGAGAGAAGGCCTAGAAAATAGAAAGAGGTACAAAATGCAAAATTCAGGGTGCTAAGCATTGACTCAGCATGTTATACCTTATTATCTAGCTGAAAAGTCAGAAAAGGAGGCATTTACTTTACCTGGGTATTTATCAGTGTGGTAAATATCTCATGCTATACTGCACAAATTGTAATCAAGGCTTTTGTGTATTTTACTTTTGCAAACCATGTGAAGTTCATGGAGACTGTAAAGTCTTAATAAAAAATAATCATAAAGAAGCAGAGGACTTTGCACCCTCTGCTGTGAATTCATATGATATGACTTCCCGAATCCAGACTCCCCATTTGACAAAACAAGTTATATTTTGAGATACTGGACAAATTCCTTGGTCATCCTGTGCCCATATTGTAAGAGACTTAGGCCAGATGCATGTACATTTTGTTTAGCGATTTGCAAATAGAGATTTCATCTGAATCGCTAATGCCAATGTACGAAAGATCAGTTTTCTCAATTTGCGAATCGGTGACATTCGCATTCGTTATTTAGTGATTCCCTAATAGGAAATAACAAAAAATATGAATCTATTTTAGGAAATTGCAAATAGGAAAAGTCGCTTTTTAGGAACGGAATGACAACCTCACCATGTGGAAGTGCTCAATAAATGTACCTTCTAGTGTTCTGTAACACAGAGGAAGGGAGTGTTTTGCAGAAGTGAATCTGTGGACGTTTGTTGGAATTTTTGCCTGCAAGGAACAAGAATTATGTGAAGGGAACAGGCTCATAAAAATCTTGCTGCTAGAAAGCCCAAGATGAAGTTCTTAGAGTAGAAGCTGGAGTAACTTACTTAGGAGTGTTTTTCCCATAATGATGAGCTCCTTGGTAAGAGCTCTTTCACTGAGTCTGAATCACAAAAATGTAAAACTTGGACTGACATCTTGGAAAAAACTAAAATCACTTGTTTATAAGCAGCTGACTAGCCCTTAAATACGGAAAATATGGCGCAATTTAAGATCGCGCACCAAAGAGAAGCTAGCAAGTCGCTCAACAGAGGCATGTGGGAAAGGGTGAGGACCATCTCAGCAACCACCAACAACACCCATGGAAATTCTGATTAAGGCAACAATTCAGCCTGAGAGCATTGTTGAGGTTTCCAACATAGATACCTCAAATCCACCTTTACATTGTAAGGTAGGATTTCAAACTTTTTTCATAAATTCATGGGATGAAAAGACTTTTGGGGTAATTTACAAATCTTTTTTGCTAGGTTTACATCACAAAAATGACGTAAACCAGCAAAAAACGTTTTTTATTGGATTTACTTTCTAGTACAAAAGCTGTTCTGCACTGGAAAGCGGCCTGAAATTAACACAAAGCAGCGCAAAGTGCTGCTTTGCTTTACTCTGTGCCAGAGCGGCATCACATGAATGGTACATGGGCATTCCCGTGCTGCCACCCATGCTTTTTGATGCAAAATCCTATCTACTAACAATTGTAAACAGGGTTTTGCACAAAAAGCCAATTTTAGGAAAGCTTTAAAAAGAGAAATATTTAAATTTCACCTTTCTTTACTGACTTTGCATGTTTGGTGCACTGTGCAGCACACATACAAAGTAAGAGCAATTTTAAAGTTAGTCTAAGCATTGTATTTTGTACAAAAGCTATACTGGACTCAGGCAGACACCCTTGCGCTGTGGTGCAAAGGTGTGTGCTGTGCATGGCTTCCTGGTTGTGTGCGGGTGCTAGGGAGAGGGGAGAAGACTGCCATATCTCCACAGATATGGCACTCTCCTGCTCTCTCCTTGTCGACGTTAGGTGCTGCGCTGCACTGCCTGGCATCTTTGTGAATCTGGCCCATATAGTTTAGTTCTTGTATTTAGGAAATGACTCAATTTTAATGCTCGCAGCAACTTTCCAATGCATTTTTGGAGTTGTAGTCCCAACAATATTTGTTTATGTTGTGAAACATATTTAACATATTTAAAAAAGTTTCAAAGAAGTTAGTAATGAAAGAGGTTAATTTTGATTTACAATTGTTCTTTTTCATGTGAAACTAAAGCAGTACAGTAAAGTACATCTATATATTTCTCACAGATGTATCACAACAGATTGAACGTGACAGTAGGCAATGTGACATTAATGAAAATCCTTGTGATATGGAGCAATTCACAGACATACCTGATGCACAGATAGAACAAGAAACAAACAGAAGAAGAGCTACAGTTTCACCATTCTCAGAATTCCCAGATGTAGCAGATGAGCAAACCACAGCCAGGGAAGCCACCCCAACATTTTTGAGAGGCAGACAGATGCGTCTCAGGGTTGTGCAGCGTCATTGTAATGCCACAACTTCTGTAATGCGGGTCTCACTTTTTGCAGATAATGGTTCAGAGATAGCTAACTCAAATGTTTGATTGGCTAGATGCCTCGATTGTCTGTGCAGCACCTGCAAGCAAATAATATACTACCTAATGTGTATAAATCACACAATATCACAATTGCTTGATGGCCAAGAACTGTTTAGAAAAACATTTGAGGATGGTCAAATTATGATGAACGAAAACTTTGCTAAACTCACTAAAACTATTTATTAGCTCGTAACAGCAAAGCAACGAGACCACCGAACACTAGGGCCTTAATTACGATGTTGGTGGTGCAGCGCCGGGTCCGCCCCGCTGCAGTACCACCAAAGCCGTAGTGAGGCCGACTGCCAGTTTAGAAGTTTCCTCCTATCTGGCAGGCTTTGAGTTTGACGTTCCCATGGCGGTGCCCTGAAAATGGGCACCTCAATGTGAACTCCTAAAACAGTTGCAGGAACTGTGGTGCATGCATACTGGGGGGCACATGTTGTGCCCCCTGCATGTACCCCAGGCCGCAAAGGCACAAGGGTTTCCTCTCCACCAGGGCTTTCATGGAGTAGGAACCACCATGAAAACCATAGCAGAGAGGAAACTCCAATATGCTTGGCGGGACCGTGGCAGTGCCGCCTTCTGACAGCCGCAACACCGCCAGGGAACAGCGATACCCTGACAGCTGCGGCCTGGCAATGACGGTCCAACCGCCCTAATCGTAATAGGGCAGTCGGGAGACTGCCACCACCGAGCCCCCGTGAGTTTGGCTGTCTCTGGACCATAAGACTTGCAGAAGCCCAAAGCAGTAGCCATCACAAACACATGTTGCGGTTTGATACATTAAGCGGATCGATCAACTGTCTGGCACAGGCTACTACAATTTATCCAGGCACACTGTAAACATACAAACTGACATGAGCCATTGCTGTAGTGATGTAGCATGTGGTGTAGTGCAGGTTACATCTGCCTTAGAAAATATGCAAACCAGTACAATATCAGGGCCTGCAGCTTTAGGAGAAGGTGATAGTGAAAAGGCATCTAGCCTAAGTAGTCTTTCTGGGTCTGATGTGTCAAGCCTTAGCTGCACACACCAACATACATCTAGTATAGTACGGCAGGTACTGCTGAGTAACGTAGTACAAGCAGAGGAAGAAGAAAGCACTAATGTAGTTATTTTCGTATGCACTTGGCTTCTTATAATGTTTGATTACAAAAAAATAGAAAAACAATATTGAGAATTGTTATTCTTGATACATATTTTTTGTTCTTCCAACACAAAAATGAGTATGAGTCCTTAATAAAAGGAATATTTTGATTTGAAAGCACCGTTAAACATGTAGTCTTGCTTTCATTTTGCATATTTGCTTTTGATTTACCTTAAGAAAAGTTAGCAGTGATCTCTGCATGACATGCTCTATCCTCAACAGCACAAGTCCTTCTGTTGGTGTTGGATTTGTGTATTAATCTGAATAAATCTACACATAGTGAAGATCCTTCTTCATAGAAAGATTATGCAGCATTGTACATGTAGCTATGATTTCATTCAGGTCATTTTCAAAATTGCTTTTGTTATTGTACAAAGATCTTGGTTCATTGTATCTGAGATGTTTTGGTTTTTCTAACGCTATACTTTCTGTATTAACTTGAATGTTGTATGACACCTTCAGTTTCAACAATAAAAAAAAAAAAAAAAAAAAGAAAAGTAGCTATGATTTCACAACATGTTTCTGGATGGTACAAAAGTGTAAGTTTTAACAGTTTGGTATGAATACTTTGCCACCAAAAAAGTCCCAACTTAAGGATGTCTTCATGACAGGCTGTGTTTTTTGTGTTTGTGCAAAACAAAGTAGAAGAAATTAATACAGACAGATGAAGACAAAAATTTAGAGACAGAGATTTGCGAAGCATCTGGTAGAGGCATATAGACACATGAACCCACTTACTTAAAAAGGTATAGATGAAAACAGTTAGGTGTACAGGAGAGAGTGCAGGCAGGGTTACAAGCAGTATTAGAAGAAGATAGGTTGTGTTTGGGCAGCAATGTCTCATGCATGGTGGATGAATGTGCAATTCTGCCATGAGTTACTCAACTGCAAGCAAGTCTGGTATCCTGACTTTCTTTTGACCCAGGACCCACAAACTCTTCCCTGCATGCCTAGACCTAGGCCAAAAGTGAGCGAAGACACAGAGCCTAGCTCTGATCTCAAGTAGGGAATGCAAAAAGTGTATCACTTAACGGACACAAGGCTACCATATGTGTCCCTGAGATGTGTAGAGCAAGCAGTGGTGGCAGCATACCATTAAAGAATCTGCTGTAGTTGAAAAAGGCTTTTTCCCATTGCCAGAAGGAGAGCTATGCTTATTGGCACGCTCATGTAAAGTTGCTTGTGTGTCATGCCCAGACCCTTTGCTGACATTCCTGTGTATGTGCAGACTGTGTTGTGGGTATTGTGGATGTTAGCAGGGCCTACTTCATTCAAGTATATGTATGCTGTAGTTATTGGGATCCGTTTTGGAAGGTAGGGTAGCCCAAAGGATGTATATTGGTGTAACTCAGCATCCCTCACTACATCAATGGCCATGGGACTTTTTAGGAGGGTGGCACACTGCATTGAATAAGCATTGCTTCTCCTTTGAGGCACAAACAATTATTTCTCGGTTGTATACTTAGTGCTTTGCACTGGATGGCCCAATTCCTTGGATCAGCACTAGCCACTCACACTAAAGTATTAGAATGAGAAATGGCGAGCTGAGGAGGGGACTCTATACCCCAGCACCCCTTGCGGCCGGAGTCCGCCACCGCGACCTTTCGATTTCTGCCACCGCTTGGAGGCGCTCAAAAGGGAAGAGAGCATCCTGCAGCGCGGGAGACGGCGAGCTGAGGAGGGGACTCTATACACCAGCACCCCTTGCGGCTGGAGTCCGCCATAGCGACCTTTGGCTTTCAGCCTGTGCCTGGAAGTGCACAAAAGGGGAGAGAGCATCCCGCAGCACGGGACGTGTGCAGGTGTGCCCGGGCCGTGCACGGGCGAAGCTTGGCCAAGGGCTGTCCCGTCAGCGCCCGTCAGAGCCCAGAGGAGGCTGGGCTGGGCCACCTCTCTTGGTTTTGCGGCAGATTCAGCAGGTGGCAGAGTCTTGGACACACACAGGACTTTGGCGAGGACTTGAACCTTTACCACCTGAACCGAGGCAAAAAGGTAAGCTCAGGTGGTGTTCGCCTGCCACGGACTGTGTGCAGCTAATGAGGAAGGGGGCTAATAGAGGTCCTCGGTTGCCCCCCTCCTAATTTGTTGATTGCTGCAGGCACTGTCTCTTTGACCCATGCTTTAAGCCAGTCCATCTGTTGTGCTAGCCTCTATTTATCAGTAGAGGCCCTTGTTCATCCCTTGATACAGACCATCATAGAGGTCCCGTCCAGTTTTGTTTTTGGTGACTTTGCCTTGCCCGGCTAAATATTTATCTCTCATCCTGTCTGGCCTCATGGGGAAAAGGAAGGCCACCATAACAACTCAATTGGTCCCTGCATCCTCAGCCTCAACCATGGACTGCTTTCTGAAGAGAGCAGCGGGGGTCCTTGACAAGGAAATTGAGCTGGTAGCTAGGCGCCTCTCTCGCTCTCCAGTACACCAATTGTGTACCCGCTCCAACACCCCGGCAATTGGTCAGGTCCCCTTGTCAAGTACAGTGGAACTGGAAAAATTGCCTGTATCTCCGCCACCTTCCCCAGGTCAAAGCAAAATCCCTGAAACCCAGGAGGGGGCAAGGGATCCATCAAGGCATATACAGCTCCTGTCTTTCTGCTAGGATATAGGACGCTGGTTACCAAGCCTGAAGTGGCAACAGTAGTTTCCTGAAAGGATGTTCAGGAGGAGAGACCCGTCAGGGGACTTGCGGCCAGGGCTAAACGCAAATGCACGACGGTGGGGGCCAAGGCAAAACATCTTAAGCCTGATTCTTTTTTTTGTATTTTTATTGGCATTTCGCTAATCATACATATAGCACAAGTGCATCCTGATGGTTTTAGTTACAGTCAATATTATTATTGCGGTACATAATATATATTTGTGGGAGAACGAGGCATCAAATTTACAGCATATCGTATTCCATGTAACATATACAGCAACATAACCATAAGTTGCGTTCGTATTAGGCATGATCTATACATGTGTTAGGAGGGCAGTTACATAACCTGCAGGCTCTATTTTGCATTAGTGGGTGGTGTGGGAGGGCTTGGAGGGGGAACAACCTTTACGATGCAACTTTTACAACGCACTACCATTACAGCGAAACTGTTACAACGCGAGTGCATTGACAACGCAGGACATTACAACGCCAGTCTTTACATCGACTTGCACTAGCTGGCGTGCTAACATTAAAAATAGTGTAGTTTACTATCCCAACACCTTCCCTACTGTTACGTGGACTGGAGTTGGAATAGTAAATTACACTTTTTTAATGTTAGCACGCCATCTAGTGCAAGTCGATGTAAAGACTTGCGTTGGAATGTCCTGCGTTGTCAATGCACTCGCGTTGTAAAACTTTCGTTGTAACAGCATGCGTTGTAACAGCATGCGTTGTAACGTCATACATCCGGCTTGGAGTGCTTTACTCAGTCACCCGCAACCGTGTGAGGAAAGGGCCCCATATGTCTTTAGGTCTGGACGCAGCAGGCATCATCTCCCAAAAAGTAGAGAGTTGTTCCTGACAGAATGTGACACCGAGGTTTCAATCTTTAAGCAAGGGAGGTTTCGCCTGCACCATTTCATGACGATTCTGCACTTGGCCAGCAGCAGCAGCATAGCTAGTAGTCTACGTACCCCAGAAGCCCTACTATAGCCCTGGGTTCTATGTGTGTCATGAGTATTTCACGAGTTGTTTGGAAGACCCCACTCCAGAAGACTGCTATCTGTGGGCACTCCCAAGCCAAGTGTAAGAAGGTCGCTTGGTCTTTGAAGCATCTCCAACAATCCGCAGTGGGTCTAGCGCCTTGCAAAACAGCTGTGCAGGTGTTCTATAGTATTGGTTTAACATTTTGAAGTAAATTCATCTGAGTTTATAGTTTGGGGATAGTTGCTCGAGCTGCGCACAGCAGAAGCTCCATTGCTCTTCTGTTATCAGCGTGTGTATCTCCGTGTTCCATTGTTCCCTTGTGAGAAGTTGGCCTGGTATATGATGCTCACTAGTTAAAGTGATCACCTTGTACCATGCCAAGCAACCCTTATGGTGTGGTTGTAAGTCAACCTTTTCGGACTAGCTGCCCTAGTGGTAGCGTAGGCTAAGCAGTCTTTGAGGCTAAACTCGTGATGCGTGTTAAGCCAGCTGTTTTACCAAATGCAACCCCCTTTTATACCAATGAAAGGACACCACACAGATATATATTCAAAATATATATGTATTTATTTCTCAAAGTAACCCCTAGTCTCTTTATGAGCACAGGAGCACAAATCGTCAAACAAGATTATCACAGAATACACAGAAGTTGCACGTTATATGGATAGGCCCTGGTGGCCACTCAAACCATATACTAAAATAGTGGTATAAGTACCACGAACAGAAAAGGGAAAAGGCCTAAGGCCTCTAGAATCGCTGGGCCTACAAGGAGCTAACGTCAGTTAGTGACCAGGAGGTCCACGGGTGGCGTGTGCAGAGCAAATAGTCACACGCGTGCTCCCATAGGTTTCAATGGGTGCGTAAAAAGTACAAAGTTACTGCAAAGGAGATCTTCCGGGTTGACTAGGAACTTAAGATTTGGAACACAGGCACTAGAGATGTATTACTACACATGGGCACCGGAGTACCAGCTTTACCTCACCCACAGGAAGCGGGTGCATAGGCCTCAAAGTGCGTCGGGTTTCTTCTATCTGTTCCGTTGAGCCTGGGACAAAGATGCTGCAGGCGGTCGGTCCGGTAGAGATGCGGTGGATCCAAGGGTGGATCGGAGAGGTTGAAGACCTGTAAGCAGAGGGGACAGTGTTCACAGTCACTAGCCAGTGACCAGCGTGGCACCAGGTGGGTACCAGGCGATGTCGGGTGCAAACAGGTGATGAGGGGTAGCTTGTCTCCGCAGCCACGTGGTCCCTGAAGGTCGACGACGTCCAGGAGTCGGCTCACGAGCTGTCCCACGCAGGCTCTCGCTGTCGGCGGTGTCGGCGACTCGATCGAAGCAAACAAGCCTTGGCAAAAGCAATTGAAGGAGGATTCGGAAATCAGCTGTTGGTTCTGACCAGCAAGGTCAGAGGGATCGCTCCTTTGGAGGGGAGCAAGGGCCAGTCTGGAGCAACCAGACCAGCGGTGTTTGTCGTAGATTTCGTCGCCAAGATGGCCACTAGCCAGCGGGCCAGCAACCGGTTAGGCGCGTCGAGTGGCAAAATGCAGAAGGGCCCCACGCAGATCGTGGAGATGCTGGAGGGCTCACCTTTGGTGCAGATGCTGCTCGAGGGTTGGGCTTCTCAGGACCCAAAGCACAACTTGGAGGGAGCCTCGGTTGTTGCACTGGTCAGCTTGTCGTAGTCGTTTCAAGATGGCTGGCTCCACGTGTCTCGGTGCCTCCACGGGTCTCCTCTTTGCAGGGACTGTGGATCGGGCGGTGAGAGGTCTGGAGGTCCAGGTCTTGTCAGTCTCTGGGCTCGGGCTCCGGCGGGAGGCGGCGGCAAAGCAGACGGTGATTCGCTGGATGGTGCTTGCGTTAGCAAGGTGGTCACTCCCTGACCACAGGGGAGATTGGCTTCAGTCCTCTGTGCGGCAGAGCGTCGAAGTTCCCGTCTTCTTCTTAGTTTCAAGTTGATTCCAGGATGTCTAAAGTCTTAGGACACAGCTCCTACCTTTATTCGGATTCTAGGGGCCGGACTACCTGCTAGGTCCCTCCCTATGGGTGGGACCAGGAAGGGGGGTGGTTACACCCCCAATCCTTTGTCCAGCTCGCCCCCGGCCCGGGACTGGTGTGCCCCAGGACCGGTTTGAACTGGCATATGCCCCGAGGCTCCTTGTGAGCCACAGACATGTCTGGTTTCTTTCAAGCCCTACCTGACCAATACACAAAATCCTGTCTGGGGTGGTGCTCGCACCTCCCCTGGCAGGAAACCCTTTGTCCACACCTCCCAAGCTGGAAGGACTCCCAGCAGCGGGAGGGCAGACTTGTGTCTGTGGTGGCAGCATCCATTTTGTGGAGCTGAGGCTATGTCTGATTTTACCCGGGTTTCAGGTACTGTACATGTCGTGTCCCTCTAGAAGGGTGGAATGCTAACCCCGTCGCCAGAATTGGCGAGGGGTTAGTATTCCAATTCGTATGACACCTTACTCGACATGTTTTGATAAAGCCAAACCAAAGATAGCATTTAACCGCGAGGTTCATAATGCACTTAAGAGTATATGGTATGACGATATCTGGAAACAGTAGAAGGAAGTTGTTCCGACCACTGCAGACAGGCTCAGCTCATGCCAGAGCACCATCTCACATGGAACCAAGCACTCTGCCTTCAGGATTGTTAAGGCCTGCCATAGGAGTGACTTATAGGTTACCAGGTGTCCCATTTAAGTTTAGGTATAGGTATACTACACCTAAGTAAGAGGTGATTACACCAACTTACCCCAGCTGAGTGATCAGCCAGTTGTGTCAGATTGTTAGGCCAAGCCTGGGGTGGCATAATACATGCTTCAGCCCCTGGCAGGCCTTGGATACACCAATGCCCTGGGTACCTAGTGTACACTGGTACAGGGGCTTACAGGGTGATCCAACCAATTGGGTACGTACCTAGGGTACATGGAGTCCATTTTACAGAGAGAGCAGATAGCCTGAGAGCCTGAATGGCAGGATCTCAGGCCAACTAAGTCGAAAAACCAGCTAGACACTAGGCAAAAATTTGGGGGTAACCATAGTCAGATATCCACCTTCCTACACAACCCCCCCCCAAACGAAGGGAGATAAGGCTGACCTTGACCAGGTAAGCCTATATTGCCCAAGTGGCCATATAAGGAGGAACCAGCACTGGCATGGTTACCCCCTGTCTCATGGTCCACTAAGCAATCCCTCACCCTAAGGGTATCAGAGGGTCTCCACCATAGGGAATCTCTACCTGTGGTGTGTCTTGGCAAAGTAAAAGGCTGGTGTTGAGATGGAGTACTGAAGTGAGTGTCCTCAAAGTGAGGCCTCAGCTTCCTCCAATCATCCTCCACCATGGATGCCTTTCTTTCTTTAACTGAGTTGCACTGTGCTCTCAGGGTCAGCCTCTGGCTACCTAAAGCTGGAGGCTGGGTCCCTTTTGTGGGCTTACTGGAGGGACAGGTCAGGTTTGGGGCCCTAAGGTCCCATGTTTGCCTGTGCCCAACAGAATCCCCCTGGGGGAGGTCCCTAACTACCTGTAAAGGAGATCCCTCAGGAATGTTTTTACCCATCACCTGACTAGGGCTACTAGCCAGGCAATCCTCATTCTTTTGATGGGGGGGTTCTTGTGGACAGGGGCCCTCTGGGGGTCCACTGGCCTCCCTGACCTCTGCAGCCCTGGGCTGACTGAGGCAGGGTAGAGAGAGGCAGGCTACCTGCACCAGACTGGATCCCACCTTGGAAGGGGCCACTGACATCAGAGGCTCTGCCAGGCCAGGCCTGGCTACCTCTGGGGCAGTTCCTTCACAAGGGGTGAGGTCAGATCCCTGAGGAGGCTGACCTTTTCCTAATGTCTGGGGAGAGGGAGACTTTTCTTCCTCCCCACTACTCTCAGTTTGTGTGGAGTGATCCATTGTTTCAGGCTTCACTACACCTATGTCAGTCTGAGTATAGGCTGAGACCATTACAGCCTTGCCAACCTTTTCAGGGGGGCACTCAGTTTGTGTTTGAGCTGTGACTGTCACAGCTCTGCCAGTCCCTACAGGGAAGTCTGTCTGTGCCTGGGCTGTGGCTACCACTGCCCTTCCAACCTTTTCAGGGAGGAAATCTATTTGGACAGGGGTTGTGAATGGCACAACCCCCCTACCCTTTTGTGAAAGGCCTACCATTTTAGAATGGGTGTCTTGTTCAACTCCAGCCCAAGCTGAGAGTTCTAAGTCATTCCCCAGTAAGCAGTCTACAGGCAAGGTTGGGGACACTGCTACCCTTTTAGGGCCAGTGACCCCTCCCCAGCTGAGACATACCTCTGCCATGGGATGACTGTTCTGTTTGCCATCAATGTTAGTCACCTGGTAGGAGAAACCGGGCAAAAGCTGCTCAGAGGGAACTAGCCAATGGGCCACCATTGTGATGCTAGCCCCAGTGTCTCTGTAGGCCTCAGCTTTTGTACCATTGATGTAGGGCTCCTGTCTGTACCTACCCAAAGTGTTGGGACAGGCAGTGAAGTTGGCAAACCCCATGCCACCATCACAGACAAGAGTGGTTGCTGTAGGGGAATTGGCTAAGCCAGGGTCCCCCTGTGTTCCCCAAGTAAACCCACCCAGATTTCTGGGGGCACTCCCACCACCTGGGGGATTACTGCTGACAGTAATAGGTGGTGTGACAGGAGTAATTGGAGGAACAGTTTTGTTTTTAGCCCTTGGGCAACCGCTGTCAGTTTTCCAATGCCCAGGAGTTTTACACTCATGGCAGTAGGGCTTTTTAGCTGTGGTAGAGGAGGGAGCTTGGGACCCACCACCCTGTGTGGAGTTTTGGGGCCCTGAGGAAGGTTTCTCTTTTTCTTTATCCCCACCCTTCTCTTGAGGCTTGGTGGTATCTTTCTTTTGGTCACCACCCTGGTTTTTAGGCCTGATCCTGGTCCTGACCCATTTATCTGCCCTCTTTCCCAATTCTTGGGGAGAGGTCAAATCTGAGTCTACCAGGTGTTGATGGAGAAGCTGGTTTTGACAATTACTTAAAATCTGCTCTCTCATCATCAAATTGTACAATCCTGTATAATCAGACACCTTACTTCCCAGCAACCAACCCTCCAAAGCCTTAGTGGCACATTCCACATATTCAGACCAGTCCTGAGTCTGTGTCTTCTGGGTGTCTCTGAACATTAACCTGTACTGTTCAGTGGTTAAGCCTAACCCATCAACTAGGACACTCTTCAGGACTCTGTAATTTCTGACATCCTCTTCTCTAACAGTGAGGAGTCTATCTCTGCCTCTCCCCTCAAAGGAGAGCCATAAGATTGCTGCCCACTGGTCTTCAGGAACCTGCTGCACTTTGCAGGCTCTCTCAAGAGCAGTCATCCATTTGTGGATGTCATCCCCACTTTTGTAGGGGGGCACAATCTTGGACAGGTTCCTATTGTCAAAGACCCTATCTTTGTCCCTAGGGACATTGCTGCCACCAGTGGGTATAGACCCACTCTCTCTATGCTGCCTAGCCTTGCTCAGTTTTTCTTCCATCAGGGCTACTTCTAGCTCCTGCTTCCTGATCCTCAGCTGGGCTTCCTGCATTCTGGCCTCATGTTCCCTCCTCTGAGGGGTGGTCAGTCTCCTTCTGGAGTGACCTTGAGAGCCTCTAGAGCCATGGGAAGCATTGGAGTCACCTGAGCGATTCCTTTGCCTTCCAAGCCCTGTGTTAAGTCCACTGGGGAGATCCAATGGGGTGAACCCACTGTCAGTCCCCAATAGCCTTAGTTTAGCTGGGCCAAGTATAACACTTGGCACTGGGCTAGTTCTCCCTTCATCCCCACTCACATCTGTATCCCCATCACTTTCTTCCTCTGTGGTAGGCATCCCATCTAAGGGGTGACTATTGAAAGGGGGTACCTCTGTGGCATCTTCAGAAGGGGGGCCTCCTGTTCCTGACCCTAAGGGGGCTAACTGGGAAGCTTTCCTGAGTTCTCTCTGATTCTCATCATTTTGTAAGAGTTCTCTGAGCTCAGCAGAGGTAGGGTTCTTGGGCTGTTTAAGGCCTCTAAGAGTTGCCAAATGCCTGAGCTCATTCTGGTTAAGGGTAGCAAAGCTGGATGGTGCCCTCTGGGGGTCACTCTCAACAGAGATGGGTACAGTGGACCCCTCTGCCCCGGCCATTGCTCTTAAGTGTGGGTGGATGTGTTGCAATCTACCTACACTTGGGTTTGCCTACTAAACCTATCTAGCAGTTGTAGTCAGGGTGTGCTACTCCCTTTGCTCTACAACAACTAAGTTCAGTAGAACTTATGTATATCTAATCTTGTTTTATATGTACCTACAGGAACCTATGTGATCTTTCAATTGGTAACCAAGAGATTACAATGGTAAAACACAGCAAGCTCAAATCCAACCGCTGCTCACCAATGTGAGAAGTTGGCCTGGTATATGATGCTCACTAGTTAAAGTGATCACCTTGTACCATGCCAAGCAACCCTTATGGTGTGGTTGTAAGTCAACCTTTTCGGACTAGCTGCCCTAGTGGTAGCGTAGGCTAAGCAGTCTTTGAGGCTAAACTCGTGATGCGTGTTAAGCCAGCTGTTTTACCAAATGCAACCCCCTTTTATACCAATGAAAGGACACCACACAGATATATATTCAAAATATATATGTATTTATTTCTCAAAGTAACCCCTAGTCTCTTTATGAGCACAGGAGCACAAATCGTCAAACAAGATTATCACAGAATACACAGAAGTTGCACGTTATATGGATAGGCCCTGGTGGCCACTCAAACCATATACTAAAATAGTGGTATAAGTACCACGAACAGAAAAGGGAAAAGGCCTAAGGCCTCTAGAATCGCTGGGCCTACAAGGAGCTAACGTCAGTTAGTGACCAGGAGGTCCACGGGTGGCGTGTGCAGAGCAAATAGTCACACGCGTGCTCCCATAGGTTTCAATGGGTGCGTAAAAAGTACAAAGTTACTGCAAAGGAGATCTTCCGGGTTGACTAGGAACTTAAGATTTGGAACACAGGCACTAGAGATGTATTACTACACATGGGCACCGGAGTACCAGCTTTACCTCACCCACAGGAAGCGGGTGCATAGGCCTCAAAGTGCGTCGGGTTTCTTCTATCTGTTCCGTTGAGCCTGGGACAAAGATGCTGCAGGCGGTCGGTCCGGTAGAGATGCGGTGGATCCAAGGGTGGATCGGAGAGGTTGAAGACCTGTAAGCAGAGGGGACAGTGTTCACAGTCACTAGCCAGTGACCAGCGTGGCACCAGGTGGGTACCAGGCGATGTCGGGTGCAAACAGGTGATGAGGGGTAGCTTGTCTCCGCAGCCACGTGGTCCCTGAAGGTCGACGACGTCCAGGAGTCGGCTCACGAGCTGTCCCACGCAGGCTCTCGCTGTCGGCGGTGTCGGCGACTTGATCGAAGCAAACAAGCCTTGGCAAAAGCAATTGAAGGAGGATTCGGAAATCAGCTGTTGGTTCTGACCAGCAAGGTCAGAGGGATCGCTCCTTTGGAGGGGAGCAAGGGCCAGTCTGGAGCAACCAGACCAGCGGTGTTTGTCGTAGATTTCGTCGCCAAGATGGCCACTAGCCAGCGGGCCAGCAACCGGTTAGGCGCGTCGAGTGGCAAAATGCAGAAGGGCCCCACGCAGATCGTGGAGATGCTGGAGGGCTCACCTTTGGTGCAGATGCTGCTCGAGGGTTGGGCTTCTCAGGACCCAAAGCACAACTTGGAGGGAGCCTCGGTTGTTGCACTGGTCAGCTTGTCGTAGTCGTTTCAAGATGGCTGGCTCCACGTGTCTCGGTGCCTCCACGGGTCTCCTCTTTGCAGGGACTGTGGATCGGGCGGTGAGAGGTCTGGAGGTTCAGGTCTTGTCAGTCTCTGGGCTCGGGCTCCGGCGGGAGGCGGCGGCAAAGCAGACGGTGATTCGCTGGATGGTGCTTGCGTTAGCAAGGTGGTCACTCCCTGACCACAGGGGAGATTGGCTTCAGTCCTCTGTGCGGCAGAGCGTCGAAGTTCCCGTCTTCTTCTTAGTTTCAAGTTGATTCCAGGATGTCTAAAGTCTTAGGACACAGCTCCTACCTTTATTCGGATTCTAGGGGCCGGACTACCTGCTAGGTCCCTCCCTATGGGTGGGACCAGGAAGGGGGGTGGTTACACCCCCAATCCTTTGTCCAGCTCGCCCCAGGCCCGGGACTGGTGTGCCCCAGGACCGGTTTGAACTGGCATATGCCCCGAGGCTCCTTGTGAGCCACAGGCATGTCTGGTTTCTTTCAAGCCCTACCTGACCAATACACAAAATCCTGTCTGGGGTGGTGCTCGCACCTCCCCTGGCAGGAAACCCTTTGTCCACACCTCCCAAGCTGGAAGGACTCCCAGCAGCGGGAGGGCAGACTTGTGTCTGTGGTGGCAGCATCCATTTTGTGGAGCTGAGGCTATGTCTGATTTTACCCGGGTTTCAGGTACTGTACATGTCGTGTCCCTCTAGAAGGGTGGAATGCTAACCCCGTCGCCAGAATTGGCGAGGGGTTAGTATTCCAATTCGTATGACACCTTACTCGACATGTTTTGATAAAGCCAAACCAAAGATAGCATTTAACCGCGAGGTTCATAATGCACTTAAGAGTATATGGTATGACGATATCTGGAAACAGTAGAAGGAAGTTGTTCCGACCACTGCAGACAGGCTCAGCTCATGCCAGAGCACCATCTCACATGGAACCAAGCACTCTGCCTTCAGGATTGTTAAGGCCTGCCATAGGAGTGACTTATAGGTTACCAGGTGTCCCATTTAAGTTTAGGTATAGGTATACTACACCTAAGTAAGAGGTGATTACACCAACTTACCCCAGCTGAGTGATCAGCCAGTTGTGTCAGATTGTTAGGCCAAGCCTGGGGTGGCATAATACATGCTTCAGCCCCTGGCAGGCCTTGGATACACCAATGCCCTGGGTACCTAGTGTACACTGGTACAGGGGCTGACAGGGTGATCCAACCAATTGGGTACGTACCTAGGGTACATGGAGTCCATTTTACAGAGAGAGCAGATAGCCTGAGAGCCTGAATGGCAGGATCTCAGGCCAACTAAGTCGAAAAACCAGCTAGACACTAGGCAAAAATTTGGGGGTAACCATAGTCAGATATCCACCTTCCTACATCCCTGCATTGTGGCGTGCATACATTTGCATGGATGTGTAGATCCTTGTTCTGAGCTTGCGTGCCGAGGGGGTAGTAAGTATGTGTTCCCGAGCTAGCAATACTGGGGGGTGGGGCAGGGGAACGTACTTTGTCGTTGGCGGCAAGTGGCTCGTATTTGGTGGTATGACAGGATATCCGAAAAATTAGGGGGGGGGGTGTCAGTGGGCGCCGGCGGTCCTTTAAACCTGTCTTCCTGATATAGACCTGCGTAGCTGGTGATACCTAGTCGTCGTGCTCTGTCAATTGCGCCTTTGTCATCTAGTGGAGGCATTTGTGGATTTTTAGCTAAGGATATGGAGGGGGCATTTAGTGTTTTCATGTGGGCGCTCTCTCGCAGACTGTTCCAGGCCCATCGCAGTGTTTCTGTGATGTCAATAGTATGACGAGGGCGCTTGTACGCCGGTACAGAGCTACGTTTAGAGGTGTGGGTGCTACTATGTCTCATTTGACTGCCACGTGGGGCTGAAAAGGAATCGGATGTGTCCAATAATAAAGGAATTGTAAGATGTGCGCAGTAAGCGTAAAGAGGGAAATCCAGCGCGCCCAGGCCTCCCTGAGCTTGTGGAAGCGTGAGCGTCTCCAAGGAAATCCTGGCTTGTCCTCCGGCCCAAACTAGAGAAATCATCAGCGAGCGCATAGTACTGAAGAATGCCTGGGTGAGTATGAGGGGTAGGTTCACAAATATATTTTTTTAAAACTCTGTTTATTAAATTTGAATTATAAGCAACAGCGCTACCATGCAAGGTAGATCACACATTTACCAACTCAAAACAAATCATAACAAACAAAATCAAAAAATAGGTTGACAACATAAGTCAATTATGATTGTTCTGTCACCTTAGGGATTATATATACATAGCTGATTCTTGAATTTCGACATACACTCACTGCGCCAGAATATTTGTCTTTATCTCTACTAACCCACTTCGTTCTGCAAGTCCGCTAATGCTTTCTGGTGCAGATATTGCCTCAGTGGCTCCCATATGTCTTTGGGCTTTGATGAGGTTGGCAATTCCTCTGCATATAGTTCCAGATTATCTTTGCAGTAGACCAGATCCGTGATCCAGTGTTTGACCTTAGGTGATCGCTTCCCCTCCCACGTTATGGCAACTCTGCGTTTGGCCATCAGCAGCGCTATACGTATAAATTTGCCTATGACCCCTTTTACATGAGGAACACAACATAGTAAACATATCAAAGGCGTGCACTGTGTCTCCGACCCCTACATTTCTGTTATATCCCGAAACACATCTCTCCAATTGAAGGACTGGGTTATTCTAAGACCCAGCGGTGCCAGGGGACAACACCTGAAACCTTCGTGGGTTACCTGTTCTGGCGTACAAAACACAGAGACACGGGACACTTCCAGCGACGTCAGAGATCAGAGTTTATTTACTGCAGGGATACAGAGATCACAAGAAGTACACAACGTGTAGGTTCTCGGAGACTGCTTCAAATTGCAAAAGTGGATCGCTCCTTTTATACACGTTTTTGCCATTGCACAGTATGGCGAACAAAGGTTACGACTCAGTTCCCACAATAAACTTCAAAAGAGTCGTGTTCATGTTTCAGGAGGCCGGAACATAATTACAACAGCATTGCCGGTTCCCAACTGTAAAAACATATCTACCCCGCAATAAAACACATTCCATTCTGACCGTAAACACATTAGGAGAGAGGACAAGAACAGATGCAAAGAAAGGACAAGGATGCACAACAGGTTAAAGAAGAGTGTCGGGAGTAATAAAGGAAACTTGATGACAGGATCAAAGACCTCGTGTCCAATGCATGCATGACTGAAACAATAGGCTAGCATGGCAAGATGAGTCCCGAGCGGGGCCATCTGCCTTCGCCGTGTCATTTCCCTTATCGTAAAAGTCACCCTCAAAGAAACACGTGTCCCTCATGTAAGCTTGGGAGTCCCAGGGTCACGAAGCGGGCAACGTCCGTTCGCTGGCTACTTGAGGGCAAGAAACAAAATGGATGTCGTATCTAAAATGGAACCCGAGGGTTCGGATGAACAAACCCAAAAATGAGACGAACCATACATGGTTGCGTAGCAAAACTGCGTACACCCACTATACTCGTCATTTGCGGTTCGTAGACACCAAACTCATCCATATTCGTCACCACTCAAAAAGTGTCGTTCCGTCTCACACGGAACCTCAGACGCTCCTTTTGCCCTCAGGTAGGCAAGCACTAGTCAAGATCGGAATCGATTTCAATATTCATCAGATCGTTCACCTGCTGCTGGAACATCATTCTACTCATCAATGTCTCCTTGGTAACAGATGGCCGTCTTATACACGTTGTAGCACAAAGGCCACATAAGGCAGGACCACACTGTACACAAAGACAACACGTGAATAGAAACGTTACAACAACCCCTACGATCATCAGAATTTTCCATCCCCAAGTGGATATCAAACCCCAAAACCATCCTAGAAGTGTCCAATTACCTTCGTCCACGTGTATGGACTCGGAAATCTTGTGCAACTTTGAGATGGCTTGGTAGACAGTTGGAGCATTGTCAGGAATGAAAATGCAACAGCTCGAATGGATAACTTTACACACACCACCTCTATCTGCGAGAACGACGTCTAGAACCATCCGGTTCTGCAACGTCATGAGTCTATCCGCCTTAAGTTCAGCTGTTAAGTTACCAAGGGCACTCGCGGTAATATTAGCAGTCGACTCGACTACACGGGTCAACTGTCTTAGGTTCCTACTATTAACCATAGGTCCCCAAAACGGCAGGAAACCCTTAAAGAAATCTCCTGCTTCTTGACCGGCAAAATCCTCTTTGCTAATAACGCCTCTCACAACTCTAGTCTTGTGATAGTCTGAGGCAACTGTAAAAGTCGGTGGTAAAAGATTCGCAATATAACAGGTACCCGAAAAATCACGGGGTAGCCATGTATATGCACGTTCATAACATATGAAATAAGTGCCCTTAGCAGTCAGGAAAACAGGGGAAGAGAGCATCGGTAGGACATACGTGTCAGTACAAGCACTGTTCCCAAGTTGTGCTCTCGGATTTCGACCCAAACCTTTCAAGCAGAAATTACCGAGGTGTGGTACAATCCATATTGGGGACGAGCTCTTAAGCTGTCTATCACCCACTGAAACACTATACTCAGCCTCACTCAGATCCTTATAGGCTTGCACCTCTTCATCTGGGATAAGCGATACATCAAAAACATCTCTATCTAAATCCGCTATCGCTATCGCCAAAGGCTTGTGGTACGGACCAGGACCAAAATGAACAGAGCGTGGCTCTCGAATGGGGTAGGAATCTAGTGCGCTACGAAACATAGTTTGGAATGCTCGAGCGGAACCCTGAGAGCTGTAAGGAAGGACCAAATACGGAATACCCCTATCCATGGTATGTGGCATTAACCCACACACCCAACAGTTGGTAGTATTCATCACCAACTGATGCTGATGTAGGAGTTGAACGAAGGAGTTATTCATAAATTCCGCACGTCTAACCTGTTCGTGTTGAGGCAAAGGATGAAAAGAATGTGGGGAAACAGTGGTGATGGAGCTTAGGTTAGGAGAAAAGGTAGGTGAAACAGAAGGCAATAACAACTGTATTCCAAAATACACTCCGCCCACCAATAGCATAGATACAGTCAGAAACAGTAGGAATACCTGAAACCGAAAACATTTTGTTCGTACAACCCTATATAACTCTGATCTCTGCGCCGACATCCTTTCTACTTCCAACAGCTTAGAGAATGCCATCCTCTACAAACCGTCCGTGACGTACTTGACGCACTTCGTTCTGAGTAGCGATTATCAATCCCCAGGAGTTCCCAGGAATCGACAAAAGTAACCGACCTAGCGTCAGAAACCTGCTAAACAGAAAGGAGTACCCGCACGGCCCTACGGTAACCCGGATGGTAGGTTTTCCTCAAAACGTTCAGTTTTAATACAAATCTCTTTAGCAGTGAAAAACACATAAAAACTCAAAAAGAAAGGATGTAATTGTCCATAATGCTCATCGCACCGAAAAAGGAGGAAAAAAAACAAAAACAAATATACGACTTAATTTTTATTAGTCCTTGAACGAAGAAAGAATCAACTTCTTCCAGGTCGAGTTTGCTCTGTAAACAATTGTTCAGCTGGCGCAACAGTGTTCGATAAAGTGCACAACGAGTCGGACCTTGGGTTCTCTGCTACTGATGACTCCACAAGTGGGTTTGGCAGCGACAAATCATCTCCTACAGGTTGAGCGTCACTAAACGGCACAAAGTTTAAAGGAGTCTCAGTTTCCGTTGCCGCAATCCCAGTTCTCACCCAACCGTCTGTTGGTGAGGGGATCGGTACCTTTTTTGTGTGGCCGGCGTGGACCCAGTTCTTCCGGCCCTCCAATCGAACCGCAGTCCTCGTTGTCAACAAGACTTGAAAAGGTCCTACGAATCTTGGCTCCAAGTTACGTTTCCGACCAAAATTTCGGGTAACGACCCAATCGCCTGGCCGGAGCTGATGTCCAGGACCCTCTGTCTGCGCCGGTAGAGCTTCAAAGACCTGTTGATGAATCAACCGTAGTTTAGTGGTCAAATCATGAAGGTAATCAATTAGCATTGGATACTCAAGACTATCAAAGGCCTTAGGTCTCGGGACTCCACAAATGTTCGCAGGGCGGCCGAACACAATCTCATATGGGCTAAGCCCTACTCGAGAGTGTACAGTCGCCCTGGTTGATAGGAGAGCCAGAGGCAAGGCATCAGGCCATGATAGACCAGTGGAAGCTTGTATTTTTGCAAGTTTCAGTTTCAGGGTACCATTGTACCCTTCAACCAAACCCGCTGTCAGAGGATGATTAGTGCTATGGAATTTTTGACGGATTCCAAGGCCCTTACACACACTCTGCATCACACTTCCTACAAACTCACTTCCATTATCCGACCACACGATCCGTGGCATTCCATACCTAGGAAAGTATTCCTTCAGCAGGATTTTCGGTGTGGACAGGGCAGTGTTATCCTTCAGAGGATAGGCCTCAATCCATCTAGAGAACGCGCAAACCACAACCAAAACATACTTCAGGTTATTGCATCTCTCCATATGGATAAAGTCCAGTTGGATCACCTCAAAGGGACAAACAGGGCGAGCAAAATGACCAGGTGGAGTGGGGGTGCCCTTGCCAGGATTGTGCATCAAACACACCATGCAATTCTTAACCACTCTCTCAGCACACTTAGTAATACCCTCATTCTTCCATACAGGGGACAAGAACTTACATATCCCTTTTGCACTAATATGTGACAACCCATGAGCCATCGTCACAACAGCTAATACGTACGCATCTGGTAACATCCACCTTTGACGTTCCGTCAAGTCAACCCAACATCCATGCATATCCAACCTTCCCGTACTTTCTTTCCACTTGATCTTTTCAGCTTCAGTTGCCTCCTTCTGAATTGCTTTCACACTCTCAACAGTGTTTTCACACATACCAGTTTCCGTCGGCCATCTCACTGAACTTGTCACATACATTCGAGTTGTAAGATTCTTAGCCGTTTCCTTAGCAATCTCATCCGCAAATGCATTACCACGACCAACATCATCCGTCACTTTCCGATGTGCGCTACATTTAACAATCGCCACTTGTTTAGGCAAGGTAAGTGCATCCAAAAGATCATTCACGAGCTGCCCGTGTTGGATCTTCGTCCAATGCGATGTCATAAATCCTCTTTCTCTCCAAAGTCTTCCAAAACTATGCGCAACGCCGAATGCGTACTGACTGTCAGTAAACACATTCACTCGCTTTCCTTTAGACAAGACACATGCCCTTGTCAATGCAATCAACTCTGCCGCTTGTGCTGAATTCTGATTCAATCTCGCACTTTCCACAACCGTGCTCAACGTCACTACAGCATACGCAGTCGTCACTTCGCCATTCGGCAATTTGAAGCAAGAACCATCAACATACAAAGTACCATCAGGATCTGCCAAAGGAGTGTTTTTCAGGTCCACACGACCCTTTGTTTCTTCCTCAGTTCGTAAATAACAATCATGTGGTGGTACATCATCTGATTCTGTATTACTCGGCAATAATGTCGCCGGATTCAGTACATTACAACGCTTGATCTGTATATGACTTGCCAAAAGGGTCAGCTCGTACCCAGACAACCTTGCACTCGTCAGATGTTGAGTTTTTGTATGATTCAGAAGAGTATCAACTGCATGCGGAACCATCACTATGAGCATATTATCCATGACAAGGCCTGCGGATTGTCGAATAGACGCCGCAGCTGCCGCCGTCGCCTTCAAGCAACTCGGCAACGCTCTAGCTACCGGGTCTAAAGTCGAGGAAAAATATGCACATGGGCGCTGCTTGTCACCAAATTGTTGCGTTAAAACACTCAACGCACAACCTTCCCTCTCGTGGACGTATAGTGTAAATGGCTTGCTGTAATCAGGGTACCTAACACAGGAGCCGAACACAACGCATCACGAAGTTCAGAAAAACTTTTCTGACATTCCTCCGTCCATGGCAAAGGAGTCGAAACATCCTTGCACGTAAGAGCTATCAATGGCTTCGCTAACAGTGAAAAATTTGGGATCCACTGTCTACAGTATGACGTGATACCTAAAAAGGCACGCACGTCTCTCTGAGTCGTCGGCACAGTCATTCGGGCAATTGCTGCGATTCTTTCAGGGGTCAAATTCCTTCCCGCCTTTGACAATAAGTGACCTAGATAGGTAACTTCCTGACAACAATATTGCAATTTAGAAGGTGACACCTTGTGGTGTAAGTCGCATAGATGCTGCAACAGTGCCACAGTAGCAGTCTTGCAAATTTGTTCAGTGTCTGCAGCTACCAACAGATCGTCAACGTACTGAATCAAGGCCGCACCAGCTGGCAGCACGAATGCATCAAGTTGGCTCTTGAGAGCTTGACTGTAGATCGATGGGCTCTCACAGTAGCCTTGAGGTGCGCGTTTGAACCGGAAGCTACGACCACCTAATGAAAAACCAAACAAATCTCGACTTTCCTCAGCAATTGGAATGCTAAAGAACGCATTCTTCAGATCAATTACCGAGAACCATGATGCAGAGGCTGGAATCAGAGTCAGTAAAGCTGTAATGTCGGGCACCACAGGGAACTGCGGGACAACAATTTTATTTACCTCCCGTAAGTCAATAACTAGACGGTATACAGGGGGCTTAGAGGGATCAGTTCGCTTCAGAATAGGCAACACAGGACTATTACACACGTTACCTCGTGTCTCCTCAATAACATCTTTATCGATCAAATCATAGATGATCGCTAATAGTGCCCGTTCACCATCAAGGGAGATACGATACTGGGGTATGCGCGGTAATCGCGCATCAACTTTCAATTGAACAACATAAGGTGGTATTTCCAGCAGGCCCACATCATTGGGACCTGTCACCCACAAAGAAGCCGGAAGAGAACTCAATTCCGGTGGGAGCTTGTCGATCGATAGATACATAGGGGAAATCACTCTCTGACCCAATGTAAGCTCTACTCCCGTAGGAGAGCAGTACAAAGTCGCATGTAATCTTTTCAACAAATCCAAGCCCAAAAGATTCTCACCACAACCAGTAGTCAAAATCAAAGGAGCTTCTAACTCATGAGACCCAATCGTAAGGGGCAAGGGGCTAGAAATCGGATTGCTAACGGGGGCGCCAGAGAATCCAACGGAAACATTCGTTAAGCCAGACAAAGGCGCGCCAGGGAGTTTCGAATGCATGATGGAACTTTTTGCTGCACCAGTGTCCAACAGAAAAGGCTCAACGACGCCCAATGTGGCAACTGCGACATAAGGCCCTCTCTGATCCACCGGAACTGACACTTCTCCCTTCCTTTGTCTATGGCCGTCCTAGTAGATACCGTCCGTATCAACATCACGCTCGACATAATAGTCGTCCACATGATACTGTGCAGATCTACCAGACGAGAGATCGCATCGATCGAAACAATTCTGCGAGTCTGACGAAGTCGCAAGACGCTCAGCCTGAGTCTGAGTAACACCGCGACCTCTACCACGTGAAGCTTGTTGAGGACCATTACGACCTCCTCGAGCCGACACACCATTGTTCCTATCACGTAGAACTGGGCAATTAAACTTCAAATGGCCCTCCCCTCGACAATATGCACATTGATTATACCCCAACACAAAGCGAGGTGCGGGAGAGTCATTGCGCACCTGTGATCTGGGAAACTGCGATTGTGAGCGATTTGGCTGTTGCGAGTCATTAAAATTTGAGCGCGGAGGATACGCTTGCTGCAATAAGACCTTAGTTTTAAGATCCTTCGTTTTCTTATCTGCACGTTCACTTTCTTCCTTTTCTCTATTTTCATAATATTGGGCCGTAGCCAATATTTGAGCAGTGGTAGAAACAGCCCACGAACTCTCAGAATTCTTCAGCTTGTTGCTGAGTTCGGGCAACAAGTTCGATACAAATTTATCAACAAACAACCGCTGACCACCCTCTGAACTCATGTCCTGACCACTATGATCAACAAATGCTTCCTCAAATCTCGTAAAGAAATCGGAAACACTCTCATCCCTCTTTTGCTTACACGCGGACAATTTGTCCCAATTGACGCGCATCGCTGGCATAAGCGTTTTCATAAGAGTAATTATCCTCTGGGGCAAATCCACAATAAGCTGTTCAGGTTTAGCCCCACCAACTTGCTGGGCGTCTGCCGCCGTAAGGGCAACCCAGTCACCGCCTAACTCAGCCGCGTGATTCTCGTGACGAATTTTCGCCCAAATCGGCTGAGGCACTACATTGCCAAACAACATGTCGATGTCAGCAAGATTCATAACAGTAGCATCCACTAGTTGGGACAACTCCTTATAATAACCTGCAGGATTTTTACGAGGATCGGGCAAAGTTTGCTTCACCTGCAAAACTTCCGATCGCTTCCAAGGGAGGTGTATCCACACTCTCTGAAACCGTCCTGGGACAGCAGGATTAGCATTAGGATCACCTGGCATCCACACTGGGGGAACTTCTCGCATAGGATATTGACCAGGTTTTGCCATCCACTCTTCGGTCTCGTCTTTGAACAACGCTCTAGGTTGCACTGTACATCGAAAGGATAACAGACGTTCTAGAGCAGCTCGAACCTTATCACCTACAATCACACCAGTTGTAAATTGATGCTGGAGCTCAGAAACCTCAGACGGTACATTGTCGACCACATCGTCGACCACATCATGATCCCATTCTTCCCTCAACGATTTACACATTTCCTCAAACACAAATCGTTGCGTGGGCGCATTAAACTGGGAAAATGTTTCAAACACTATACGCGAAGTGTACTTAACAGGATTACGAATCCATTTACGTGCCATTTTTATCAAGGATTCACGTTCCCTACCATCAGGAAGCTGGCTACGCCTCTGAGCAACATCAGAAAGAGTCGATCCAAGTATTGGCCCAAAAAGCGGAGAATAAAGAGTAGCAACAGCATTCAGGAGACGGCTACGAACAGAAGGAGAAGAAGGAGCAACAACAGTAGGAGTGGAAACAGTAGAGGTGGACGCGGCACCAGAAGTAGCGGGAATGACAGGCTGAGGAGGGGCTGGGAAAAACGCCGTAGGAAGAGAAGCCGGTAAAGGAGGATGGACAATTTGCGGCACAAGGGGATTCGGGAGAGCGGGAGGAACGACGGGCTGACCAGCAGCCGCCAAAACAGCAGGTTGAGGAATAGGAAGAATCATAGGACCCACAGTATCTGGAGCATAGGGGGGTGGTGATTTCAACAAATAAGATAGGAGCGAATCTTCTATCACTTCTTCTCCCGTCTTATCGGCAGTAGACGGTAACACCGGGTAACACTTATCCACCGCCATATGATGAAGTCGAGCACTAACTTCCTGCTCTTTCTCATCTTTGTCTCGCTGATACTGTTCAGCATTTCGCATCACCGTAATGACACCTTCTCTCTTATTTTTCTTACTCTGTTTGATTTCTTTCTGCTTGGCCTCTTTACGCCATAACCGGAAGGAATCAAACATGGCTGGCCTAGCCTTCTTTTTAAACAGTTTAGCTTCCAAATTATCTAAAATGGCAGTTTCGAAACTACCATGTGATGGCCAACTAAGAACACCTATTACAAAACGGTTAAATGCCGGAGGGTCAAAGGGAACATTTTTGAGACCACACAGGATTAGATCCCCAAATGAAGTATGAAAGACACTAAGAACCCTGGGGTCTAGAAGTACCAAAAGGAAGATGAAAAGGTGATGTGTGAAAAAGAAACAAAAGCCCAATTCACCTAGTGAGAGGGCACTCCCTTTAGGAACGTGATCCCTCACTCACCCTAGGTGACATGCTTCATCATATGGGATTCTCCTCCCAGAGAAAAATCCTAGTTTCTCTGGGGGCTACAACCCCCTCTATGAGAGGGAGGAGCTCAGGGATGTTTTGATTTTGCACTAAATGGTGGACTAAATCCACATATGAAGAGCTGGGTGTGAGTGGGGGGTGCAGTGCTAATGAAATAATAGTGCAATAAGAGTGTATTAAAACTAGTCACGGGACGGCAAGGAGGAATCTCTTAAGACCACCGTACCGATGCTAGATTAAAAATGTGAGAACCATTAGTTCAATATAACCAATGGTACAATGCATAAGACAATGGTCGACATGTTTCAGCCTGGGCGCCTAATTAGGCTCGGCTTTCATCAGGACCTAGTTAGCTACTGCAAAAAGGAAAGAATTGTATAAGAACTACGCAACAAAGGATACCGTGAACACCCCGAAGTTGCTTGTCGGGTGTACGTCTCCTTTATAATGCAAACATCACCTAGACAAAAGAGAATCAGTGTAAGACAAGTTGGTCACAAATGCTAAGTAATGAAAATATATGAATGTGGTAACTTAAAGCATTGGCCACTCACCCGTGAAAACTGGGCGGAAAATTGACCTCCACCTGGCAACCGCTCAGGAAGGAACACCGCTCTGAAAGAAGATGTAAGACTACTGAAGAATGGGGTGCTTACATATCATGAGCGAGTGTGATAAACATGTGAGCTGATCATCTAACAACGAGGGAGACTGACAAAATCAAAGAATGCACGATGTGCTAATAAATACAAAAAATTCAAAAAATAATTTTTAAAAAAATTCAAAAAATTGGTTCACCAAAAGGATAGAACCGTGACAAGACCACCACATGTCCTGTTAGATTGGGTATGGTGAGTCTAAACAAAGAGCAGGGAGGCTCGAAGTAACTGTGCTTCGTTTACAGCAATGCCATGACAATTGACCAGACATGCCAATAGAGGATTGTGGGGTTACCGCCTTCGTGAAAACATAATTTGAACTAGAAGAGAAGGACGGTGTGCGCATAGCATTAGAGATTGTAAAAAGAGCCTACCTCTCCGTCGAGGAACCGGGCCGGAATGAGCCTGCAGCCGGAGGTCCCGTGGGGCTCGACGGAGTAAGGTTAAAAAGAAATGAGTCATCAAATATGGGCCAATCAGGGGACCCGTTTCTTAAACAACGAATGGGGAGAACCAATTGATGGTGCTCTACCGCCCGTGTGCCAGTAACCATGGAAACCGGTAAGCAGCTGACGGTCGGAATCAAGCTGTCAGAAAAATGTGGGAATGCGCGCCACAAGTAATTAAGGAAATAGGTGACAGCGCTCATTAACAGTGTGTGTGAGTTAAGCAGGGAAGTAAGGGAAACTAAAGGCGTAATACTGCCTCAATAGCGCATAATGTTCGCAAAGGTCAAAATTAAAATGTGCTCATGCTGAAGATTCATAAGCGGAGACGAGCTAGTTGAAACGACACTAGCTACAAAAGGAGAGACGCTCCGTGAGTGCAAGCTCACATCGGGGAATTAATGAGAACTGATGCTATGGCAACACATAATCCAGACAAGCGGAACCTAGTTAAAAAAGCACTAGTTCCGCCGAAAAAAGCTTAGCAAAATAATTAAACAGAGAGGTGCTCTGATGTCAAAAGTTATCGATATCTGGAAAAACCAAGACAGCAAAGACTGTCAGGAGAAAGTAAATAGAGTCAGTGTTGACTGGCAGCCTGGAAGAGTATGATCTATGGCATATAAATGGTAGCTCAACAAAGCCACCGCAAAAAGATGTGTAAAGCAGCAGTAATTAATGAAGTATACCTTATAGGTAATGCCCTCATGCGTTGTGTGAAAGGTGGGCCCAAAGAGTAAACAAATGCCGCGAAATTACAGGGACAGCCATGGAATATCGTCATTAAGTCCTTGAACGTGCGTCTTCAGCTTGTACACCCACTTTTGCTCGCGTTTAAACAGAAAAGAAGAGCAATCCGTCAGATGGGGTGGTATGAAAGGTTTATCAAGGACGGTCCAGTGTAGGTCATTGGGAACATGATTGACCACTAAAAAATGGTTGGTAAGTTTGATAGAGGAACGACCACACCGTATAGTACTTTTGTGTTCCAAAATACGGGTTTTTATGCGACGGGTGGTCATTCCAACGTATCTTAACCCGCATGGGCAAGTTATCAGGTAGATCAAATTTGAGCTGTTGCAGTTGCTGTGGCTTCTGAGAGTCCACGGTCTGCCAGTGCCAATGTCTATCTCTTTAGTTACAGAAGTGTGGCCACATGCCGCACAAGAACCACATGGGTAGTGGCCCACGACCGGTGGTAGACCCCACAGAGTATGTTGAGTGCCTGTTTGGTTGGTGCGTGGGCGAGTATGGACCAATTGATCTCTGATGTTACTGCTGCGTTTAAACGCAAAAAGAGGTCTAGGCAACCCTACATTACCTATGTTCAGTATTTTCCAATTTGACAATATGATTTTTTTGATTTGATTGGAGAATTGACAATAGGTGTGTACACAGGTTAGCCTGCTCTCAGATGTATTGGGGACCTTAGGTGCTAAAAGAGTCTCCCGATTGTTATTCGCGGCGCGTTTGGACGCTCTGCGGATCAAATGTTTAGGATAATGTCTGGCCAGTAGTTGTTTGGATAGGTTACTCGCATGTTTGTTGTATTTGTCAGTTGAGGAGCAATTCCTTTTGAGGCGCAGAAACTGGCCAAAAGGCAGGTTGTCCCGCAATGCCCGCGGGTGAAAGCTATCATACTTCAAAAGAGCGTTCACCGCCATGGGTTTCCTGTATAGCTCAGTACTCAGGCCACCATCAAAAGGGGTTATCAAAATGTCAAGAAAGGGTAGCTGAGTCTTGGAGTACTCACAGGTAAAATTCAAAAAGGGATCACAATTGTTAAGCCAATTCTTAAAAGCCAATAATGAGGATGGTGGTCCATGCCATAGTACGAACACGTCGTCTATGTACCTCTTCCATATCCTTATTTGATTTTTGTATGGATTGTTGGTACTAAACACATGTTGTTCCTCAAAAACGTGAACATACAGATTCGCCAGGCTGGGAGCAAAAATGCTCCCCATTGAAGTGCCTGACACCTGCAGGAACAGCTGTTCCTCAAATTGAAAAAAATTCTCTTTCATGGCTAGCTTCGCACATGACATTATGAATGAAACAGGAGTGATGGAGTCTGGTGGATTGGCCAACAGGAGAGATTCGATGACCTCTAAAGTCTCATCCTGCGGAATGCATGTATACAATGACTCTACATCTAATGAGACTAAGAATTCTGTTTCATAATCAAAAGACAAGTCTTTGAGTAGGATCAGGATGTCCTTGGTGTCTTTGAGGTACGTGGGCATTTTGGCCACAAGTGGACGTAAGAAGTGGTCTGCAAAAGCCGACAATGGTTCCAATAAGGACCCTAGTCCTGAAATGATGGGGCGACCAGGAGGGGGACTCACATTCTTATGTACCTTAGGCAGAATGTAGAAATAAGGTACAATGGGCGAGGTGTTAACCAAATATTGAGCTTCATTGGAGGTGATCCAACCATTGGTGCTGGCTTCATTCACTAGGACCTGAATGGTCTTTAGTAAACGTTTAGTGGGATCTTGAGCGAGAGGTTTATAGAAGTTGGTGTTACCCAACTGTCTCAAGCATTCGGAACGATAAGAGGTGGTGTCCATAATGACTGTGGCACCACCCTTATCTGCCGGCTTGATCATGATAGTGTCGTCAGAGGTGAGAGAACGTAAGGCTAGTCGCTCTGGCTTGGTAAGGTTTTGATATTGGCGGCTTTCTGAAACACAGGTGGAAGACACCTGTGAGGTCACCGCTTTTTCAAACGTGAGTACCTGTGGAGGGACTTGACTGGGCAAGGGATTAAATGTAGATTTATTGCGCAAGCCCGTGTTCAAGTCTTTGTCATCGGACGAGGTGCTGAGTTCTGCACGAAAAAAGAAATTCAAGCGGATCTTTCTGAAGAACAGAGCAAGTTCTTGATTTATGGAGAACAAATCTCCTTTAAAGGAAGGAACAAATCCTAATCCTTTATTCAGGAGGGACATTTCATCCTGTGTGAGAACTCTGTTGGATAAATTGATGACTAAGTTGTGCTCGTGCTCGGGACCACTGGAGTCTCTCTCGAGCTCGATGACGGGGTTACTTGTTGTTGGTCTGCCCAATGGACTTGGTTCCGTCTTCTTCCCCTTGACCTGCCTCGGCCAAACACTAAAAAAGGCTGGCTGGAGTACATTTGTGGAGGTGGGGGATAGGGACAAGGTTGTCCAAAGGGAGGAGGTTGTCCAAAGGGAGGAAAAGGGGGATAGTTATATGGGACAGGAGGCCACCACTGAGAGGGATACATAGGATTTGGTGCGCCTCTCAGGTTTCTCCTGTTACCCCTACCTCTCTTTTTGTTACCTCTCAGCGAGGAATCTTCACCTGAGGCAGTGTCTGACTCACTTGACCAATCGTCGCTCCCTGATGTAGAGTAGTCGGACCCATACCTGCGGCCCTGGCGATTGAGTTGAGGGGGCACATAGTCAGCACTAGTGTATGGGTATACCTTCTCTAGGGAAAAACGTGCCAAATCTTTTTTAAATTTGGTGATCTTAGTCATCAGTACCGAGTCCTTGAATTCTTTGTTGTGTTTATTAGATTCTTCTTGTTGTTTCTTGAAAAGAGCGCCTGTAAGTGTCACTTTGATTTGTGATTCCAATGCCTGAGCACGAGCACAACTTAGTCATCAATTTATCCAACAGAGTTCTCACACAGGATGAAATGTCCCTCCTGAATAAAGGATTAGGATTTGTTCCTTCCTTTAAAGGAGATTTGTTCTCCATAAATCAAGAACTTGCTCTGTTCTTCAGAAAGATCCGCTTGAATTTCTTTTTTCGTGCAGAACTCAGCACCTCGTCCGATGACAAAGACTTGAACACGGGCTTGCGCAATAAATCTACATTTAATCCCTTGCCCAGTCAAGTCCCTCCACAGGTACTCACGTTTGAAAAAGCGGTGACCTCACAGGTGTCTTCCACCTGTGTTTCAGAAAGCCGCCAATATCAAAACCTTACCAGGCCAGAGCGACTAGCCTTACGTTCTCTCACCTCTGACGACACTATCATGATCAAGCCGGCAGATAAGGGTGGTGCCAAAGTCATTATGGACACCACCGCTTATCGTTCCGAATGCTTGAGACAGTTGGGTAACACCAACTTCTATCAACCTCTCGCTCAAGATCCCACTAAACGTTTACTAAAGACCATTCAGGTCCTAGTGAATGAAGCCAGCACCAATGGTTGGATCACCTCCAATGAAGCTCAATATTTGGTTAACACCTCGCCCATTGTACCTTATTTCTACATTCTGCCTAAGGTACATAAGAATGTGAGTCCCCCTCCTGGTCGCCCCATCATTTCAGGACTAGGGTCCTTATTGGAACCATTGTCGGCTTTTGCAGACCACTTCTTACGTCCACTTGTGGCCAAAATGCCCACGTACCTCAAAGACACCAAGGACATCCTGATCCTACTCAAAGACTTGTCTTTTGATTATGAAACAGAATTCTTAGTCTCATTAGATGTAGAGTCATTGTATACATGCATTCCGCAGGACGAGACTTTAGAGGTCATCGAATCTCTCCTGTTGGCCAATCCACCAGACTCCATCACTCCTGTTTCATTCATAATGTCATGTGCGAAGCTAGCCATGAAAGAGAATTTTTTTCAATTTGAGGAACAGCTGTTCCTGCAGGTGTCAGGCACTTCAATGGGGAGCATTTTTGCTCCCAGCCTGGCGAATCTGTATGTTCACGTTTTTGAGGAACAACATGTGTTTAGTACCAACAATCCATACAAAAATCAAATAAGGATATGGAAGAGGTACATAGACGACGTGTTCGTACTATGGCATGGACCACCATCCTCATTATTGGCTTTTAAGAATTGGCTTAACAATTGTGATCCCTTTTTGAATTTTACCTGTGAGTACTCCAAGACTCAGCTACCCTTTCTTGACATTTTGATAACCCCTTTTGATGGTGGCCTGAGTACTGAGCTATACAGGAAACCCATGGCGGTGAACGCTCTTTTGAAGTATGATAGCTTTCACCCGCGGGCATTGCGGGACAACCTGCCTTTTGGCCAGTTTCTGCGCCTCAAAAGGAATTGCTCCTCAACTGACAAATACAACGAACATGCGAGTAACCTATCCAAACAACTACTGGCCAGACATTATCCTAAACATTTGATCCGCAGAGCGTCCAAACGCGCCGCGAATAACAATCGGGAGACTCTTTTAGCACCTAAGGTCCCCAATACATCTGAGAGCAGGCTAACCTGTGTACACACCTATTGTCAATTCTCCAATCAAATCAAAAAAATCATATTGTCAAATTGGAAAATACTGAACATAGGTAATGTAGGGTTGCCTAGACCTCTTTTTGCGTTTAAACGCAGCAGTAACATCAGAGATCAATTGGTCCATACTCGCCCACGCACCAACCAAACAGGCACTCAACATACTCTGTGGGGTCTACCACCGGTCGTGGGCCACTACCCATGTGGTTCTTGTGCGGCATGTGGCCACACTTCTGTAACTAAAGAGCTAGACATTGGCACTGGCAGACCGTGGACTCTCAGAAGCCACAGCAACTGCAACAGCTCAAATTTGATCTACCTGATAACTTGCCCATGCGGGTTAAGATACGTTGGAATGACCACCCGTCGCATAAAAACCCGTATTTTGGAACACAAAAGTACTATACGGTGTGGTCGTTCCTCTACCAAACTTACCAACCATTTTTTAGCGGTCAATCATGTTCCCAATGACCTACACTGGACCGTCCTTGATAAACCTTTCATACCACCCCATCTGACGGATTGCTCTTCTTTTCTGTTTAAACGCGAGCAAAAGTGGGTGTACAAGCTGAAGACGCACGTTCAAGGACTTAATGACGATATTCCATGGCTGTCCCTGTAATTTCGCGGCATTTGTTTACTCTTTGGGCCCACCTTTCACACAACGCATGAGGGCATTACCTATAAGGTATACTTCATTAATTACTGCTGCTTTACACATCTTTTTGCGGTGGCTTTGTTGAGCTACCATTTATATGCCATAGATCATACTCTTCCAGGCTGCCAGTCAACACTGACTCTATTTACTTTCTCCTGACAGTCTTTGCTGTCTTGGTTTTTCCAGATATCGATAACTTTTGACATCAGAGCACCTCTCTGTTTAATTATTTTGCTAAGCTTTTTTCGGCGGAACTAGTGCTTTTTTAACTAGGTTCCGCTTGTCTGGATTATGTGTTGCCATAGCATCAGTTCTCATTAATTCCCCGATGTGAGCTTGCACTCACGGAGCGTCTCTCCTTTTGTAGCTAGTGTCGTTTCAACTAGCTCGTCTCCGCTTATGAATCTTCAGCATGAGCACATTTTAATTTTGACCTTTGCGAACATTATGCGCTATTGAGGCAGTATTACGCCTTTAGTTTCCCTTACTTCCCTGCTTAACTCACACACACTGTTAATGAGCGCTGTCACCTATTTCCTTAATTACTTGTGGCGCGCATTCCCACATTTTTCTGACAGCTTGATTCCGACCGTCAGCTGCTTACCGGTTTCCATGGTTACTGGCACACGGGCGGTAGAGCACCATCAATTGGTTCTCCCCATTCGTTGTTTAAGAAACGGGTCCCCTGATTGGCCCATATTTGATGACTCATTTTTTTTTAACCTTACTCCGTCGAGCCCCACGGGACCTCCGGCTGCAGGCTCATTCCGGCCCGGTTCCCCGACGGAGAGGTAGGCTCTTTTTACAATCTCTAATGCTATGCGCACACCGTCCTTCTCTTCTAGTTCAAATTATGTTTTCACGAAGGCGGTAACCCCACAATCCTCTATTGGCATGTCTGGTCAATTGTCATGGCATTGCTGTAAACGAAGCACAGTTACTTCGAGCCTCCCTGCTCTTTGTTTAGACTCACCATACCCAATCTAACAGGACATGTGGTGGTCTTGTCACGGTTCTATGCTTTTGGTGAACCAATTTTTTGAATTTTTTTAAAAATTATTTTTTGAATTTTTTGTATTTATTAGCACATCGTGCATTCTTTGATTTTGTCAGTCTCCCTCGTTGTTAGATGATCAGCTCACATGTTTATCACACTCGCTCATGATATGTAAGCACCCCATTCTTCAGTAGTCTTACATCTTCTTTCAGAGCGGTGTTCCTTCCTGAGCGGTTGCCAGGTGGAGGTCAATTTTCCGCCCAGTTTTCACGGGTGAGTGGCCAATGCTTTAAGTTACCACATTCATATATTTTCATTACTTAGCATTTGTGACCAACTTGTCTTACACTGATTCTCTTTTGTCTAGGTGATGTTTGAATTATAAAGGAGACGTACACCCGACAAGCAACTTCGGGGTGTTCACGGTATCCTTTGTTGCATAGTTCTTATACAATTCTTTCCTTTTTGCAGTAGCTAACTAGGTCCTGATGAAAGCCGAGCCTAATTAGGCGCCCAGGCTGAAACATGTCGACCATTGTCTTATGCATTGTACCATTGGTTATATTGAACTAATGGTTCTCACATTTTTAATCTAGCATCGGTACGGTGGTCTTAAGAGATTCCTCCTTGCCGTCCCGTGACTAGTTTTAATACACTCTTATTGCACTATTATTTCATTAGCACTGCACCCCCCACTCACACCCAGCTCTTCATATGTGGATTTAGTCCACCATTTAGTGCAAAATCAAAACATCCCTGAGCTCCTCCCTCTCATAGAGGGGGTTGTAGCCCCCAGAGAAACTAGGATTTTTCTCTGGGAGGAGAATCCCATATGATGAAGCATGTCACCTAGGGTGAGTGAGGGATTACGTTCCTAAAGGGAGTGCCCTCTCACTAGGTGAATTGGGCTTTTGTTTCTTTTTCACACATCACCTTTTCATCTTCCTTTTGGTACTTCTAGACCCCAGGGTTCTTAGTGTCTTTCAACTAAGAACACCATCATTTTTAGTGTAACGGACCCAATATTCGTTATATACGATAGGACCCACACCATGGCGACTATAGAGCTCATAAATTGTAGTTCCAACCGGAGGTATCGGACATGAATCCTCCAGCCGGGAATCCATTCTGCAACATTTAAGAAACCCAAACAAAGTACTACGGCCAGGCATCGTGCACACTAACCGAGTTTACAAACTTCAAGGGCTATCGAATTATGATGTCCTCGCACAAAAATGCGAGACCCTCGGTTTTGGCAATTGCAATCGTCAAATAAAACCCAACAACTAAGAACCACAAATACTATGGAACCATGCAAACAACAAAGGAACACTGGGAGCGACCCACAAATACTTAACTGAAAGAGCAATGGCGTCACCAGGAAGGCCCGTCTATCGTCTCGCCGTACAAAGGACTACGCCAGGCGCCAAAACAGGTCGACAGGCAGGGCATCAGTCCGTCGCAGCCGTCAGGAGGCGGGGATCTTCGCGGGAAAAGACGTCGGGCCACTTATTTCGACAACTGGATCGATGAAGCGGGGTGCACCTTCCCTCGGAGATTTCACACGAAGTTCCTCACGATCGTCGGGCTTTGGACCGGTACCGCTGATGTCGCCCAACGTTGGGCGCCAACTGAAGGACGCCAACTGAAGGACTGGGTTATTCTAAGACCCAGCGGTGCCAGGGGACAACACCTGAAACCTTCGTGGGTTACCTGTTCTGGCGTACAAAACACAGAGACACGGGACACTTCCAGCGACGTCAGAGATCAGCGTTTATTTACTGCGGGGATACAGAGATCACAAGAAGTACACAACGTGTAGGTTCTCGGAGACTGCTTCAAATTGCAAAAGTGGATCACTCCTTTTATACACGTTTTTACCATTGCACAGTATGGCGAACAAAGGTTACGACTCAGTTCCCACAATAAACTTCAAAAGAGTCGTGTTCATGTTTCAGGAGGCCGGAACATAATTACAACAGCATTGCCGGTTCCCAACTGTAAAAACATATCTACCCCGCAATAAAACACATTCCATTCTGACCGTAAACACATTAGGAGAGAGGACAAGAACAGATGCAAAGAAAGGACAAGGATGCACAACAGGTTAAAGAAGAGGGTCGGGAGTAATAAAGGAAACTTGATGACAGGATCAAAGACCTCGTGTCCAATGCATGCATGACTGAAACAATAGGCTAGCACGGCAAGATGAGTCCCGAGCGGGGCCATCTGCCTTCGCCGTGTCATTTCCCTTATCGTAAAAGTCACCCTCAAAGAAACACGTGTCCCTCATGTAAGCTTGGGAGTCCCAGGGTCACGAAGCGGGCAACGTCCGTTCACTGGCTACTTGAGGGCAAGAAACAAAATGGATGTCGTATCTAAAATGGAACCCGAGGGTTCGGATGAACAAACCCAAAAATGAGACGAACCATACATGGTTGCGTAGCAAAACTGCGTACACCCACTATACTCGTCATTTGCGGTTCGTAGACACCAAACTCATCCATATTCGTCACCACTCAAAAAGTGTCGTTCCGTCTCACACGGAACCTCACAATAGCTGCCCATCTTCCCGCAGTCCAATGCAAGATGCAGGAAGTCTGCTTCTAGCTGTCCGCATCTGGAGTCTCGCAGCCCATACCGATACAGTCGCGCTGGCGTGTAATATACCTGATGTATATATTTAAAATGTATAATACGTAAATTTCCATTTGGAGTGAGTTAACCAGTAAGGCTACAAATGTGTTCCCAGTCTGTAAGGGATATTAGGGAGGTCAGCTGCTCATTCCACCTCTCTCTGCTCCTGTCAGGGCCGTCTGGTATCTCATAACGAATTGCTTTCTACAGCTTAGTTATTAGTTTTTTCTTAGTGGGGGTTGTTAATACCAGTTGCAGAGAGTTTAGCGCAGGTGGTTGGTGGGATAGGTGTTGTAGTGTGATTTAATGGCATGTCGAAGTCTGTGAAACGCGAACTGAAACAGCTGCGTGGGGTTACTTATATACTGCAAAGTCTCTGAGGTGTGAAACGTTCCCTCCGGATACAGGTCTTGCATTAACTGCATGCCTGCTTCCATAAGCAGATGCACTGCTCCTGCCTCATGTGTCACTCACAAAGCTGCATGATGCTCCAGTGGCATCGCCGGGACGTAAATGGATAATTTATTGGCTAGCTCTCCTATCGCCTGCCATGCAGCCACCGTGGTATCTATTGTATTTATTTCCGTTTTCGGGACTCCGCGTTTCATGTGAGTGAGCAAGCAGTGGGGTGGGGCAAGCGTCCCCATCCACCACAGCCACATGTGGGGTGAACACGTGGGGGCTAAACCAGTAATAGGCATATTGTGCTTGAGCACTCAAATAATAAACATAAAAATCTGGTGCACCAAATCCCCCTTTGTCGTAGTCTAGTGTGAGAGTAGTCCAACTCACCTGGGCCTGCCTGCCCCCCCACACCAATCGGCGCAGTGCTGCTCGTAAGTTATTACAGGGGAATCGGAATGTTAGAAAATAAATATAAAAAGCGCGGTAACACCACCATTTTTATGAGTGCAATACGGTCCGCCAGTGACAGTGGTAGAGCAATCCATTTGTCAATCTGCTGATCTAGAGTGCTGCACGCCCACCCATAATTTTCCAGGAGGACCACTTCTGGGTCACAATGTACCCAAATTCCAAGGTATTTGACCGATTCCGCAGTCCAGACCAGTGGATGGTCCATAACTGGTAGGGATGTGATTTCTGTCAGGGGAATAACAATGGATTTGTCCCAGTTTACAGCTAGACCTACCATCAAACCAAACCTGATGTATTCTCGCAGCAACTGTGCTAGATAGCGAGAAGGTTCCCTGACAAAGAGCACCATGTCATCTGCATATAGAGATATGCCAACTGGGCGGTGGATAAAATTGAGTGCAGTTTCCCTATGCCTTTGCGTATCACGCACGCCAAGGGTTTTATTGCAAGAACAAACAACAGTGGTGACAAGGGGCACCCCTGCCGGGTGCCACGTCGGATAGGAAGTGGTTCCGACATCAGTCCTCCCACTCGCACTCTTGCTGATGGATCAGTGTATAAAATCATAATCCATTTTATAAAAATTGGTGGGAACCCCATTCGCTGTAAGATGTAAAACATATATTTCCATTCGATAGAATCGAAGGCTTTGGCCGCGTCAAGCATTATTGCTGAGGCAGGCCGGCTCAGCTCCAGCATGTGCAGCATCGCAAAGATAGTTCTCAAGTTATGCGATGTAGACCGCTCAGGTATAAAACCCGACTGTTCCGGCAGGACCAGGCTAGTCATCAGAGGCTGAAGTTTGGTGACGAGGATTTTGGCGATAATTTTCGCATCTATATTAATCAAGGAAAGTGGCCTGTAAGAGTCACATAAATCGGGGGTTTATCTTTTTTTAACAGTGTTATAATCAGTACCTGACGAAGCGAAGGAGGTAACACTCTGATCTCGTGCGCTTCAGCATACATCTCTAATAGGTAGGGAGTAATGAGATCAGCATAGGTTTTATAATATTCAATGGTTAGGCAGTCAGGTCCGGGCGCCTTTGCATAAGGTAGGGCGCCGATCGCTGCTTTTATATCCGCCTCGTCTATTGGCTGACTCAAATATTCCTTGTGTCTGTCCAATAACCAAGCACAGGCTATGTCATCCAGATATTCCTCCACTTCAGAGTTTGCAGTTCCCCCCTTGAAAGTATAAAGGTCAGTATAATAATCCCGAAACTGTTCCACTATTTCCAAGGGATTGTAGTGTTCTACCCCATGTGAGTCCTTTATCATATCTATGTGCTGATGTTCTGCATGCATTTTTATTTTGTTAGCGAGGTTGCAGCCCGGCATACCTCCCTCTCCATATTTGCATGCCACATGTCTGCATGAGATATAACGGATCTCTATCTCTGCCAGCATGTCGTATTCCAGGATTAGTTTGTGTATGCGAAATAGGGTGTCTGCGGTGGGGGCTTCAGTGTGGTTGTGCTCTAGGGTCTTAAGTGTGATCTCTATTTTGGCAAGTTGGGCTCTAAGATCCTTTAATATACTAGCAGTTGTACTTATGCACACACCCCTGATCGTCACTTTAAACGCTTCCCATAATGTAAAAGCACTGTCTACCATTCCCTTATTAATCTCAAAATAGTTTTCTATGGCTGTGCGGACAGTGGTGTTGTATAGTGGGTCCAACAAAGCCTCTGAGTGCAGGCACCATGTGAAGGGGCGATGGATTGCCGTTGGAATTGTAATATCCAGCATCACCGGGTTATGAACAGACAGAGTGTGCGGGTAATTAGCGACTGCTGTAACCCAGTCAGCTGCGCCCTCACCAAGAAGCCAGTAATCCAGCCGAGACCAACTATTGTGCGCCAGTGTAGCATGCGTTCCTTCTTTAGAAGAGCCATTAAGCACTCTCCACACATCAATCAACCCAAATTCCAGAATAGCATTATGAACGCTTCGAGCCACTCGCGGGGTGCGATTGTTCTGTGGGTTAGATTAATCTAAATCAGGGTCCAGATAAGTGTTGAGGTCTCCCCCCCATATTACGGCAGTTTCAGGCCATTCACACAATATATTATACATTCTTAAAAATCATTTTGGCTCGTCTGCAATTGGGCCATACATGTTTACCATGGTTATCACTGAGTTCCCCAGTATACCTTGCACCATCGCACATCGGCCCTCATCATCCATGTAAGTGCGCAATGGTTTAAACACAACCCCCTTTCTGACCAAAATAAGTACCCCTCTGGCCATTCCATTCCAAAACAGCTTTATTCGACAAAGTCATAAAAGCAATACAAAACAAGAACAGGTATATAATACATAAAAAATCAGAATAAAACAAGGAGCAAGACACTTTAAAAATCCAATACTTCATAAAATATATACAAGATTAAAATACATACAGTCTATACAATTTCACAGTAGATCATGAGGGGAAGCATCTAGGGCAGCTGGCACTTTACTGGTGAATACTCTGGCTTCTTATAATCCATGCCCACCCCAGGAATTTAGCAACAGCCACAACAATGGCCGCATCAGTACTAGTACGAAGAATTCTTCCTGCTTCACCACTCAGTCTAGTACCCAGTAATTTACAGATGGGTCTCAGCCAGACACGCCTCGGAACCAAATAGGCAGGGCAAGCAAAAAACATATGGGCAATTGATTCTTCGTGGGATTTACACAAAAAACATAGATTATTACTATTGGTATCCCACCGAGCAGTAAATGATTTTAAAGGCAGCGAACCCACCCGCATCTGGAAATATAATTTCCTGTCTAACACTTTCGTGACAAAATCGAAGAAAGGTTCTAACCTTGGAGCGGGTTTTATACTCAGAAAGCCATCAGATAAAGAGAGGGATTTGCTGTCAGAGAGTACCTTAGCATTAACCAACTCCCAATATTTCTCCTTCAGCAGAGCTTTAGATGGAAAAGAGGCACCCGAGGGATTCTCCCAGAGATCACTCATTCCCAGAGCCACAAGAGATCTTCTAAGTTCTTTGAACCTGCCAATATTGCGGGAACCAACCAAAGACATTACATCAAGGAAGCCCTCAGCATACTGGGCTAAGGCCGGGGTTGTCCACAATCTACGCCAATAGAGAATGGGTCGTAGTCTAGCTACATCTGCAATGGGATTCTTACCCAGGTCATATCTTAGGGGCACTATGGGCGTGCTCTGTGGGAGAGAAGTAATACTACGGAGAAACTTGTTTTCCGAGATGGTTAAGGAAGACAAATTCTCGTATCCCCACAGTTCAGCACCATAGAGTGCTGCGCTTACAGCTTTAGCATTATAGACCTGGAGCACGGGTCTAATTGGTTTCGTTAACGATTTTTTGAATTCACCAGTTATTGCTCCTACAAGCTGCCTATGTTTTAAGGTAGACAATTCCTTCTGCTGTTTCCACATAAAATTATTTTGAATGTTGACCACTAGATAGTTAAAAGCCTGTACTTGCTCTAACGGATGGTTAAACAATACAAATTTGTTTTTAAACAGTCTATGTGGCCTAAATGCCATAAACGTAGTTTTTTTTTACATTGACTTCAAGGCCACGTTCCACACAGAACATCTCAAAAATATCTAATGAACGCTGGAGACCACAGGGTATCTTAGCTATTAAAAGCGTATCATCCGCGAACATTAAAATTGGGATTTTTGCACCTGCGAGAGTGGGGGCCTCTGTATTTGCTTTTAGGAGGCATTCAGCTATATAATTAATATATAATGAAAATAAGGTTGGGGCCATTGCACAGCCTTGTCTAACCCCTCTAGCATAAGAGGAGTATGAGGAGGCTATCTTGAACCCAGGCCATTTGAGTGCTATATTACGTTCCGTAATCTTGGTCAGGTGCGTTTCCTGCAAAACGGCAATATGCGTGCCATGACGATTCAAGTAAACAAACACTTGACGTACTTTTTTGGGGGAGTTAAGCCCTCTTATGTTCCAAGTCATCAGCCTATAATTCTCACCCATGACCCTTTGTAGCGGCGTCTAACTGATCTAGAACCACAAACCGACAATCATCATACTGTGCAGCAGATATGCAGGTCTCAATCTTAGAGGCAATGCAATCCCCAGGTACAATCATGTGAAATCCAGGAATGAAAAATTAAAAAAACAACATAGTCCAGAATAACCCGACAGTTTCCCCCCCCCCACTCCAGCCTCCCAATTAGGTCAAGAATTTAAACCCTCCCCTCACCCCATCATTTCCCCAATCCTCCCGGAGAAGGTCTAACAAATAGGGGTGCACCCGCTGGGGGGGAAGAAACAGCGGCAAACATCCACCTCATGGCGGGATGGCCAGGCAGCTGCATCTAGTTGCACCACTGCGCCTCGATAATATAAAACATTTATAATACCAAGCAACCCACACCTGAAAACATTACATCGTTACTTTTGACACATTATTGCTTTTTACGGTTGTTCAGCATAACTTATTGCAATTATGTCCTATCATGCAGCCATCATAGTCATCAATCCCGTGTTTCAAGAACACTATCAATCATTTATCTGTATTCTCAGGCTCTCACGACCCCACAGGACTTCCGGAGCCCCCGTGACGAGGTTTACTGGGGCAGATATGTTTTGTAAATTTCAAAGCTGACTTAGAGTCTGTAAAGAAATGTGATTGTCCATCATGCATTATCCTCAGTTTAGCAGGATACAGCATTGCATACGGAATGGCGGCAGACTGCAATATCTTTTTCGCTGGCACAAATTCTCTGCGGGCGGCCTGTACTGCCTGTGTGTAGTCCAGAAAAAAGGAGCTATTATTTCCATTGTGATTTATGAGACTCTTTGTTCTGGCTTCACGTAGTTTAGCATCTCTGTTCGCATAGTTTAGGAGGCGTGCAATTATCGGGCGGGGTGGTGCCCCCGGTTTTGGCCGGGGTCCGAGAGATCTGTGTGCCCGTTCCACTATCATGACTGGTGACAGCACCGAGCCGAACAACTCGTGCAGTATGCCGTCAATGAAAGGCTCCATCTTGGTAATGGCTGTCGATTTCGGCAGGCTAATTATGCTAATGTTGTTCAGGCGAGAGCGCGCTTCTAAGTCCTTGTTTTTTGCTCTTATTATCTCTAGCACTTTCTCCATGTGTAGTATCTGTGTCCGCGATTCAGCCTGAAAGTCTTGAGTATCCGACAACCTATTCTCGAGTACATCAAGTCTGGTTTCATGTATATCTACCTTGTTCTGTACTGCGTCCAGTCTGGATCTGAGTGCATCAATATTTCTATCAATAGTTTTCAGGCCGGAACGCAGCTCCAGTAGTATAGATCTCATGTCTTAATTCGGACTATCCGCATTCTTCGATGGGCCCTGTGACGCCGCCGAATCTGTCATGGTATCCGTGGCACATGTGTTTCGCTTATTTTCTAATGGAATTTTTGGCTGTTTGGGGTCCGGTTTTCCCATTGTACAGTAGGTGCGCAGCAGCAGCACCCGCACCAGCCACCTTCCACGTACACCGCACCCTCACTGCTGTAGTTTTGTATCTTGCTCTAGGTCCCAAGTATTGATCTGGATCGTGGATTCCCCAGGTGGGGATGCCCGTGCAAGCCTCAGCCTATGCACCGTGGTATCTGTGTGCAATTCCCTAGTGGCAGATTATTACAATGATGAGTTCTGTCCGAACTGTAGCAGTTCCGATTTCGACATGGGCTTTATCACCTACTCCTCTGGCCTTGCTGCAGTGCTGGACAGCTTTGGCGCGGCACCACAGACATGTGTTATATCAGTGTTACCCCGCAGCCCCGCGCTTTCTTGCTCAAGAAGCAGGGTTAGAATAGTTAAACTCTGGTATCTCGTTTGAGTCGACCAGTGTGTCCTGTTAATACCCTGTAGCTGTGAGGACAGTGTCCGATCTACAATGTAGGGCCCAGCCCCGGCACCGCACCAGCTGCGGTCTTCTCAGATTTGCAGCAATTTGGCTCAGGACAGGGTCGCAGACAGGCGCGGGAGCCGCCTCGGCCCCCCACAGCGTAACAACACTGCAGTAGACAGGTGCCGCCCGGGACTCACCCGCCAGCGCCCCCGTTGCAGAAGCTATCTAGTTGTGCACCCCGCTGGCAAGAAAGCAGACGAGACCCCAACAACCCGTCCGACCCATCAGGCCAGCTCCACTTAGCCCATGCCCCAAGAGCTCAATTACCCGAGGCTGCCTAGGCCCCGCCACACAGGCCCGTCCGGAGCCGACCCAGCGAGCGGCCCCCGTCGCACTCACCCACCACTACAGATCTCTAGGACGGGCGCTTCTATTGCTGGCTCCGCCGCTCCACTGTAGCCTCAAAATCTCAGTAGCACTTCAGCGCAGCGGGATTCAGGATATCAGTGCTCACCCACGGTGCTCTGCAGAGCAGCCCGTATCGTTCATCTGCCCTTTTGTAGTTGCATGAAGCGGCTGGGCACCAGCAGCCCCAGTCCGAGCCAGGAAGCTCAGGGTTTTCGCACCGGGCCACTGTCTTGACTATTTCTTCCCTCTTGATGCGCCAAGACCTAGCGCTCATTCGTGAATCACCGTCCGGCGGCTATTTTCTCTCGGGGCCCTTCGCTCCGTCACAGCCCAGTTCTGTCGGCTCCCGCTATTTTCAAGCGGGCAGATTGCAGCCGAGTGTGTCTGATGTGTTCAGCCTTCGACAGGTCAATTTGTTTACTAGCGCAGTCCCGCTAAACAATAGTATTATTGTTGTGCCTGGCCTGCGGCACTCTTCAGCAGGCAGCCATTCCTCAACACGCCGTAGCCACGCTCCCCGGGTACGTTCACAAATATATACAGGGACTTGGGGAGGACCACCAACTTAGCAATTGCTATTTGTCCCACTAGAGACAGCGGCAGTGTGGAACAAAGTCAAATTTTGCCCTCGAGCCAAGTTATGGCGCGTCCCAGGTCCATGTTCCAGAGTTCCTGTGTAACCATCCCCAAGTATTTGACGGGGGCATCCGCTCAGTGAAGCGGATAGTTGAGATCAAGGGGGTGTTCTATCTGTCAGCGGAAACAGTGTAGATTTCTTCCAGTTGATTTGAATTCCTAACATACCGTCAAAGTATGTAATTTCGCGCAGTGTTGGGAGCAAGTTAACCTGGGGGTCGTTAATGTACAAGGTGATGTCATCCGCGTGCTGTGATATTATTATCCCTCGGGTAGAGAACCCTAAATGCCTGCTTGCGTGATGCTGCCTCCGCTGCACCGCAAGTGGTTCCATCACAATTGTGAAGAGTAAGGGGGATAGGGGGCAACCCTGACGGGTTCCAGGGGTAATGGTGAATGCATTAGATATTTGACCGTTAACAGACAGACGCGCAGTGGGGTCAGCATATAACAGTTTAATTTGTTGAAGGAACAGTGGGCTGAATCCCAGTCTAGCCAACACCGCAAACATAAATGGCCACTCCAAGGAGTCGAATGCCTTAGTTGAGTCTATTACAGCTGCCACCGCCGGAAATTGAGGGTCTAGGTAGTGTAGTATTGTGAAGAATGTTCACAAGTTATGTGCAGTCGACCTCCCTGTAATGAAGTCCGACTGTTCTGGTCTGGCTATCAGTGGCAGTAGCGGCTGGACTCTATCTGCTAGTAGTTTCACGTATATTTTATTATTTGTGTTAATTAGGGAAAGAGAACGATTTAAATCGCAAGATGTTGGATCCTTGTCTGGCTTAAGCAATAATAATATACTTGTTCCCGAAGTATGGGGGTAGTCTGCCATTTTCAAGGGATTTCTGATACACAGCCAGTAGGTGGGGTGCCAGGATTGATGCGTAGCATTTATAAAAAGAGTCTGGATGCCCGTCCAGCCCGGGGTGCCTTGTCAGGTGGTAGACTGCTAATAATTTGGAATATGTCCTCCTCAGTATATGGTTAATCCAAATACGTTCTATGCGCTTTCCCCAACCACAGTAGCTTGATTGACTCGAAATATGATTGGACGTGTTCGGGCAGGCCAGTGTGTTGTGATGTATAAATATCTGAGTAGAACTTTGTGAGATAGTTTGTTATCTCCTGTGGGCCTCTAATGGCCTGCTGTGTCTCATCCTTCAGTTCTGTAATATAGTTTATGGGGAGGGGGTGTGAGTAGTGATGCTAGTGTTTTCCCTGGCCTGTCGCCCTCTCCGTATCTCCTAGCCTGGGTATGTTTGCCCAGATAGTGAACCTCTCTGTACTCCTTCTCTAGCTTAGGTCTGATTTGAGACAAGAGCTCAGGGTTATTGGATTGAAAGTATTCAATGTCAAGTGCACTGATTTGTGTTTCTACATTTTGCAGCGTTTACCTGAGTGCTTTGAGTACTCCCGCTGGTCTAGCAATACAGCTACTGCGGATAACCACTTTGAAGGCCTCCCACAAAGATGACAGGGATGATACTGAGCCCTCATTATGTGAGAAGTACTCAAGGATATCGCTTCTTATTTCCTCTTTGAATGCAGCATCCATTATACTCTTAGCGGGAGTTTCCATTGAAATGCCCGGGCAGGTGTGGATGCAATAAATAAGCTAAGCAGACAGGGTGGGTGGTCTGAAAGGGTTCTAGGGAGATGTTTAACATCTGTGGTCCATGTGGCTGTATAGAAGCCAGAAGTCAGTGTGTGACCAGGCTGAGTGTTGTGTTGTAACACAGGTGCCCTCTGTTGTAATCCACCCTCGCGTATTATTGTGTGCAGTGCAGTGCTAGTATTGGGGTGTAGTCTGCGAGACACACTTCTACGATCAAGGAAGTCGTCTAGGATTGCATTGAAGTCTCCCCCCATAACCTGGTTGCGCATCCTGTTTGTACTATTTTACCCAAAAGCTCATTAAACAATTCAGGTGTGTCAGAGTTGGGGCCATAAACCGCAACCAGCACCATCCGCATCGCTCCAAGCATGCCCTCTGTCACTACGTACTGGCCTTCCGGGTCAGACAGTGTTTTTATCTGGGTCCAGTGTATGCCCCTGCGGATAAGGATTGCAATGGCTCTGGCATAATTGGAGTATGTTACTAAGTACACATTGCCCCACTATCTGTGTTGAAGCATAGTGCCGCCGTCTTCGGGAGATGCATTTCTTGAAGAAAACATATGTCTCTTTTTTATGTCTGACCTGATATGTCTGCATGAGTCTGACCTTCCAGTCATCATTAAGTCTGCGAACGTTCCATGTGAGACAATTATACATGGTCATACTATAGGTGTGTACTTATATGGTTCGTGATGGTAATGTCATGTCTAGCTCTCCCCCGTCTCTTTGTCCCCCAGAGCCTGATGAGGCCTGCCCTTGTTGCGTACAGCGTTCTCGTTGGTGTAGCCATTGGTGTGATGTAAGTGATCTGATTGTATTCATTGCTGCCTTTTTCTTTTTGTATTACAAACTCCCTTCCCCTTGAACCCCTCCACCCACTCCAACCCCTCAAATAGGTTGAGACTATGAGACCCACCCAAATACGGACTTAACAGAACAATTATGGCTAAACCTAAACATCAAGTCAAGGTAGTTGAACACGTGGGAGTTCTCCCCGTGGATGTGAAGGCACCGGCATACAGCCCAGTAGGGAAACCGGGTGGCCGAGTGCTGTGATGAATCGATGCTATACATACATATACAATGTTAAGTGTATAAATGCCCCACACCTATGGAGATAGACATGGCTATTGCAGTGTTGTTGAAATGAGCCTGGTGCATGTGGTTGCACATCTATTGCAAAGTTACATTCATTTCCAAGAGTCAATCATTATCACTTAAGCCATGGTCTGTAGTCTGTGTTTTGTTAGACCCCGATGTTGGCTTCTTAGTCCCTCCAATGTGTTTGGCATACTTCAAGGCTGATTTTGCATCTGCAAAAAAGTGGGTGTTGTCATGGGTGATCTTTAGCTTGGCGGGATACAGTAGGGCATACGTTATACCAGCCTGTTGTAGCACTCGCTTGGCCTGAATAAATTCATGGCTTGCCGCCTGGACCCCAGAAGTGAATTCCGGATAGAAGGATATGTTATTTCCTTTATGGGAGATCTGGCCGCACTCCCTAGTGTCTCTTAGAATAGCTTCTCTGTCCCTGTAGTTCAATATTTTGGCCAGAATTGGTCTTGGGGTGGCACCCACAGTGGGTCTAGGCCCCAGCGAGCGATGAGCCCGCTCGACTATGAACACTGGAGATAGTGCTGAACCAAAAATGTCTTTTAACAATTCTTCCACGTACAGTTCCATCTTGCCAGTGGACGTGGTTTCAGGAATTCCTGTAATACGTACGTTATTCCTACAGGAACGCGCCTCCAAATTGTCATTTTTTTCCCTGGTATCTGTAAGCATACTCCATATTGAGCAGGTGCTCCTTCATGTCAGTTTGGAATTCCTGTGCCTCCTCATGTCGGTTTTCAAGTTGATCCAACCGCTGCTCGTTCTTATCTACCTGTTTTTTGACCTGGTCTAGTTGGGCAGTCAATCAATCAGGCGTTTGTTAAGCGCGACTACTCACCTGTAAGGGTCTCAGGGCGCTGGGGGGGGTGGGGTTAGGAGGCTCCAGTCCATCAAGGGAGGGGGAATCTGTAGAAGAGCCAGGTTTTGAGGTCTCTTGCGAAGATGGGGAGTGAACATCTATTTTGGAATCGATAGTTTTGAGGCTGGATTTCATTTCTAGCTGTAGGCTGCGTAAGTCGACATTGCCACCGCCTGCTTCTTCTTGTGTCGCCTGTTTGTGCTCTGTATCTGGGTCGGTTTCCAGCTGACGGGTGTGCTGTTTGTTCTCAAATGTCAATTTAGACTGCTTTTTTCCATTGAGGGTGATAGTACAGCCCCCACCGGTCACACGCTTCATGGAGTAGTGCTGCGTGACTCCCTAATCTACTAGGGGGCACACACTGTCCCGTGTTCAGTAATTATATTGTGGCCTTCAGGAGGCAGCCTCCCACTTGATGCAGTACCGTTTGCGCATGGTGGATAGTATCCAGAAGGAACCGGCATCCACCAGTGAGGGAGGCCTCAGTCGCCACCTCCAGCACCCACTGCCTTCATTGCGCACAATTGTTTGTCGTGGTTCAATACTTTGGAGTGTCAGGGCAGTGCACTGGTTCCACACGCGCCCCGTTCGCTTGTGGTAGTGGGCGATATGAGTCCCAAGTGCAGGGTTGTGGGGATACGCACACCGCTGCCCCCTCTCCCCGATCCTTCCTCTCAGGACACCTGCATCCGAACAAGTACAATGCGCTGCCCCCAGGATGGTGTTAGTTGCAGTCAGTAGATACCAGGCTTTGTCAGGGCCCAACTTGACAGCCCCAGCGGCTGGCCCCCTGGTTCTCCGCTTCCACGTGGGCCACACCTCCACCCCAGGTTTGGGGAAGCCGCGAGTCCACTACTGCCGAGATCCACTGCCACGGGTGTGTATTTGGGTGTCTCTACTTTTCCTCCAGCCGTGGTGTGTATCAAGGAGGCGCAGGAAGGTCCCGACCGTGGCCCGCCACTCAGCAGTCCACCAGCGCCCTCAGACACAGCACAGGCCCTCGGTTCCTCGGGCCCGATCGGACCAGACCCACGGCTGCTCACTGGGGGGCGCGTTTGCACCTCTGATCCTTCTGCGCCACCGGCAATGCCCCGCACCACCCACTGTGCGAGATGATAACTCGAGCGGCGGGACTCCGGCCTGCGCACTGGACACGCCCAGGCCTGCTCCTTCTCAGCACCTCTCAGCCAGATCGGGATCGCCGACGTGATTTTTCACGGGCTCACCAGGTCCCTGGTCGTTGTCCACTTCACATGGTGTCTTAATTCACCAGTTTACTCCAAGTATGCATCAGGATTTTGAACGGATTCTGTATCGGCCAGCAGAGCCCTCTCAACGAGCAGCCATCTTGCTGCTCGGCAAGACCGCGCCCTTTAAGGCCGATTCTTTAACACCAAACCACCCGTGAACAAGAGCCCCAACGAAAGACGAGCTGGCAGCAATGCTGGAAGCCTGTGTTGGGACGCTTCTGAATGGACTGGATTCTAAGCTGGAACCCATCAAGCAACGTCTGACTACAATAGAGAGGGAACTCTCTTCTTGGTTTCATCATAACAACAGGGCTACTAACATATCTAGCACTGCCCAAATGGTCCTCCTAGGCAGTGGTGCAAACATGGCCCAGGGTCAAACTACTCTGAAGGCAGTCTCGGGGGAGGTCGGTTCAGTTGGTGCAGTTAGTAATTCCCCATGTAGGAGCGCCACCCAACCTACTCCCCATCACTCCCAGGCTACGTCCGCTCCCTCCCCCAAAGGAAGATCCACAGGCGAAGCGGACAAGGAGTGAGGAAAGCCAAGGCGGTAATACGATCACACAGGGGGAAACTGCTGGACGTGAGACTTCTAATCCAGCTTTAGAGGAGCCGGGTAGCCAGCGTGCATGCCCAAACTATATCCACTTATTTATTTATTTATTTAGTGTTTTATATAGCGCGAATATGACCCTAAGTAGGGTATCAGAGCGCTTTACATTTACATATCTTTAAACTTAGAACAACACGAATGCCATGCAGATTTAGTAAAAATAATCAGTGTATGTCAAATTGCTCGAAACAGTTATGCTACAAGTTCATAAGTAATTGTACTATAATTTGTGAAGCAACATTTGTGCTATAACATTTATATATACAAGATCCAAATGAGGTTAATGGTCGATGTGTAGTAGCATGTGTATGAATAAGAAGGTCCTCTGATAATGTCAAGGCTGCTGGAATTATGGAAGAAATTTGCTCATAAAAAAGGATTTGGCTTTATTTTTGAAGGCAGACATGGTCGAAATTCTTCTTATGTTAGAGGGAAGAGTGTTACAAATTCTTGGTGCTGCACCAGAGAAAGCTCGGTCATAAGTTATTTTCTTTCGGAAGAGGGCTGGTTTCAGTAATAGATCTCCATGACTCTGGGACACATGGAATCCACCTGATAGTGTAATTTTCTGGGCTAGGTACATTAGTGTTTTGTAGTGTATCGCTTTGTGAGTGATACATGCCATTTTTAGTTGTATTCTTGATTTGTAAGGCAGCCAGTTGAGCACTTTCAGATGAGGGGTGATGTGGTCGAATTTTCTAGAGCCCGTATGAGTCTTGTGGCTGCATTATGACAGGCTTTTAGTGCTGCTGTTGAAAGCTTGGGAAGACCGGCTAGAGTTGTGAAACCATACTCGATCCTCAAAATGACTAGTGCCTGGACTGCTGTTTTAAGGTCTGAGTTATTTGTGAAAGGTTTCAGTTTTCTGAGGTAGCTTAAATGGAAATGTCGTTTTTTGCCACTGTGTTAATATGTGTTAGTGCTGGAGCAGGCATAATAAGCTAAAGTGAAACTCCTGTTCCATTTTCGTATGTTTATATTAAAATCACTAAGTAATAATCATAATAATGAATTGTGTGAAGTCGTTTTTACTAAACCAACCTTACTAACAGAAAGAATACACGTGGGAATGCATCTGCATGGCTAAAATAATAAGTAAACTAATTTGTACGCGTACTGACTAAAAGTTACGTTGCTTATGTGCAGTTATTGTGATTTGCGCTTAAAATAAACATGCACTAATGGCTTTAAGTGTTGCATATGGCTAGATAAATGCATACACATATGGGTATTAGATGGGGAATAACACTGTTTTAATTATTTCCATGTATTAATTATGATTTTTCGTTTGTTCTGCTTAAGTTGACCATTGTGGCCTGCTACAAGATGGCCACCATCCGAAGCCTATATTCGAGTAGATGATTTTGTAAAAGAAAAGCGTTCTGCACTGACTGCAACCCTGCCCTCAATTTGAACCGAAGAGATGTCATGGTGACTGTCCGGGATGAATGCCAAGACGACCCTGAACATGCAGAAAAGACAAAAGATAAAGAACAATTTAGAGATGTCAACCCGGACCTGTGCTGCCTGAAGAAACATTTGCTAGGGTTGTGTCCCTTTTGCTTGCAACAATTGTTGTAACATTTGACAATGACAATCAAGACTTTACGTGAGAAAGCGCCTGGGAACATTTGCACATGTTGCAGTGAAATCCGGTCACCAAATTTGTAATAGCCAATAAGATTTACAAGAATTTGGAAATGTAACTTTAATATTGTAATTTTCTGTATAAAAATGAGTAGCTTAGAGAGGTTAATGTTCGTCGAGTCGAGTCGAATTTATGACCCGAGGTCCTGACGCTGACGGAGAGGACGGGGATGCTTATGACTGAGCCAGAGATGCTGACTGATGCTTTGAAGACCAGTTCTGACTTAGAAAACGACAAATAGCCAGAATAGGCAAATATGACAAAGATGATGCCGCATTTTGCTAGGTTTAACTTGCAATTGATTTAGATAAAGAGAAAGCATTATTTTAATAAATGTGTCGGGTGATTATTTTAGTGAATGATTTATTTGAATATATTGGAGTGTTTATAGTTTATTATCAAACCAGCAACTAGATGGTCCAGTCGACCTATCTGAAGGAGGAACTGATAGGGTGAGTTAAAGAAGGTGGTTCTTCCTTCGGAGTGATAAATGCAGATCGGTTAGGTTGTTATTTTCCCCTTTACAGGCACGGATAGTTTGGTTAGAATGAATGTTGGTGTTATGGGCCCCACCAGCGTATGATGTGTGAGTGTGCGTGTGACTGTGAAATCATTCCGTCCGTGGAAGTGGAGGGGATTTGGAAGCTCAGATCTGCATCAGTTTCTTGGTAGCAGAGTAATGGTTGTCTATTGTCTTGGTTTGATGATTTGCGTGTAAATAGGCTTATTGATTATTGATTTGTATTGATATATGTACTAACACTATATGTTGAAGTTGTATTGAGTTCTATGTAGTGTGTACGGCTTCTGGGATGTAGGAAGTCGGTGACAGTTCCGAAGTAGGGCAGAGGTAAGCGCTGCTCTCAGGAAAGGCGGAATTGTTGGCCCTGTACGCATGCAGGGGAAAACGTGTGACAAGTGAAGTTGCGCGTCGCATTGTCTGTGTTCGATTCGGTGGCACCATTGGAGACATTTTCGGTGTAAAAGAAGTGTGTATGATAGCGAAGGTTACCTGTGAAGTTCTGGTCTTAAGTACCAGGGATCCTTTTGGCATTCCGATAACGCTTTTCACTGGAAAGGTAATAGGTATTCTCTGAGCTTGTTAGAAGGACAGGGCAGAGGTAAGCGCTGCTTGTTAACGTATGTTATAATTCTGTAGTAGGACAGACTGTTCGCTGTTCTCGGGAAAGACAGAATTCTGTGTGAATGTACTACATTTTCTGGTATGAAAGTGCGTGAATGTATAGGCATTTTGGTTGATTGTAAAACTCCTAGGAGCATTCCGGGAGGAAACAGTTAATGGATGCTTGCTAGAAGGGCAGAGTAGAGGGATGTGCTACTTTGTCAACGGAAGTAACAATTCCGTAGTGGACCAGAGGTAAGCGCTGTTCCCAGGAAAGGCGGAATTCTCGTGAGAAAGGTCTTTTACTATTCTGTGGTTAGCGGAGCAGACAATGGAGATGCTTATATGTTGTAACTAACAGACTCGTAGAATCTGAAACAAAGTCTACCGAGAAGTTTTGTGAAGGAGGGGTAGACGAGTGACAGAAGACAGGAGCAAGAGCTGCTGCAGCGACTGTTGACGTCAGAAAGACCGCGCTGTAATTGGACAGTGGGTTAGAACAGTGGAAGTGCTGTGATTGGTGCGTTAGTGTACGCCGCGCAGGGATTGGAAGAAGTACAGGGTGACGTAGACGCTCCAGGATTGGTGCGTTGGTGTGAGTCTCGCTGTTATTGGACAAAAGATCGTACAGTTGTAGAAAGGACTAGAGAGTTGCGGTGAACGAGAAAATGTATTACCACGTTGAAGAAAAGAAGAAAAAGTCCTTGTTTAATAAAATGCGAACCTGGTTCGATAAAGACAAGGAAGTAGTGACAAGGGAAGGGCAATTATTGCCTCCGACAAGAACCCCCGCATCCTTCATGGTTGCGAAATATGGGTATCATACTTGTATTTGGTTGGACAATTGGGTGAAGTATACCAAGGACGATGGTGTTTTAGCTTTCCCAGAACATGGCTCATTTAATCTGGCCACGTTAAGAAATTTGAGGGAAAGAATGATGTGTCTAGAGCCTCGGCCGAGGCCGACACAATTCGAGGCATTGGTTGAATGGGAAGATGAAGTGCATGAAAGGGAAAGACAGAGGAGTGGGAACAGATACAGGCACATGTTTGGACGGACTAGTGATTGCGAAACTCATCATGATCGGATGAGAAGGTGGCGAGATGCTAGCATGACTGAAGGGCTGTTTCCTGTGAGAACAGAAGGGGAGACAGAAGGGGTAAAATGTACAGAGAAAAGAAATAATGTGGAAACTAGGAGGTATGGAGCGAATGAGTCTGATGATGACCTCTTAGATGATATGTTTTTCAAGAATCCACCTTCATATAGACGCGAACCAGAGGTAGGAATGCCGAGTGCCCCAATGAGAGATACCCTGAGGACAATAAAAACAGAGGTTATGACACCAGAAGTGAAAGGAAATAAATCAATTAGAGAGAGAGAAGACGAAGTCGAGGATGAAAAGACGAGGGAACTGGCCAGAACCACACTAGAATTGACAGAGAAAATAAGAGAATTGACCAAAAATCTTGAAGCGGTTACAGTTCCTGTAACAATAGGTCCCGTTATGCCAGTTTTTGACAAGCAGAAAATTAGTGAATATGGTCTAACAGTTCCATATGTGAACCATAGGCAAAGTGATCAGCTAGAGCAGACCCCAATAAAGATAGGAGAAAATCAGTGGAGACATACCATATGTGAAGGAGAATTAAATGCGCAAACTAACACATTTTTGAGTCCCGATTGTATGGATCAGAACAGGATGATTGGAGTATCAATACTAGAACCCCAAAAAGTGACAGAACCCGTGAGTACAGAAAAATCCCTGGGAATAACAACAGAAGATTTGAGCGAATGGTTGAAAGGCTTGCAGGAGAAAGAAAAGGAATCCCAAATAATTGATGTAGCTAAATTACGCATGGTACTAGAAGAGCTAATAGTAGGGACGATCCCTATAGACAAGCTGAAGAATTACCAGGATGAGGAATTGTTGTTTTTGTGCAAGAGTGTTACCTGGAGAGCAAAAACCACACATGATAGACTGGTGGAAATAGCAAGTGAAATGGGAATTGACATGGACCGAGTAAAAGGTTTACAAAAGCCTTACCGGGTGGATTTCACAGATAAAGATATTGAAAACTTGAACACCATAGGCCGAATAGGGCAGATTAAGGACATAATTGCCTTGTTAAGAAAATGGGGAGATGTTGAAAAATGGAAAAGTAGGTGGTATAAAAAACAAGAAGACTCATCAGGCAGAGCTTTTCCAGCATTTCCTATGAGAGAGAAGGAGAAATCAGTGACAGCATTTCCTATGAGAGAAATTCCAGGAGGAGGATATGTACATGTCCCGTGGACCAGACAAGACATTTTGTCATTTACTAATGACTTCCCTCGATTGAGAGAAAAACCCGTCGAGTGGTACAGACAGGTAGACAGATTTATGAAGCTGTCAAAGGTGTTGTGGATTGACCTGAATAGTCTGTTTGATATAATTGTACCAGCAGACTTGTGGGCAGAATGCAAGATAGTCATAGATTGGCCGACAAAAGAATACCCCAGAGATCCAAAAACGGGAGCACCAGACCCCGAGTTAATGAAGAAATATGAGCAGGTTATGGTTTTCCTGAAGAACAAGGTACCTCCAAAAGAAACAGACTGGGTTAAGATAGACAGAACACAGCAGGAAGTGAAAGAATCAGTTCATGCCTATTATGAAAGACTAATACTGGCTTTTAAGGGAATGATTTGGAGACCTCAGCATGGGCTGAGGTGGAGCTACGTAACCATGCAGCAATGTTGGGTATACCAGCAGAAGTATTTGCCCTGAGAAGGTCAAAAGCAAAGCTGACAGGAACTGAACAGGCCTTGGATCCTGGAAAAATGGACCAAGGACCTTCCAAGAGGAGGAGTAGCAGGGGTAAGGCAGAACTTTCCCCCCAGGATCAGTCTGTAGAAACTCTTTTAGCAGAAGAGGATCTATCTCCTGAAGAAGGAACTGCCCCAGAGGAACTGGAACCTGATCAGGTTGAGTTCTTGGGGGCAGGGGGACCTTCCAGGGCAGACTTGAGCCTGGAGCAGCAGAGCTGCCCCACTCTTGAACTCCTCAGACAGCAAGCTGCTGCTGAGGCTGCAGGGAATGCATATCTTGAGTTGTAGTCAAGGTGTGCTAAACCCTCTACACACAACTCGAGGTTCAGTAGAACTTATTGTATTCTAGCTTGAATTTATATGTACCTTTGGTACCAAGTGGCTTTCACTTTAGAAATTCAATTTGTTATCTGGTAAAACAATGGCAAGCTTGAACCCCACCGCTGCACACCAATGTGAGAAGTTGGCCTGGCATATGCTGTTCCTAGTTATAGGGACACCTTGCACCAGTCCAATTAGACGCTTATTGATGATAGGTTTAAGACAACCTTTAAAGAAAGCTATCCTAGTGGTAGCTGTGGAGAGCAGCCTTCAGGCTGAGTCTTGAAGGAGTGTTAAGCTTATTGTTTTACCATAATAACCTCTTGAATAACCAAATGAAAGAGTAGCCCACACAGGTATATATATAAAATATATGTATTTATTCTAGACAGAATCCCACAGTCGCTTTATGTGACTAGTGGCAAAGTTACACTTCAAACGAGCATTTATAAACACAATAAATAGCACAGAAATCAATGGGCCCCAGGGGGGGACCAAACCATATATCAAAAAAGTGGTATAAGAACCACGACAATTCTACAGGCAATGCCTAGGGCATTCAGGATCGCTTGCCCCTTCAGAATCCACCCACAGTTATGAGGAAGGGGACCCACGGGAGACGCGTGCAGTGCAAAGAGCTGCTATCGGGATCTCAATGTTAGCCTATGGAGAATGTCGCGGTTTAAATTACACAGATTAAAGTCACTTCTAGCAGGAGTACAAAGTTAAAACTTTAGACTTAAGCTTTTGAGGAGCCCACTACCACGAGAGTACCGAGGTACCACTGTTACCTGCCCCAGGGAAGCCGGGTGCATAGGTCGATTCTGGTGTCGGGTCGCGGGCTGATTTTCTATAGGAAAATGTTCAAAAGTGCTGCTAGCCAAAAGCATCGATGATGCCGTGAAGATCAAAGATGTGAAGATTGTAGAGAAGAACCTGAAAGCAGAGGGGACAGAGTCTGGGTCACGGCAGAGTGACCAGGGGGCTCAAAGCAAAGAGCCCTTCGATGTCGGGTGCTTCAGGTGAGAGGTGCTGTTGCTTGGATCTGCAGCCATGGGCTCCGGGAGGCTTCAAGGAAGGCCAGCTTCTGGAGGGCAACTGTCCCACGTCGGATGAGGGTCGCTGCGGTGTTAGTGTCTGGATTGGATCCACTAAGACTTGGCAACCGCAACCCACGAAGAATAAACAAATCAGCTACAGTGCAGACCCACGAGGTCTGGGAGAGGTCTCCTTCAAGGAGACTGTAGAGCAGGCCTGAAGCAACCAGAAGAACTCTTGTTCGTTGAAATAGACCTCCGCTAGGGCCCACAGGTTGAGAGACAAGGGACCGCGGGAGGCGGCAATTTGGCGTGCGTAAAAGGGCACCCACGGGCCACCGGAGGGGGCTAGGGCACTGGTCTTTGGCACAATTGCTGTAGAGTTGTTGGCTCAAAAACGGGCCAAAGCACAACTTCCCCACGGGTCAGGGTCGTGTGCTACGCAAGAGGTGGCCGGTGTCCTGGGGTATTGGGGATCTCAGCACCCACGCGGTCCACGGTGCCCAAACTCATTGAGCACATTCACTGGCCTCTGGGATGCGCTGAAAACCCACCACAAGGGTGCTGGAAGTCGTCGAAGTCCATCGGAGCAGCGAAGTTCCAACCGGGTCACTTGCAGTGTTTCAGGTGCCTGCCAAGCAGGGGGATAACTCCTTTATCCCAAGGGAGATTTCTTCCGTCAGCTGGGCAGCAGCAAGTCGAAGGTCAAGACTGTAAAGTTCAAGATTAATCTGAGGCTCTGGGGCCACGTTATTCACCTTTATCCCCAAGATTAGGGGAGTGTCTAGAGTAGTGTCCACCAATGAGTGGTGAGGCGGGAAAGGGTGGCTACACCCTCTCCCCTTTGTGTGTTTCCCGCCTGGGCGAGGGGCAGGATGCCCCTGAACCGGTTCCAAGCGGTGTATGCAGAATTAGGTCTCTGCAGCTGCCTACGTGAAACTCTGAAAGGACATTTGGTGCACCCACCCTGTTCCAATCCACATTATCCTGTCTGGGGAGATGCTAGCACCTCCCTGCCACAGGAGCCCTATTGTCCAGCTGGCGCTGGGGTTTTCCCCAGCAACAGCCATCCAGGGTTGTGTAGGTGGCGGGCAGTAGCCATTTTGTGAAACTTGTGCACTTTTAAATTGGTGTCTAAATTCTACCGCTTTTCCCATATCGCCCTTCTAGCAAGGGGGAATCGTACCCTCATGCCCATGGCTGGACTGGGGGTATGATTCCTACATGTTTGACACCAAACACGATATGGTTCTGTGTAGCCATTCTCAAGTTATCGCGGTATCGCGATAGACTTATAATGCGGTTAAGAGTATATGGTATGGCTACACTACAAACAACTCAGTAACGATTTTACGAAGGTAGCAGAGAGGCCCTACTAATGTAGGGGTCCCCCTCACACATACCTCAGCACCCTGCCCTGTAGGATTAGCAAGGCCTGCTATAGGGGTGACCTATGAGAGTACATGTGTTGTAATGGGGTGGGATATAGGGTACCTATATCCCTGTAAGGGGTGCTAGCTCCACCTTACCCAGACTACAGTAGTGGTCTGGTGGTGTCAGTTTGTATGGCTGTCCCAGGGTGGCACAATAAGTGCTGCGGCCCTGGTAGGCCTACTGAGGGACCCATGCCCTGGGTACCTAGGGTACCATCTACAAGGGACTGCCAGGGCACCCTCAGCATCCAATTGGTTGGTACCTAGGGTACTCATATCGTTTAACAGAGGAAGCAGATAGACTGGGGTCCTGGATAGCAGGGCCACAGCCTGGCTAAAGTCTTAAAAACAGTCAAATCATCAGCAAAATGTTGGGGGCAACTATGCAGTCGATGCCACTCTCCTACACGGAACACTCTGTCTGGCATAGGAACTTCAATTTATTAGCTGCAGCTAGGTACAGTTGTCCTAGAAGTACATCAGTGGTAGGTTCTCAGGAGACTGCCACTTCAATCTGTGGCTCACAGTCTTTTGTAGCGCTTGAATCCCCTAAAGCAACAACCCCCACAATGTGCAATAACAATACAAATCATCCACAAGAAAACATTCTTTGTACAAGATACAGGATAATGGGTAATAGAAATTCCTTCCCTAAGGTCGTGTTCTCTACCCGACCCTATAGGTCAGGTGGCATAGCCATTCCTTGGTTAAATTAATTTACGACAGGACGTGTTTGCGTGTTGAAGATGGTGATTCGTAAAACAACTGGAGAGGCCGAGAACGGTCACCAAGGGTCAATAGATGGTTATCTGGGGAATTAGTTGCTTCGAGCCGGGTCTCAGAATGGACTTAGCTCAGGGAAACAGGAAAGGTCGTGTAATATGTGCAACAGTATAGAACGTGAAAGAAACGCTATGAAGGTTGAAGGGGCCTGATTGAGGGCAACAGCATAATGGTGTTACAAGCAAAGATGGGGCCGTATTTGAATTTCCTTAAAATACATTATAATGCTAATTTCAAATTGGTAACAGCTAGCAAAATAATTCTAATTTTTGTCCAACTATCACAGGAAAGACAGTTTGGAAAAGTTACTGTTTACCTGCCTAATGCCTCGGTGGTGTTCTTCATAGGGGCCTCCCCTGTCACAAGCAGATGTATCTCGCACCTGGGCCTGCCACTCCTTTTGTCCTTCTAGTTGCCAGACATCAACCCCAGTGGGAGGAGGAGCTCCCCCAGAACTGGTTTAGAGGCTGTTGGCATCTCCTTTGACATTAGAATGTTAAAGTCTGCTTGAATGTCACATCCTGCTTAACAGGTCGGCTGGAGTTTTACATATAACATTCTGGGCGGACTTAAAATGAGGAAAACAGAATGGCATAACACTTTATGTGTATCCACTGTCTGATTGCCAAAAGCTCAGTTTTGATTTTATCAGAATTCTGTCTCTGAGTTTGTTTGGTGTGCAGGGACTGTTTAGAACGGTATTTTAGTGATAGATGTGGGAGGGGAATAGGATTACCCTAGTATACTCCACACTTAACCCCAGCCCACAGAATCCAAGTTTAGTGTGGCTGAAGAGTTCGGCCATTTTGAAAATGTTCAAAGTGAGTAGGGTTAGCCGTGGGAACCTGTCTCCTTTTGCTTAGAGAGCCCTCAGGGGTCATTCCCACCCACTAGTTCATGCCAGTAATACATGTGGTATCGATAGGCACCGACTTGAGGACACTCTTGGACCTGTGGAAGATCACTATATCTGCTGTCTGAGGTCTGAGACCTGAGAAGAGCCTAGAAGACTGGAACCTACCCTTCCTCTTGTATCCACGATAAGGAAGTGGACTCCAAGGGTCATAAGGCTGACCTCATGTACAATCTACAGGGATACAACAAGCTTCAAGAGGCCTTCCCTGCAACTGCCCAGCTGATCAGTAGCAACTAGACCTGGACTTGACTCCACCTGCCATGCTGTGAGTCTCTAAGTTAGTGGTTCCCAAACGTTTTAGAACCATGACCCACTTTTTAGAACAACAATCTTTCGAGACCCACCTACCTTAAATAGACTTGAGATGGGGTCATTTTTTAATGTGCCTAAAGCATTGTGTAGTACCAAATTATCAGTTACAGATGGCACATTTTTCCATTGAAATGGCCTCTAACGTTGCACAGACATACTGTTTACTGACAAAACTATGTAGCGCACAAGTGATAATGTGTGGAATGTGTACTGTGGTTGTCTTGTTTGTCTATACTTTTATGATCCACTGCGATCAAAATAAAGTTCTATGATGATAATGTGTGTAGAAATCGGGTTTCTGGTATTATTCATCATTTGTGCATCACAATGTCTTGATTCGTTTTGATCCTATTAAAATCGCTGTTTGCCAGCACACTGAAGAATTACAAAATAATGTCCTTACTTTTTGCTTTTTCTAACAGCTAAATGTATACAGTCCATTTACAGGTATTTATATTTTGGTGTGTCGTGCAAATAAAAACAATATCACACTTTGCTATGCTCCAGCAAAATTGTCACATCATTCACTTTAAAAACTCCTCTCACTCTGCAGTCAGAGAAAGAAACTTACACACCAATTCCGTGTTAAAAGAATCAGAAGCAATTTGTCGGAAGACAGCCTGACATATGATTTTGTGTTTGAAGCACAGCAAATGTGACATGATAAACACAGAATTTAAAGGCATCTTTATTTATTGCTTGGACTTTCCCAACCCACCAAAAATCGGTGGTTTCCGAGCCACAGTTTGGGAAATGATGCTCTAAGTGTCTCCCGTAGGTCCTAGAGGGCTTTAGAAGTTTACTCCTGTGGTGGATTGGGACTTAAAGGACTAAAGTCAGAAGATCAAATGTTTGACCAGGACAAACTTTGTTAGTGTGTGTGACCCGCACTCCATCGTGGTCAGTGTCAAATTTCACCTAGGACCTGTTCTACCGTGACCATTAACTATTATTGTCACTTTGGGCTCAGTCGCAGCCAGCATGACTCGTGGGTGGAGGGTTAGGGGGGCTGTGCGGGGGGGTTCATTTAAAATAGAAAACTTACCTTCGCCGGCAGCCTACATGGAGAAAATGGAGAGTGCACATGACTGGTTTTGTCAGCACCAAAGAGCTAACCAAACAGTCAGCGCCACAACAGTGGGCAAGCCAATCCCCCCTGCCCTGGAGCAGAGCCCGCCCACCCGCCCACTCCCAGCCAAACCCTTGTGCTTTCTCGTAGAGTGAGAAGCAGAAACATAAAATGGTATTTGTAATACCATTTTATGTTTATGTTTCTCGCACTGTGAGAAAGCAGTGGGATGACGCTCCGCCGTCCACATGAAGGAGCCGCCCCTGTTTGGGCTTCTTGGTTCAAATCTTACTTAAAACTTTGAAAATTCATATAGCCTGTTTCCCTTATTGTCATTTTGTTTATTAAATTGTACTCTGTTTTTCTAATTTGTTTTGGAATTTTGTATTGTTTTGCATTTTGACTTTGATACTGTGTTAATACTGCATAAATACTTACACATTGCCCCTTAGTTAAGCCCGTTTGCTTTGTGCTATAGCGATTGAGCTGGTGTTTAATTAGCGACTTTAGTGGTTCACCCTGACCAGGATTCTGATTATTACTTGAGATGGGTACTTACCTACCTCAACTAATAATTCAATTTCTTATAATGGTGATAATGTAGTTGACAAGTGAAAACAAAATAGATCCAGCTTGGGTGTTGGGGTGTGAGATATTTTCAAAAGCGCAGAGTAAATATGTGAAAAGGGGATGCCAGCAGAGAGAGAAGGTGCAATCCTCATTGGGGAGTGAATGGGTGGATACCAGCAGCCTCAAGGCAGGTTTGACACTGCAGATTAGTGACCAGTTGCCCTTGTTCCAGTGAGGTAAGGGAAGTAAGGGATACCAGAGGGACATTATTTGCATCTAGGTCACTTCAATGCAGGTTGCAGGGTATGATGATAGGCTCTCCTATGGAGGCGGCAAGTGGAAAGAGGGAGGGAGGAAGTGATAGTGAACCATTGTGGAGGAGCACTACACCCAGATATTTGCCAGTCAGGGAGTTAAATGGTCATTAGTGATAATAAGGATGGGCTTGAGTGCTCTGAAGTCATTGATAAGAGGCAACGAAGGATGAAACAGTGGCTGCAATTACTGCCCAGGGTAAAGTTAAGGCTTATGGTCCCTTGACTTGAAAGGGATTAACTGTGATAACTGGTTGCCCTGACTCGATGGTACCGAGAGTTGGACCCACAGCATGAACAGCCCAGGGTAAGGCAGCAGCAAAGGTGGAGTTCAAGCACAGTCATTTACTGGTGGCTTTTTACAGCAAGGCGGAAGGGAGGTAGTAACCCTTTTACTCTGTGCAGCTTTGATAAAAGTTTCATCTCAATATCTGGAGGGCAGCGAGAAATGAGTGCAGACCTGAAGCTACCAACAACAGTTGACGCTCCAGATCATCACCAGGTGACATGAACCGCTCCGTTTAGGGGTCACCTCATATTAGATGCCAAACCCAGCAGAGACAGATGGGCACTTCCCACCCCATCCTTTGGGCTATGCTCATAGAAATGTCAAGGAAGTTAGAAACAGGTTTCCAAGAAAGTGCACTGCAGGTTATTGATGAGGAACCATACCCCAGATTCCACCTCCCTCAAACAATATATATATATATATATATATATATATATATATATATATATATATATATATATATATATATATATATATATATATATATATATAGATATAGATATATATATATATATAGATATATATATATATATATATATATTACCTACTGGCGGTCGCCAGTAGGTAGTTATAGTTAGGACCACGTTTCCATAGGAAAACCTCAACATTCTATTTTGAATAACTTTGGCGCCGGTCGACGAATCCTCGCGAATTTCTCAAAATAGGTGGGGCGCTACGCTCCGCTCCTACCCTGAAAGTCTCGGGGGGATCCGTCAAGCGGGGGCTGAGATAAAAGGGGGGTCCCAAAACGCGTTTTTCCCATGCATTTTTCCATAGGACCTTTAGAACGAGCTACAGCCCGAACGGCTGAACAGAATTACTCAAAATTTGGCAGAGAGGTAGTCCCTAGGTCAAGGAAGTGCCTTTTGTAGGTCTGGTGTAAATCTGTTCAGTATTTCCGGAGAAAATAGCATTTAAAAGCATATATATATATATATGCGCGCAGGGTGCGCGCACCGTGCGAGCACCGTGCGAGCACCCTAACGTGCGCGAGCGTAATTCTGATTGGTGGTTACATGTTAGTCAACGTTCGAATCGGTCGAAATCAGGAAGTGTCGGCCGCCATTTTGTTTGTTTTCAGTGCGAGAGTGAAAAAGGAAGGTGGCGAACGTGAAAAGGGGGCAGGGTAGAGAGTTCCTGACCCCCTAGCCTTTGTCAGGGGGTCCCTGAAGGACCCCGAAGGCAAAAAAAAAAATTTTATTTTTTTAAAAATCGCGGGGGTGCGCGCACAGTGCGCGCACCCTGAAAAACACAAAAAAAAAATTTTTTTTTTTGCAAAAAAAAAAAAATAATTCGCAGGGTGAAAACCAAAAAAAAAAATAATAATAATTTTTAATACGTAGTTTATTGTAAAATAAATATATAAAAAATAATACATAAATAAATTAGCATTTAAAAAACCGTACAAATTCACTGAAAAAACCATAGGTTTCACACACGTTATAGTTAGGAATTAGCATTTAAAAAACCTTGCTAATTCACTGAAAAAACCATAGGTTTCACACATGTTATAGTTAGCTGGACATTTTACTGATAAAAAACCAATGAAATTCCCCCGTTATAGTTACTGTAGGCAACTATAACTCACGCGACCGTAATCCTCTGCTGATGACATATGTGTCTTTATGAAAAAAAAATATTTGTAATATATGTATAGCTAAAATTTAATGGAAGAAGACATGGGCAAATAAGTGTCTAAATACAGTATTAGCATCAGCAGAGGATTGCGGTCGCGTGAGTTATAGTTGCCTACAGTAACTATAACGGGGGAATTTCATTGGTTTTTTATCAGTAAAATGTCCAGCTAACTATAACATGTGTGAAACCTATGGTTTTTTCAGTGAATATATATATAGATATATATATATATAGATAGATATATATAGATTCACACAACGAGTTTGCCCCAAAGAAGACGCTAGCACAAATGGTGAATATCCACGGGGTTTAATGCTGGCAGCAACAGTTTCTGAGCTCCTCACGGCTCACGGCTTGCAAAGGTCTGCCATACGCGTTTCGGACATTTTGGCTGTCCTTGATCACTGGCTGAATAAAGCTGCGGGCTTCAAGGATTTCCTGCATTTAAATAGTTCTAGTCCCGCCCCAATGGGCGTGAATCTGAATGCCTGATGGTCCTTGTAGTTTGAACCCCAGTGGGTGCCGCAAAATTAAAACATATATAATATTCCCAAGTGGGTTGAAGTCGTGTTGGAGTCAAAGAGTCTGATGCCAATATATACCAGCATCTCTGGCACCATATTCCGATCAGTGTCTGTATGTACAAACACCGCAGAGCCGCCGCGGCAGCGCCGCGACAGCGGAGCGTCTTCGCGGCTGGACAGGCCGCTTTAAATTCACACAACGAGTTTGCCCCAAAGAAGACGCTAGCACAAATGGTGAATATCCACGGGGTTTAATGCTGGCAGCAACAGTTTCTGAGCTCCTCACGGCTTGCAAAGGTCTGCCATACGCGTTTCGGACATTTTGGCTGTCCTTGATCACTGGCTGAATAAAGCTGCGGGCTTCAAGGATTTCCTGCATTTAAATAGTTCTAGTCCCGCCCCAATGGGCGTGAATCTGAATGCCTGATGGTCCTTGTAGTTTGAACCCCAGTGGGTGCCGCAAAATTAAAACATATATAATATTCCCAAGTGGGTTGAAGTCGTGTTGGAGTCAAAGAGTCTGATGCCAATATATACCAGCATCTCTGGCACCATATTCCGATCAGTGTCTGTATGTACAAACACCGCAGAGCCGCCGCGGCAGCGCCGCGACAGCGGAGCGTCTTCGCGGCTGGACAGGCCGCTTTAAATTCACACAACGAGTTTGCCCCAAAGAAGACGCTAGCACAAATGGTGAATATCCACGGGGTTTAATGCTGGCAGCAACAGTTTCTGAGCTCCTCACGGCTCACGGCTTGCAAAGGTCTGCCATACGCGTTTCGGACATTTTGGCTGTCCTTGATCACTGGCTGAATAAAGCTGCGGGCTTCAAGGATTTCCTGCATTTAAATAGTTCTAGTCCCGCCCCAATGGGCGTGAATCTGAATGCCTGATGGTCCTTGTAGTTTGAACCCCAGTGGGTGCCGCAAAATTAAAACATATATAATATTCCCAAGTGGGTTGAAGTCGTGTTGGAGTCAAAGAGTCTGATGCCAATATATACCAGCATCTCTGGCACCATATTCCGATCAGTGTCTGTATGTACAAACACCGCAGAGCCGCCGCGGCAGCGCCGCGACAGCGGAGCGTCTTCGCGGCTGGACAGGCCGCTTTAAATTCACACAACGAGTTTGCCCCAAAGAAGACGCTAGCACAAATGGTGAATATCCACGGGGTTTAATGCTGGCAGCAACAGTTTCTGAGCTCCTCACGGCTCACGGCTTGCAAAGGTCTGCCATACGCGTTTCGGACATTTTGGCTGTCCTTGATCACTGGCTGAATAAAGCTGCGGGCTTCAAGGATTTCCTGCATTTAAATAGTTCTAGTCCCGCCCCAATGGGCGTGAATCTGAATGCCTGATGGTCCTTGTAGTTTGAACCCCAGTGGGTGCCGCAAAATTAAAACATATATAATATTCCCAAGTGGGTTGAAGTCGTGTTGGAGTCAAAGAGTCTGATGCCAATATATACCAGCATCTCTGGCACCATATTCCGATCAGTGTCTGTATGTACAAACACCGCAGAGCCGCCGCGGCAGCGCCGCGACAGCGGAGCGTCTTCGCGGCTGGACAGGCCGCTTTAAATTCACACAACGAGTTTGCCCCAAAGAAGACGCTAGCACAAATGGTGAATATCCACGGGGTTTAATGCTGGCAGCAACAGTTTCTGAGCTCCTCACGGCTCACGGCTTGCAAAGGTCTGCCATACGCGTTTCGGACATTTTGGCTGTCCTTGATCACTGGCTGAATAAAGCTGCGGGCTTCAAGGATTTCCTGCATTTAAATAGTTCTAGTCCCGCCCCAATGGGCGTGAATCTGAATGCCTGATGGTCCTTGTAGTTTGAACCCCAGTGGGTGCCGCAAAATTAAAACATATATAATATTCCCAAGTGGGTTGAAGTCGTGTTGGAGTCAAAGAGTCTGATGCCAATATATACCAGCATCTCTGGCACCATATTCCGATCAGTGTCTGTATGTACAAACACCGCAGAGGCGCCGCGGCAGCGCCGCGACAGCGGAGCGTCTTCGCGGCTGGACAGGCCGCTTTAAATTCACACAACGAGTTTGCCCCAAAGAAGACGCTAGCACAAATGGTGAATATCCACGGGGTTTAATGCTGGCAGCAACAGTTTCTGAGCTCCTCACGGCTCACGGCTTGCAAAGGTCTGCCATACGCGTTTCGGACATTTTGGCTGTCCTTGATCACTGGCTGAATAAAGCTGCGGGCTTCAAGGATTTCCTGCATTTAAATAGTTCTAGTCCCGCCCCAATGGGCGTGAATCTGAATGCCTGATGGTCCTTGTAGTTTGAACCCCAGTGGGTGCCGCAAAATTAAAACATATATAATATTCCCAAGTGGGTTGAAGTCGTGTTGGAGTCAAAGAGTCTGATGCCAATATATACCAGCATCTCTGGCACCATATTCCGATCAGTGTCTGTATGTACAAACACTGCAGAGCCGCCGCGGCAGCGCCGCGACAGCGGAGCGTCTTCGCGGCTGGACAGGCCGCTTTAAATTCACACAACGAGTTTGCCCCAAAGAAGACGCTAGCACAAATGGTGAATATCCACGGGGTTTAATGCTGGCAGCAACAGTTTCTGAGCTCCTCACGGCTCACGGCTTGCAAAGGTCTGCCATACGCGTTTCGGACATTTTGGCTGTCCTTGATCACTGGCTGAATAAAGCTGCGGGCTTCAAGGATTTCCTGCATTTAAATAGTTCTAGTCCCGCCCCAATGGGCGTGAATCTGAATGCCTGATGGTCCTTGTAGTTTGAACCCCAGTGGGTGCCGCAAAATTAAAACATATATAATATTCCCAAGTGGGTTGAAGTCGTGTTGGAGTCAAAGAGTCTGATGCCAATATATACCAGCATCTCTGGCACCATATTCCGATCAGTGTCTGTATGTACAAACACCGCAGAGCCGCCGCGGCAGCGCCGCGACAGCGGAGCGTCTTCGCGGCTGGACAGGCCGCTTTAAATTCACACAACGAGTTTGCCCCAAAGAAGACGCTAGCACAAATGGTGAATATCCACGGGGTTTAATGCTGGCAGCAACAGTTTCTGAGCTCCTCACGGCTCACGGCTTGCAAAGGTCTGCCATACGCGTTTCGGACATTTTGGCTGTCCTTGATCACTGGCTGAATAAAGCTGCGGGCTTCAAGGATTTCCTGCATTTAAATAGTTCTAGTCCCGCCCCAATGGGCGTGAATCTGAATGCCTGATGGTCCTTGTAGTTTGAACCCCAGTGGGTGCCGCAAAATTAAAACATATATAATATTCCCAAGTGGGTTGAAGTCGTGTTGGAGTCAAAGAGTCTGATGCCAATACATACCAGCATCTCTGGCACCATATTCCGATCAGTGTCTGTATGTACAAACACCGCAGAGCCGCCGCGGCAGCGCCGCGACAGCGGAGCGTCTTCGCGGCGGTGTTTGTACATACAGACACTGATCGGAATATGGTGCCAGAGATGCTGGTATATATTGGCATCAGACTCTTTGACTCCAACACGACTTCAACCCACTTGGGAATATTATATATGTTTTAATTTTGCGGCACCCACTGGGGTTCAAACTACAAGGACCATCAGGCATTCAGATTCACGCCCATTGGGGCGGGACTAGAACTATTTAAATGCAGGAAATCCTTGAAGCCCGCAGCTTTATTCAGCCAGTGATCAAGGACAGCCAAAATGTCCGAAACGCGTATGGCAGACCTTTGCAAGCCGTGAGCCGTGAGGAGCTCAGAAACTGTTGCTGCCAGCATTAAACCCCGTGGATATTCACCATTTGTGCTAGCGTCTTCTTTGGGGCAAACTCGTTGTGAGATATATATAGATATATATATATTTGCTCCACTCCTTCTGTTTTCGTCCAAAGGAAAATATCGCACTCACGGGGGCGTTTTCAACAAAATTTATTTACATGACCAAATGACCAGCAACAGACGCGTTTCGGCAGAAATGCCTTTCTCGATGTCACCAGCACATCAGAAACGCCATGTTTTTCAACTTTGCCATTGTCGTAAACACAAAGAAAGGACTAACACACTTGCTCTAACATAGGTGCCATTTTGTAATGTGTATATACACTCCTATTCACTGTACCTTACCACTCCTTTATGAATGTTTCAAAAGTACTTTGCTACAATGTGCATGATTTATATAAACTCATATTCACACATTATTCAATCGTCAACCGCATATCGATTTACGAGCAGATCCCACAACGATCCCACTTGGGCCAGCCAGGCCCACTCAGGCCGAGGCCCCTCCCACAACAACAGGCCTGCGCAGGCCGGGGGAACCTTCCTGTTCTGCCTCCAAGAGTTGGGGGAAGAAAGCCCTCGCTGGTTCCCCCCACACACACACACACTGTGCCCTGCCAGGCCCATTCCCCTTCGCCACCTCTCCAGATGGCCGGACGCTGAACACGATCCGAAGAGAGGGCTGCACAGGGGGGGGAGGGTAGAGGTGATGAAAAGGCCGCGGCCCCGCTCCTAGGGGATGCATGGGGTCTGCCAATGCGGCGTGACGGGAGGAGCAGAGAAGAGTTGCAGGGCTGTAGGCGCCCATAGCTGCAGCGAAAACCCGGCGAGGCTACCGGCGACGTTCCCCGCTCATGGCGGAGAGACTCGCCTGCTTAAATGTTTGGTCTCTGCCAGATTGTTTTTGGCACCGATATCCGATTTTTATAAATACCCAACCTGCTGGTGCTCTCTTTACCAGCATCTACCACAAAAAGCTGAGCGTACTCACCGGGATTCAAACCTACAACCACATGGTTCAACCCCATTCTTGGCAGTCTACTGCGTCATTTGAGCACCGAAAGGACACGTGGCGGCACCCTCCGCCCCCGTAGCAGGTCCCCCACCCTTCCCGGATGGTGGAACGGTGACCCGGAGAGAGGGCAGCGCGGGGTGGGGTAGAGGTGACGCAGCCCCGCTCCTGGGGGACGCGTGGGATCCGTCGATGTGGTGTGACTGGAGGAGCCGAGACGAGTTCAGGGCTGGCGCGCCCAATGCCACAAGAAAACCAGGTGAGGCTCCTGGCATGTCCCCCCGCAAGAGGAGAGACGCGCATGTAACAGGGTCATAGTGGCACACTCCACACCCCATCACAGTTCCCCCCCACCGGCCCTGGGCCTACGCCCCCAACGGGGCCTGGATCCCACCGGCGGCTAGTGCCCCGTGCGAGGGAGGGAGCCTTAAGCAGAGGCTGTCCCCCCCGGGCCCCTTAGCGACTGGGCGCTACAGGCCTGGAACCCCTGCCCCACATGGCAGAGGCCCCCGTAGGGCCTAGGCCAGGTGAGCGCCTTCGCCCCACGAAAGCAGAAGGAGAGCTCTGACCCAAAGACGCCTCGATGCTGGTCGCCCCCCAAGCTAGGGGGTCACGTGGGACAGACCGCCTAATCCCTGGAGGCCAGGGATAGTTATTTCTCCATTCTGCCCCCCCAACCCGCTACCCGGCCACCCCCGCTGCCCGAAGCAGCCTCCCCTCAAAGGGTGGGACCTGGTGGCCCACACGGGTCTCCAGTCTGCAGTAAGGAGGGGGGTGGTTGGGGGGCAGATCCTACACTCACCAGCCTCCCGAAGAGCTGGCGCAATGATCGGATCCCAGCACACAACCAAACGGCGTCAGGGTCGTGGCAAAGAGGATACCCAGTGGGAAGGGGAAAGTATAAATACCTCACCCCCGCCCCCTCTCCCCGGAAGTGACGCAACACTTACTAGACCCTAGAGGGTTCCAAAGACTGGGCGGCTGCTTCCAGTGCCTTCTTGTGGCACTAAGGCGGCCACCCTCTTAGCGGGTCTCCTGCGTGGACCGCGGGCAGCCGGCCATTCAGAGAATCAAAACAAAGACTGATGGCTTCCCAAGTCTGTAGTGTCCGTCGCAGAGCAGTAAGGGCAGACCTTGAGATCTGTGGGAACGATGCACATGTGTGGAAACTAACCAGTTTCATCCCAGTCAAATCAGTGGAAGCATGGCAGGAAGATTCGTCAACATTAAAAATCTGTATCAGTCACTCGGAGACCCGCAAATGGATATGTCCTGGAGTAAGGTACCCCAATCAACAGATAATGAGGGTTCACATAAAGGAGGCACCACACTTTAAGCAGCTGTAGTGGTAGGATTGAGAGGCAGGGAGTGGAGTGTTTTACTGGGTGCTGGAACAGGCCATAGGTTCTGGTCTCTAGCTGTGGTGGCGACTGAAGCTTATCACTGGTGCCCACCACCTTGATAAAAGGGTACACTCCCTCTGGGAGCGGGACTTGCCAGCGATGCCAAAGCTGAGCAGACAATGATTACTCTAGGAATCAGCACTGGGTTTTAAACTTAGATGCAGAATAGTCTAAAGCAAGCTAACCTGGAAGTCGGCAGAGCTTGAGCTTTGAGGGATGGAGCAAACTGGACTCTTGCTTTGTGATCCTCCTACTCTGGCAGAATGTGAGACTGGATCAAGATCTCTCTTTAATCCATATGATCAACAAAATTACTGCTACTCTGTATACTTTGTAAAGCTCTTCCTTTCCTTACGAAGGTGTGTGATTGTACATTTGTTGCTTCTGCAACTCTTTATGCTTTGATTAATTTATAGGAATACCTTTTATTCGGCCCACCAGCTTATTTTTATCCAAGTCTCAGAGAATTCCATATTTATGCACTACGCCTGGTTTCCCTGGTTCACAAGGTGGCGATGTCTGGCTAATTTAGTGATAACCACAACACCAGTCAATTATTAATTTAATATACATTAAAAATTACTATAGAGAGAGAGTGAGAGAAGTGAAGGGAGAGTAGTGAAAATCTGTCAACTAAAAAAAACGTTTGCGCCCAATTTTTCACCTGATACAAAGCTCGATTGAAGCCCTTAAACTGAAAAGTAATGAGAGCACAAAGCCCTTGTGTCAGAACTGCTGACCCCCTGCGGCCTGTATGTACCCTGCACCCGGTTGCACCTGCCTACCCCCCGCAAGGACTGTGTTTCATGGACAGGGAAGGTGATCTCTTCCAGCCGAGAATGCAAACTAGATTCAAATTTCACCTTTGGCATCTTTTCAGATGCAAACAAAAGACGCATGTCACAGAATCATCTGACAAGCCCTCTCTCTAGACGCATGGGGAGAGGGCGGGAGAAAGGGCACGAGGAATACATCTGAGGAGAGCTAAGGTAACCGGACAACGTCATACTCCTGCACTGTGCTTCGTCTCCCTTGGTCTCCCTTTCTCCCCCTCCCCTCTCACTCTGCCCCCCCCTCCGCCCCCAGGGACACTCACCCCAGTTGATGCAGACGATGTCGAACTGAGTGAGATACGAGTTCACAGGCGAACCACTGCACTGAGGTTAACTGTCAGGACCCGAATTATGGGCACAAGAGGTCCCCTTAGGATCAGCAACAGCATCAAGGATTGCGACAGAGGTCAAAGACTGCTGGCAGGGAAGGTCGCAGGGAGAAGACTTTCCCTAACTCTGTCTCCAGCCAGCAACATTGTGGGAGCTCAAAGCGGTTAAAGTTATGATCAGGGCTGGGGAACTGTATCCGTATAGTACCCCCTCGTTGTGTGTACATTTTTTAATCATTGGAGATCACACATATTTATAATGCTCTCATGTCACCATGTGCCTCTAGTCAACATGTCAATGCCCTTTTTGATGTAAAACTTGCTCTGAACAGCATCCCGGCAGAAGTGGCGGAGCTGAAAACAAGACATGCCAAGACAGCTCTGTGGTTTGAGGACCCACCTTCGAGGTTCTAATCTGTGCAGGGCTGGCTCCAAATGTCATCCTTCCACGGTTGATAAAACAAAACGGCTAAGTTTGCAAGTAGTATCACCTGTCATTTAAGGAGCAATAGACCATCTCCGTTTGAAGAATAAGCCCTTCATAAGTAGTGACCATGAATGCGGAAATGGGCTGCCAAACACAATTCGATCACAGCACCCGATACAAAGAGTGCAGCAGGAGCCCAAGCAGGGACGCAAGAGACAATACACCGACTCGAAGAGGAGAGAGTGTCTCCAGGAATTGACAATCAAAGATCAAAGAAGTTTTGTGAACTTGTAATTGCAATGTCTGCCAGACCATATCTGCACTTTCATATCCAGTAAATTCTCTCTCCCTTTGCAAGTACGAGCCACTTATTAACTTGCCATTCAAAAAACAAGAGAGGACTTGCGGTGCCTGTCCCTTTAAGGAACAGATTGGAGAATGATGTTGACGGGCAACAAGAAAGAGTTTCCTCACGCTGCCGTGCCACGTGTAGGCACTGGCTGACAAGGGCGTGTGGGTGCGTAGAACACCGCACCCCTTCGAGCGCACTGTTTGACATGGGCACGTCCTTTTGTCTTTTTTTCAGAAGCAGCCTGGAGTCACTCAGAGGCGCGGATAAGCCCTCGGAATGGAGTAAAATGATTTACTCCCTAAAACCGGCATCATTGCGGCGTGGAACCGATGCCGGTGAACCGGGTTTTTTTCAAGTGATTTTATAGAAATAAACAGGCAGATTCAAATATAACTAGCATGCACGCCTCGCGCTGAAAGGAGGCGGCAGGGAGCGAGATGAGGGGGCCGGCGCCTGTTTCTCTTGGGGAGCGAGCCAGGGGCACCATGTGTTTGCGATAATTACTAACACATGGCGCCACTCGCTCCCGCAAGGCAATCGCCAAACGTGCACGCGTTGCTATTGAAGGCAATGCAACGCGTGCACGTTTTTGCCTGCAAAAGTGAAGCCATGGCTAAAAGTCTTTTCCCTATGCACCGCATGCGCGCTGCGTAGGCGAGACCTAAAAAGGAACAAGGGATCTAAAAGCTCTTTTTCACTCTAAATAGGCAATCTAGACAATGGGACTCTATGGTCCAGTTGAAGGCGGAGAGCCGAGGCGCGTAGACCGTCCATGTTTTGCACTATGGTGTGTTGAATAAATACTGTTTTAAAAGGTAAACTACCGGTCGAGTCTACTCTTTATGGTGCTGTGAAGTCCTCACCGCATGGAGGTGTGGAGATTATTGGAAATATATATATCAAAATAACTCATGCCAATGATTTTAATAATCATGTTTTGTACTTGTTAAGATACATCGATGATGTTTTTATTGTTTGGCAAGGCAATGAAATGAGTGCAATGAATTTTATCAGTCGCATTAATAACAATACTGCCAGTCTAAAATTTACCTTTCATGTGAATAAGGACTGCATTGAATTTCTTGATGTGAAGGTTTACCATAAACAGGGACAATTAGCGACAACGCTTTTTAGGAAGTCCACTGCTGGCAATCTAACACTCCATGCCATCAGTGCTCACCTCAAACATTTGATTAAAAACATCTCCTTTGGGGAGCTGTTACGTCTAAAAAGGATATGCAGTACAGAAAGGGACTTAAAAAGATGCACAGAAGAGGCCCTCTGCAGATTCAGGCAAAGGGGTTACAGTGAAGGCGCCTTGAGAGAGGCAGTCAACAAAACGAATGAGAGAACCAGGGAATCCTTGCTTAGTATGAATAAGGAGAAGTCCAAGGACGTAAGTATTGGCCCTAGGTTAATTACTACCTTCAGTAAGCAAGAGAGAAAGATTCGGTCCATCATTAGGCGCAATTGTTCTCACAGATGGGGTTTTGTCTCCCAGATTACCTATCCATTCGGTCGTCACTTACAGGAAAGTTATATCCATGCACACGCAAATTGCCAAACCAAGCCCCGAGCTATCTGTGACTAAGATGTGGTTGCAACCTAAACAAGGGTTTACTAAATGCACTATTTGTAGAGCATGCAAGTTTGGGACAAACACTACACATTACTCTACACCTTTCAGCCCAGAAAAATTAGCAATTTGAGGCACCTTGAATTGCAGGACGGAATTTGGGGTTTAAATTCTGACATGCACCTGCGGCCTAAGATATGTGGGCAGCACCAAGTTGCAGGTGCATGTCAGAATTTTACAGCATTTGCGGGCCATCATTAATAATGACTCGACCTATCCGGTGGCCCGCCATTTCAAGCAGGTACACAACAATGACCACAACTGCTTGAGTTATTTTGTGGTGGCGACCGTTTCAAAACTTCATAGAGGAGGAGACAGAGAAAGAGCTCTTAGGCAGATGGAGTCTAGAATGATTATAGAGCTTGACAGTAAATTCCCACATGGTCTGAATAACACGGAGGACTTGCATCATTTTCTATAGGAATAGTTGTAATGAACCAAGTCCGACCCAAATAAGTTCTTCTGTATGTTTTGTAGGTTGGTTCCCCTGGATTCCTGTATATACTACTTGTAACGGTCTTACAAATGAGTATCAGTTTCTGTGGTGGCCTTTCTTTAATTGATTTGGATTTTAATTGAATGGATTTTTCATTCAGTTTTAATTGAATTTAATTATGGAAGGCTCACATTGTTTGTATATGCTTTATTTGTGATATAGATTTTAACGTAGGTATATGCTTTGCACTGGCACTTTATTCATGTTATTATATGCACACAAGGTAGCACTTTAGCACTTAGCACTTTCTGAATAATTTCTGAAGGTTGGCGAGTGTGCTGGTTATTGGAATTTATCCCAACTAGTTAGAACAGTAGTGACTGAATATGGATTTTACAAGTTGATGTTTTTAAATCTGTTTATCATCTTGTGTTTATACCATCTTAATGTAGGCATTTATTTAACTCATACAGATTATTCCATTGTAATGATGTATATTTCAATACCATGTATATAATTACTGTTGATGATGAATAAGTCACTACGATAGAGGCTATGAAAACAGACTCTGTAACCGGCAGAATATTGTGCAAGTGTGTTTTCTATGTTTATCACTTTTGATTTTCCACGTGGTGGAATCTCACTGCATTTAAAAAAAGATGGCGGTTGGCTCTCTCGTATACGTGATCAAGGGCAAGTGGTGCCCGAAACACGTAATTTAAGGACAATAAAAGAATAATTGCCTACATCTCCGGTGGTTCGTGATTCTCTTTTTGTCAAAAGCGACTGCATCGATAAACGGAGTATCTTTATGGTCTTGATATATATATATTACCTACTGGCGGTCGCCAGTAGGTAGTTATAGTTAGGACCACGTTTCCATAGGAAATCCGCAACATTCTATTTTGAATAACTTTGGCGCCGGTCGACGAATCCTCGCGAATTTTTCAAAATAGGTGGGGCGCTACGCTCCGCTCCTACCCTGAAAGTCTCGGGGGGATTCGTCAAGCGGGGGCTGAGATAAAAGGGGGGTCCCAAAACACGTTTTTCCCATGCATTTTTCCATAGGACCTTTAGACAGGGCTACAGCCTGAACGGCTGAACAGAATTACTAGAAATTTGGCAGAGAGGTAGTCCTCAGGTCAAGGAAGTGCCTTTTGTAGGTTTGGTGTAAATCTGTTCAGTAGATTCTGAGAAAATAGCCTTTAAATCAATATATATATCTGAGCCAGCTTACGGTGCGCTTACGGTACGCTTACCGTACGCGTACGGTGGCGTGCGCGAGCGCGATTATGATTGGCTCTTAGATCTTAGTAAACATTCGAATCGGCCGAAACCAGGAAGCGGCGGCCACCATTTTCTCTCTCGCACTGAGAGAGATGATTAACAAACAAAGCACAAAAACATTTAAAGGGTCTGTTTTGACAGCTCCCACACACATAGCCATGTAGAGGGAGTCCCCAAAGATCCCCCAAGGCCAAAAACGGAATTTTTATTTTTTCGCTAATTTCGCCGATTACGCTTACCGTACGCGTACGGTAAAATTATATAAAAAAAAAAAAATTATCCACACTAACCCCACCCCGTGTGCAATTGGTGACCGAAGGTCACCAATTGTGCATGGCTTATCACCGAAGTGAAAAACGAAAATATTTTTAAAAAAAATATAAAAAAAAAAAATTATCCACACTCTCTCCACCCCGTGTGCAAATGGTGCCCGAAGGGCACCATTTGTGCATGGCTTATAACTATTGCGAAAAATTAAAATATTACCTTTAAAAACGAAGTGCATCATATGTCCTCCATGTGCGCACGGTGCGCGAAGCGCATCGTGCGTACATGGCCCATCTAGCGTAACGTGGGCACGCGGTGCGCGTAGCGCACCGCGTGCCCACCGTGCGTGCACGGCACTAACTGCGTAAAGTGGGCGCGCGGTGCGCGAAGCGCACCGTGCGCGCACGGAACGAACTGCATTAAGTGGGCGCGCACGCCACGAATGGCGTAAAGTAACTTAGCATTTAAAAAACCGTACAAATTCACTGAAAAAACCATAGGTTTCACACACGTTATAGTTAGGAATTAGCATTTAAAAAACCTTGCAAATTCACTGAAAAAACCATAGGTTTCACACATGTTATAGTTAGCGGAAATTTTACTGATAAAAAACCAATGAAATTCCCCCGTTATAGTTAGTGCAGGCAACTATAACTCACGCGACCGCAATCTTCTGCTGATGACATATGTGTCTTTATGAAAAAAAAATATTTGTAATATATGTATAGCTAAAAATGTATGGAAGAAGACATGGGTAAATAAGTGTCTAAATACAGTATTAGCATCAGCAGAGGATTGCGGTCGCGTGAGTTATAGTTGCCTGCACTAACTATAACGGGGGAATTTCATTGGTTTTTTATCAGTAAAATTTCCGCTAACTATAACATGTGTGAAACCTATGGTTTTTTCAGTGAATATATATATATATATATATTCAGGCTCGTGGTACTCTAAATGAAATACCAGCACTCACGGGAACAGTGTCTTTAGTTTATTGAAAGACAAGCCTCACGACAAAACGCGTTTCGGCTGCCGCCTTCGTCAATTGTGATCGGCGCGCGCGTTCGGTAAACAGAAATACATTTCATGTGTCATTACAATGAACATAGGACTTCCGTCAGTCCCGGAGTGGCAGCCATTATTAAACGTGCAAAATCTGCCATAAACTTAACGTTTCTTATTGTTTACAAATTACAACATCCCGCCCTGAATGGGCTTTCTTGAACAATAGAAACAGAATAATACATGTAAAACAATTAAACCCTGGATGGGTAATATTGCTGCCCAAAAACTTCAGTGCTGCATCCTAAATTCCAAACAGATTCTTACTGTTACAGGTGAACGGACATTTCTTCTCTACTATTTAAACCAAAAGGCATCCTGGTCTGATTGTCTATTATGTGTCTTGATTCTAATCTTCTCAATTGAAGTTGTCTATCACCCCCTCTAACACTAGATAGTACATGATCTATGCAAAAGAAACTAAGCAAGTCCCTATTACTTTGGTGAAATTTTTCAAAGTGTCTTGCCACCGGGTAATTTACATCCTTGTTATTTATGGCCCTCAAGTGTTCAAGAATACGGATCTTAGTGGGGTGTATGGTGCTGCCTATGTAGCGCAAGCCACACGGGCACACCAAACAATACACCGTGAAGCAGGTATTGCAATTCAACAATTTGTTGATCTTTCTGGGGTGATCAAGACCAGGTATGCTGTAATTAATGACCTTCCGACTGTTTTTACATGCTCTACATTTCGTACATGGAAAAAAGCCTGTAATCTTCCCAAAGGGTGGTGTAGTGCTCATTTTGCTACAATGACTCTGGACTAGATCGTCCCGTAGAGTCCTCGCTCTTCTGAATGTAATGAGTGGAGCTTTAGGTATCTCCCTACCAATGATGGGATCTGCTTTCAAAATGTGCCAGTTCTTTCTAAAAATTTCCCTAATAGTTTGGGCATCCTCTGAGAAATTGGTGATCATTCTAAAGTTGTTGTTCTTACTTCTCTTACTACTTTTTTCCCTGTTTGTACTTCCTTCCCCGATAATCAGATCAGTTCTGGATTTTGCTTCAGCCTTTCTCTTGGCCACTTCTAGAATATTCTGATGGTACCCTCTGAGCCTGAATCTATTCATGCTCTCTTGTGCTGCGGAGACATAATCGCAGTTGCGTGTGCAGTTTCTCTTAATCCGAAGAAGTTCGCCATATGGAATGCTAGTTTTAGTTATTTCCGAATGGCAACTTCGAGCATGCAACACGGAGTTTCCCGCGGTGGGTTTCCTGTGCAAGCGAGTGCACAGTCTGCCCTCCGCGGTGAACACCGTGAGGTCCAGGTAGTTCACGGAAACCTTGCTTATCTCCCCCGTGAACTTGAGGTTCAGGTCATTGTTATTCAGTACTTTCACATATTCAAGTGCCTGTGTTTCTGTTCCTTTAAATACAATGAATAAATCGTCAATGTATCTGGTCCAACTTACGACCCTATGGGTCCAGTTACAATTGGACTCCGCCCAGGCGACCTGCTCTTCCCACCAGCCCACGAAGAGATTCGCGTAGCTGGGGGCGAAGCAGGTCCCCATCGCGGTACCTCGTACCTGTCTAAATAGGAAATCTTGAAACAGAAAAATATTATTGCTCAGGCAAAACGTTATGAACTCTATTAGCATGTTATTATGTTCTACCAGATTAATAGAACGATTGCTCAGAAAGTACTTGATTGCCTCCAGTCCTTGCATGTGGTCAATACTGGTATATAGACTAGAAATGTCAAGAGTCATCATTACATAATCGTTATCCCAAGGCATGCTTTCTACTTTGATCAAGAAGTCCTTAGTATCCTTGATGTAGGAGGTGAGGTTCGTCACGAATTCAGACAGGAAGAAATCTACAAAAGTTGACATATGTTCAGTCAAACTTCCCAAGGAGGAAACTATGGGACGGCCGGGTGGGTTGATGGCGTCCTTATGCAGTTTCGGAAGGTGGTAAAAGGTTGGTACTTTAGGATGTTTACATTCCAGGAAGCCATACTCTTCTTTTGACAGCATGCCTTTATGGTACCACTTATTCAGAAGTGTTCGATAGGACGCTATACTACTCTCAAAGTCCTTCCGTGTTACCTTGGCATAACTTGATTCATCATTGAGTTGTTTAAAGGCTTCACTTTGGTAATATTCCAAAGTCATCAGCACCACATTGCCACCCTTATCCGATGGTTTGCATACAATCGTCTTATCTTCCTGCAGACTTTTAATTGCCTTTCTTTGGGTCGCAGTTATATTTCCACATTCCCTCTTTGCATTATTTCTGCCAAGTAGTTTAATAAGTTCTTGTGTGACTGTTTCGGAGAAAACATCAATTGAATCTGCCGGCATCATGGGAACAAATCTCGATATGGGCTTGAAGGGGCTTCCCGGATTTATTTGCATTATTCCTGCTTTATCAGTGGTTCCTGCGATATTAGGAATCAGTTCCCTCGGGTCTCCTTCCTCCTGGAGTTCTTCCAACACAGCCAGTGTTTCCAAGTCCCCCGCCACAAGATTGTCCATATCCAATTGGGTCGTCCTACCTTTATTCTGGGTAGATCCCTTTCCTTTAAAATACTTGGTCAGTTTCAGTTTTCTTGAAAATTTAAATAGATCGATCCTAGTCTGGGTATATTCAGATTTCTTTGAGGGGCAGAAGCCCAATCCAAGTTGGAGTACCTTCAATTCTGCATCACTCAATCGCCTTGGTGTAAGATTTACGACAGTGATCGTTTGTGATTCTACCGTCTCATCCCCCGTTTGCTCCGAGTTATCCGAGGCGATGCGGTACTGCTGCTTGCGCCAGCCGCCTCTCCTCGTCCGGCGTTTGCTCTTCTCCTTGGTTCCGAGGATTTTCCTCTTCCGCCCCTGCCCCACGTCTGTCTTATGATTCGAAACTCCTCGTGAAAAGGGGTGATCGTCTCGCTTCCTGTAGGCTGAGGTTCTCTTTCGTCACCGCTCACATCCACGTCCGTTACTTCGGACTCAGAGGTATCTACTTGTTCAGTTGTTACTTTATTCTTACTGCTTATTAGCTGTTTCCTGGATAAATCATATCGTTTGGCAAAAGTCAGAACGCGACCTTGTTCATAATCTCTCTCGTCGCGTTCGAACTTACTTTGTTTTCTCTGCCTGATTTTTTGTTCATATGATGCAATGCGTTTTTTCATCGCCTCTTTAAATTCATCCAGCTTGCTCTTCTCGCAATCTTTTGCGATCTCTTTCTCTAGTTCCTTGATATCCTGTAATGTAGCTTCTCTATCAGCCCAAGCAAATTTAATAAGAATCAGTAACATCCCCTTGGATGAGGCTGCCGTGTGCTCAGCCCATTCTTCTAGGAGTTTTGGGTTGGGATTCTCGTATGCAGGGATTGTATAAATTCTCAAACCACGCGGAATCCTTTTCACATCTATATAATGTTGAAGTGAGGTGGCCTCCCACCATTTACGAACTTCTCGTTCATACAGTCTTTCAAGTCTTGTTAGTTGCTCTTTTAGTGGATTGGCACCTCGAGCTGTATTTTGCCCATTGCCGCCGTTATCACCTTCAGAGCGAAAATCTGAAGAGAAGGAATGAAGAGAAAAAGACGGAGTTCAGAGCGTGATATATATATATATATATATATATATATATATATATATTCACTGAAAAAAACCATAGGTTTCACACAAGTTATAGTTAGCTGTACATTTCACTCGTAAAAAACCAATGAAATTCCCCCGTTATAGTTAGTGCAGGCAACTATAACTCACGCGACCGCAATCCTCTGCTGATGCTAATACTGTATTTAGACACTTATTTGCCCATGTCTTCTTCCATTAAATTTTAGCTATACATATATTACAAATATTTTTTTTTCATAAAGACACATATGTCATCAGCAGAGGATTGCGGTCGCGTGAGTTATAGTTGCCTGCACTAACTATAACGGGGGAATTTCATTGGTTTTTTACGAGTGAAATGTACAGCTAACTATAACTTGTGTGAAACCTATGGTTTTTTCAGTGAATTTGCAAGGTTTTTTAAATGCTAATTCCTAACTATAACGTGTGTGAAACCTATGGTTTTTTCAGTGAATATATATATATATATCACCCAAAGATTGCCCTGCATATGAGCCCGCACTCCACAACAGGTAAATTGGAACACCAATATTTATTCAAAAGCAAAGCAGGCATTTCAGTCCGAGGCTTTTTCCAGTTCACTGCTAGTCTCTTGCCTGACGCGTTTCAGAGAACATTTCTCCGTTTTCAAAGGCATGTGAAGTTTCAGCATTCAGAGCACCCCAGTTACCTTCCTGCTTTTATTCAATTAATGAGCCTCTGGTGTGCTGCTGCCTCCGGTGTGCTTTTTTTTTTCTCTTAGGCATTTTGGTCTCTGTAGTGCTTGCAAAATTGTCTTGTGAGTTTTAAACAGGGAAATACAGACTGAAAGTCCTGCTTTCACTTTACTTTTAAATTACCTGCTCGTCGTTTTCTCCTGGCATAATTCCAAGACAAGATCCCTCTCTCTTTTCAGGGAGGTGCGTCGGCCCCACGGCTGGACCTGCCGTGTATAAATCACCCAAAGATTGCCCTGCATATGAGCCCGCACTCCACAACAGGTAAATTGGAACACCAATATTTATTCAAAAGCAAAGCAGGCATTTCAGTCCGAGGCTTTTTCCAGTTCACTGCTAGTCTCTTGCCTGACGCGTTTCAGAGAACATTTCTCCGTTTTCAAAGGCATGTGAAGTTTCAGCATTCAGAGCACCACAGTTACCTTCCTGCTTTTATTCAATTAATGAGCCTCTGGTGTGCTGCTGCCTCCGGTGTGCTTTTTTTTTTCTCTTAGGCATTTTGGTCTCTGTAGTGCTTGCAAAATTGTCTTGTGAGTTTTAAACAGGGAAATACAGACTGAAAGTCCTGCTTTCACTTTACTTTTAAATTACCTGCTTGTCGTTTTCTCCTGGCATAGTTCCAAGACAAGATCCCTCTCTCTTTTCAGGGAGGTGCGTCGGCCCCACGGCTGGACCTGCCGTGTATAAATCACCCAAAGATTGCCCTGCATATGAGCCCGCACTCCACAACAGGTAAATTGGAACACCAATATTTATTCAAAAGCAAAGCAGGCATTTCAGTCCAAGGCTTTTTCCAGTTCACTGCTAGTCTCTTGCCTGACGCGTTTCAGAGAACATTTCTCCGTTTTCAAAGGCATGTGAAGTTTCAGCATTCAGAGCACCACAGTTACCTTCCTGCTTTTATTCAATAATGAGCCTCTGGTGTGCTGCTGCCTCCGGTGTGCTTTTTTTTTTTCTCTTATGCATTTTGGTCTCTGTAGTGCTTGCAAAATTGTCTTGTGAGTTTTAAACAGGGAAATACAGACTGAAAGTCCTGCTTTCACTTTACTTTTAAATTACCTGCTCGTCGTTTTCTCCAGGAGAAAACGACGAGCAGGTAATTTAAAAGTAAAGTGAAAGCAGGACTTTCAGTCTGTATTTCCCTGTTTAAAACTCACAAGACAATTTTGCAAGCACTACAGAGACCAAAATGCCTAGGAAAAAAAAAAAAGCACACCGGAGGCAGCAGCACACCAGATGCTCATTAATTGAATAAAAGCAGGAAGGTAACTGTGGTGCTCTGAATGCTGAAACTTCACATGCCTTTGAAAACGGAGAAATGTTCTCTGAAACGCGTCAGGCAAGAGACTAGCAGTGAACTGGAAAAAGCCTCGGACTGAAATGCCTGCTTTGCTTTTGAATAAATATTGGTGTTCCAATTTACCTGTTGTGGAGTGCGGGCTCATATGCAGGGCAATCTTTGGGTGATTTATACACGGCAGGTCCAGCCGTGGGGCCGACGCACCTCCCTGAAAAGAGAGAGGGATCTTGTCTTGGAATTATGCCAGGAGAAAACGACGAGCAGGTAATTTAAAAGTAAAGTGAAAGCAGGACTTTCATTCTGTATTTCCCTGTTTAAAACTCACAAGACAATTTTGCAAGCACTACAGAGACCAAAATGCCTAGGAAAAAAAAAAAAAAAAAAAAAAAAAAAAAAAAAAAGCACACCGGAGGCAGCAGCACACCAGAGGCTCATTAATTGAATAAAAGCAGGAAGGTAACTGTGGTGCTCTGAATGCTGAAACTTCACATGCCTTTGAAAACGGAGAAATGTTCTCTGAAACGCGTCAGGCAAGAGACTAGCAGTGAACTGGAAAAAGCCTCGGACTGAAATGCCTGCTTTGCTTTTGAATAAATATTGGTGTTCCAATTTACCTGTTGTGGAGTGCGGGCTCATATGCAGGGCAATCTTTGGGTGATATATATATATATATATATATATATATATATATATATATATTACCTACTGGCAGTCGCCAGTAGGTAGTTATACTTAGGACCTATTTTCCATAGGAAATCTGCAACATTCTATTTGGAATAACGTTGGCGCCAATTGACGAATCTTGGCGAAATTTTCCAAACTTTTGGCCAGCTCCGGTCCGCTCCTATCCTGAAACTTTCACGGTGATTCGTCAAGCGGGGGCCGAGAAAAAAGTGGGGTCCCAAAACACGTTTTCCCCATGCATTTTCCCATAGGACCTGTTGACGCAGCTACAGCCCGAACTGCTGAACGGAATTACACCAAATTTGTCAAAGAGGTAGTCCTCAGTTCAGACTCATGCCTTTTGCTTAAATGGTGTAAATCCGTTCAGTAGTTCCTGAGAAAATTAGAGTTAAAAAGATAGCTATATCTGGGCGGAGCCTAACCACACATCTCATCGTGAGATCTGATTGGCTGTCAGTACTTCATCCAAGAAGTGTTGGCAGCCATCTTGGCACCAATATACATGATAGCACCTCATTAAAAAGCATTGCAGTTAATAGAAGGTTTTAAGACTTTAGTTACATTATAAATCATTTGTTGATGGTACCATACTCATTTTAGGAATTGTGGTGTGTTCTAAGGTGATTTTACCATGTGAAAAAGCCTTCTGCTGTGGTATCATGAATCATGTTTGAGAGAAAACTACTTTCTCATGCTTTTCCCACAGAGGTTTGGAAGGTGATCTATAAGCTAAACTGAGAGCATATTTTCTGTAAATTCACATTATATTTCTCAGTCATGTGAGAATTAAGTCTGACATTCTCAGTAAAACATGTACATCCAACAAGGGCAGAGACTGTCAGTTGATTCCTTTGTGTTCTACTGCAGCTTCCCAGAGTGTTCTTAAGAACAACTAGAGCGCTAACAGTCCTACTTATGACAAACGTATTGCACACCTGAAGCCATCTTGATTGGAATAAAGTGGTAACTCTTAAAACATTTAATTTAGAAAGGAACAACATGAGGGGGTTCATTTTGCCATAGAAAGTATGATAAGTGTTGCAGAAAGAAAAATTAGGGCACATTTTGAGTGACTTCTCAAATCCTCTTCTATTTCATTAAAAGATTCTGACATGCAGACTGAAACATGCACTTTCAATACCAGCAGCAGACTTCCCTGGTGAGCAGTAGCTTTACTACAGTGATCTAAGAAGCAACTAGAGTGCTAACATTCTGAATTTATGGCAAATGTGTGACACATCTGAATGCCTTCTTGATGGAAGCAAAGTAAAAAACTGAAAGTATTTCCTTCTGAGGAGACTGTAGTAAATGAGGAAATTAGAAAACTTCATAACAAATAAGTCTCCCAAAATGGCCACCAGAGACAAAAGAGCCCAAATGTAGCCCAAATATCACCCAGATGTAGCCCAAGTATAGCCCAATGACAGAATGTCCCAGAGTGTTCTAATGAACAACTAGAGCGCTAACAGTCTTACTTATGACAAAAGTATGGCACACCTGAAGCCATCTTGATTGGAATAAAGTGGGAACACTTAAAACATTTAATTTACAAAGGAACAAAATGAGGGGGTTCATTTTGCCATAGAAATTATGATTAGTGCTGAAGAAAGAAAAATTAGGGCACATTTTGACTTCTCAAATCCTCTTCTATTTCATAAAAAAATTCTGATATGCAGACTGAAACATGCACTTTTAATACCAGCAGCAGACTTCCGTGGTGAGCAGTAGCTTTACTACAGTGATCTAATGAGCAACTAGAGTGCTAACATTCAGAATTTATGGCAAATGTGTGACATATCTGAATACCTTCTTGATGGAATCAAAGTAAAAAACTGAAAGCATTTCCTACTGGGGAGACTGCAGTAAATGAGGAAATTAGGAAACTTCATAACAAATAAATCTCCCAAGATGGCCACTAGAGACAAGAGAGCCCAAATGCAGCACAAATATCACCCAGATGTAGCCCACATGTAGCCCAATGACATAAGTGTGCAAAACACTTATTTTCTGTGTATTTGCAGTTTTATATAGTGCAGACTTGTCGGGTATTGGAGTGCTTCAAATGAGCATTGGTTACATCACACAAGATCAAATTCATTTTGGTTGTAGACATGGGGAGATTAAGTGATTTGACCAGAATCACAGAATGTTGAGCTGAAGCAGAAACTCCAACCTGATTCCCCAGTTGCAAAGTCTGCAGCTCTGGAAGTAACACCACATCCTCTCCCCTAGGTGCAACATTTAATCAAGTGGTCAACTGGATAAAAAAACATAAAGATTACAAATAATTTAAAGGTTCTTTGTCGCTATTTGAAAACTCAGAAAATATGTCCTCATTTTAGTTTTTTAGAGCACTAACCATAATTTTGATGCAAATCTCATATATGTAATTTCTACAGGAAATGCTCTAGGCATTACAGTTTTGATTACATCAAGATGACGTCAGGCGTTCCACACTTTTGAAATAAATATAGAATGTTAGCAATCTAGTTGTTCATTGGGATACTGTTGAGAGGCAGAGGCCAGGGGCACGTACTCTGAAAATTGAAGGCAGGTAGGAGAGTGCAGAGGCAAGAATTTGACCACACTGGGCAGGCAGGAAGGGCAGTGGCAGCACAACAGACTATGGAGGGCAGTAGAAAGGGGGGCAGGGGCAACAAACCAACAATACAGGACTGGTAAGAGAGGCTGTGGCAATATAATAGACCTTGTGGGCAGAAGGAAGAGGCAGTGGTAGTACAACCATACATGCCCGTTTAAGCCAGGAAACGTCCAATGTTTTTAAGCTCAAATGGGCTTTATTTGATCTGTCTCCTGTCTACAATCTCCTCTTTTTCAATGAAACTCAAAGGGAAAAATCAATACCCCAGTTTTTTTTCAAAATCTCCCTCTTACCAAGTTCAAAATGTTCGCAAGTATGGTACATTGGATCATGGTAGGCAGGAGGAATTGGGGTAAGGACATGGATTCGGATAACAGAGGACAGGAGGGACATGGAGAGATGCACCAAACTGACCCTACAGGGCAGGCATCAGGGTTTGCAGCAGCACAATACACCACACAGGGCATGCGGGACGGGAGTACAGCACATCAATCCATAGAAAGCAATAGGGAGGGGGCAGGACCATGCACATGGACAACAGAGAACAGAGGGGAAAGAGGCAATGGTAGCTAGCTGATCATAATGGACAGACAGGAGAGAAAGCTGCAGCATAACAGACCATAAATGGCAGGAGGGACGGATCAGGGGCATTACAATGGAACAGACAAGCCAGGAGGGAGGGAATAGGGGTCTGCACATGGAAACAGAGGGCTGGGGGCAAGGGGGCAGGAGCAGCAAGATGACCATGGAGGTCAGGCAGTATGGGCACTAGAAACAAGACACACCATGGAGAGCAACAGTGAGACTATGATGGCATACACACAGACCATGGAGAGAAGGTGGGAGGGGGTAAGGGGCAGCTAGCTGACCACACAGGGAAGGTGGGAGGGGCCATGGCAGCACAGAAGACCATGCATGGCAAGCGGGAGGGTTAGTGGCAGCACAATGGCTATGATGGGCAAGAAGGAGGGTGCAGGGGCATGCACAAAGGACCATGGAGGATAGAAGGGAGGGTCAGGACCTGGGCACAGACAAGAGAGTTCAGGGGAAGGGGCCTCACAACAGACCATGCAGGGCAGGCAGGAGGAGCAGTTGCAGCACAACAGACCAGGGAGGGCAGAAGGGTGTGGCAGTAAAATGGACCATGGAGGACAGGAGGAAGGGGACAGGGGCATGGCATGTGGACAGGCAGGGTGGAGGTGGCAGGGACAGGTTACAGTCATCTGACAATGCTAGGCAGGTGGGAGGGGAGTGACAGCCCAACAGAACACTGAGTAGATAGGAGTGGCAGGTCCATGGAACATGGTGGGCAAAAAGGATGGAGCAGGGGCATGCACAAAGACATCGGAGGGCAGGGGGAAGGAGAATAGGGGCAGCAAGCTAAGCACAGAGGCTAAGCAGGAGGTCAATGATGGGCCATAGAATTGGGCAATGGAGGGCAGGAGGAGTTGACTGGTACATCATGTTAAATGGAGGGCAGTGGCAGCACATCAGACCATGCAAGGCAGGAGGGAGGAGGCTAGTCCATGGATTCAGACAACAGAGGATAGGGAGGAGGTGGATGGGGCAGTAAGCTAACTGTTCAGAGAAGGTGGGTATTAGGAACTTTATTGTTTTTAAAATGTGTGTCTGTGCGAACTACTTAAAATATGAACAAGTATGCAGCATAATCTCACTTTTATTCAGGAAGAAGAGAACATTTGTGACTGTGACTCCGGGCTCACTTGGCAGAAACACCCCCTGACCCTCCACCCCCCATCGCAAAATGTAATGCCCATGAAAAGGGTAGGTGGACGCAGTGTTATATAGAACATAGTCCTGAGAGCACGATTGAAAATGAAAACTAGATATAGTATATGGTATAAACTATGCACCTGCTGGAGCGGGTAATGAAAAATGTTGTATACCCTCCCCATTTGCATGTTTATCCTAATTAGAATAATTAATTAATTATAACCATATTAATTGTTTGAAGTGATTTACTAAATCAACCTTATTAATATATGAATTACACGTGGGATATGCGTTTGCATGGCCTAATTAATACGTAAACTAAATTATGTACGCATACTAATAGTAGAAAATTAGGATATTGCATGATATATGTTGCTTTGGTGATGTATTTGTGATTCGTGCTTTATTATGTGAGTATTAACCGCTCTGAATGTTGCTATCATGCTAGATAAATACACACACATGGGTATTAGCGAAGGAATAACATTTTATTAGCCATTTTTATGTATTAATTAAGTTTTGTGTTTGTTTTGCTTAAGTTGACCATTTGAGCCTGCCACAAAATGTCCGCCTCTTAAACTCGACGTGACAGACACCACTCCACGAGGTCTTGGGTGAAGTGCGCCTGCGCCAACGCCAGCAACGGTGGCCTCGTCTTGACCCTAGCCAGACTGTACCCATCAAGGTCATCCTGGGAAAGCTGCCAGGACCCCGGGAACAATAGACTGTCTTTAAAAACCGGAACCAGCAAGTGTGATGACACCATGGACTAAACTTTTTTGAGAACTTTGTAGGACGACTCCTGATTAGCCAATTAGAACAGACTAAAACTCATTCTTGTTACATTTTGACATTGAAATCACTATAAATTATGGTAGAATAGTGAGGTTTAGGACCGAGCTCTTTGTTTCCCTGACGTTATGCTTACGGAGAGGACGGTGACGCTGCAGGACAGCTGTTTCCTTGAATCTTTGACAGACTGAATTGCTGCCCAATTTCCTAATAAACTGAACTTTCTAATTAAATGGGCATAGATTGACGGGTACGTGCTTATGGTCTCAACCCAATCTATGGGACTGTAGCCTGCTGCAGGACAACCTGATTGACTTAGAGGACGACAATTAGCAAAGCCAAGCCAAAACCACTTTAATCGATTAATTCAAATCATAAAAGTACATCACAATAATTCATACTGGTAATTAAATACATTATAATAATACAATATAATAAAACATCCTAAAAATTCATCCAGACAAATACATGTATCACTAAAATCATAATCTAAGCTGAGCATCAAATTTTGTCCTTGTCCGTGCCGCAGCAACCAAAAAGTTAGCAATATTAAAAATATTCCATGGGCAGTCTAGTAATTGCAGGTACATCAATGCGGGTTTGACTTGAGAAAATCCTCTCCCTTGCAACAATGGTACAATGTAGTTCTTCCTGCTTTCTGCATAATATTTACAAAAAAAGATAAAATGTGCAGTGTCTTGGATTGAGTTACCATCACAGTTACAGGGAGAAGCATCTTCTGGGTTTTTTTAGCCAGAATAGGTAAATATGGTAATTTGCGGTTTGAATAACATTTTCTTTCAGATTTGCATTAATTGAGATAAAGCTTGATATTAATCATTTACAAATGAGTTGTGTTGTTTATTCATGAGAAATGTTAAAACTTAAAGTCAAGAGAGGGAATTAGAAGGTCACCTAAACACGCAACTAACACAGATCCATCGCCTCACATGGAAGGAATATTTAGAAGGTTTGTTATAGGATATGTTAAAGAATAGTTATGTAATATTATTGTTTCCTAGGTTATAAGGTATTCCTTTCATGTCAGCGTTTGGAACAATCATCTCCCGAGAAAGACAGACCAATGATGAGTGAATGTTGGTGTTATGGGCCCCACCAGTGAATGTATTGATTGAATGTGTTAGGGAGATCTTTGGTTTGTAACGGAAGGAGGGATTTTGGATTCCACGCTCCATCAGTTTTTCTGGTAGCAAGAGGATGGCTGTTATTGTTTGGGTTTGGTGATTATTGCTTGTACATTGCTTATTGATTATTGATTGGTATTGGTTTATGTACTAACACTGTATGTTGAGTTACGTTGAGTTTTATGTTGTTTGCACGGCTTCTGGGATGTAGGAAGTCGGAAGTTTGTAACGGTTCCGTAGTAGAGCAGAGGTAAGCGCTGCTCTCAGGAAAGGCGGAATTATTGTTGCCCTGTAGGTACACAGGGGAAACGTGTAACGATTGAAGTTGCAGGACGCATTGTCTGGGTTTGATTCGGTAGCATCGTCGTGTATTGCCATTAGAGACATTTTCTGTATGAGAGAAGTGTGTAGGACGGCGAAGGTTACCTGTGAAATTTTGGTCTTAGGTACCAGGAGGCCAGAAGACACTCTGATAACGCTTATCACTAAAAAGGTAACAGGTGTTCTCTGAGCTTGCTAGAAGGACAAAGTAGAGGGAAGTGCTGCTTTGTTAATAAATGTAATAATTCTGTAGTAGGGCAGAGGTAAGCGCTGCTCTCGGGAAAGACAGAATTCTGTGTAATTGTACTACCTTTTTCCTGTGTGAAAGTGCGTGGATGAAAAGGCATTCCGGTTAATTGTGAAACTCTAATTTTATTTCTCAGGAGCATTGGGTCTCCAACTATGTGTCTTAATTCTGGAGAAACAGTTAGCTAATGCTTGTTAGCAGGGTAAGGTAGAGGGATGTGCAACTTTATCAACGGAAGTAACGATTCCGTAGTAGGGCAGAGGTAAGCGCTGCTCTGGGGAAAGACGGAATTCTCGCGAGAAAGGTCTATTGCTATTCTTTGGTTAGCGAAGCGGACAATGGAGATGTTTTTGTGTTGTTACTAACAGAATTGTAGAAATTGAAACAAAAACTTATTGAGCGGAATTTTGTAAAGGAGGGGTCAGTAGAAGCAGGAGCAGCGGCTGCTGACATCAGAAAGACCGCGCTGGGATTGGCCAGTTAGCTAGAGACGTAGACGCTCCTGATTGGTGCGTTAGTGTACGCCGCGCTAGGAGTGGAGAAATACAAGGTGACGTAAACGCTCCCTATTGGTGAGTTAGTGTGAGTCGTGCTGGGATTTGAGGATTGTGACAGTGACGTAGATGCTCTGGATTGGTGTGTTAGTGTGAGTCGCGCTACGATTGGACAGAATAACAGTACAGTTGTAAGGAAAGACTAGCGATACACGGAAAACAGGAAAATGTATTACGATCCACCAGAAAAGGAGAAAAAGTCCTGGTTTGGTAGAATTAAGAAGTGGTTTAAGAAGGACAAACCGATTGTAACTAGGGAAGGACAGTTACTTCCTCCACCAAAAACACCCGCATCCTTTATGGTTGCGAAATATGGATCTCATACTTGTATTTGGTTAGACAATTGGGTGAAATACAAAGAGAAAGATGGAATTTTGGCATTTCCGGAACATGGTTCATTTAATTTGGCAGTTTTGAGAAACTTGAGAGAGGATGGTGCATTTAGAGCCAAGACCTAGACCGACGCAATTTGAGGCATTGACAGAATGGGAAGATGAGATGCATGAACGAGAGAGACAGAGAAGTGGCAGAAGATATAGGTACTTGTTTGGTCGACAGTATGGACATGAGAGTCATGATGATCAGATGAGAAGGTGGCGGAATGCTAGTATGACTGAAGGTTTGTTTCCTGTAAGAACTGCAGAGGATAATGGAGGACGAAAATGTACAGAGAAAAGACATAATGTAGAATCAAGAGGGTATGGAGTGAATGAATCCGAGGATGATGTTCTTGATGACATGTTTTATAAAAATCCACCACCGTATCGACCAGAACCGAAAATATTAACACCAAGTGCCCCAATGAGAGAAACATTACGAATTATTAAGACAGAACCAATGTCACCAGATTTAGAGAAGAGTAATTCCATTAGGGAAGTAGAAAAGAAGTCAGAGAATAGACTAAATTGTGAAAATTCAGCAGAATTGACAAAAACTACTTTAGAATTAACAGAGAAAATAAGGGAATTGACTAAAAATCTAGAAGCTGTAACTGTTCCAGTAACGATAGGTCCAGTAATGCCCATATTCGATAAACAAAAAGATAGCGAACATTGTTTCACAGTTCCTTATAAGAGCCATAAACAGTTGAACAGCCAAAACTGAGTCAAAATGAGAATCCATGGAGACAGACGATAAGTATGATCGAACCAAATGTTTCAAACTATCCATTTATAAGTCAGAATTTTCCTGAAAAGAGTAGAACGACAGTAGAATCAATATTAGAGACACAAAAGAATTCGGAACAAGGTAGCCTAGAGAAACCAGTAGGACCATCTACAGAAGAACTAAGTGAATGGTTAAGAAGTTTGCAGAGAAAAGATAAAGAATCCCAATCGATTGATGTGGCCAAATTAGGAATGGTATTAGAAGAGTTAATAGTAGGAACTATCCCTACAGAGAAATTAAAAACTTACCAGGATGAGGAATTACTATTTTTGTGCAAAAGCGTGACATGGAGAGCAAAAAACCTACATGAAAGGTTAGAAGAAGTAGCAAATGAAATGCGAATAGACATTGAAAAGGTAAAAGCTTTGCAAAAACCCTATCGAATTGATTTCACTGAAAAAGATATTGAAAATCTGAACACCACAGGACGGATAGATCAGATTAAGGAAATAATTATCCTATTGAGAAAATGGGAAGATGTGGATAAATGGAGAAGCAGGTGGTATAGAAAGCGTGATGATGCCTCAGATAAGATATTTTCAACATTCCCTGTAAGAGAGAAAGAAAAGGTAGTGACAGAATGCCCCATGAGGGAGATTCCAGGAGGAGGATACGTACATGTCCCATGGACGAGACAGGATATTTTGTCTTTTACGAATGATTTCCCTCGACTGCGTGAAAAGCCCGTAGAGTGGTACAGGCAGGTAGACAGATTTGTAAAATTTTCTACAGTACTATGGATAGATTTGAATAGTCTATTTGACATAATAGTACCAGCAGATTTATGGACCGAGTGTAAGTTAATGATTAATTGGCCAACTCAGGAATATCCTAGAGATCCAAAAACAGGGGTGCCAGATCCTGAGGTAATGAAGAAATATGAACAGGTTATGGCATTTTTGAAAAACAAGGTACCTCCTAAAGATACAGACTGGGTAAAAATTGATCGAACGCATCAAGAAAGGAAAGAGTCAGTACATGCGTATTATGAAAGGCTAATACTAGCGTTTAAACAGTTTAGTGGAGATGAGAATCTGAGTAAAAAGGATTTGAGTCATTTTGTATACAGATTTGTATATGGTTTACGTCCATAAATTAGTGAAATGATTAAACAACATACTGTTGATTGGCAAAATAAGAAAATAGATGAAGTATTGAGACATGCTAAATACTTTAGTGATGAGATTGAGGCAAAACAGCGAAAATTGAAAGAAAAGGCTATGTGGGCACAGGTAAAAGTAGCGGAAAGGCAGGAAGCTCAATTGGTGGAACAAGCGAATAACACAGGAACGAGCTGGAAATTTGGTCCTGGGAAAGGAAAGGGCAATATAGACGAAGCTAAAAAGAAGTTCCCATGCCATAATTGCGGTAGGATAGGGCATTGGAAATCCGAGTGTGAATTTCCCCCAAGCACTAACAATGAAAATCCATCATTGAACCCACAGGTGCAGCATGAGGTGAGTGGTCAACTGCAGCAACAGCAGCAGGTTGTTACCCCACAGACTCAGGTGCCAAAACCGCCTTTTCCACAGAGCAGAAACTCTCATAAGTATAGTAGTGAGACGGAATTCTACAATGAAGAACAGGTAAATAAGCTGCCACGCGCTAGCGCGTTCTCGCAGTATTGGCTGCAACGCGATGAAAGTGACTCAGAAGAAAGCTATTGACGGTGCCGAAGGGAGGAAGAAGAGTGCGTACTTGGCGCAACTCTAGAAGTAGACCAGACAGGACCTTTTGTGGATGGGAAGGTTAATGATGGAAATATTACTTTCCTAGTTGACACTGGTGCTACTCGATCAACTGTTAGATCAGCTGATGTTAAGAATCTTCCTCTCTCGGATGAAACGATCCAAGTAGTTGGTGTATCCAATAGACAGATTAAAACGTACCTTACAGAACCAGTGAAAGTTAGCATAGGGAAATTTTCGGAAATGCACCGCTTTGTTGTGTGCGATACTAGTCCTGTGAATTTATCAGGTAGGGACCTGTTGTGCAAAAGGAATTGCACAATTTTTTTGTACTCCGGATGGAATAGCAATCGAAACACCAGATGATGATGTACTGTATAAGATGACCATAGCTAACAGAGAAAATTAGGTTGCTGAAACATATGCTGTATTCAACCATGATGAATTACCTCAAGAATTAAAACAGTCTGTAAAAGCGGAAGTTTGGGATTTCACTGGAGAAGATGTAGGACTAATGAGAAATGTAGATGCAATAAAAATAACAGTAAAGGAAGGAATAAGCTATCCAAATGTCCCTCAATATAAATTGACACCTGAGATAATTGAAGGAGTAACTCCTGTGATAGAGAAAATGATCAGACAAGGAATTTTGAGAGAAATAAAGAGTAGTCCATGTAATTCACCCATAATGGGACTGAAAAAGCCTAATGGGAACTTCAGGATAGTACAGGATTTGAGAAAAGTAAACAAAATCGTAGTGTCAGGTTGTCCCATTGTACCGAATCCATCAGTGATTTTATATCAGATTCCCCATGATGCAGAATGGTACACAGTGATTGATTTATGCCATGCTTTCTTCTCTATTCCATTGCACCATGACAGTCAGCAAATGTTTGCATTTCGTTTTGGCGAACGTATTTTGGCGTGGTGCCGAATCCCACAGGGGTATACAGAAAGACCCTCAATATTTAATCAGCTATTGAAGAAGTCTTTGGAAAGTCTAGAAATGCATGAAAATTCAGTGTTAGTTCAATACATCGACGACCTTCTTGTGGCGTCGAAAACACGTGAAGCCTGTGAGGTAGACACTATGGTGCCGATCACGATCCGGCAAAAACCGGGTACGAACCGTCGGACGGAGCATAATCTCCGCCCGACGCGTACCCGGTCGTCAAATTTTACAAACAAGGAATTACGATTCGCACGGGTACACCATTACCGTACGATTCGTAAAAAAGCCCGACCGAACAAAAAACACCTACCAATGCGATCCGGGAAAGCGCCGACCTGACGTCGGGACGCACGCAGCCAGCCATTCACGACCCAGGAATCACGATTCGCACCGACGTCACCCCGCACGGTGAATATTTTGCGGCAGCCAAAAACTGCCGGGAAATCAGGACGACGCGAACAAGGACCACCAGTACGCGACGGACAGACGACGCCGCGAACAAGGAGGACCAGTACGTGACGGACAGACATGGACCCGAACCTACGAGTCATCCCTGCCCTCATAGCAGTCCACCTCCTCTACAGGTTACGACGCAGACGCCGCAGAAGGTCAGAATAACTAAGGGAGGGGGGAAAGTGGGGTGGGGTGGGGGTGGCACGACCAGGGCAGGCCACAAAACAACCACATGAGTCACACACCACACATGGCCTGGACATACCTGACTCCCATGCCCTGGTCACCACGAGGGGGTGGGGGTGTGTCCTGATAAGCCAGCGACCGCCACAACGGAAGTCCGTCACCACGCGAACCGGCAACACAACCAGACAGGTACGTCCCGTACCCACGCCTGAAGAGCGTGGGTACGAGTCGGACCACGCCCACACACGTCACCCCAACAATGGCGGGACGGATCGCACCCACGTGGCAAAGGCCTGGGTACGGGCCGCACAAACATCACATAGCGTGGGGACGGATATGTACGGACCCTACCCCCACCCCGTATGCAAGGAGCGTACCCCCTTGCCCAACAGTGTAAGAACGACCCGTACCCCCACCCGCGGACGTACGGAGCGTACCCCCCATGCCAACAGTGTAAGTACGACTCGAACCCTCACCCGCGTATGCAAGGAGCGTACCCCCCAGCCCAACAGTGTAAGTACGACCCGTACCCCCACCCGCGTATGCATGGAGCGTACCCCCCATGCGAACAGTGTAAGTACGACTCGAACCCCCACCCACGAATGCAAGGAGCGTACCCCCCTGCCCAACAGTGTAAGTACGACCCGTACCCCCACCCGCGAATGCAAGGAGCGTACCCCCCATGCCAACAGTGTAAGTACGACCCGTACCCCCACCCGCGAATGCAAGGAGCGTACCCCCCTGCCCAACAGTGTAAGTACGACCCGTACCCACACCCGCGTATGCAAGGAGCGTACCCCCCATGCCAACAGTGTAAGAACGACCCGTACCCCCACCCGCGGACGTACGGAGCGTACCCCCCATGCCAACAGTGTAAGTATGACTCGAACCCCCACCCACGAATGCAAGGAGCGTACCCCCCAGCCCAACAGTGTAAGTACGACCCGTACCCCCACCCGCGAATGCAAGGAGCGTACCCCCCTGCCCAACAGAGTAAGTACGACCCGTACCCACACCCGCGTATGCAAGGAGCGTACCCCCCATGCCAACAGTGTAAGAACGACCCGTACCCCCACCCGCGGACGTACGGAGCGTACCCCCCATGCCAACAGTGTAAGTACGACTCGAACCCCCACCCACGAATGCAAGGAGCGTACCCCCCAGCCCAACAGTGTAAGTGCGACCCGTACCCCCACCCGCGTATGCATGGAGCGTACCCCCCATGCCAACAGTGTAAGAACGACCCGTACCCCCACCCGCGGACGTACGGAGCGTACCCCCCATGCCAACAGTGTAAGTACGACTCGAACCCCCACCCACGAATGCAAGGAGCGTACCCCCCTGCCCAACAGTGCAAGTACGACCCGTACCCCCACCCGCGAATGCATGGAGCGTACCCCCCATGCCAACAGTGTAAGAACGACCCGTACCCCCACCCGCGGACGTACGGAGCGTACCCCCCATGCCAACAGTGTAAGAACGACCCGTACCCCCACCCGTGGACGTACGGAGCGTACCCCCAGCCCAACAGTGTAAGTACGACCCGTACCCCCACCCGCGAATGCAAGGAGCGTACCCCCCTGCCCAACAGTGTAAGTACGACCCGTACCCACACCCGCGTATGCAAGGAGCGTACCCCCCATGCCAACAGTGTAAGAACGACCCGTACCCCCACCCGCGGACGTACGGAGCGTACCCCCCATGCCAACAGTGTAAGTACGACTCGAACCCCCACCCACGAATGCAAGGAGCGTACCCCCCAGCCCAACAGTGTAAGTGCGACCCGTACCCCCACCCGCGTATGCATGGAGCGTACCCCCCATGCCAACAGTGTAAGAACGACCCGTACCCCCACCCGCGGACGTACGGAGCGTACCCCCCATGCCAACAGTGTAAGTACGACTCGAACCCCCACCCACGAATGCAAGGAGCGTACCCCCCTGCCCAACAGTGCAAGTACGACCCGTACCCCCACCCGCGAATGCATGGAGCGTACCCCCCATGCCAACAGTGTAAGAACGACCCGTACCCCCACCCGCGGACGTACGGAGCGTACCCCCCATGCCAACAGTGTAAGAACGACCCGTACCCCCACCCGTGGACGTACGGAGCGTACCCCCAGCCCAACAGTGTAAGTACGACCCGTACCCCCACCCGCGAATGCAAGGAGCGTACCCCCCTGCCCAACAGTGTAAGTACGACCCGTACCCACACCCGCGGACGTACGGAGCGTACCCCCACCACACCAGTGTCAGTAGACTCGTACCCTCACCTCGAATGCATTGTGCGTACCCCCACCGTGTATGTGCCAAGCGCACATATCCAGAAATCCGAGGTGTGTGTGCAGAGTCCACCCAGCAGTGCCCTGAGACAGGAGTGGTGGGTGTGGAGTCCTCCCAGCAGTGCCCTGAGACAGGAGGGGTGGGTGCAGAGTCCTCCCAGCAGTGCCCTGAGACAGGAGGGGTGGGTGCAGAGTCCTCCCAGCAGTGCCCTGAGACAGGAGGGGTGGGTGTGGAGTCCTCCCAGCAGTGCCCAGACACAGGAGGGGTGGGTGCCTATCACTCCCAGCAGTGCCCAGAGACAGGAGGGGTGTGTGCAGAGTCCTCCCAGCAGTGCCCTGAGACAGGAGGGGTGGGTGCCCATCACTCCCAGCAGTGCCCTGAGACTGGAGGGGTGTAACACATGTGTGTGAGGCCAGAATTATCCACATGCATACTGGCTACAAGGGAACATGTCCCCATGAACTCATGTCAACAGACTCCACACACAAGTACAGTGATCACCAAGGATGCCACGATTGTCGCAGGTGGAGACATGGCCCTGCATGCATGGCCAAAGTAGAAGGGCTCCGTCACACACACAGCTCATGTAGACACAGCTCTGCGCTAAACATTGGGAACACCCTGCAGGGAAGAAAGCTGGGTACACAGAGGAAGGAATACACCCTTGGACAAGTGCACCATGCAGTAACTGCCTACATGAACAAAGAAAGTTAGCCAACACCTTGTGATGGCACACAGATCACAGGGTCCCACCAATGAGCAGTACACTACTACATATCCCACACACCCAAACCCTTACACACCACCCAAAACCATGTAGCAGCCCCACCAACACCAATACCAGCATAGCAGTAGTGTGATAATGAAAACAAAATTAAGCTTTATTCAGCAGGAGCACAATGTCCGTGGATCGCAGGCAGTTCAATCTTCACAAAGCCCATAGGGCAGTCAATGATTCTCAGCTGGATGGGGGACACAGTGGGATGCGTGTCCCCTACCTTGCCTGCACAGTCAAATGGCATCGTCTTCCACACTGGTGAGGGCATCAGGGGGGGGGGGAGCAACAGGCACCGCAGGGACATCAGGGCAAAGGGGCGGCGTTGTGGGTGCAGGGATGGAGGAGTCCACCACAGGGGGTGGGTCAGTGCCAAAGGCGGAGGCCAGGATGGCACTACACACCTTTGCAAGGTCCTCCAGGGAGTCCCCTGCACCCGAAGGGACCTCAGGCCCCAAGGAGGGGGGGGGGTCAGAGGGATGGGTCGCAGCGCCACCGGGGGAGGGTGGAGACAGGGGGGGAGACTCAACCACCCTGACCGGGGACCTCCGTGACCGCTTGCGTGGTGGTGTAACTGTGGGGCTCAGGGACAGAGCGGCCATGAAGGAGTCCTTGGGGGAGATGTGGCCAGGAGAGCTGAGGGGAGGGGATTTGGAGGGAGTGGACTGGGTGGAATGCGGACTCCCACTATGGCTGCGTGTCACACGTTTGCCCCCCGACCCAGTGGGTGTGCCTACCTCACCCTGTGTGTGCGTGTCAGGAGGAGTGCGGTGGACCTTCCCTGCTGGTGTGGTGCCCGTGTCCGTTGATGTGGGTGCATGCCGACGTCTGGGTGTACGTGTGACAGGCATGGGAGTGGGAAGTGTGGATGGGGCAGGGGTAGGTGGGGGGAGGTTGCGCTGCAGGAGACCCACTGCTGCAGTCAGTGTGGAGTCGATGGACCTCAGCAAGTTGCGTTGGTCAGCCTGCGATGAATGAATGCCCTCCAAGAAAGCCTCGATGTTGGTGAGGGTTTTGCCGTGGGCATGGAGGACATTAAGGATCGCAGCCTGACCAACCTGCAGTTGCCGCTGGATGTCCACAGACTCTGCATTGGCGGCAGCAGTGGAGACAGGGGCAGGGGGCGCGGTGCCTGGCAGGAAGGAGACATGCTGTGACCGGGCACGCTGGGAAGGGACACGAGCAAGTGGGAGGCGGCTGGTGGAAACTGAGGGGGCGGTGCGAGGTGTTGTTCCGCTGTCAGCTGCTGGTGCAGCCTCCGCCCACTCGGCGACATCGTCCCCGGACCTGTCAGCTTCGTAGTCTGATGTGCCAGTCGACAGGTCCTCGGCTACACTCTCCTCCGCCTCTGTCCCACTCGATGTGCCAGACCCGATGTCACGGCTGGCACTGGTGCTCGGTCCCTCCGCCTGGTCTGTGTCCATGTCTCCCTCTGTGTCCCCCGACGATGCTGTGGGCAGGGTGGAGAGACAGAAATTATTCAGACACCTGTACACATCTGTCACATGAGTCCAATCTACATAGGTAACATTGCATGGCCTGAAAAGGAAGATCCCTAACATCTACTGAACAGGGTACCGATGTAGGGCATGAAACACACAGTTGGTTGAGCCACCATGCCACTGAAATACCATGGAGAGCATGAGACAATAGCCAAACACAGGAAAAGGAGTCTGACATAGCACCCAGGTCCTGGGGACAATCCAGCACTGCATCTGCACCACACAGCGTTGGCGAAAATACCGATGACCAGGGACCATATCCATGAACTTGAGACACATGCTGCATAGGTAATGCTGAAAACATGCACAACATGACTCGGTCACTGCACATTGCGTGTGTGTCCAGGCACATCACACACTGCCCAGACCCAGCAAGTGGTAATCAGGATTTAACACATAGGCATTGCCCGCCCCAACAAGACCCTACACGAGGCAAATTGTGGAGACACAGGTGGCACCAACATCTCATGGTCTGGGTGATACACACAGGGGCAGGCAAAAAGCAAGATTGGACGCCAAACAGCCAAGGTGCGCCTGTACAAATAATGAGGTACCAGTGCCCATCCTCAGATGAGTATAACAAGACACACAGGCACTGGCAACTGTGAGTATGAAGAAGGACAATCAGGTCAGGCTGCACAGTGGACACCTGTACAAATTAGCACGTCTATATACATGGTGACAGGGGACAATGGCACAGAGCACAACTTACGCTGTAGACACTGACAGTGGCCACGTTTATGATGACACATACACCACTGAGGAAAAGGTGCCCCAGGGGACAGTAGTGGGCACGCAAATACATGCTACTGAATGGTAATGACAGCAACACACGTCACCATCCCTGCACTATGTGTATCGCACAGTCATGCACATCATGTCACAGGCCACTACATAGGACATGCGCGCTGTAAGGCATGACACATGAGAGACCAACTCCCATGTCTGGAGTCAGCATCAGTGCCAACTGACATGGAACCCACATGCAGTGAACTTGACAGTGCACAGGCAAGGTCCCACAACCTGTTACACACCACCCCCACACATGATGCTACAGACATTGTTCCCGTGGACAAAGCGCCAGCCTACATTACCCTGTGAAGGAGTGACTACACACAGACCAGGGAACACATTGCAAGGAGGGGAAGGGTGGCAGGGGCAAAGCGCTATACTGGGGCAAACAGGATCTGCACAGCACCTTTAAACCCTGCCAGTGGATTCATGCTACTGTGCCCTTACAAATGCCGGTGACACACAACAAACACACATGTACCTACCCCCTTCCGGCTGCTGCATCGCCTGTAAGCGCCTCTCAAGGTCTGGAAAGACCACCGGCAGCACACGCCTGTGGAGGTGGCTCAGACGGCGGCGGCCGCGGTTCTTGTGGCTCTCAGGTGAGTCCCCCAGCAGGAGCCGTGCAATCCTCCGCGTCCAGCACCGGATATCCTGCCAGCGTTTCCTCACCTGGGCCAGGCGCCGCCTCCGACCATCCACACCCCTCACGGCACTGACGGCGGTCAGCCAGATCTGCTCCTTGGCAGTGGCGCCTACCTGTGAGGAGGAACAAGTGACACCACATCAATACACCAGCCACATGTCACAGAGAGACATATGGGTACAAATTAGCTGGTAACAACAAGGCATGTCATGCAGCCAACGCATTGCACCTTTGTCATAGGGACATCATCCCCTGGTGAGGGGAAAAGCACTACGTGCCACAGTGGGTACACAGGTGGAATGATGGCAATGTCACAATCAATGATCTAGGCTCACACTGTGCATCACACCCACCCCTCCTGGCTCAGGGCACTGCTGTGAGGACTCCACACCCACCCCTCCTGTCTCAGGGCAATGCTGGGAGGACTCTGCACACACCCCTCCTGTCTCAGGGCACTGCTGGGAGGACTCTGCACCCACCCCTCCTGTCTCAGGGCACTGCTGGGAGGACTCTGCACCCACCCCTCCTGTCTCAGGGCACTGCTGGGAGTGATGGGCACCCACCCCACCTGTCTCAGGGCACTGCTGTGAGGACTCCACACCCACCCCTCCTGTCTCAGGGCAATGCTGGGAGGATTCTGCACCCACCCCTCCTGTCTCAGGGCACTGCTGGGAGGACTCTGCACCCACCCCTCCTGTCTCAGGGCACTGCTGGGAGACATCAGGCACCCCCCCCCCCTGGGACCCCCCCGACAGTACATGGCATGTGTGTTACACCTGGACGCAATGGCAGAAGTCACAGTCACCACATAGGGACAGTCTGTGGCAGTGGCCTATGCACTCACCTGATAACCTGGTCGCCCATACAGCATGGAGTACTGTGGGAGGATCACATCCAGCAGAGCCATGTTCTCCTCCAGGGTGAATGGCTGTGTCCTCTCCACAGCCCTTGACATGGTTCCAGGGAATCAGTAGCAGCAGCTGGGTCGACGAATGCAAAGATGTGCAGGCAAGTGCTCCCTCATGGGACCTGGCTGCCTTATATGTGCCCTTCTGCCCAGTCTCATGCACAGGAGTACAGAGAGATTGGTCACTCACATTTGCATCCTATGTTTCCACCAATCCCTTCAAACCTAGCAGTCTGTGGGTTCTCTATCGGTTTCATTCTCCTGCATGATGTCAGCCCCACAAAGACATTGCAACAAAGTAGACAAATCCCAACTGACTTCTGCTGTGCACCTTCCAGAACAATTTCGAATTTTGAACTTGGTCTCCATGACAACCAGCATGCATGTAGGCCTTAATACTTGTCCCCTATGTAATTTGGAGCATCACACACAGGTACGGTGCGTGTGGGGGCCCTAGGGCACCCCAAATGCATGGCAACGGCCCGTACATGCATGCCTACGCTTTCCATCACTTTTGGTCTGCACGCGTATGCGTACCCGTAGTGGTACGGACCGAACACTCGCATCTACGCTCACTATCACTATGGGTCTGCACGCGTATGCGTACCCGTAGTGGTACGGACCGTACACTCGCATCTACGCTCACTATCACTATGGGTCTGCACGCGTATGCGTACCCGTAGTGGTACGGACCGTACACTCGCATCTACGCTCACTATCACTACGAGTACGCATACGCGTGCAGACCCATAGTGATAGTGAGCGTAGATGCGAGTGTACGGTCCGTACCACTACGGGTACGCATACGCGTGCAGACCCATAGTGATAGTGAGCGTAGATGCGAGTGTACGGTCCGTACCACTACGGGTACGCATACGCGTGCAGACCCATAGTGATAGTGAGCGTAGATGCGAGTGTACGGTCCGTACCACTACGGGTACGCATACGCGTGCAGACCCATAGTGATAGTGAGCGTAGATGCGAGTGTACGGTCCGTACCACTACGGGTACGCATACGCGTGCAGACCCATAGTGATAGTGAGCGTAGATGCGAGTGTACGGTCCGTACCACTACGGGTACACATACGCGTGCAGACCCATAGTGATAGTGAGCGTAGATGCGAGTGTACGGTCCGTACCACTACGGGTACGCATACGCGTGCAGACCCATAGTGATAGTGAGCGTAGATGCGAGTGTACGGTCTGTACCACTACGGGTACGCATACGCGTGCAGACCCATAGTGATAGTGAGCGTAGATGCGAGTGTACGGTCCGTAACACTACGGGTACGCATACGCGTGCAGACCCATAGTGATAGGGCCGTACACTCGCATCTACGCTCTCTATCACTATGGGTCTGCACGCGTATGCGTACTCGTAGTGGTACGGACCGTACACTCGCATCTACGCTCGCCATCACGATGGGTACACATACGGCAGCACTCCCACAGTGATTTGGGAACATGCACAGGCCCTCTCAGCAGCAGTACGGCGGATTTTACACATCACTGTGGTGATAGGCGACACACATGTCGGAATAGGGCGGACATACTTGTCCATGGATGGACATACTTGTCCAGGAATGGACACCAAGGCATCGTCTGTGCATTACCACATGTGTGGGGCACAGGTGTCACAGGCTGTGATGTGGAACATGCCTCCTGAGTGGAGAAGGCACCAGATGTATGATGAGATGTGTACATGTGTACTGTGTGAGGGTGCAATGTGTGCCAGGCATGCCCTTGACTCCTTTGACATGTGTGCATGTGGGACTGCGCACTTGGGGTGAGCGTCACTGGCATGGCACGGACACCAACACACGGAAGTGTCCCATGATGCCCGGTACAGGGGTCATGACACATGACTCATCACTACCCACAGTGCACAATGTGACTATGCCATATATGTGTCCGGGATTTACATCGGGTTGATGTTGTAGCACCCTCAAAAGCTGCAGCCGTTGCAGCAACCAACATGTGGCTGTGTGTAGATTGTCATTGCACACTGTTCCCAACACCATGCCACATGTGTAATCGGATGTGAGGTGCACATGTATGCAAGGGACACGGAGTAGCGTGACAAGGCCATGTCAGCAAACTCACAAGGAATGTGTGGGGAGTCATGACATGTGCACCTTCATGGCAAGGTGTGTGGGCTGGACTAGTGTAATGTCATGTGACCTGTGGCTCAAGTGTTCCGCTGCCAGTCTCTGCAATCAGCATCACACTTCTGCTGATGTGTGGGTGTATGTCACTCCTGTCTTGCGTCGGGCAGTGCACTTGCACTGGGACACAGCTATTTTCATGGCGTGGCATGGGGAGGTTCTCAATCACCGTGTGTAGCTGGGTCTTGGAAGGAGTGTCACCTTGCATCCATACGTGTCCTGGGCATGTAGCACATGCCTGACTCCCTATGTGGCATGTGTGTATTGCCAGATTTACATGTGCTCAGTAGACATGAGTTGTTCTCGTAGTGCACTCACTCTTCCTTGTCACTTCCAAATTACTGCAGAGCGCCTCCTGTTGCCCGAAGAATTCCAGACTTGGCCACCATGCAGGAGAATGACAGGATCCGGCTCTACCGCTTCACCCAACCGTTGATTCTGGAGCTGACGGCGAGACTGGCACCACACCTGCAACCGCAGCACAGGTATCCTACGGCACTGACACCCCAGCTGAAGGTAATGGCTGCCCTACATTTCCTTGCCACGGGTACCTTCCAATATACCATAGCTCATGTTGGTGGCATGTCCCAGAGCATGTTCAGCGGTGTGCTGCATGATTTCTTGGAGGCCATGTTGATTCACCTGGATGACTTCATCAAGTTCCCAACCCCTGAACAGATGACTGAGGTCAAGCGTGGTTTCTATGCCCTGGGAGGGATGCCCCATGTCATTGGGTCCATAGATGGGACACATGTAGGTTTGGTACCACCACACGCACGGGAGGTGGCGTACCGCAATCGGAAGCACTACCACTCCATCAATGCCCTTGTGGTGTGTCTGTCCAACATGGTGATTTCACATGTCTGTGCTCGTTTTCCAGGATCAGCACACGATGCCTACATCATGAGGCGTAGCGGGATGCCTGATATGATGATGCAGCTGCGCAACGAACGGGCATGTGTTGTTGGTGGGTACAGTCTGTCTGTCCTGTATTCTGTTTGGCCGACCAGCACTACCGCTTCGCCAGTTCTAACGATATCCATGTGCTTTCCATTTAGGGGACGCTGGCTATCCCAACATGCCTTGGCTGCTGACACCTCTCCGCAACCCCATCACGCCGGCCCAGCTCCGCTACAACACCGCCCATGGCCGGACAAGGCGAGTGAAAGAGAGGACGTTTGGCATGCTGAAGAGCCGATTCAGGTGCCTCCACAAGACCGGCGGCGCACTCCCATATGCCCCGGCGAAGGTCTGCAAGATCTTCATGGTCTGCTGCATGCTGCACAACATGGCAGTTGAAAGAGCTGTGCCCCTCATCCTGGATCAAGATGACGAGGACCATCCACCCGTGGAGGACGAAGGGCTTGGCAATGGGGCTAGTGATGTGGAGGATGTGGAGCCGCAAGAGGACATCCGGACTCGGCTCATACGCGACTTCTTTGCTTAGTGGTGAGTACCAGGGTCTGAGTGTGCACGCATTGGTCCCCGTGTGGCATGCGTTGTGATGTGTGTCTCCACCTGCATGTATGGCACGTGGGTCAGAGGTGTGTGTGGGTGTGTCACTGGAGTGATGGTGGCAGTGATGGTAGTATTTCCCCAGGCATAATTGTGACCTAGCATGTTGTCATCCATACATGTGTCGAGTAAATGCACATGCAAGTGGCTGTGCTTTTTGTGGCTGACTTCTTGTGTGTCTCTCTTCCCCAGGTACCTGCGCATGCCGTCTTCTGGTTGCATTGTTGTGGCACTGCTATTCCTCATGGACATGGCATCGTGGGCTGACTCAGCGTTACAGGCACGGACACGTTTGGAAGTCTCCATGGGGTAAGGGATGCATCTGGGGTGTATTGGGTGTGGCAGTTGTTCACGATGTGTGCACACTGCCCCGGTCGGGGTTTGGGTCCTCTGCAGACATGTGGCATCCCCATGGGACACGACATGCAGCTGGGTACACCTGAATAGATGGGCTGCCTGGTTGTCAGTCATCAGTGATGGGATAGTGGATTGTGATGAAGGCATCAATGTGTGTGACACTGCCCTCGGACACATACGGTTAACATTGTCTTGACATGGCGTGGGACTTCCACATCAGCGGATGTATGGTGTATGGCAGTCTCTCCGTGAGCAGCTGTGGGTATTTAGCTGTTATCCGACACTTGTGTGCCAGTTCCATGGCTATCACGCATTTGTGCTGCAGAAGGGGGGTGCCAGTGTTGGAGCCACATGTTACTCCACATGATGTGTTCATGTGTACTTCAAGTTGCCTCTGCAATCCCAAACACATGACTATTAAAGGTGTCCCTATGCCTCCAAGGTGCCTCTTCTCAGTCAATGCTGGTGTGTTGGCACGGTGCATCCTGCATGTCTGGCATGGTATTCCCTGATTGTGGCTATGTGTCAATGTGTCGAGTGGCAAGATGCAAGCTGTGTGTGTGTGCTGAGACTGTGTAATGGGCATGATGTCCATGACTGTGTGGGTATTGTGACATGTGCCATCCCCATGCATCCAACGTTGTCCATGACCCCATTCTCTGCATCCACCGGACTCAAGCTTGCAGGACATGGTTCTGCCACCTGTCTACACGTACCTGGGTGCCCCCCAGGACACGGGCCAGGATCCCTGACCTCTGCGCATGACTGTTGCTGTACTCAATGTGTCTGTCAGCACGGTTGTTCGGCCACCCCCTCAGCTGGTTCTGACCATCACGGGTGTGTATGGTGCTCCATGTCTGTCTTGCCTAGAAAACTGTGACCCATGTGTCCTGTGCCAGACTCAGGCCCCAGGGTGTGGATGGTTGAAGTGAACAGATGACTCAGGCATGTTTAGACTGTACAAGACACATGTTAGGTAATAATGCTACCAGCAGGCATCTACTCTTAATAGTGTGATTTATTATTGGGGGGGGGGGGGCAAAGTGAGGGCCTTTCCGGGATTAGGGAATCCAAAGTTCAGTAGGGGAGTTGGTGTCCTTGCCATTGGAAATCCTCAGAGTCCATGCCACAGTCTTTGTCAACATTGGTCAGCCAGTGACCAGCAGGGCCATGTGGCAGAGAATGTCTCTTGATGCTGTGATGCTGTTGCTCCAGTGGGCCAGGTGCCAGGCCAGGTGTCCTGGGAGATGGTGATGTAGCAGCCACCCTCACGGTCCTTTCCGTGGACGACCCGGCTTCCTGCGGGGAACCTCAGCAGCAGGCCGTGACGACGTCTGGGATGCTCCGTCGGATGTTTCCTCCTCCTCCTCATGATCCCTCCCTGTGGGTGGTGATGTTCTCCGCCTTCTGGCACAGGGAGGGTCGGCCATGGTGTCGGCCATCCGACGGAGTTCAGCGTGAATCCCCTGGGACGCCGTCACTTGCTGAGCCTGTCTGTCCTCCATCCTCCGTTGGTGTAGCTGTAGACAGGCTATTAGCTCCGCATGTTGCTGGGCCTGCTGGACCTTGATCCCCTCGAGGACGGACACAACCTGGGCCATGCCCGTGGTGTCCTGCCGGTATGAGTCCAGGATGTTACGGACATGGGAAAATACCGGATCCCCAGCCAACTGGTCAGGCTCGCGCCTCCGCCGTCCTCCACTCCCACCACCCCTGCCCACTTGCGTCTGGCCTGCACTTGTGGGCACATGGGGTCTCCGGGACCCCTGAGGGGTGGCATTGGCGTTGTCGCCTGCCTCCTCCTGGGTGCCCGGGACACCGTGTCCCTCCTGGCGAGCCTGGCTGCATTGTGGTGTTGGGGCAGGGATCCTGGGTGTCTCCTGGGATGTGGCAGGAGTGGGGGTGGTGGTTGGCACGGTTGTACCTGACGCAGGTGCTGCAGGTGGTTGGACACCAGAGGGGCCAGGTCGGTCGGGGTCGTCCGCAGAGTGGTGAGAGTGGTCGCTGCCGGTGGGATCGGTCTCCTGCAGATCCGGGTCCTGTGAGTGTTCCCCCCCAGTGTTGGGGGGTGCAGCACGACGTTGACCTGTGTGTGAGAGAGACAATGTTAATTTTGATCCATGCAACATCCATGTTTCATCCGTTACAAAGTTGGCACATTTCCTCTTGGAATTAGGATCTGTCTTGCATTCCACTCACAGTGCACTTGTGCATGTGTGTGTCCCTTGGGCACCAATTTGGCCCCTTTAACTATGTGTGGCACAGTCTTACTTGCTGCGTCAAGTGTGACTGCAGTCAGCAGTGGAGTGTGCATGTGTGCCGAGCTATGCATTTGCGCCTTCCTTGTAGCACTGTACATGTGCACATGGAGTGGATCCACACACTCATATGATGCAGGTGGCTGTCCTTGTGCTCGTGTACAGGTTGTAACATGGCCCTGCGTTTTGCCATGATGAAGAGGGGGGGTTCTGGCACTGGCCACCCTTGTCTACATGCACGCAGTCCACCTGCTGACGAGCAGACATTCCCACACACCAAAGGACTGATTTGCTCTCCCTGTGTCTCCCTCCTTCTCTGTCCCCCTCTCCCTCCCTCTCTGTCCCCCTCTCCCTCCCTCTGTGTGTCAGCCTCCTCCCTGTGTCCATCTTCCTGTGTCTCCCTCTCTCTCTGTCCCCCTCTCCCTCCCTCTCTGTCCCCCTCTCCCACCCTCTGTGTCCCCCTCTCCCTCCCTCCGTGTGTCAGCCTCCTCCCTCTGTCCGTCTCCCTCCCTCTCAGTCCCCCTCTCCCTCCCTCTCTGTCCCCCTCTCCCTCCCTCTGTGTCCCCCTCTCCCTCCCTCCGTGTGTCACCCTCTGTCACCTTGGCCCAGCTTCCTGGGCACACACTGTTAGCAGATCTTTGAGTGGCCCTTGGCCTGTTGATGTGAGTTTGTTTCTGATCTCCAGGCACCCATTTTGTCTGCTGTGTGTCTGTGCGCTGCTGCTGTGGTGGTGTGTGCTGCCACTCTTTCACACTGTTGGCTGTTCATTAGCTGCTGGCATGTGCAAACCAGTGCCTTCACCCCCATGTGTTGATGCAAGGCGTCCGCCATTTGCTGGCAAGTCATTCCTGTGTTGGGACACAGTGTTTGTCTGGCTGTGACCTAGGCCATATGGGCAGAGGGCATTGTTGTCTGCTTTGGAGTCGCACTATGTGATTCTTGGTGCCCAGCCTCCCGCCATCCGGGTTACCGTGTCATGTGTTGTTGTCTTCTGTGGCCTGTGACTTGACATTGTCCAGCTGGGTGCATGGGGCATGGTGGCAGCAGTGGCATGTGCCTGCTCATGGAGTGTGGTTGAGTAATGCGATGGCTTGTGGTGGTTGCGTGCCTGTTATTAATTTTGGTTGTGGTTGCAGTTCCCCCCATGTGAGGTGCGTTGTTTGTGTACTCACCCGGGTCTCGGAGTCCTTCTACTCCTTCAACTGCCTCCACCGGCAGTATGGCCATCACCCTCTCCTCCCAGGGATGGTACTGTACGGCTCTGCGGGAGGGCCCTCCTCCGGTGGCGTTGGCCTGGTCGTGTTCCTCCTGCCTCTTGGCTCTGACCCTCCTCCGCAGATCGTACCACCTGTTCTGGCAATCCTGCTTGGTCCTCCTGGTGTCCGCAACAGCATTCACAGCATCGACGATGGTCTGCCACATGGCTGTTTTGGCTGCCTGGCTGGTGCTTCTGACCAATGTTCCAAAGATCTGTGGCTCGACTCTGAGGATTTGATCAACAAGGACCTCCAACTCTCGGTGACTGAACTTTGGATTCTTGGTAGTGGGCATGGTGAGGGGTGTGGGTGGGGATGGTGTGGGTGTGGGGGGGGTGTGGTTGTTGGGGGGGGGGGTGTGGATGGTTGTGTGTGTGTGTGAATGTGATGAGAGGGTGTTTGTGAGGGTGGTCGTGTGAAGGTGTGCAAGTGTAAGGTGTGGTGTAGCTTGTAGTCTGGTTCTGTGGTGTCTGGCAGCAGTGAGTCTGTTGCAAAGGCTCATGGTTTGTGTGTGTGGGCCCTTTTTATTGGTCCATGGGTGGGTGTGGCAGTTTTTGAATTTTGGGTGGGTGTGTTATAAGGAGTGGTGGTGTATTGGGCCTCTGTTTGTTTTTGGCAGTTGCAGGTCAGTGATTGTGTTATTTTAGTGGTTGTTGGCCATGTTTAGTGGCTGTGTGCCTTTCGAATGGTGTATTCTTGTGTTGTTTTATTTTGTCCTGGTTGTGTACGTGCGTTTTGAGCGTGTGTACGGTGTGTACATGGGCCATTTGGTTGTACGATTTTGTCCTTGTGTGTGGCTTTGTAAGACTCGTACATGCGGTTGTGATGTTGGGGCATGGGGTGCGCTCCGTACTTAGGAGGTTGTGTTGGGGGTGCGCCAGGAACGTACTGGGGTGGGGGTACGACTGGAACGTACTGGGGTGTGGGTAGACGGGGCTATGACACGTCCTGGGGTGGGGGTACGACTGGAACGTACTGGGGTGTAGGTACACGGGGGTACGACACGTCCAGGGGTGGGGGTACGACTGGAACGTACTTGGGTGTAGGTACACGGGGGGTACGACACGTACTGGGGTGGGGGGGTGTACATTGACGGTGGTACGACACGTACTGGGGTGGGGGGTGTACATTGACGGTGGTACGACACGTACTGGGGTGGGGGTACGACTGGAACGTACTTGGGTGTAGGTACACGGGGGGTACGACACGTACTGGGGTGGGGGGGTGTACATTGACGGTGGTACGACACGTACTGGGGTGGGGGGTGTACATTGACGGTGGTACGACACGTACTGGGGTGGGGGTACGACTGGAACGTACTTGGGTGTAGGTACACGGGGGGTACGACACGTACTGGGGTGGGGGGTGTACATTGACGGTGGTACGACATGTACTGGGGTGGGGGTACGACTGGAACGTACTTGGGTGTAGGTACACGGGGGGTACGACACGTACTGGGGTGGGGGGTGTACATTGACGGTGGTACGACACGTACTGGGGTGGGGGTACGACTGGAACGTACTTGGGTGTAGGTACACGGGGGGTACGACACGTACTGGGGTGGGGGGGTGTACATTGACGGTGGTACGACACGTACTGGGGTGGGGGGTGTACATTGACGGTGGTACGACACGTACTGGGGTGGGGGTACGACTCGAACGTACTGGGGTGTAGGTTCACGGTGGTACGACACGTCCAGGGGTGGGGGTACGACTGGAACGTACTGGGGTGTAGGTTCACGGTGGTACGACACGTCCAGGGGTGGGGGTGTACATTGACGGTGGTACGACACGTACTGGGGTGGGGGGGTGTACATTGACGGTGGTACGACACGTACTGGGGTGGGGGTACGACTCGAACGTACTGGGGTGTAGGTTCACGGTGGTACGACACGTCCAGGGGTGGGGGTACGACTGGAACGTACTGGGGTGTAGGTTCACGGTGGTACGACACGTCCAGGGGTGGGGGGTGTACATTGACGGTGGTACGACACGTACTGGGGTGGGGGGGTGTACATTGACGGTGGTACGACACGTACTGGGGTGGGGGTACGACTCGAACGTACTGGGGTGTAGGTTCACGGTGGTACGACACGTCCAGGGGTGGGGGTACGACTGGAACGTACTGGGGTGTAGGTACACGGGGGGTACGACACGTCCAGGGGTGGGGGTACGACTGGAACGTACTTGGGTGTAGGTACACGGGGGGTACGACACGTACTGGGGTGGGGGGGTGTACATTGACGGTGGTACGACACGTACAGGGGTGGGGGGTGTACATTGACGGTGGTACGACACGTCCAGGGGTGGGGGTACGACTGGAACGTACTTGGGTGTAGGTACACGGGGGGTACGACACGTACTGGGGTGGGGGGGTGTACATTGACGGTGGTACGACACGTACTGGGGTGGGGGGTGTACATTGACGGTGGTACGACACGTACTGGGGTGGGGGTACGACTCGAACGTACTGGGGTGTAGGTTCACGGTGGTACGACACGTCCAGGGGTGGGGGTACGACTGGAACGTACTGGGGTGTAGGTTCACGGTGGTACGACACGTCCAGGGGTGGGGGGTGTACATTGACGGTGGTACGACACGTACTGGGGTGGGGGGGTGTACATTGACGGTGGTACGACACGTACTGGGGTGGGGGTACGACTCGAACGTACTGGGGTGTAGGTTCACGGTGGTACGACACGTCCAGGGGTGGGGGTACGACTGGAACGTACTGGGGTGTAGGTACACGGGGGGTACGACACGTCCAGGGGTGGGGGTACGACTGGAACGTACTTGGGTGTAGGTACACGGGGGGTACGACACGTACTGGGGTGGGGGGGTGTACATTGACGGTGGTACGACACGTACAGGGGTGGGGGGTGTACATTGACGGTGGTACGACACGTACTGGGGTGGGGGTACGACTGGAACGTACTGGGGTGTACCTAGACGGGTGGGGGTATACATACACGGGGGGTACGTGTCGGACGTACGGGGGCTGGGGGGAGTGTTGGGCGCGTATGCGGGCACATGTCTCCATGGTTGCTATAGGTGTTCGGTGCGGACGGTGTTTTTTCCATACGGTTGTACGCTCGGACGCACGGGATGGATCGTGATTCCTCGGTCGGACTTGGCTTTTCACGTTTGTAAGGTAAATCGTCCGAGGACGTGTCGGACACATTTTCCGACCCGAGGACGTGTGGGGAAATATTCCCAGTGCGGTTCGTATGGACTTTTTACCATGCGAATCGTGATTGCCAGTTCGTACGGCACTTGTACGATTCGTACGGTAAAAAGACCCGATACGAGTCGCACGGGGGAATTTTTTACCGGATTGTGATCGGCACCTATAGCGTTGTTAAATCATTTCGCAGATGGAGGACTAAAGGTGTCACCATCAAAATTGCAGTTTTGCAAAAAGGAAGTACAGTACTTAGGGCATAACATTGAGAAAGGACTGAGAAAAATAACGATAGACAGAATCAGAATCATAAAAGTAATGAGAGCTCCCATAACCCAAAGAGAGGTGAGAATGTTTCTGGGAATGGTTGGATATTGTCGTCAGTGGATCAGCAATTTCTCCTGGATTGCAAAACCTTTGGTACGATTGACGAGAAGTGATGTGAAAGATCCCATTGAGTTGAACAAGGAAGAATTGGCGGCATTTAAACGATTGAAAGATGGTTTGTGTGAAGCACCTGCATTAGGTATGCCTGACTATAAGAAAGAGTTTGAGTTGTATTGCAGTGAGAGAAATAGATGTGCACTCTCTGTGTTGATACAGACGCATGGAAAGATGATGAGACTAATTGCATATTTTTCATCAATGCTCGACCCAGTAGCTGTAGCCTTACCTGGGTGTTTGAAAGCAGTAGCTGCAACATGCCGAAGTTTGGAACAGAGTGAAGGAATTGTGATGGGATATCCATTGAAAGTGTTTGTACCTCATGATGTGGCGATCCTTTTAACAAGGAGTCGTACTCAGTATATGACACATAGTCGGCTGACTAAGTATGAAAAGGTCATATTAGGTGCAACTAATGTAAGCCTTGCGAGGTGTTTGAATGTGAATCCTGCAACATTGTTGCCTGATGCTGAGAATGTGGAAGTAAGAGATGAAGCAGATCATGATTGTTTGGATGTACTCGATTTTTGCACAAAACCACGACCAGATATAAAAGATGTACCTTTGCCAGAAAGTGATTTTGTGATGCTTGTTGATGGGTCCTGTTTGAGAACAGATGAAGGAGTGCTGAGTGCAGCATATGCAGTATGCACAGTCGCAGCAGTGTTGGAAGCATCCTGTCTGAAAGGAGTAAAATCAGCCCAAGTAGCAGAACTAGTGGCCCTAACTAGAGCATGTAAGATCGGGAAAAGTGTGAGAGTGGCTGTGATAACTGACAGCCAGTATGGCTTTGGGGTTGTCCATGACTTTGGCCAACTATGGCTACAAAGAGGTTTCCTAACCTTGAGTGGAACTCCTATTAAGAATGCTGAAGTGGTTGGAAAGTTGCTTGAGGCGATACAGCTGCCTAGACAATTGGCTGTTGTGAAATGTGCTGCTCATAGTCAAGGTGGTGATTACATCACCACGGGAAACAGATATGCAAATGACATGGCACAATATTTTGCACGCAATCAGAATTCTATCAATCGGGCTAAGGAAAAGGGAAACGTTTTCTTGCTCCTTAATGTGTACTAACATTGTGGGAACAGGGGAAGAAGTAAGACAATTGCAGGAAGAGGCAGGAGATGAGGAAATGAAACAGTGGGTAAAAGCAGGATGTGCACCAAGAGAGAAGGATCATGTGTGGGTCTATCGAGATGAAAGACCAGTTATGCCTGATAGCAGGATGTCTACCATGGCACGGATGTATCATGGCCAGGGACATATAGGGAGAGACGCCATGATCAGGTCATTTAAGCAGACCTGGTACAATGCAAAGTTCAGACTTGTAGCAGAGAGTCTTTGTCAGAGATGCCTAATATGTCAGCAATACAATCCTGGGAGAAAGACAGTAGTGAGTCTAGGAACAATAGGCCGAGAAGGAGGGCCTTTTACCAGAATGCAAGTGGATTTCATTGAGATGCCTCCCTGTAACAGATTGAGGTATGTTTTGGTTATGGTCTGTCTATTCTCTAGGTGGGTGGAAGCATTTCCAACAAGAAGAAATGATGGGATGACAGTGGCAAAGCTACTTTTGAGAGAGTTCATCCCTAGGTTTGGGTTCCCAGTGACAATTGAATCAGACTGAGGAGGACATTTCCATAATGAAATCGTAAATTTGATTTGTGAAGCATTGAATGTACAACAGAAACTACATTGTGCCTATCGACCAGAGGCTTCTGGTGTGGTTGAACAAATGAATGGTACTATCAAAAATAGAATAGGGAAAATGTGTTTAGCCACAGGTATGAAATGGCCTGATGTCTTGCCTCTGGTACTCATGACTATTAGATCAATTCCAGATAGAAATACAGGGTTAATCCCTCATGAAATAATTATGGGACGCGCCATGCGACACGTGTTTATACCAGTCAACAAGCTGATGACTATAACTGATGACATGGTGTTGGAATACTGTAAAAACCTGGCTGGCGCAGTTCATTCTGTGTTTCATCAGGTTGGAGCGGATGCCACCACCCTTGATAAGAAGCCAGCCCATGATCTGAGCCCAGGAGACTGGGTAAGGATAAAAGTCCACAGAAGATGAAATTGTTTGGTTTCAAGGTGGGAAAAACCAAGACAAGTCATTCTGACCACGACAACAGCTGTGAAGTGTGCTGGACTGAAAAACTGGACCCATGCAAGTCATATCTTGAGGATATCAAATCCAGTGGACAGCACAGAAAAGGAATATTTCGATGAATCAGAATCAAGTACTGAGTCATATGACAAAGAGTCAAAAACACGAGAAAACTCTGAAAGGGGGGAAACAGAACCAAGTCTAACTTTAGTCCCCAGAAGTAGCTCTCTGAGAAGAAGATTGCAGATTTCTGATAGCAGTTCAGATTCTGAAAACGAACAAGGGACACAAGGTTCTAGAAAAGAACATAGAAAGAAGAGAGAAAAAGACAATGAAGAAACAATAAAAGAAATTTGTGAAAAGGAAGTACCAGATGAGAGATGGAGAGAAATTCCACCTGAAATAACCAGTTTAAGTGAACAAGGGACAGGCACAGAGAGAGAGGGACAGATTTCTGCGGAAGACCCCCGAGGAGGTGTAAGGAACACCAACATCCAGTTAGGTGAAGGGACAAGTAGTCAGCAGGAAGATTGCGTGTCGGAGACTCGAGGAGGGACAGAAGTAGGGAAAACAAAACAAGTGGTGGAAAAGGAAACTGTTGAAAAGAAAAAGCAAGTTGAGACAGAGTTTGAAGAAAGCGAAAATGAAATACCTGAAGGTCGAGTTCTGAGAAAGAGAGCTTGGCGACAAAGGAAGTAAGTTGAAAAGAGCTGCAAAAGACGACGTGTGGCCAAACAAAATAAAGAAATTGAGAGATCGGCTGACACGAGTGAATTCACCAAGGGCTGAACAGGTGAATGAAGTGACCAGTCGGGAAAAATCGATAGGAGAAGAAACGATTGTGAATAAAGAAAGTAGAAGAACAAGGAAACCTAGCCAGAAGTATAAGTCACCGGAATGGACGTACGTGGCTCTGCCTGAAAAAGGAGAAGAGGCAGATAGTCAAGGAAATCCAGAGGAGACTGTACTGAGAGTGGTTGAAGAAGAGGAAGAATCAGAAATCCTGAGAATTCTCTTGTCCGACATTGGGGAAGAAGAAACGGAAGTTCAGGAAATTCTGTATTTGGATGACAAGAGGAAAGTGAAAAACGATGAGATGCCAAACTGAATAGATCCAAAAAGCTGTTGATGAAGAAATAATAAAATAAGTCAAAAGATAGAAACTGGTAGAACCAAGTAGGTGCTTAGAGCCGTGGGTTAGAAAACTAATTGTGAAGTAGAAGAGGCTAAGTCAAAAGACACAGTCTATTTTAGCAAAGATGACTAACATAGATAGTAGCAAAGGTAGATGTACATTCATGAAGAGATGGTGTAAAATGTGTTGTTGTTGTACAGGATTATTAATGCTTCTATGGAGCATACTTGCTCTTCTGATTTCTTTTAAGGCTACTATAGACACATTAGAAGGACATAGTGAGAATAAAACTAATATAGGCAAGATTCAAAGAGTAGTTCTGACTAGAATAGATAACAATTATTTACATAAAGACAGGTCTATAACTGATTTTTCTAATAATGTGTTTTCAAAATTATTGTATGAATACATAAAGACAATGGATATAAGGGACTGCTACGTATGCATGCAGTTACCTGCCTCTGTTTCAGAAGGAGTGACTTATCACCTTCCAGCAACATATGGAATAACATGTAGTGTAATAGCTAGTTTATTTTATCAGACGGGAAAATTAGAATATTATTTTTCAGATGTAGATAACATTTTTGCGCAAGTACCTGCTATTAATAAACTAAACAAAGTAAAACCTGCTAAGGTATTAGGTGAATTTTTCTTAGAAACTAAAGAACTAACATTAGAATATATATTTAGAAACAATTTGACTTGCAGTTTGAAGAAAGAGGACAAGACATTCTTAGACATGGTCGAAGAAAGGAGTCTGAAAATGCAAAGAAAGGCATCTGAAGGAAAGGTGGAGAAAACAGTCTGGGATGTAGAAATGGAAAAACACTTAAAGGGTGAAGCTAGTCCAACTATGGCTTTAGATTGGCCTCAGAAAGGGAAATTGTGTATTAGAAGGAATCAAACTGTATATGATTATTATTTTTTAGGTAAGAGTGAGTGCCATGATACATACCGAATCATGGGTGGATGGGGATTTAAAGGTGGAAGAGATCCAGTTTTCCCTGGATTATATTTTATCTGTGGGAACAGGGCATATTATCGTTTGCCAGACCATTGGTATGGCACATGTTACGTAGGCCTGGTTTTTCCAAAAATCTTTCACATGGATAGAGGAGAAGTTGGTGTACATAGTTTAGGTAAACATTTAGTACGTAGTAAGAGAGAGTCTTGGACAGAAATTGTGGGTGATATTTTTGGAGCATTGATACCAGCAGTGGGAATATCTCTGAATGCTAACAAGATTAGAAAATGATCAACAGTAGTGGATCGCTTGTCAACAAGCACCGCTGGAGGATTCTTATTGGTAAACACTGAAATGGTTGCCATGCGTGTTATGGTGATGCAAAATCGACTTGCCCTTGACATACTATTGGCAAAAGAGGGTGGAGTCTGTGGAATGCTGAAAGTTCAACATTGTTGTACTTACATTCCTGATGAAAGTAAAGATCTGAAAATTTACATTAGAAACATTACAGAATTGCATGACGAAATTGCACCACTGGAAGTTGAAGGTGTTTGGGAAAAGATTGGAAAGAAAATAACGGCTATTAAAAATTCCTTAGTTAAGCTAGGTAGTACATTTATAGGCAAAATATTGTTTCCACTAACATGTGTAATTTTCATAATATTAGTGATAAGGTTAGGTTGTATTTGTTTTAAAAATAATAAAACTAAGAAAAGATTAAAAAGAGAAAAAATGAGGAGAAAAGACAAGGAACAGGAAAGAGAATTTGAAGAGATAGAATTGGAAGAGTGGAAGGAGAGCATGTATAAATCAGCAAAAAGAGAAGAATTAGGGGAAACTGAATTATGAGTAAGAGCAAGAACACATTTCAAAAATGTCCGTAAAGGAAAACACAACATTTTAATAAGTGTGGTGATAAAAATCACCAAAGGGGGGATTGCTGGAGCGGGTAATGAAAAATGTTGTATACCCTCCCCATTTGCATGTTTATCCTAATTAGAATAATTAATTATAACCGTATTGATTGTTTGAAGTGATTTAATAAATCAACCTTATTAATATATGAATTACACGTGGGATCTGCGTTTGCATGGCCTAATTAATACGTAAACTAAATTATGTACGCATACTAATAGTAGAAAATTAGGATATTGCATGATATATGTTGCTTTGGTGATGTATTTGTGATTCGTGCTTTATTAAGGGAGTATAAACCGCTTTGAATGTTGCTATCATGCTAGATAAATACACACACATGGGTATTAGCGAGGGAATAACATTCTATTAGCCATTTTTATGTATTAATTACATTTTGTGTTTGTTTTGCTTAAGTTGACCATTTGGGCCTGCCACAAAATGGCCGCCTCTTACACTCGACGTGACAGACACCACTCCACGAGGTCTTGGGTGAAGTGCGCCTGTGCCAACGCCAGCAACAGTGGCCTCGTCTTGACCCTAGCCAGACTGTACCCATCAAGGTCATCCTGGGAAAGCTTCCAGGACCCCGGGAACAATAGACTGTCTTTAAAAACCAGAACCAGCAAGTGTGATGACACCATGGACTAAACCTTATGAGAACTTTGTAGGAAGACCCCTGATTAGCTAATCAGAACAGACTAAAATTCATTCTTGTTACATTTTGACATTGAAATCACTATAAATTATGGTAGAATAGTGAGGTTTAGGACCGAGCTCTTTGTTTCCCTGACTTTATGCTGACGGAAAGGACAGTGACGCTGCAGGACAGCTGTTTCCTTGAATCTTTGATAGACTGAATTGCTGCCCAATTTCCTGATGAACTGAACTTTCTAATTAAATGGGCATAGATTGACGGGTACGCGCTGATGGTCTCAACCCAATCTATGGGACTGTAGCGTGCTGCAGGACAACCTCATTGACTTAGAGGACGACAATTAGCCAGAATAGGTAAATATGGTAATTTGCGGTTTGAATAACATTTTCTTTCAGATTTGCATTAATTGAGATAAAGCTTGATATTAATCATTTACAAATGAGTTGTGTTGTTTATTCATGACAAATGTTAAAACTTAAAGTCAAGAGAGGGAATTAGAAGGTCACCTAAACACGCAACTAACACAGATCCATCGCGTCACATGGAAGGGATATTTAGAAGGTTTGTTATAGGATGTGTTAAAGAATAGTTATGTAATATTATTGTTTCCTAGGTTATAAGGTATTCCTTTCATGTCAGCGTTTGGAACAATCATCTCCTGAGAAAGACAGACCAATGATGAGTGAATGTTGGTGTTATGGGCCCCACCAGTGAATGTATTGATTGAATGTGTTAGGGAGATCTTTGGTTTGTAACGGAGAGAGGGATTTTGGATTCCACGCTGCATCACACCAAAAAGTGTGATATAAGATGAACCGGGCGTGAAATATAATATGCAATACATTGTGCGCAATGACAGATACATTGGAGAGCGCGAGATAGCATAGGCACTAGCGCGTGCTATGCGATATGCGCCTTGGAGTGTAATATGCACAGGGCAGTGTTGTGTAACCTAACTAGTCTCTAAAGTTGTAAAATAAAATATGTGCTGGGGAGTGTAACGTTGCATATGCACTGTGACAAAGATATGGATCCTAGATTGTAATATGTATGGCATAGCGCTGTGCGTTATAACATAGGCATCGAGGAAGGCACGTTAGATGGGGCAATATAACCCGTGCGAAGGCAAGTGTGGCATGACATATTCACGGGGTGGTGTTACAGTGCACATGGGCTACAGAGTGTCATAGCATACGCACTAGCTGGTGGAATACAACACAGAGGTGTGTGGCACTCGGTGGGCACTGGTGGGTGTAACACAGCATTGGGCTCAGCCAGGAGCACGCTGTGACTCTCAAGTGAGGTTTGTCTCCTTTCCAGAGAGTAAAATAAAAAGTATTACACATCCGGCGGTGGATGTGTGTTTTATTAACCGTGAGGGGGGTTTATTTCATAGTTTGGTCGAATTTTTGTTTAATCCCCTTTGAATGGCTTGGCGTGCGTGTGTATTAAATGTGCCCGTCAATAGCTACCCATGTTTGTATAAATAAACGACAAGGGTGTTTACTTGGAGAGTACCCACCGGCGGGGGCACCAGGATTAGGCACGGTAGGGCGTCAGACACGTCAGAGCTTCACTAGCGGTGTAAATACATTCCACGTGGATTCATTGTATGCATAGTCGCCTTTTAATGAATATCACGCAAATCGTCATGGTGATAGGTACATACGGTTTGTCCAGCATGTCCTAGGTGTTTCTATAAATATATATTTTTTTTAAATATTAGAAAACAAAGGCCAGCCCCGGGGGATGGGGTCCCCGGGGCCATAAGTGGCCTGAGGAGGGGGGCAACGCAGCCCCCTACTAAAGAATTTAAAAAAAAAAAAAGGCCATGACCCGGGGGTTGGGGTCCCCTGGGCCGGTTAAGGCCTTGGGAGGGCCAAATTTATTTTTTTCAACAAAAAAATTAGGGTGCAGGCCCTGGGGGATGGGGTCCCCAGGGCCAATAAATTAGAAAAAGAAGGGGGGCCACACAGCCCTCCTTCTTAAAAAAATAAAATAAATAAAAGACCGGCATCGCGTCGGAGGCCACGCCCCCTCCTTGCAGCACCCTGCAAATGCGCCCCCTGGCCATTTGTAAGTTGGGGAATTAATTCCCCTTCAATACTGAGGGTCCCTGAGGGCCAACTAGCCCAACAGGTATCTCCAGTATGCCAGGGAGCTGGGTTGCTGACAGGTGTTCTGAGGCCACGCCCCTTTTTACACCTCTATGCAACGCAGCTCTGTGGCGCTTACTGGAGCTACCTAGTGGGCTAGTTTGACCCTAGGGACCCTTAGGATTCAAGGGGACTTAATCTCTCAACTTAGAACGGCCACAGGGCGCGTTTAGACAGTGGTGAAGGGAGGGGAGGGGGCCTGAGGTGACATGTGCAAACACGCCCTGTGGCGCATTTTAAGTTGGGGAAATAATTCCCTTTCAATCCTGAGGGACCCTGGGGGCCAACTAGCCCACCAGGTGCTTCCAGTAAGTGCCACTGCTCTGCGTTGCAGAGAGGTGGTGCAGGCCGTGCCCCTTTTTACACCTCTCTGCAATGGCGCTTACTGGACGTACCTAGTGGGCTATTTTGCCCCTAGGGACCATCAGGATTCAAGGGGACTTAATCTCCCAACTTAAAAAACGGCCACAGGGCGTGTTTACACAGTGGGGAAGGGAGGGGACGGGGCCTGAGGTGACGTGTGCAAACACGCCCTGTGGCGTGTTTTAAGAGGTCGTTTTAATCCCCTGTCCTATTATATACTAGGGGCTTACAGAGGAGGTCATGCTAATCACAGGGGGACCCCAACGCATATTGTTCCCTAGTGTGTGTAGGTGTTTTCACTGTATTCTGAGTGTCTTTTAACATAGCACTGGCTCTAGGACCGGTTAGTCAGACTCAGTTACCACCAGTATCCGTCTGAAAAAGTTGAGGGTACAGGATGTTTTTGCAACAAGGCTTCTTTCTGCTCTTCTGTTTGTTCTTTATGCACGTTATCCTTCTTCCTGCACTTTTCTTGGTCTTTGAGGACTTCTGTTGCTTCTTTCTGCATTTCTTTTTTTTCTTTCTGTGCGTTTTTTCTTCTTTCTTCACATGTCCTATCTCTGTAGGCATAGTTAGAAATTAGCATTTAAAAAACCTTTGAAATTCACTGAAAAAACCATAGGTTTCAGGCACGTTATAGTTAGGAATTAGCATTTAAAAAACCTTAGAAATTCACTGAAAAAAACATAGGTTTCAGGGGCGTTATAGTTAGCTGGACTTTTCACTCGTACAAAACCATTGAAATTTCCCCATTATAGTTAGTCCAGCTAACTATAACTCGCGCGCCCGCAATGTACTGCTGATGACGTCACATATTACATCACTCATGACATGGTCAGTGACATCACTCATGACATCACTGATGACATCTCAAATGACATCACTGATGACATCATCCTTGTGATAGAGTGGCAGACCTCCTCTCCCCCTAATATAACCTTTGATACACACATTCAAAAAGAGAAACTGAAATTTTCAAAACAATGGACATACCAATACCAGTTACAACAACCTATTCAGTAATTCTAAGATCCACATACACATCCACTCATTCACCAACAGTCCTATACAGTCACTCATACATGTACTCACACACCTATACATCCTGTTACACAACACCACTCATCCATAGAGTTACTCACACACAGTCACTCATGCTAATAAAGAATCAAACATCCATTTACTTGCATATACAGTTATACACACACCACCACACTCACTTTTACAGAAACTTAAACATACTTAGTATTTTAAACAATCACTTATAGAAACACATACTTATTCATACAGGAACTCTTCCAATTTCTCACTCTCACATATACTCACTTATATACACCAATAGTCACATATACTAGTTTAAAACATATGTAGTTACTCATAAAGACACTGTTGAGACAGTCATTCACTCACTAACACACCCATGCACACACTCATCCACCCATACAGTCCTGCACACATGCTGTCTTCAACACATGCAAACAGTGAGTCACTCACTCATGCACCTATGCACTACGTAATACCCCCCACCGAACCATACAGACACTCAGACACTCATACTGACACTCAAAAAACCAACTAATAACCTATATAGACACTCATGTAACTACTCACCACCCCATGCAGCCACTTACACACAAAGTGAGAGACTGATACAGATATTTACATATTTAAACATTACTCACTAAGCCATGTATTCAATAAGATACACTTAATCAGTCAGTTATACAATCAATTTTTCAAAAACAAATCATCCATTTAGACACTTATATACCCAGTTATTCTTCCATCGACCTTGAGATATACATATATAAAACATATGCAATTTTCAGAAAAACATATATTCACTGGATGATGTCATCAGTGATGTCATCATTGATGTCATTTGAGATGGCATCAGTGATGTCATGAGTGATGTAATATGTGACGTCATCAGCAGTGCATTGTGGGCGCGCGAGTTATAGTTAGCTGAACTAACTAGAACGGGGGAATTTCAATGGTTTTGTACGAGTGAAAAGTCCAGCTAACTATAACGCCCCTGAAACCTATGGTTTTTTCAGTGAATATATATATATATATATATATATATGTACCATTAGTCTTTATTCGATTTAACAAAATCATGAAAGACACAAACACAAATCAAAAAACATTACATATAAAAACACATTAAAATCGTTAAGTTCATCAATAAATAAGCTAAAATGAATTCTAAAAGAGCATTAAACTAATCAGACTAACAGCAATTCTAACAATGTATGATTAAAAAACCCCCTGGGCTGCAGCATTGTAAAAACATTTTACAGAATTTGGCACTAGGCAACAGCGATGGTGATAGCTTAAGAGGGAATTATCTGTGATTTGCTAGAGGCTTTCGCCCTTAGGTTCCACCACCAACCCAGAAATTTTGCTAATGGGATAGAAATGGTTGGGGAAGTGCTGGTACATAAAATTCTTAAAGCAATGGCACTGCTCGTGGTACCCAAATTCCTACATAATGGGGACAACCACACTCGCCTTGGAACAGCAAGTGCTGGACAGACAAACAGTAGATGGGCGATAGATTCAACATGCACCCCACAAACTGGACAGATCTCTTCGTTTGCACTAGACCATCTGCCTGTAAGAGACTTAATTGGAAGAGAACCTGCTCGCAACTGAAAATACAGCTTCCTGTCTCTAGGCTTTGTGATCAGGTCCCAATAGGGTTCAAAGGCGGGTATAAACTTCGCCTCCAGATAACGACCAGCCATCCCATTAGGATTTACCCGGTTCCACACCTGGTGGTTAACCCACTCCCAATAAATAGCTTTCATAACTTTCTTTGGGGGGAACTGCACAGTTGTTGGTTCACTCCATAGTCCCGCCATGCCCAAGGCTGTTAAGGTCTGACGGAGCTGTTTCAGCCATTCGATTTTATGAAAGACATCTAGTTCTATGACATCAATAATCCCTTTAGCATACGAAGAGAGCTCGGGAGTAGTCCAAAGCCTTCGCCAGTATAAAATTGGACGTAATCTGGCGATATCTGCAACGGCATTCCTGCCAAGCTCGTACCTTACAGGGACCATTGGTGAACTCTGCGGGAGGCTTGTTACGCTACGGAGAAAGGAATTTTCTGCTGTTGTTAGGGGAGCCAGCCGACTAAACCCCCATAATTCTGCCCCGTACAAAGCTGAACCCAGTGCCTTTGCCTCATAAACTTGGAGTACAGGTTTAACGGGCTTGGTGAAAGACTTCTTGTGTTCTTTTGTCAGGGTTCCCGAGATTTGTCTAAGCTTCAGGGCAGCGACCTCAATGTGCTTATCCCACTTGCCGGTACTAGTTATGTGTATACCCAAGTAGACAAAGTTGGAAACCATTTCTATTTGTTGCCCATCCAAAAAAAACTTACTCACTCTACGATTTGGATGCGGATTAAAGGCCATGAGTTTGGTCTTGGTCACGTTTACCTCCAAACCATGGCCAAGACAAAACTCCTCAAAGACTTTTAATGCTCTTTGCAACCCACTTGGAGTTTTTGATACGATTAGCGTATCATCCGCAAACATTAATATCGGAGTAGTAACTCCAGCAAGTTTTGGGGCATCAATAGTGGCGTTAAGCATAGCTTGGGCAATCCCATTGATATACAAGGAAAAGAGGGTTGGAGCCATGGTGCAGCCTTGCCTCACACCCCGCTCGACCGGAAACTCTGGAGTGACTTCACCTGCTCCACCCCACTGGATCCTTGCAAAATTAGACTCATGGAGCCTCCTTATCATTGTCAAAATTTCTACCGGGAGTCCTAATTTATTGAGCACAGCCCATAGCCGATGACGGGGGACAAGGTCAAAGGCAGCTCTCAGATCCACAAATGCTACATAGAGACTGCTTTTCCCCAGGGTGACCACTTTCCAGTGGAGTTGCACAAATCTAAAGACCTGATCCAATGTGCTGGTTGCCTTACGAAAACCAGCTTGAAGGTCAGAGAGAACCATATTATCGTCAGCCCATGCTAACACCTGGTTCAATAACATCCTCCCAATAACCTTCTGGATTGTGTCAATTAGACTGATTGGTCTGTAGTTTCCAGGGAGGGTTCTGTCACCCTTTTTAAACACAGGAATTATGACAGCCCCCCCCCCAGGATTTAGGAACTGGCGCACCAACAGCAATTGCATTTGCCAAAAGGGTAATGTATTCGCTCCAGGGTTTTTTGTTACCAAGGAAAAGATCAGATGGTATCCCATCGAGACCTGGAGCGCGCCCAGCTGCTACGGATCCCAGGGCCCAGGGCCAATAGAGTGTCTTTGGTGCAAAAAGGGCCACTAGGGAAAAAAACAAGGGATATTTCCCCTGTGGGGTTTGACTGGGGGTCACATGCATATATATATATATATATATATACACACACACACAAATAGTTTAAAATAAACAAATAATATTGTGCATGTTTAAACAATATTAAAAATAGTATTTAAGTCTGAGAATAATAGATATACTATTCACATTTACTATTCCCACTCCATTCTATGCAACAGTAGGGAAAGTGTTGGACTTCAAAGGGGGTATATTTACTATTCCCACCCCAGTCTTTTCAACAGCCTATTGGAATTTCTTAGTGGGTAAGTGGCATGTTCTACCAATTTTGGTTCCCTGTCACTTCAATTCCTGTCATGCAAACCTGTTCCCAAAATTCAAGGTTTACCTCAATGAGATCACACCTCCTATTGCGAAAAGCTTATATATCAAATTCCACTTTGGCAATTTGCTTTTGGGGGACTTTACTAGCAACTGAATGCTAGATCCCTCTTCGACCACTGATGGCAAACTATGTGGGCACAAATGTGAGGATATCAATTTTTGTGCCCATTCTATCATCACTTGTGTTGCAAATGGATTCACCCCTCGTGTCTCACTACATTCTCCACCAGCTGATGTCTTCTTGCGTCTTGGTTCATACAATCGAGGCATCTTTCAATAGATCTGAAGAGTTTATCTTAAACTCCTGGGTTTTATTTGATTTCCGCACACATCTCGATCAGTACATATGTAATGACAAGTATCTTGCGGATTCTGTATTTACATCTATGAACATCATTGATGCAAAAAGTATTGGTTAGTTAATGTAAGTTTTCTTCTTCCTATCACTTCTATTTTGTTCTCATTTATTTTACATCCTATTCCTCCCCCATCCACTAGTCGATTGGCCGTTTAACCTGATGAGACCCTAGATTCACCATCTATATCAGCAGCGGTCTGTGCAGATAAGAGCGGTGGGGCTGCGTGGGGGTTATTTTGACAGACGACGAGGGAAAATTAATGATGTATTTAATTTTTCCTTGTGTTCATCTGTCGAATACCCCCCAACCGGGCCGCACCGCTGTTTCCTGCACGGACCGCTGCTGGACTATAGAACCCTTAATTGGTGTTTGGTCCTTTTCCAAGCATTTCTCAAGCTTTTAGATCCAACAATACATTTATTAGAGCACATAGCGGACACAGAATTGAGGTTTTTGTCCTCCTCTCCTGCCTTTCCTACTTGAGCATTAACCTATTCAGTCACCATGTATCTGATTCTGGGTGTGTAACCCATTAATAATGTTGTTTTTTTTGGCTTATCTTGTTTATCTATTATCTGCATAAACTGGGGTGCTAATTTTACATCTAATTTTTTTTTAACCTTTGTGTGCCCACGCTGGAGCGGGCTTCATTCAACTGTGTATGGTTAGATCCATGATGATATGTCGCTATGCTCTTACTCAAATGTTTGGTCTTTCTCCTTATTGCACTTTATTCTATAATTTCTGACTCCTGTTTAGTGCAATACCTATTGAACTATGACTGCTGCTAAATCTGTTTTGTTTTATCCTGTACTTCTGTGGCCTCAGGAGCAAAATAAAGTATTTACTACTAGTAATGTAAATTAGATACATTTAGGAGTATATACACAAGTATATACTTATATAAACATACACAAACAATATATATATATATATATATATATATATATATATATATATATATATATATATATATATATATATTATTTTTTTTATTTACTAATATAAAAAGCACATATATTTAAATATATGCTGCCCACTGCGTGCCTGTCAACCGGAGTCCATCGCAGCAGCGGTGCACCTTGAGGCGAGGCAGTCCACAAGTTTTGAACTCACAATTCCACTGACCCTTTCAGTCAGGCGCGCAACACCCATTGGGCTCACCGGGCTTCAGCCCCCCCCCCCCCACCCCACCCCGTCATGTGTGTCAGCCCGGCCGAGACAGCCTCGCGGGCTGGCGTCAGTCTAATTGCAGTCGGACCCGAGCACTTCACAGGTCTTTAATCGACCATTTACTCGTTAATGAGGCTTTTGTTGTGTTTTCACCCCTTCTTACAGCCACTCTGCCTAAGGCTGGAAGACTTAGCCCCCCCTGAAATCTTTTTCAGCCCCCCGAAATTTGGCTCTAGTTGCCCGCCTGCTTTCAGTAGACAAAACACCTGCACTCCAATAGCGTGTTGCGATTTAGTTGTTTATTAGCATAGTATGTGGCCGAGATTAACGAATTCAAACACAGAACCGCAGGTGAAAGGAATATTAACAGTGCAAATTACATGGGCGGCAAGAAAAAATGTACATAAATTGTGGTATCGCTCAGGACACCAAAGGAAACAAGTTGATGGCAGTCCTGCCGTGAAGCCTGTACCACCGCGGAGAAGCAGGTCCGTGGCTGAGATCATTGAAGTAAGCATGGAACGGCAGGGCCAAAGAATATTGACTGTGCAAATAATATGGGCGGCCCGCTGGGGGGGCAAGAAAAAGTGTAAATAAATTGTGAGATTACAACAACCGCAGGGAAAATGAAGACGGCACGAACTACTAATTCCAGCATGCATTGCTTAATTTGTTAAACACACTAGGGGGCAATAAAGGGCATTTGTTTAACAAATTAGTATTCTGCAGTAATCACAAAGATAATTATGTGATCAAGTACTTTGGCAGTCTGAAACGCGCTAGGCAAGAGGAAACATTGCCGACACACCTGCCGGTTTTGCCATAACATTGGAGGTGGCCAGCTGAGGAGTGCGTCTTCGTTTTAGGACACAAAGGGAAACATGTTGACGGAAGTCCTGCCGTGAAATCTGCACCATTGCAGAGAAGCGGGTCCGTGGCCGAGATTATTGAAGTAAAGCACGTAAGGGCAGGGTAAAAGAATAGTGGCTGTGCAAATTATATGGGCGGCCCGGAAAGGGGGGGGGCAATCAAAGGCATTTGTTTTACGCCTCCCCGGCGTGCTGTCACCATGGTCCCCTGCCGGTCGACTACTCTCCAGTAGCCCTGTTCATACCGAGTCTTGAACTTTCCTCCGGGTCGCCGCTCTCTTAGAACCACCATATCCCCAGCGTGGATCTCCCTGGGCACCGCCCTTCGCGCTTTGCTGACTTTGTCGTTGCGCTCCTGGCACCTCCGGAATGCACTCTCCGCGTCGAACGGCGGGGCTGTCCAGCCTGGGGCGACTGGTAGTCCGTCTCGGCGAGCCCCTTTGAACATCAGGGCCCAAGGTGCTTGACGAGTGGAGCAGTGGGGAGTGCTGCGGAACTCCCCCAGAAACCACTGCAGTTCTTGTTCTGGGCCTGATTGTTCAGATACGGCGATGCGCAGTATTTTGTTGATGGTGCGCATGAGCCTCTCTACCTCTCCATTGGCCTGTGGCCACTGTGGGGTGATGCGCCGATGGCGGATGCCATGTGACTTTAGGAGCTCTCCGAACTCGTGTCCTTGAAATGGGGGCCCGTTGTCACTCCGCAGTTCCTCGGGGCACCCGAACATCCCAAATACTTTTTCCAGGGCGGGGCCCACGTGCGCGAAGGCTGTGGACGGCAACGCCTCAGCTAGTGGGTACTTCGAGTAGCTGTCAATGATCACTAGCATGACTCGTCCGTCAGGTAGGCTCCCGAAGTCCACACTGATTTTCTCCCACGGGCCTCTCCCATGCTCCTCGGTGATGATAGGAGCCGGCGGTTGGGCCCCGCTGGTCAACTGGCATGACTGGCAGCTGCGAACCGCGTCGTCTACGTAGGTGTCCATGCTCGGGAACCATACTTTCTCCCTCATTCGAGCCTTCATCCTCTCCGTTCCCTGGTGCCCTTTGTGCGCCAGTTGCGTGGCCCTGTTCCTGAGGGCGGCCGGGATGACGACTCTGGAGCCTCCTATGACGAGCCCCCCTCTAGTCACACTTAGTTCATGACGCACTCTCCACATGTGTTGGAGGTTGCCTCTCCCTTCCTGAGACCATGAGTTCGCTGCCTGGAGAAAATGCTGCCAGGTTCCCGCGAGTATGGTGTCCTTGACCTTGATTAGCAAGATTGGTCTTGTTCGGCTGCCTCCAAGATTTCTTCTAGCATTAAGGCCCGGGGGCACGCCAGAGCAGGTACCATGTCTAGATGACCTTCAGCCTCCTCTTCCCCATCTATCGGTATCGGTTTGCTATGGGTCTTGGGGTGTCGGGATAGAAAGTCTGTGGGGTTTTTGGCCCCTGGCCTGTATACCAGAGTGAGGTGGTACTGTTGAAGGTTGATGGCCCATCGTTCTCTTCGTGGGGGAGGATGTGGCGCCGTTCCTCGGAAGAGTGGCACTAGCGGCTGGTGGTCCGTCACCACCGTGAAGGGGTGTCCGCACACGTACAGATGAAAGTGACGGCAGCTCCAACGAATCGCTAGTGCCTCGTGCTCAATTTGGGAATAGCGCTTCTCCGTGTCCGTGAGGGCTTTGCTGGCGTATGCCAGGGCTGCCCACTGCCCCGGTTCCTGCTCTTGCATTAGGACCGCTCCTAGCCCTACCGAACTCGCATCTACTAGGACTTCAGTCTTCTTGCTCGGGTCAAAGTAGACCAGTGTGGTCTGATCCAATAGAGCTTTCTTGATTGCCTCAAACGCTTCCTCTTCTGTATCTGTCCACCGCCACATTACATCGGTTTTGGTGAGGTGCCTGAGAGGTTCGGCTAGAGTGGCCAAATTCGGGATGAACTGCCCACAGTAAGTGGCCATCCCCAGGAAGCTGCGGACCTCTGCCACTGACGTCGGAGCTGCGGCCGCTTTGATGGCATGGGACTTCCGGGGATCCACTTGGATGCCTTCTCTGGTGAAGACGTAGCGGAAGAATTCGATGGTTTGTCGAAATAGCTTGCACTTCTCCCGGTGCAGAGTGACACCATGTTCTTGCAGCCGTGATAGTGTGGCTCGGACGTGCCTGTAGAGTTCTTCCACCGTCTTGGAGTATATGAGGATGTCGTCACTCACGTTTAAGACACCAGGTAGCCCGAGCAGGATATCCTTGATGGTATTTTGGAAGATCTCTGCTGCAGAGGAGATCCCGAAGTTCAGGCGTTTGTATCGCCTTAGTCCTAGGTGCGTACTGAACGTAGTAATATATCAGCTTTCCTTTGCTAGGGTGAGCTGGTGGTATCCCGCGTTCAAGTCTAGTTTGGAGAACCACCGAGCTCCGTTTAGATCAGACACAATGTCATCCATAGTCGGTGTGATGTGCCTCTCGCGCTTGATGGCTTTGTTCGGAAGCCGCATGTCTATGCACAAACGGATTTTCCCCGGTTGACGTGGTTTCTCCGCTATCACCATGGGTGATACCCACGGTGTGGGCCCGGTCACCTTCTCAATCACTCCTTGCTCCTCCAATCTCTGGAGTTCTTCCTCCACCAGCGGCCGTAGGTGGAATGGCTGTCAGTGCCACCGCGGGGTCGATGTGAAGGTGTATCGGTGGCCTCTTAATCTTTCCTAGCCCTGAGGAGAGGCCCTTGAATGTATCCAGCAGGTCTTCGGCTGCGTGCCCGCTGAGTAGGGTGTCTACCTCCTGGTTAATTACGTGAATGTCAATGACTATTTCTGAGTTTTCTGCACTCACGGCTACCGTCATCTTCCCTTTCAGTGGTAATGGCGTGTCGCTCCCATAGGCGTAAATCTTGGCCTTGGATTGTCGGAGCTCCGGTCTCGGCCTGAGACGGTTGTACTGCTGTACGCCCATTACTGTCACGGACGCACCCGTGTCTATCACAGCGTTGACCTCTGTTCCCGCTATCAGTAGGTCGCATCGCGGCTGCGGTCGCCTGGTACTTTTCAGGGCTTTGGTGAATGATATGAAATACGTTTCTTCTCCATCCTCAGACTCAGTGCTCAAGTCCTTGTGGCCTCTAGCCTTCTCGTACCTTGGTGGCGGTTGGGATGACAGCGACGTGTGCGAGAGCTGTCTTACCAGCTTCCTCTGTGGCTTGCCCCACTTGTTCCCGCCTTTCTGTGTCTTCCTCCGGCAGACCGACGCGAAGTGGTTTTCGATTCCACAGTTTGTGCACATTTTCCCTCTGGCTGGGCACGTCTTGAGCGGGTGGTCTTCGTACCCGCAGTATCCACACAGCCGGGCTTGGGCTGGGGGTCGCTGGTCTCGGGGCCTCTGCGGTCTTTCCCGCGCTCGCACCGCGTCCGCCTTTTCTGTTTTCACTTCCACTGGTTTGTCTATCCCCTTCACCAGGGCCTGGTCCATTTCCTCTGCTCGTGCCGCCGACAGATCATGCGTCCTGGCCAGGACTAGGATATCGTTCATCGGGATGTTGGGCCTGCGAAGTATCAGTCCACGAAGCGTCTTGCTCCGGATCCCTAGTATCAATTGCGCCCTAATTTCCTCTATGGCCCTGTCTCCTACGAGGTGCGTGTCCGCGAGGGCTCTTAACCGTGCATGGAAGGCATCCACTGATTCCCCTTCGCGCTGCCTCACTTGGCGGAGTTTAAAATGTTCATAGTCCGGATTGACCTGAGGGTCAAAGTGCGCATTTAGCGCTGCCACTGCCGCCGCATAGTCATCCGGGTTCCCCGTGTTAGGCAGGTGCTTGAAGAGGAGGTACACTTCTTCCCCCGCGTAGTGGAGTAGGAGGGATCTCTTCACCGCCCCGTCTGTCTCCCTTGAACCAATGAAATAGTTCTCCAGCCTGCCCAGCCAGGTCTGCCATCGCGGGGCAGCTGTCGTGGGGTCAGCGGTTTCGCTGAACGGGGGCAGGACCCCTGTCGGGGGGTGATGGGGCAGCGCCCTGGCTTGGTCCTGTTGTTCTGTGTCACTCATCGTGGCGCAGGAACCACGTGCTCGGTGCACCAGTACAATGGCCACTGACCTCCTTAAAAAAACTTGTCCACTTTTATGCTGGCGCGCCGCGCCGCCTTGCTGGGCGATGCACCCTTCTGGCCTGCAGGGCTTTTGTTGCTCCGTCAGCTGGTGGTGTGGCCTCGCGACCTCCAGGCAGGTCGTGTGTGTGTCTCCGGTTTCTGCAGCTGTCCTTTGGAGGAGCTACTGGGCTGGTCGTAGCCTCGGAGATCAGTGCAGGGAGGGGGTGGGGTGGGGGCCCACCTCGTCACCAGTGTTACAATCTGGGGCTCTGCTATGCAGCAGGTGCTGGGGGCATGTTGGTGCGCGCCACGTGCGTGGGGGGCCTAGCGCGGGCAGCGCGCAATAACCACACAGACCCAGTGTCTCAGTCGGGCGCGAACTGCCTCTCATTCGCCCACCCCTTTATTTTATACTCACGTCCGCCGACGTGAGCGCAAACTACGCGTTCTCCTCTTGCGCTCTAGCCGAAGGCTAGAGCGCTAACTGTAACACAGGAGTCACAGCTAGCATATGCCATAGCACCACACACCGCGTCTTCCTTGTTGAAAGCACGAGCCCAGCCATTAACCCTAGCTGCCCAAATGCCTCAAAGTCCAACAGTGACTGGACAGGCCTCCTGTTACACCACAGTGGCACTTACTTCCAGTAGTCGACTTCATCGTCACTTTGATGGCAGCCGGCGGGCATCCTCCAACATAATCCATACGAAAATGACGCTGAGTAGGACGCCCAGCCCCACAGATCACAGCCTTCTGGCGTGCCTCACCTGCAACATATTCCGTAAGACCGCACACCGCGCCTTCCTCGGTGCGAAAAGGAGCCAAGCCATCCGGTTTGTGAAAGGAAAAATATCTTTTATTGCAGAGATGTATCCCATAACGTGTTTCAACCTTCAACTGGTCTTAATCAAATGCAGCATTGTCAAGCGGTCAGGTGTGTGCCTTTATCTGCTTTAATTGTATGAAGACTGTGGAGAGACTTCAGCCCTGACGATATTTACAAGCCATCTTATGTTATGCAAATCCCACTGTAGTCGTGCAACAGTAGGGAAAGTACTTCACTTCAAACACATAACAAATGTGTATCATAACTTATTATTAATTTATAACAAATTGAAAACTCTTAATATAAACTTTATTGATTAACCAAGAATTATATATATGAAAATAAAAAACAATAACACAATTAACATGATTATTAAATAGTGTAATAATTATCAATAAAAAAAACTGTCATTTATTTATTATCTTACCACACTATACCCCCAAAATCTAGCAGCTCACACTTAAAATATACCTAACATAAATACATATAACCAATTAACAGAATTAATATTCGATTAAAGATTAATACATTCATAATGATTTTTAAATTAATTAGTTAATATTTCCCACCCTATATCCCTACAAACCCAGCAGCTGGCAACTCATATATAACTTAAAAAATAAATGATTACACAACTTACATAATTGATCATAATTGGACACTATATCAGTCAACTGATGCTGTGGAAGCACAGCAGTCAGTTCACCTGCATTTCTTTGAATTGCTTTGTGTCCTGTTTTTAAAATTGAATTGTTCATTGTTCTGTGCATATTTGTACTGTGGGGACAATACGCGGCTATTTCAGACCACTTCTTCTTACAGGGGCATTGCATCAGCAGTGGGATTTGAATGCCCTGGGTGTGGGTTTTCTCTTGAGGCCCCTAAACCATGAATCTCATTACGAGACACGGACCCACGGATAGGTGCTACATGGTGTGTCTGGAGACTGCTCTTTTCCCACCAGGAGCCTCCTTCTCTGCGTGCTTTATGAACTGTCGCTCTCTACCTATACATACACTAAACAGCGTCAATTTTGTAACTGAGAACCACTGGGACCTGATGTTTCTTACCAAAACTTGGCTAAAAGACAGCTCGGCTGCTGATATTGATTTGGCAATTCCCACAGAGTTCTCAATTAGGCATCTCGACAGAGCCAACAAAAATGGGAGTAGGGTGGCCATTATACACAGATCCGCCTACTCTTGCTCTGGATCATAATTAGATAACATCAATAAAACTGAAGGGCTGTCCTTTACTAATATTTTAACCTCTAACTTTTCACTATCTGGCGTACTTATCTCTCATCCCCCTAATGCCTCTGTTGCCTACCTACAGCCTCTTACTGATGCAGTAGGTCAACTATCCCCTCCCCATGCCACCTTTATGGTATTGTGTGACTCTAACCTTCATGTGGACGACCTGAACAACAAACAGTGGCGGCTCCTCCACTAAGGCGGAGGAGCGTCGCCCACAAGAAAAATAAAATGATAATAACACTGTTATTATCATTTTATTTTTCACTACTGTCATGTGCTTTGAAGGTGTGGGCGGCACTGTGCCAGCCGCAGAGCAGGGGCGGAGTGAAATGCTCACTCTAAAGTGTACATGACTGTTTGGCCTGCCGTTTTGCACCGGCCAAACAGCCATGCGCACTTTGCATATTCCTCACCAGGCTGCGTTACACAGCTTGGTGAGGAACACTGTCAGGATCCCATTCCCCCTCTGAGCGCTGAACCACGGCACTCACAATGCTCTACCAGAAAGGTAGGTTTTTTCTTTATTCCCCCCCCTTTTTTTTAACATCCCCCCCCCCCCCCAGTTCCAAGGCCCGCCCTCCACAACTCCCCGGTAGCAGCCGCTTTGGAAATAAGACCAGCCTGTGGTGGCCTCCGGAAATGGGTCTCCCCCTCTGACAACTGTGGTTAGAAACCTTGGGGGTAAAGTTTGTCTCCGACCTTATCTTTGAGCCCCAAATCAAGGCACTATCCGCCACCTACTTCTCAACCCTTAAATCTGTAAGCAGGATACTGCACCTTATCCCTTTGGAGTTTCGCAAGACAATGCATTGATCACCTCCAGGTTGGATTACGCCAACCGCTTTTTCTGGGTTTTCCGGCATTTCTGATTCAGCGTCTTCAAATCATTCAGAACACCACCGCCCGGCTAATTCTCAAGATTCTCCCCTAGGCAACAGTATCAGGCCATTTAAGTCATCTTCACTGGCTTCCAGTGTATAAAAGGATTCAGTTTAAGGCACTCATCCTTGCCTTTAGGGCCTACTCCCTCAAGGGCCCTCTCTATCTCAGGTGCTGCTTCAAGCATTATGTCCAGAAGAGAACGTCAAGATCCGACAAACTCAATTTCTCCAACTCCCTTGCATTCTCAAGGCCAAAAGAGGAGGTAGATACATTTTTTTCCTGGCTTCGAATTTGTGGAATGCTCTTCCCCTTGGCTTGAGAATTAGCCAGTTTGAAGCTCTTTGACTTCTGCTTAGACGTCATTCAGAATCTCTGCTGGTAGGTTTCTTGTAGGTGGTCTTTCCGCTAGCACCAAGACACCTCCTCGGAGGTAGCTGTTAGCTCTATAAATGCCTTGTATTGTAATAATCAATTAAATAATTATAAATTGTTAACTAATTGTCAATTATTTATTACTTAATTAAATTCCCACCCTATCTCCTACAAACCCAACGGCCCACACTAAATATATAGCAAAAAATATATTTATTACACAATTGACATAATTAAAAATCAATTAAATAATTAATAAATGAATAACTACTTGTTATTTAATGAATTAATCATTACTTAACTTTCCTCCCTATACCTCTGTATTTACATAATTAATAATCTACTAAATAATTAATTGTTAATTACTTAGTACTTTATTGACTTCTCACCTATTATGAACTGATATTGTGTTTTTATGATTATTTGTTTTAATCAAATAAAACTTCCTTTGATTTGATTTTTGATTTTTGACTTCTCACCTTATACCCCTACAAACATAGCAGCCCACAGCTTAAAATATAACAAAAAATATATAACTATTAAAAAAATTCATAATTGATAATCAACTCAATAATTAATAATATATTATTCATTAATTGTTAATTCATTTTATTTAACTTAGTTCCCACCCTACAGTCCTACAAACCTAGCAACCCACTACAACACCATTAATTACTATTAGCAATTAAATAAGAATTATAAATCACTTCAAATTACAAAATATATTTAAAAATATTCTTAAAAATATACAAATAATAATAACACATAAAATTAATATATAAACGAAAACACATAGATAATCCAAAAACTATATTTTTTACAATTATTATAGAAAATGATATTAACAACAACAATATTCTTAACATTAATATTACTTATGTGCCAAAATCGATATATTCTTGCCAACGATAAACGGGACAACAATATTTTTGTATCACAATAGTTTTTTTCCGATATCTAAAACTTTATATTCTGTCCAAATGCCCATGGTTATACCATCTGCTCTGCACCATTACTGAAAGGTGTTCCCGCCACAAACATCACTTATAGTGCTCACAAACAGAACTGAGGCATGAAGCGCTATATAAAAACACATGACTAGCCTTATGTTCATGTCCTGCCATGCTTGGGTGGACCTAGATCGAGCATGGCATAACCAAAACCCCATCACAGCTGTCCCTTTCAACTGTGCCCATGTTATGTTCACTGCCAGACAAAGACAGCTTCCTTTTTTGGTTAGGAGTTTAGTCACATGCTTGTCCCATGCTGCTGGGAGGCACCAGGCAAGGGCTGAACCTGTTTTTCGTGGGGGCTACTCTTCTCCATACCGCAGGTTCTCTCGCATTTCTCAGCCCTATTGGCTTGTTTCTTGCAGGGGCCGCCCCAAAGGGGGCCTCGAGGGCCGGCGCCATAATGGAACCTGTTGCCCTGCAATGATCCAGTTTTAGTCGCCTGGAAGCGCCCTAAAGCAGAAGGGGCACTTCCCTCGTGGCAAACTCGCGCCAGAGAGGCACCTAGACCCTTGGCCAATGGAGGAGTCAGGTGATGTTTTGAACCCCCCAATCATTGCAACCCCAGTAGCGGTGGGAAAGTCATGGGGGGATATAAGGCACCGCTCCCCATGATACAGGTCACTACTACACTGTGGAGATGGGGAGCAGTGCCGAAGGAACCAGCGGAAGCCGATGGTCACAGAGTGCCCTGGAAGAGACAAAGGGCTCCAGCAAAAGCACCACAGAAGCCTGCAGCCAACAGAGGGTCCAAGAGGGACCACCTGCTGCCTGTAGCCATCCCGGCAACAGCAGGGCCAAGTGGTAATACCAACTCAATGAGTGGTGAGCATATTGGCGCGATAGTGCAGGAATGCTTGAAGTCATTTGCACCTTTGTTATTTAATGGCTTGGGCATGCAGGGGCTGAGAGCGTCAGTCACTCCATCTCAAGGGGGGTTGCAGGGCTACCATGGCACCTAATAGACCCATTCAGCTCGCGGTAGGAACGCTTATATGGCCAGCCGGTGGGGCCAACTGATCCTACCACCCAGGCGCATGAGTCAGAGGGGGGAATGGCGTCCCCCATAGAAGCATGGGGAAGTACAAACAGAGCGAATGACCAAGGTAGAGCTGGTCAACCCCGTTATGCATACACTAGGCCATCACCAGGCCCCGCATTTCTGATCACGAGTGCCACCGGGTTAGCAAACCTCATCCCCGTTAGCAGTTAAAGAGAGGATATGGAGAAAATCATTTATTGATATTTTCTCCTTGTTAGCGATACAATTGGATGGGCTGGATCTAACAGTGTGTGATAACAAGGACGAGGATAGGAGAGACAGGATAAAAGAGATGAAAGAAAGGAATTTCGAAAACTGGTTGGATGCCTTCAGAATCATGGCCTGCATCATTGCTGAGAAATTCAACAATGGGAGAGGATGTAGCGTAATGGCTAGGGCGGTCAACCTCAAATCTGGGTAACCGAGTTCGTGTCTTGGCAACAATGCTCAACATCCTGTGTTTCTGGGCAAATCCCTTAATCTTCCCATGCCTAACAAAAATGAACGTTTCCATCTGTACCAAAACTGGTGCTCATATAAAGAGCTCTGATACCTGATACCTTCAGGTCAAGTTCATGCTATATAAAACTCAGAAACAAAAATTCCCACACAAGGCTGCAGATCTCTAGCTGTACGAGGCCAAGATTCACAGTGCACACAGACAGTTCCTAGGGGATGCATGGTTAGAATATAATAAGGGCTTTAGATAAATGCAGACCCACCCGAGATGGAATGGATTGAGGAGGACTTGTCCGGTTTTATTCACAAAATTGTGGTGGAAAAAGAGGTCAAAACGTGGGCAGGGAAGGTTAACAGCCCTTTCAGGGTTCCTTTTACAAAGGCAAGGGCAGGTCATTTCACAGGCCCAAAACTTACAACAATTGGAAACCATCAACCACCAGCGGGCCGGCTGCCATTTGCTGGAAATACACGGCCAATGAGAGCACATGGGGAGCCTCTTGTTACTTTGTCGGTCCTCAGGATCGGTTTGATGCTCGGAATGGTCCACCTCTCGATCTAACCAAGCCTTAATAGCCGTAATGGCACAGGTCAGTGGAAGGATCAAGCGGGGGAAGGAAAGGAAGGGAACAGCAGGGAGGGAGATCTGAAACGACAAACACAATCATATATTCTTTATACAGAATATTACTAACATCTGCGAGCAATATTTGCTAATGTAATGTCCCATCCTATACCTGTAACAAAAAAGAACAACACTGGTAGAAGAAGATACTTCCATACATGATGTGCCTTCTGTGTGGTAATACCATGTGTTGTACTATAGCCATTCCTCAACTCCACTTCTCATCACAGGGATAGAGCGTAGTCCATACCAATCATATAACCCCTGCTAAAACAGAGTCAGAACAACCCATGAGCAATTACCAAAGGGCTAAAACGTCAGTGTTTAAACAAACAGAAAAGGAAAGTGCTTTAAGTAATCAAGAATTCAACAAGAGGGTTACTTCACCCTATGAGCCAGTTCCAGTATAAATGAGGAAAACAATTAATCCAAAGGTAGATCACATCCAGGAAAAAATGCTAATCCAGAATTAGCCAAACCAAAGGGAAGGAGGTTACTGACTTTGTATTGAACGCTGTTCAAACCTCCACACAATCCCCCGTGTGATCTCTGTCCTCTACAGAGCCCCCGGCCGACAATACCGTGCGAAGGCACCACAAGTCTAACTACCGTCCTCCGCACGAGCAGCAAGCTCACCAATGGAGGACGCAACTGGCTACCGGCCGAAAATGCTGGTCAAAGTGTTAATCCTCCTCCGCACGAGCAGCCGCTCAACCAACGGAGGAGGTATCGCCTAGAACAAAAAATCATTTCACAGAGAGGCAACCCTTCAAAGGATAAAAATTATATATAACAATTTAGAGTCCAGATAAATAGAAAGAAATTAGGTTCTTTTATTGTTGCAGGTTGAACAGCAGCAGAGATGCAGCCAACGCGTTTCGCCCAACAGCGGGCTTCCTCAGGGCTGTAAAAAGCAACATACATATATCAAGAACGATCTTCCTATGTGTGATATACTCTAAAAAGCCAAAGTTGCAACAACCACACTACAAGGATGTAATTGTCATTTGTGATTAATAGACAATCAATACCGTCTTCTACTGTAAATAGCAGCAGAAAGAAAAAATGAAAGAAAAAATAGTGAAAGAAAAAAGAAAAGAAGAAAGACACCATTGGAAACAATCAAATTCAGAAATTCAATTAAATAGTAAAAAAGAGGAATTCAATAAATAGTAAAAAAAGAAAAGATTCAAAACACCTGATAGACCATTGAAGAGTAAACACGAAGAACCTAAAAAAGACCCAATAATTAAACCAAAGTGTTATGTCACTAAAAAAACACCACAAAATTTACCTATAGATATTTGAAAGATTCACCAGATCCGTGTGCTAACTCACGTGATTAATTTATCAAATAGCAGTGATGTGTATTAGTAAGTCCAAATAGAGAAATGACCACACGGATATCTCACCAAAAATCGGAACGTAATCCAATCCGGTACAGAACCTATCGATTCCCACAATTTCGACTTTAAATCACTATATAAAAACATAAACATAATAGTATATGTAACAAGTCACTAGATAGGTCTCATTACTTAAAACCATAAACAACTGTTTATTGTGTTAGTGGTAATTTTATTGTACCTTTGCCTTTAAACACCAATTCTCCTCAAATTTCCAAATTTGTACAGACAAAAGTAACCGGAATTCTTCGGTAAATCACCACGATTGAGGAAAATATTTTCTCCAAAGGTAAAATACAGTCACGAAAATTCACTACAATTGGTGAAATTTTCTGAACACTGGAAAAAATATAGAAAGTAAAGGCAAAATTAGGTTCCTCAATGGAATCGTCATTGAAATGTAGTGCTTGTTCCATATATAATGGGACGACCACAATACTGCAGTGGTATCCCGAATTCATATTAAAATTCATGAAGTCATCACTATTATTGTTATAGTTAAATCTCACACTTCAGCAACGGCAACATGAAATTTCAATTATAAAACCTGAGTGTTAAAGGGCTAAACACTCGGAAATAATATGAGGCAAGAAAACATACAAACAAATACACTTTTAAAAACATTAAGAAGTATCCAATGTCATGAAATATCACTCAGCAAGAAGAAACAAGATTGAGACACGCATCATATATATGCGTATATCAAAATAAGTCAATATCATGGAAGGCAAATGAAGTATATTCGATCTGTAAACACATTACGAACCTAATCACCACTCACATTTACTAGTGATGTACAGTATCAGTGAGTAGGCGTGCTGGAGCAGGGTTTTCTGTTGAAAATTTATTGGGTTTTAATCTCCAGTTTTGTCTATGTGTCATAGTTAAAATTATTAATCTGTAATTACTAATTATTGTTTTTTGTGATAGATTTTGACTAATCAACATACTAATAAGAGAAACTACACGTGGGAATGCATATATGTTGCTCAATAATAATGTGCGTTTAAATAAACAACGAGAATGCTGTTTGTTTTACATTCATGCTTTTTAACAACGTGTACTAATGCTTAAAATATGTCGCAGATGGCTAGATAATTACATACACATAAGGGTATTAGTGGGAATTAACACTGTTTAATCATTGCGATGATGTAGTAACGTTGTTTGTGTTTCTTTCAATTAAGATGGTCCGTTTTGGCCTAAAAGAAAATGGCTGCCATTTACAGCCTACGTTCGAGTGAATGTGATGTGTCGGAAGGCCTTGCTGAACATGGTTGAAAGTCACCAGATCGCAGCCTCTGCACAAATTTGAAAAAACTTCTATGATGACAGCGATTCAAGGCGTGCTGCCAATCTGCTGAGTTGTCCTTGGTTGAGGATGAAGCCACAATGAACTGTTATGACTTTGCTAAAGATTCCGAGGAAGAGCTTCTATTAATGCAACATTTTCAAGATTGAGTTTCCTTCTTCCGTCTTTTTATTTTTGTGATTTTTTCTGAGCGGAGGTTTTCCAAATGTAGCGATGCTACATCCTTTCCTGCTCGCTCTGCTCGGTGGCTCAACGGACATGCAGAATATGTTTGTTACAAATATTTTGTTAGTTTTATTATAAATATACTAGACTAGAGAGGGTCTGTTCCTTCTTTTGCATTCGGGATTTTTGAGGCCACTTCTTTCTGAACCCATGCTGGTGAAGATCGATGCTGTGAGGACGACGACTTGAGAGACTTTACTGAGAGACCTGTCCTGACCCGTTTATGACATTTAGCTAGAATAGGTAAATATGAGAATAACGATTTTGCTATTGATTGACTTTCACTTGAACTAATTTTAGATAAAATTACCTTATGTTTGAATTACAGTGTTGGGTGGTTATTTCTTTGTCAGTTATTGAATTCCTTATTGTGATTATTATTGTTTAAATCATGACTCAGGGTAATATCAATTTGGTCGCATTGGCCTAAGTGTAGATGCAGAGTGATTTAGGAGTCTCCTCTCAGGTTTAGTGCGGATAGAGTAATAGAGTGTATGTTGGTGTGATGGGCCCTAGTGAATGATGAGTGTATGTGCGTGTATCTGTGAAATTACTCTATCTGTGGAAGTAGGGAGAATTTATATGCTCGGATCTGCATCAATTTCCTGGTAGCAGAGTAATGGTTTTGATTATTATCTTGATCTGATTAGATTGCTTGTATATTGGCTTTTGATTTATTGATTTATTGATGTTGGTATATGTACTAATACTATATGTTGAGATCGTCATGTTGAGTTTTATGTAGTGCTTCTGGAACTTGGGAGCTGGTGACGGTTCCGTAGTAGGGCAGAGGGAAGTGTGTGCTGCTCTCGGGAAAGACGGGATTGTTGGAATTAACTGTACGTATGCAGGAAAAACGTGTGACAATTGAAGTTGCGCGTCACATTGTCTGGGTTCGGAATTAGTGACATCGTTGTGTGTTACTACTAGAGATATTTCTGTGTCTAAGAGGAGTGTGTATGGTAGCAAAGGTTATCTGTGAAACTCTGGTCTTAAGTCCCAGGGATCCGTAAGGTTTGCCGTTAAAGCTTACAGCTGGAGAAGTAATAGGTATACTCTGAGCTTGCTTGAAGGACTGGGCAGAAGTAAATGCTGCTTGGTTAACGTGTGTTATAATTCTGTAGCGGGACAGACTGTTCGCTGTTCTCGGGAAAGGCAGGATTCTGTGTGCATGTGCTACATTTTCTAGTGTGAAAGTGCGTGAATGTATGAGCATTTAGTTAATTGTGAAAGCTCCTAGGAACAGTTCAGGAGGAAGCAGTTACTGGATGTGTGTTAGAAGGGCAGAGTAGAGGGATGTGCTACTGTGTCAACGAGAGTATAAATTCCGTGGTGGAGCAGAAGTAAGCACTGTTTCAGGGTAAAGCGGGATTCTTGTGAGAAAGATTTCTTTACTATTCTGTGGTTAGCGAAGCAGACAATGGAGATGTTTATATGTTGTAACTAATAGATTTTGTAGAATTGTGAGACAAGCTCAACAGAAACGGTTTTGTAAAGGAGGGGTAGTCGAGTGACAGGAGACAGGAGTCAAAGCGGCTGCAGCGACTACTGACGTCAGAAAGACCGCGCTCTGATTGGATAGTGAATCAGAACAGTGCTCGCGCTAGGATTGGTGCGTTAGTGTGAGCCGCGCAGGGATTGGAAGGAGTACAGAGTGACGTAGACGCTCCAGGATTGGTGCGTTGGTGTGAGTCGCGCTGTTATTGGACAAAAGATTCGTAACTGTACGGAAGGGACTAGAGAGTTTTGGTAAACGCTGAAATGTATTACCAAGAGGGGAAAAAGAAGAAATCATTGTTTGGTAAAATAAAGAAATGGTTTGACAAGGATAAGGACATTAAAACAAGAGAGGGTGAATTGCTACCTCCGACGAAAACACCTGCATCCTTCATGGTTGCGAAATATGGGTATCATACTTGTGTATGGTTGGACAACTGGGTTAGGTATACAAGAGAAGATGGTGTTTTAGCTTTCCCGGAACATGGTTCATTTAATCTGGCTGTGTTGAGAAATTTACGGGAAAAGATGTTATGTCTTGAGCCGAGACCAAGGCCGACACAGTTCGAGGCATTGGTGGAATGGGAAGATGAGGTGCATGAACGAGAGAAACAGAGAAGTGGGAGCAAGTATAGGTATATGTTTGGGAGGAAATATGATCGTGAAACTCATCATGATCGAATGAGGAGATGGCGAGATGCGAGTATGACAGAGGGATTATATCCCATGAGGACAGTTGATGAAAAGGAGAACAGAACGGAAGCAGGGAGGTTACCTGATGCAGAAGTGAAAAGGTTTGGAGCTAATGATTATGAGGATGAGGTTTTAGATGACATGATTTACAAGAGACCACCTCCATATAGACCAGAACCAGAAGAGAACACGCCAGTGACTACGCCAATAAGAAATACATTGCGCATTATTGAGACAGAAGTTGTGTCTCCTGATTTGAAAGGTGGTAGCTCTTTCGCGGAAAGGGAAAGAGAGAAAGAGCGAGAGAAAGAGGATCGAATTAGTGATGAGAAAACGAGAGAATTAGCCAGAACAACATCTGAGCTGACTGAAAAGATCAGAGAACTGACAAAGAATCTAGAAGCTGTTACGGTACCTGTAACAATAGATCCGGTTATGCCTGTGTTTGATAAACAGAGGATGGGTGAAAGTGGTTTAATGGTTCCATATATAGGGAATGGATTGGCTAGTTCTTCGGAAGAGTCAGGAAGAAGGATGAGAGAAAATCAGTTGAGGCATACTATAGGCGTTGAGGAGTTAAACGTACAGTTTAATTCAAGATTGAATACCAGTTGTGAAGGAATGCCGATATTGGAACCACAGAGGATGGCAGAACCAGTGAGCACAGTGAAAAAGTCTACTGAAATAACAGCTGAGGATTTGAATGATTGGTTGAAAGTTCTTCAAAAGAAAGAGAAAAAATCTCAAGCAATTGATGTGGCCAGGTTGCGCATAGAAGTGGAAGAGCTTATTGCAGGAACGGTTTCTATGGAAATCCTGAGAGATCATCATGATGGTGAATTGTTATATATGTGCAAGAGTATCACCTGGAGGGCTAAAAGTACACATGATAGGTTAAGAGGAATAGCAAGTGAATTGGGAGTAGACATGGATAAAGTGAAGGCTTTGCAGAAACCCTATTGAGTGGATTTTTCTGAAAAGGATATAGAAAATTTGAATAATGGAGGCAGAACAGGGCAAATAATGGAGATGATTTCCTTGTTGCGGAAATGGGGTGATGTAGAGAGATGGAAGGACAGGTGGTACAAAGAAAGGCAAGAATCGGTGGACAAGACTTATTCAGCATTTCCAGTGAGGGAAAAGGAGAAAACAGTGGATGCTTATCCTATGAGAGAAATACCAGGAGGAGGATATGTACATGTTCCATGGACTAGACAGGATATTTTGTCATTTACAAATTATTTCCCTCGACTGAGAGAAAAGCCTGTCGAGTGGTATAGGCAGGTAGACAGGTTTGTGAAATTGTCAAAAGTGCTGTGGGTTGACCTGAATAGTCTGTTTGATATAATTGTTCCGGCAGACTTGTGGGCTGAGTGTAAAATAACCATAGGTTGGCCTGATAAGGAATACCCAAGAGATCAAAAGACAGGAGCTCCAGATCCAGAAGTTATGAGAAAATATGATCAGGTTATTGTGTTTCTGAAAAATAAAGTACCTCCAAAAGAGACAGACTGGGTTAAAATAGATCGAACACATCAGGAAGCAAAAGAATCAGTTCATGCTTTCTATGAAAGGCTGATACTAGCTTTTAAACAGTTCAGTGGAGATGAACACCTGGGTGACAAAGATTTGAGTCATTTTGTATACAGATTTGTATATGGCCTGAGACCTGAGATTAGTGAAAGAATTCGAGAGCATACAGTTGATTGGCAGAGTAAGAAAATTGATGAAATCCTGAGACATGCTAAGTACTTCAGTGATGAAATTGAAGCAAAACAGAGGAAGCTGAAAGAGAAGGCAATGTGGGCACAGGTAAAAGTTGCAGAGAGACAAGAAGCACAGTTGGTGGAACAGGCAAATAATTCAGGAAATAGGCCCAGATTTGCAGGAAAAGGAAAGGGAAGCTTGGAGGAGGCCAAGAAGAAGTTCCCTTGCCACAATTGTGGTCAACTGGGACATTGGAGATCCGAATGTATAAATCCACCATTAGTAAGTAATGAGAATAAAACTTTGAACCAACAGGTGCAGAACGAGGGGTGTAATCATCAGCAGCAACAGCAGAAGGGTGTTAAGCAGCAGAGTCAAGAGCCAAAACCGCCCTTGCCGCAGAATAGAGGGTCCCAAAAGTGCAGCCAGGATTCGGGATTCTACAATGATGAGCAGGTAAACAAACAGAGACGTTCAAACCTGGTACAGCAGTACTGGTTAAAGAAGGAAGGGAGTGAGTCTGAGAGTGATGATTGACGGTGCCGAGGAGAGGAGGAAGAGTGCATACTTGGTGCAACTCTAGAAATAGATCAGGCAGGACCATTTGTGGATGGGAAAATAAATGAGGAAAGTGTTACTTTTTTAGTAGACACAGGTGCAACGAGATCAACTGTCAGGTCAGCAGATGTGAGAAATCTTCCTCTCTCGGACGAAGCAATCCAAGTAGTGGGTGTAGCAAATACACCGATTAAGACTCGTCTTACTGAACCAGTAAGGGTAAAGATAGGGAAATTTTCGGACATGCACAGATTTGTGGTCTGTGACACCAGTCCAGTGAACTTGTTAGGTAGGGATTTATTATGTAAGATGAATTGTACAATTTTCTGTACTCCGGATGGAATAGCTTTTGAGACACCGGATGAGGATGTCTTGTACCGGATGACTCTAGATAATAGAGAAAGTGAAATTGTGAGTACATATGCTGTCTTTAATCCAGATGACTTACCTAGAGAATTAAGAGACACAGTGAAAACAGCAGTTTGGGATTTTACTGGAGAAGATGTGGGATTGATGAATAATGTAGATCCAGTGAAAATTTCAGTGAAAGAGGGAATTACTTATCCTAATATTCCTCAGTACAAAATGACACCATAAATAATTGAGGGAATAACGCCTATAATTGAGAAAATGATCCAGCAAGGAGTATTGAGAGAATTACTGAGTAGTCCGTGTAATTCACCGATAATGGGGCTAAAGAAGCCTAATGGGAAGTTCAGGATTGTACAGGATTTGAGAAAAATTGTGGTGGCATGTTGTCACATTGTGCCAAATCCGTCAGTGATTTTGTATCAGATTCCACATGATGCTGAGTGGTACACAGTGATTGATTTGTGTCATGCTTTCTTTTCAATTCCATTGCATCATGACAGCCAGCCTATTTTTGCATTTAGGTTTGGCCAGCGTATTTTAGCATGGTGTCGTATCCCACAGGGGTATACAGAGAGTCCTTCGATATTCAATCAGTTATTGAAAAAGTCATTGGAGAGTTTAATCATGCCTGAGAGCTCAGTGCTAGTGCAATACATCGATGACTTACTTGTGGCATCGAAGACACGTGAAGCTTGTGAAGTAGATACCATAGCTTTACTGAATCATCTGGCGGATGGAGGGTTAAAGGTATCTCCAGCCAAATTACAATTTTGCAAGAAAGAGGTGCATTATCTTGGACACAATATTGAAAAAGGTCTGAGAAAAGTGACTGATGATAGAATCAGAATCATCAGAGGTATGAGAGCACCGAGGACCCAAAGAGAAGTGAGGATGTTCCTGGGGATGGTGGGTTATTGTCGTCAGTGGATAAGTAACTTTTCCCTGATAGCAAGGCCATTGATTAAGCTGATTAAAAGTGAGGTGAGAGACCCATTGGAACTGGATGGGGAACAAATGGCAGCATTTGAAGAGCTGAAGAGCAGAATGTGTGAAGCCCCTGCTTTGGGTATGCCAGACTATGAAAAAGAGTTTGAGTTGTACTGCAGTGAGAGGAATGGATGTGCACTTTCAGTGTTGATCCAGAAGCATGGACAACTGAGAAGGCCTATTGCGTACTTCTCATCGACACTTGACCCTGTAGCTGTGGGTTTACCTGGTTGCTTGAAATCAGTAGCTGCTACGTGCAGAAGTCTGGAACAAAGTGAGGGAATTATCATGGGATATCCTGTAAGGGTATTCGTACCTCATGATGTGGCGATTCTTTTGACAAGAAGCAGAACTCAATATATGTCACATAGTCGGTTGACTAAATATGAGAAAATCATTCTGGGGGCATCAAATGTGACTCTTGAAAGATGTGTGAATGTGAATCCAGCAACATTGTTGCCTGATGCTGAAAATGTGGGTGTGAAGGATGAAATTGATCATGATTGTTTGGATGTACTTGACTACTGTACGAAACCAAGACCAGATATTAGAGATCTTCCTTTACATGTGAGTGATCATGTGTTGTTTGTGGATGGATCTTGTCTGAGGACTGACGATGGTGTGCTGAGTGCAGCATATGCAGTGTGCAAAGTTTCAGAAGTGATGGAAGCATCTTCTTTGAAGGGAGTAAGATCTGCTCAAGTTGCTGAATTGGTGGCGTTGACGAGAGTTTGCAAGATTGGAAAGAATCTGAGAGTGACTGTGATGACTGATAGTCAGTATGGTTTTGGAGTTGTGCATGATTTTGGCCAATTGTGGCTACAGAGAGGTTTCTTGACGTCGAGTGGAACTCCAATAAAGAATGCTGAAGTGATTGGGAAATTGCTTGAGGCGATACAGCTGCCTAAAGAATTGGCGGTTGTAAAATGTGCTGCACATGGACAAGGAGATGATTTTGTTACCCTAGGTAACAGATATGCAAATGACATAGCACAGTATTGTGCTAAGAATAACCAATCGATTAATCGGGAACGAGAAAGGGAAATGTCTCTTTGTTCTGTGATGTTTACTAATGTCCTAGAAACGTGGGATGAAGTGAAACTGTTGCAGGATGAGGCAGGAAAGGAATAGAAGAAAGATTGGATTAAGGCAGGTTGTGCTCCAAGAGAATCAGATCATGTTTGGGTCTGTAAAGATGGAAGACCAGTCATGCCAAACAGCATGCTGTCGACAATGGCAAGAATGTATCATGGCCAGGGACACCTGGGGAGGGATGCCATGATTAGGTCTTTTAAACAGACCTGGTACAATGCAAAGTTCAGGTTGATTGCAGAAAGTATCTGTCAAAGATGTTTTATTTGTCAGCAATTCAACACTGGGAAGAAGACAGTGGTGAGCCTAGGAACAATAGGCAGAGAAGGAGGTCCTTTTACCAGAATGCAAATAGATTTCATTGAAATGCCCCAAGTGAACAGATTGAGGTATGTTCTAGTGGTAGTCTGTTTGTTTTCGAGATGGGTGGAGGCTTATCCAACTAGGAGAAATGATGGAATAACAGTGGCAAAGTTACTGTTAAGAGAACTGATTCCTAGGTATGGGTTTCCAGTAACGATTGAATCTGATAGAGGTGGACACTTCTATAATGAGCTCATGAGTTTAATTTGTGAAGCACTAAGCATACAGCAGAAGTTACATTGTGCATACAGACCAGAGGCTTCTGGAGTTGTTGAACAGATAAATGGCACAATCAAAAACAGAATTGGTAAGATGTGTTTAGCTACTGGAATGAAATGGCCAGATGTCTTGCCTCTAGTGTTGATGACCATTAGGTCTACTCCAGATAGAACTACTGGTTTGAGTCCGCATGAAATCCTAATGGGACGTGCGATGCGACATGCATTTGTGCCTGTCAACAAGTTGATGACAATAACTGATGACATGATTTTGGATTACTGTAAAGGCCTGGCTGACGCAGTTCATTCTGTGTTTCACCAGGTTGGAGAAGACGCAACTACACTTGAAAAGAAGCAAGCCCATGATCTGAGTCCAGGAGATTGGGTGAGGATAAAGGTGCACAGGAGAAGAAATTGCTTGGTTCCAAGGTGGGGAAGACCAAGGCACGTCATTCTGACTACGACAACTGCTGTAAAGTGTGCCGGTGTAAAGAACTGGGTGCATGCAAGTCATACTCTGAGAGTTCCAAATCCAAGAGAAGGGACTGGTAAAGAGTATTTTGAAGAATCAGACTCGAGTGATGATGAAGAAACTGAGCCAGTGAGAAGGGAAAAGAATCCTGAAAGAGCTGAGGAAGAAAGAGAGTCAGGTGATTCTTTCCTTCCAAAGGAGGCATCAAAGCAAACATTGAGAGTTACAGAAGAGAGATCAGATTCTGCAAGAGTGCCTGAAGTTCCAACGAGCAGTGGAGAAGAAAGGAGAGAAGAGAGCAATTCCACAGGGAATACTCCTGAATCAGATGAGGAGGCTGAAATTCCACTTGAGATTACACCTGAAGAAGTAGGGTCAGAAGAAGATAGAGAGGGACAGATTGCGGAAGACCCCCGAGGAGGTGTAGGGAATATTTCTGATGAGCTAGGTGAAGGGACAAGTAGACAGCAAGAAGATTGCGTGTCGGAGACCCGAGGAGGGACAGCAATAGGGAAATCTCAAGTGGTGAAAAAGAAGTCTGTGGAGAATAAAAGAATTGCTGTGGGACAAAAGGCAGATGAAACAGAATCGGATGAAAGTGAGAATGAGAAACATGAGGGTCGAGTTCTGAGGAAAAGAACTTGGATTGGAGAAAGAAACAATAAAGAAGTGAGACCGAAAAAGGTTGTACGAGGAGATATTTGGCCTAACAAGATAAAGAGGCTGAGGTACAGATTGACACGAGTGGATTCGTCAAAAGCTGAACAGGTGAACGAAGTGTCGAGTCAAAATAAAACAAAAGGTGGAAAACAAGAAGAATCGAAGGAACAAGGAAAAATCAAAAGAAATAGACAACCCAACCAAAAGTACAGATCACCGGAATGGTCTTATGTGGCTCTGTCTGAAGGAGAAGAAGAAGAAACAGTGAATCAAGACAGTCCGGAGGGGATCTTGAGAAAAGTGTTTGAGGGAGAGGAAAAGTCTGTTGGAATTTTGAAAGTTATCCTGACTGATATTGGAGAAGAGTCGGATGCACAGGATGTTGTTGAAGATCTGATACAATTCGATGTTGCTGAAGAAGAAGTGAAGAGTGATGAAAATCCAAATTGAGTGAACTGAAGGAGTCACTTGGAAAAGTGAAAGAGGATACTTTAAAATTTAAAATAAAAGTAGAGTTCTAAACTCAGTAGTGGAGTAGAAGAGGCTAAGTCAAAAGACACTGCCAAAGTAGTAAAATGGCTAACACGGAGAATAATCAAAGTAGATGTGCCTTTTTGAAAAGATGGTGTAGAATGTGCTGCTGCTGTACTAGTTTATTAGTGCTATTATGGTGTGTACTTGCTTTATTAGTTACCTTTAGGGTTTCAATAGACACTTTTGGGATGCATACTGAGAATATGACTAATGTAGGGAAAGATTCACAGAAAATAGTTCCAACTAGAATTAGTAACATTAACATACATAAAGATAGGTCAATTAATGATTTTTCTAGCAATGTTTTTTCAAAGTTGTTGTATGAATACGTAAAGACAATGGAAGTTAGGGATTGCTACGTATGTATGCAATTACCTGCATCTGTTTCAGAAGGTGTTACTTATCATCATTTACCAGCTACGTATGGAATTTCATGTAGTGTGTTAAGTAGTGTTTTTTATATGTTAGGGAAAATAGATTATGAGATGTCTAACAAAGATAATATTTTTGGGCAATTGCCTATGAACAAAAAGCTGAATCCAGCTAAAGAAGCTAACATTTTTGGTGAAATTTTTATTGAAAAAGAAGAATTAACATTAGATTAGATTTTTAGGAACAATTTAACATGTAGTTTGAAAGAAGAAGAGAAAGCTTTCCTAAACATGGTAGAGGAGAGAAGAATTAGCATGCATGAGAAGGCAGGGAAATATAAAATGAGTGAGACAATTTGGGACATTGAAATGGGAAAGGAGTTGAGGAATGGGGCCAGTCCAACTTTGGCTTTAGATGCACCACAGAAGGGTAAATTATGCATTACCAGGAGGAAATCCCAATATGATAATTATTTTGTTGGGGCTAGTGAGTGCCATGATACATACTTTATTGCAACGGGATGGGGATTCAAAGGAGGAGAAGATCCAGTTTTCCCGGGAGTGTATTATATTTGTGGGAACAGGGCTTATTACAGGTTGCCTGACCATTGGTATGGCACATGTTATGTTGGTCTGGTCTTCCCAAAGATTTTTCATATAGATAGGATAGAAGATGTAGAACATATTAACTTACTAACACGTTTTAAGAGAGAGACTTGGTCAGAAATAGTAGGTGATATATTTGGAGCTTTAATTCCAGCAGTGGGAATTTCTTTAAATGCATATGGAATTCGGAAACTGTCAACAGTGGTGGATCGCTTATCGACAAGTACCGCTGGAGGGTTTCTTTTGGTAAATACGGAAATGGTTGCCTTACGTGCCATGTCTATGCAAAATCGACTTGCCCTTGATATTCTATTGGCTAAGGAGGGTGGAGTCTGTGGAATGCTGAAAGTTCAACATTGTTGCACTTACATTCCTGACGAAAGTAGAGACCTGAAGGTCTATATCAAAAATATTACTGATTTGCATGAGGAATTAGTACCACTGGAAGCTGAGAGTATTTGGACTAAATTAGCTAATAAGATGATAGCTATTAAGAGTTTTATTGCTAAAATAGGTAGTACTATTATAGGTAAGGTGTTGTTTCCTTTGACATGTGTGATTTTTGCTTTGTTGATATTAAGATTGGTGTGTTTGTGTTGTAAAAACAGGGGAGGGAAAAATAAAAGAATTAGAAATAAAATTGAAAAGAGACAAAAGAGGTCGGAAAGAGACCCACAAGAAATAGAATTAGAAGAATTGAGAGAGAGTGTTTACTTGGAGACAAAAAGGGATGATGAAAGGGAATCTGGTGTGTAAGTTGGGAAGAAAGAAAGAGACATTTCGATTTCTCCTAAATTGGGACAAAATTTTTTTTTGGGGGTTTGATTTATTTGGTGATAATATCACCAAAGGGGGGATTGCTGGAGCAGGGTTTTCTGTTGAAAATTTATTGGGTTTTAAGCTCCAGTTTTGTCTATGTGTCATAGTTAAAATTATTAATCTGTAATTACTAATTATTGTTTTTTGTGATAGATTTTGACTAATCAACATACTAATAAGAGAAACTACACGTGGGAATGCATGTATGTTGCTCAATAATAATGTGCGTTTAAATAAACAACGAGAATGCTGTTTGTTTTACATTCATGCTTTTTAACAACGTGTACTAATGCTTAAAATATGTCGCAGATGGCTAGATAATTACATACACATAAGGGTATTAGTGGGAATTAACACTGTTTAATCATTGCGATGATGTAGTAACGTTGTTTGTGTTTCTTTCAATTAAGATGGTCCGTTTTGGCCTAAAAGAAAATGGCTGCCATTTACAGCCTACGTTCGAGTGAATGTGATGTGTCGGAAGGCCTTGCTGAACATGGTTGAAAGTCACCAGATCGCAGCCTCTGCACAAATTTGAAAAAACTTCTATGATGACAGCGATTCAAGGCGTGCTGCCAATCTGCTGAGTTGTCCTTGGTTGAGGATGAAGCCACAATGAACTGTTATGACTTTGCTAAAGATTCCGAGGAAGAGCTTCTATTAATGCAACATTTTCAAGATTGAGTTTCCTTCTTCCGCCTTTTTATTTTTGTGATTTTTTCTGAGCGGAGGTTTTCCAAATGTAGCGATGCTACATCCTTTCCTGCTCGCTCTGCTCGGTGGCTCAACGGACATGCAGAATATGTTTGTTACAAATATTTTGTTAGTTTTATTATAAATATACTAGACTAGAGAGGGTCTGTTCCTTCTTTTGCATTCGGGATTTTTGAGGCCACTTCTTTCTGAACCCATGCTGGTGAAGATCGATGCTGTGAGGACGACGACTTGAGATACTTTACTGAGAGACCTGTCCTGACCCGTTTATGACATTTAGCTAGAATAGGTAAATATGAGAATAACGATTTTGCTATTGATTGACTTTCACTTGAACTAATTTTAGATAAAATTACCTTATGTTTGAATTACAGTGTTGGGTGGTTATTTCTTTGTCAGTTATTGAATTCCTTATTGTGATTATTATTGTTTAAATCATGACTCAGGGTAATATCAATTTGGTCGCATTGGCCTAAGTGTAGATGCAGAGTGATTTAGGAGTCTCCTCTCAGGTTTAGTGCGGATAGAGTAATAGAGTGTATGTTGGTGTGATGGGCCCTAGTGAATGATGAGTGTATGTGCGTGTATCTGTGAAATTACTCTATCTGTGGAAGTAGGGAGAATTTATATGCTCGGATCTGCATCAGGCGCACTCCAAAACCGTCAACAGACAGAGAGATATTCAAATGCATGTTGTTTAGATCTAACATATAATCGCGTGATCACGTATATATAGCGAAGAGCAAAAAAGCGTATTTAAAAACAAGTGTCTAATTCTATAATGCGACGTAAAAAGCAAAAAAGGATTTAAGTCGTTACCAAGCATTCCTAAATAGGAAACACTTACTGAGTTATTTTTCGGTAAACGGCTCCGTGGAACTCCGAGTTCCTAGTTTCCCGGACCCGCCAACAATCTTGAGGTGTAGAACGGAAGTACGTCAACAATCACGTGTCATAATATAGGGCTACCTGATTGGATAAACGTACTCACTTCCCTAATTTAGGATGATGTTTTTCGCCTAGAACAATAAACAAGGAACGAGATTTTGGTGCGAAAGGCACCCTTACCAGACCTGTCCTCCTGGACTCTTCGAAAACTCTGGTGGAAGAATTTCCGACGCTAAGCCGGGTTCAGCTATTTCCTTATGGGCCATCCTTGCTGCATTGTACATGACGCGCAAGGCACCATGGGAGTTGTGGTTTCCCCGGGTAGCATCGCTGTTCTGGGCATTACTGACATGCTCTAGTTGCCAGGATAGTGTGCTGGAGTCCGGCGCGTGTAAAATCTCTTGTAAGTTTCAGCACATATGCTCCATCTGTGGGAGGGGCATCCAGCAGCAGGGTTCAGACGTAAGAAGGAACAGTGAGGGGACAAGAAAGAGAAGAAGAAGAAGCACTAGCACAGACACACAGGCTGCCGGGGGACTAGAGGACCTGAGTAGTTTCCGACTAGCCACGTCCCCCATTAACACACACCAGCTCAGGCGGCTAGCTGACAACTACCATATCATAGAGATCGTGAGGATGCTAGTTAAAGGTTTTGAGGAAGGTTTTGTCATACCATGTGAGGGTCCCATACCCTCGGGCGAAGCCAACAACTTAAAATCAGCGCTGTAGCACCCAGAGATAGTGCATCAGAAAATAGACAGAGAAATCCCTAGGTAGGATTGAAGGCCCACTGCCCCTCTGGTACCAAAGAGATTAGTGATTTCTCTATTGGGGGTAGTTCCCAAGAGGGAAGCAGGTCAGTTCAGGCTCATTCACCACCTTTCCTGAGGGGGGGTTGGTTAATGACGGCATCAGCTCAGAGGTATGTTCAGTGGGCTACGCGACGGTGAATGATGACATTGACCTGGTAAGGGCAGCAGGCCATGGTGCCTTCATGGCAAAAGGCGACATTGAGTCCTCATTCCGCCTCCACCCGGTTCACCCGATTAGCTTTCACCTGTTGGGGTTCCAGTGGGAGGGGGCAACTTACTTTGACGAAGCAATGCCAATGGGATTTTCAGTGTCCTGGGAATATTTTAAGCAATTTAGTACCTTTTTGGAATGGGCTTTACATGACCGACACCCCACAGGGTGCAAACTGCACTAGCTCGACGACTTCCTCTTCGTAGGTCCCGCCAGGTCAGCAGAGTGTGGTGAGACCCTGGCAGCATTTCAAGAGCTAGCGAGAGTGCCATTGGCAGCAGACAAAACAGTAGGTCCCACCACCTGGCTCACATTTTTAGGAATTGAGCTTGACTCAGATGCAGGGACGTCCAGGCTCCCAGGTGTGAAATAAGAGAATTTAGGGACGACATAAGAAACTTGTGCGGTAGGGAGAAGGTAAACCTCTGCGAGCTACAACAGCTTATTGGAAAGCTCAACTTTGCAGCCAGAATTATCCCTGCTGGAAGGGTATTTGCCAGACGCCTAACACAGTTAACTGCTGGGTTCAAGCACAAACACCACCACGTCAGGTTGGGGGCTGGGGTCAAGCATGACCTCATCATGTGAGACACATTATTAGCTGAGTTTAATGGCCTGCTAATTTGGAGAGAGGGTTGGATGATGGCCAGGAAGATTGCCTTGTTCACAGACGCTGCAAGTAGCACAGGCTTTGGGGCAATCCTGGGGGACAAGTGGTGTGCAGGGCGATGCCAGACAGCTGGTATTTATTTATAAAGATGTCTTTCCAGTGTAATGAATCACCCATGTGGTAACGCATGTGAACCTGTTCCAGCAAGTACTATGATGTCTCAACTCCAATAGTACCACTAATATACACAAACACGTCCGTCACGCTTGCACATGTCATGCTTAAGCACCCATTTACATTTGCTTAGAAATACATGTTGTACATAGTACCACTTATATATTCAAACACGTCCGCCATGCCTGTACATGCCACTCGTTTTTTCCCTGTATTTCTGTGCCCTGTTTGCCTTCTGTGACACTCGTTTTTCCTGTATTTCTGTGCCCTTTTTACCTTCTGTGCCACTCGTTTTTTCCCTGTATTTCTGAGCCCTGTTTGCCTTCTGTGACACTCGTTTTTCCTGTATTTCTGTGCCCTCTTGCCTTCTGTGAGACTCATTTTTCCTGTATTTCTGTGCCCTTTTTGCCTTCTGTGCCACTCGTTTTTTTCCTGTATTTCTGTGCCCTCTTGCCTCCTGTGACACTCGTTTTTCCCCTGTATTTCTGTGCCCTCTTGCCTTCTGTGACACTCGTTTTCCCTAGTTTTTTGTGCCCTTTTGCCTTCTGTTCCCTTCATTGTCCCTCCCCACCCCTGCCACTGCGTGCCCTGCGTCCCCGCCCCCCTGACTGCCCATTCGCTGCCCCACCTCCCGCCTCCCAGCTGCTCCTCCCTCCCACCTCCCCAGATACGCCGACCGCTGCGCGACTGCGCCGCGGCCGCGCCTAAGGCAAGCCCGTCTGCGCCCGTCAGTGCCTGGACCACGCCCAGCGCCAGAACCCCTGGCCCCCACACCCGCCACAACGATCGACGCCACTACGACGCCAGCACTCTGCACGCTCTCAACTCCGGACGGAACCACACCTGCTCCAAGGCCGCCCCGAAACTCACACACAGTCCCTTCACCTGCCGGAACTGCAGCTACACCACCCTCAGAGCCGACGAACCACCAGCCAAGAAAGACCCCAACCACCTCCGATGCATACTCCTGAACACCCGCTCTGCACACAAACACGCCGTCGAGCTCTGGGACCTGCTCGACACAACATCCCCAGATGTCGCCTTCCTGACAGAGACCAGGCTGAACGACTCCTCCGCACCCGACATCGCCATAGCCATCCCAGGGGGCTACAAGATCACCCGATGAGACCGTACCAACGGAGTCGGAGGAGGAATCGCCATCGTCCACAAGAACAGCATCAGGGTCTCGACTAGCACCGTCGACGCGCTCAGCACCGCCGAATACATGCACTTCCAGATTCACACAGACCCTAACTTCACCCTCAGAGGCACCCTTGTCTACTGACCCCCCCAGACCCCATCCCCAGTTCAGCGACTCCATCACCGACTTCATCAGCACGCACGCCCTCACCTCCACCGACTACATGCTCCTCGGAGACCTGAACTTTCAACTTGAGAACAACAACGACAACAACTCCACAACCCTGATAGATAACCTCGCCAACCTCAGACTGAAGCAACTCGTCACAACGCCCACCCACTCCGCCGGCCACACGCTCGACACGTCTTCTCCTCAAGCCCGCACGTCTCCGTCAGCCACACCACCGAACTCCTCTGGACCGACCACCGCTGCATCCACTTCACCTACCAGAAACCCACCACACACCACCGCACCCAACAGATCCCCCACCGCTGCTGGAGCAAAATCACCGAAGTCCAACTACATGCAAACCTCGCTCTCAGCCCACCCACCAAACCCTCCAACACTGATGACACTGCCCACAGCCTCAGACCCTGGATCGAGGACTGCGCCAACACCCTCGCCCCACTGAAGAAACCCCCCGCACAGAGACACCAGCAAGAGGGCCAGCTGGTTCACCCCAGAACGCCTTGCCTCCAAGCAAGCCTGCTGGAAACTAGAGAAGGAATGGCACAGTGAACAAACTCCGGACAGCCACGCAGCACACAAGCACGCCATCCGCAACCACCACCACCTCATCAGGGTGGCCAAGAGGACCTCCTTCAAAGACCGCCTCGACAACAACGCACACAATAGCAAGGAGCTCTTCAACATTGTGGAGGAACTCTCCAACCCCAGCTCCAACACCAACGACATCCCGCCGTCGCAAGCCCTGTGCGACTCCCTCGCCACCTTCTTCCACCGCAAGATAGCAGACATCCACGACAGCTTCAACACCCAGACAGCCCCAACAGACAGCAACACAACAGACCCTCCGCACTCCATCGACCACGACCCCCTGCTAGCCTGGGCCAGCGTGAGCGTCGATGACGCCATCAAGACCATGAGCACAATCCACTCCGGCTCTCCGTCAGACCCATTCCCGCACCACATCTTCAACAAAGCAATCAGCTCCATCGCACCCCAGCTGCGCAACGTCATCAACCTCTCCCTCGAGACCGCGACCTTCCCAGAGAGCTGGAAAAACGCCGAGATAAACGCCCTACTCAAAAAACCTAAGGCTGACCCAAGAGACCTCAAGAACTTCCGGCCCATCCCTCTGCTCACCTTCCCGGCCAAGGTCATCGAGAAAATCGTCAACAGACAGCTAACCCGATACTGCGAAGAAAACAGAATCCTGGACCCTTCCCAGTCAGGGTTCCGCAGCAACCACAGCACCGAGACTGCCCCCATCGACGCCACCAACGACATCAGGACCCTGCTGGACAACGGTGAGACCCCAGCACTCATCCTCCTAGACCTCTCCGCCGCCTTCGACACCATCTGTCACAGCACACTACGCGCACGCCTCCACGCCGCAGGGATCTGAGACAATGCTCTGGAATGGACCACCTCCTTCCTTTCTGGCAGAACCCAGAGCGTCCACCACCCCCCATTCTGCTCCAAAGCCTCCGAGATCATCTGCGGCGTACCCCAGGGATCCTCCCTCAGCCCGACACTGTTCAACATTTACATGGCCCCGCTCGCACACGTCACCCGACAGCATGACCTCAACATAATCTCCTATGCCGACGACACTCAACTGATCCTCTCCCTCACCAAGGACCCCATCACCGCCAAAGCCAACCTCCACGAAGGAATGAAGGCCATCGCCGACTGGATGAAGATTAGCCGTCTGAAGCTGAACTCGGACAAGACGGAGGTCCTCATTCTCGGCTCCAACCCTTCAGCCTGGGACGGCACTGGGGCAGCCCCGACACCCACCGACCACGCACGCAACCTGGGAATCATCCTCGACTCAATGCTCTCAATGACCAAGCAAGTAAACGCCGTCTACTCCTCCTGCTTCAACACCCTCCGCATGCTCCGCAAGATCTACAGATGGATCCCGACAGATACAAGAAAGACAGTCACCCAGGCCCTTGTCAGCAGCAGACTCGACTACGGAAATGCCCTCTACGTGGGAGCCCCGACCAAGCTCATCAAACGACTACAACGCATCCAAAACGCCTTGGCACGACTGATCCTCGAAGTACCACGATACGGCCACATCACCCCCCACTTGAGAAACCTGCACTGGCTCCCCATCAACAAGAGGATATCCTTCAAGCTCCTCATCCACGCACACAAAGCACTTCACAAGACCGGCGCAGCCTACCTCAACAGATGGCTCTCCTTCTTCATCCCCAACCGCCAGCTACGCTCCGCTGACCTCTCACTCGCCACCGTCCCGCGCATCTGAAGAACAACCACCGGCTGGAGATTCTTCTCCCACCTCGCCGCAAAGACATGGAACACCCTCCCACTGAGCCTACGACAGACCCAAGACCTGGCTGTTCGATCAGTAGCGCCTCCCCCCAGCGCCTTGAGACCCTCGCGGGTATGTAGTGCGCTTTACAAATGATTGATTGATTGATTGATTGATGTTTTGTTTATAAATATGTTTAAATGCGCATTGTTTAGACATTTAAAAATGTCTGCTATATATCTGTTATGCTGCATGGCACACTACCAATATGTCAGCCAAGGGATAGTCCTTTTTTAGTTTTCACCAATTTGCACATGCGCGCTGCCCTTAAACCAATCACTTACACCGTCACTCACTTTAAAGTTTGCACACCGAGTAATGCATTTAACACCCACCCGCATTGGAACGCATTGAGGAGAGCGATTAACAGGAACCAGCACTTTTGATACCACCGGTGAGAAGGATTAGATATTGAAATATGCTTTAAGTACATGCGGTTATTTTGATTACTTGTGTAACCTTCACTATATTGCTGAGCACCATTAATTCATGTAGTTAACGGCAATGCACACTTGTATTTCACGCGTCTTTTTTAAAAAACGCACGCTACTAAACGTGTAACGATACAATGTGCAGCGATACAGAGTCGCATTAAGTCTCGATCTTTACACTCATGGAATACGGGTTTTCAACTAACAACACCTTACTCACAGTGCATGCAACCAGCCGTCAGCTCACAGAATACGGGCGCACTCACTGGAAAATTCCACAACCAGGAACACAGAGAGCATATTTATAATTGTTCACAAGCACTCAGATTTTCACGAAGATCACTCTTGAGTTTTCTTTCTTACATGTGCTTACCTGAAGTCATTGGTATTTCTTCTTTACGTTAACACCATGCCTATTTAAAATTTATAGATCGGCCCCAGATGAAGGCCACCTGGCCGAAATGCATTGGGACTGATGATGATGACAAAAACCAGTAGTCATGCATTCTGGGAATTGTAGTTCAAATGTTTGGATGAAGTAAACTTCATGTTGTGATGAAACAATACAAATGAAGATTGAAACCAACAACTAAAGTATTGCGTTTTACTTAACGAATGATAAATTGTTGAAAGCTCATTCAAGGACTATTTAACCTGTGCCCGGGGGACATACCCCACGTGATTGGGGATGCAACTAGGTTAATAAACTAGGGGGTCACCAGCAACATCACAATTCTAGAGTTGTTTCCCAGTGTAGTTGCCCTGGTGGTCTGGAAGAGTAAATTGAGGGACAGGAAGCTGACGCTCTGGTCCGATAACAAGGAGTAGTGCAGGCAATCAACAGAGGCACAGCCAGATGCCCTAACACATTGAGGCTAATATGTCGCTTGGTTCAATTTCAGTTGGAGGGGAACATAGAGCTGAAAGCGCGTCATGTACCTGGGGCGGAGAACGCAGTGGTGAATGCCCTCACCCATGCACACACGAGCAGATTCAGGGAGCTGGCACCGGGGGTGGAGAGAGACATGATCCCCTTCCCATAGGTGTTATAGTCTCTGGCGGGACAGGCTTGTCGATACTAGTGAACCACGCCCTTACCTCTAATGCCGCCAAGCGCTACAAGACAGTGATACGGATAGGAAATATCCAGACAGGACAGTGTTGCGGATAGGAAATATCCAGACACTAGGCGATGCAGGCGAGACGAGGAGGGCTGTAGGCAGTTCATTTAGTGGGCATTTACAAACTAAAGGTCAAGGTCCTGGGCCCAGGCTCATCTGTCAGCAAAAGCACATTTCTCTAAGTTAACCAAGGGACAGGATCCTACTGCCTCCTACTACATCAAAGCAGCAATGAATGGTTGGAAGCACTCGGAAGGGGTAAAAGCAGATAACTGGAGGCCCATAGACTTCAATAGACTGGCTTTACTCATGGATTGTATTATATTGTATTGTATAAATATTTATAAAGCGCAAAAAGACTGCGACCCTAAGGGTATCCAGGCGCTGGATAGCAAAGGACATATATGAGCCGAACCTGTTCAGAGTAGCATTTGCAACCACATTCTTTGGGGCATTTAGGCTTAGCGAGCTAGTATCCCCAGCTAGGACAGGCCCCATGGGGCATTGCCTACAAGCAGCCGACATCGGGCCCGGAGTTGGGGAGATGCAACTGCAGCTGAGAAGGTAAAAAACTGACCATTCAGGCAAAGGGGCAGTGTAAGGCTGGAGTGCATCAGAGACCCCAAATACTGCGCAGTATGCTGCCTACTAACCTACATGGCATTACATCCGGTGGGGGAGGGACCCCTGTTCAAGCATAGAGATGGGAACCTCTTAAGTAAATTCCAGTTCTCAGCAGTGATGCGCCAGGCCCTATTAGGGCGAGCCTCCTGCCGGCTTCCTTTGGCTCTCACTCATTTAGGATTGGGGCGGTGGCCACATCAGCCCGAAACGGGAAGTCCGAGGCAAGGATCAAGACCATCAGAAGGTGGCGGTCCAAGGCCACAGGACCTACGTGAGACCCCGGCTACTGCAGACAAACCCGACAACACAAAGACATGGGATAGGATCGAGCGAGGGCACGAACACAGGAGTACGTGGTCACCTGACATCCGCATGACAATGTGAATATTGCCTCAGCAGGACGGCACCCTGGCTGGTATGGGTCACTCATTTATTTCCCTGATGAATTCGTGGTGGCAGCGGGGAGGCCACAAGCAGAGAGGCGTGCCCGTTAACACATGAGTCTGATTGGTAGGGTCGCCCAGGGATGAGATGAGACCAACTTCCAGTGGTGCTCGAGGAGCTACAGGCAGGCACAGCCTGGCACCTAGATGTATTGATAATTCATCTGGGTGGGAACGACTTAGCCCGGCTGGGGAGGGAAAGAGCTACTCCTCACCATCCAGGCAGACCTAACAGAGGCAGCGCGGTGCTTTGGGAGTATCACCATCATATGGTCCGAGCTGATCGGCAGGCTGGTGTAACGAGGTGCAGAATCGCATAAGGCAGTCGAGAACTGAATACCGCTGTAAGCCAATTTTGCAAGACCAATGGCTTGGAGAGTGTTAGGCATGGCCTCATCTACCCAGACCGCCAGGAGCTCTAAGGGCGGGACAGGGTTCACTTGTCAGAGGAAGGGATGTGTGTATTTTTGAACAACTTGTGGGGTGCGATGGTTTTAGCGGGCTGCACCTAACAAGAGATACAGAAGAAAATCTGACAGCACAGGGGGGAGCCGCAGGAAGATGTGAGCCTCCCTGGTGGCGTGGTAGATAAGAGATGTACATTGGTTGGTTATGGCGCATCACCAACAGGGTGGTGTGTAGAAGGAGGGCCACTCACTTTGGGATGCCTTACAGCAGGGTGAGTAGGCCTGTCAAAAGGAGGTAGCAAACAGAGATGGCTCTCTCAGCCCAGACCCCGCCAGACAGCAGGGCACAAAAAGAGACTAGCAAGGTAGCAAGTTAAGGCCTAATTCTGGGGAGAAGCTACCCCCCATACGCAAAGGTGAGTGGAAACCAACAGAACAATGTTTAACCCCAAAAGTTGCAAGAAAGGAAATCCACTTGCAAAACTTCAGAATAATGAACTGTCAGGGTGATTTATGGATTCTATGATATGCAAATGAGTTATGACAAACAAGTGATTTATGACCAACAAATGATTTATGACAAATGATTTATGACCAGTAATGCAGAATGATTTATGACACACATTTATGACTGTTCATGACACAAATGATTTACGATGTCTGAATGATTTATGGCGCGTGATTTATGATGAGCAACAAAAATGATTTATGACACCCGGTTTTATGATTGTTCATGCTAATGATTCATGACCCTGGCCATAAGATTATGTCTGGGGATGGCAAAAGGAGTATGCATATAAGGGTAATAAAACTGCAGGAAACAACGACCATAAAACTACGAGTGTTGTCTGTCCTTTTGTCATACATGTGTAAGAAGGTTTGCATGCCATCCTGGAGTGGGCACAGTGGGGGTGTTATGGAAGCCCTGTGCTTTCCTGGACTCTTCTGTTTCCTGGCCTGGGTAAATGAACATTGGTGCATGGCATGCTTTTCTTCCATCTTCCACGGTTGTTTCCCCCATCGTCATACAAGATCTTGGTATTTGTGTGGGGTGTTCTTCCTCCGCAGTCTTCTTAGAGTTTTATTTTTTACCCTGGCATGCCTTTTGCCCTCAGCTGGGTCATCCCCTTCTGAGTGTCTTGGACACTGTATGTTGCTTTGCAGGGGACTGTGGGCCTTGTGTGTGGCTTCTCTGGTTGGTTTTCTTATGTTAATTGCTTTGGCAGGTGTGCTCTTGTGCCATTTGTTGATTTTGTCATGGTGCCTTTTTCTTGTTGATTTTGGCATGGTGCCTTTTTCTGGCATCCCTTCCCAAATGTGCTTTGGCATTGGTTTGTTTTAGAGGCTTCGGTCTTCTGTATCAGATCTGAGCCTTCTTATTTAGCCTCACCCTTCCTAACCTGGGATGAGTAATTAGTGAGGCAGCAATGCTTTGATTACTTATTACTTTCTCGTCCCATTCTGTCCTCCCTACTGTGTCCTTGGCTAGTGGAGCAGAAGGAATTTGAACTTTTTTTCGTTCAGATAGGCAGAGAGGTGCCTCTCTTCAGGCTGCACAAAAACCTCATAATGTAAGGAATGGGATGAGGGAGTAGAAACAAATTAATGCAATCAACGGTAAGTAATTTCAGCATTTTACAATTCAACAGCATTTTTTAGCCGCCATTTAGGGGCCCTTTGCACCTGATCACGTTCAATGACTTCAGTGTCTGCTTTAGCTAACTCTACACCCAAATGGAGTCCCACTGAAAATCTTTTCACACTTCCATTCATTAAGTATTTTGCTGATCATTGGGCCGAAGTTGAAAGCTTTCCAGGCTCAGCCGGATGACCTGATTATCTGTACCTACCTCAAGGCCGGTGAGCTCATTCCACCATTCATTAGTGTAGAAGAAGTAGAGCACAGTCCCTAGATTACAGGGTCATGAATCAATATCATTTTTTATGCTGTCAGGAAAGGTCATTATGTATATTCTGATGCATGTGATCCATGCTGGTAATGAACCCAACAGCCTTGACCAAGGTCCCCTTAGATCCCTGCACGGAACTATAAGCAGCCCGTCATGTATTTTTAGATCAGCCTCATGCTACAAAGAGAAAGTGGAACCTTCTACATGGGACTAAGGTGAGCAGGTTCTACCTTAAAGACATTTGGGAACATGGGGATCACATGGTTCATTTTGCAGCACAATTTCTCTAAAGCTTGTTTTAATACTCATAGATTTTTCACACAGTTTTGAAAAGGAAAAAGGTAAATCATTCAAATCAAATAATCTTCATTCGGTTTCAGATATTAAAACCATAAAAACACACAATAAATATGAAATACAGTAATAAGTCTGGTGAAAAAACAATCCACACAGGGATCAACCGGCGAATTAAAATAACTCGTACCAATGGAGATGCAAGGAGCTCACTGGCTTCAATATCATACATACTGCGCCAATAAAAAACAAGACACCGGGGTCTTTACAGTGAGTGCAATCATAGAGAACAGGCTGGTTATTCACAACTGGATCTAAGTATTATAGCAGATTAAAAATTTTAAAAAATCCAAGTACATAAAACACAATGCTACCTGTCAACATTTGTAGATAAATAAAAGCCGGGCGTACTTGCCTAAAATTAGTCTTTTTCAGAATTGGAATTATAAAATACTTTCTGGGAGTTTCCTAAGAACTACAAAACTCATAAAAAGGGTCGTGTCCTGTGGATATTGACCATCGCAGCCACAGGACAACAAGGTTTGGCCCTTGGTACAGCCCCTAGGATGAGCACGATGGAGGTGGAAAAGGTCAAACCCAAACCTTGTGAGCAAAAATCTGTCTTTTAAGTTTATGAATCCCAGTAAGTAAGGCTCCGCCGTCTTGGTGGTTTTTACCATGATAAAACGTCGAAACTGGCGGTGGACCGATGATTTGAAAGGGGTCTCCGCTACATGTCTGTACCAGAGCCACCTTCTCCAACTTTGCCAACATCTTCTCCACTGCCGCAGCCCACGGAAGAACCTCAGCTGGACTGCCAGAACGGTGGCAGCTACATCCCCCAGCCCAGAGGCTGCCTGTGCCCAGATCAATGGAGAGGACCTCTTTACACTGAGAGTAACTTCTTTAGTTCAAAAACATTTCCTGATGAAAATGTATTATTTCCACCAATTATAGCAGGCACTAATGGCAACTCTTTCAACGTATGCTCACCTGACACATACCATGCGGGTCTTCCGAGAGCAACTGTGTTTTGTGCAAAAGACCTAACTTTGAGTAAACCAGTTATCATGGACTGCGGAAAGACACTTGATGTTCTTTTGGAAGAGCCTCCCGCAGCACGAGACGCCTAAAGCAGCAGATCCTTCCTTGGGCAGTAGCAAAGGGGGCAATACTACCACACCGCTGCCGTGAGAGCAACGCTAGCGGCCAAAGCTGCAGGATTTCGTTTCCTCATGCCGTGAGGGGAACGGCTCACCTGTACTGCACCTCCCAGCATCCCTTGCCTCATCGCCTCGCCCTGATGCCTTGCAGTGTGCCTGGAGGTGCGATATCATCGCCGCCAGCCTCCCGCAGCGCGGGACGCGCCCAGGCGAAGCCCGGGCCAAGGGCAGGCACGTCCTGGCCCTCATCACCGGGAAGAGACAGGGCAGGGTCACCCCCTTTGCATTTTCTCTTGGAACTGTGGTCATCTGCCAATATCTACCCGAAAAGGTACAGTTCTTTCTGCCCTATCCTCTCCATTCGCACTGATAACATTTGGCCAATACTCGAGGCACTTTTTGCTGACTGTGGAGTCTTTGTCTTTTCCAGCTGCTGGGGGTCACGATTCCATCCTGTTTTGCTTGATGGGGATTTTACTCTTTTTTTGGGGGGCATAGGACTATCCCTTGTTTACCTATTGCTGGCACCTATAGACATTAGTGGTTCTGTTGAGGCGTCATATGGGGAAAAGGAAATCCATGGAAAGTGTTGGGGGACCCGGGGTAAGCCGGGCGACAAAAGGGCTAGGAAGACTTTAAAACATCCTGGCAGCAATTGTGTCCTCGATAGGATAGACACCCTGATTACCGAGTGTGAGGAAATCCTAGAGCGCAGCCAGGCTGACCCCCTAGCCAATAGTTCTCCCCCAAACCCGGGTCCAAATTGCCCCCCAATCATTCCAAGTATGTTTAAAAAAGAGATCCCCCCCAAAAATCTACAAATTAAAAAAAGACTCTATTAACAGCCCATGACACATCCCAACCCCTTGTTTCCCCTACCCCCCCCCCTTGCACTAGCAATAGTGATTTTTAGCAAGAACAAGGACAAGAAATTGCCATCCACTGCTCAAATAGATTTTTACCTCTCTGGGGTGACAGGGATGAACATAGTGACAGCACGCCCATATCACCACCTCCCAGAGTAGCACGTGACATCATGGTGCCCTCGGAAAAAGATAAGGGAGAGTCCTCGGACATCCACTCTACAGTGAATGCACTTAGAGCTGAGATTGGGGTGCTAAAAAATATGATAGAAAGTCTCACCATCATAGTGAAAACACAAGTAAAGGCAGATCCGCCTCCCAAATGGCAAGACAATTCTACACACATTCGCCACCCATTTGCCAACAATAATGACTCTATGCCATGAGAACCAGCATTTTCTAGCAAAGCGAACACTCCCCAGAATTCCGATCCACATCAACTAGCTATCTCCCTTTCTGCTTCTTCTAATAACAAGCAAACCACAAATACCTCATTGGCTTGGGAACCTAATAGACCCAACATTATTATTCAAGAGAAGCTCAAAAGGTTAGCAGCTCCACAGAACCTTCCAAATAGACATGGGGCCGCATGGCCACAGCAAGCCCAACCTTCTAAACATGAAAGTCGAGACCAGCCCCCCTCCTTAGCAGTCACAACCAACACCAATCGGTCACAAAACAAAAATATCTACATGACCAACGTCCCAAAAATTTACTTCAAGAATACCTATGAGAGTGAGGAATCCCTGATAAATAAGGTGACTCATTGGATCCGTCTTGTCAGGGGTTGTCGATCAGTGATCCGGGACGACATCCTACGAGCACGGAGGTGTTCCTCCTCAAACTACCTTCTGGATAACATCAAGATTACCCTTAAGGGAACCGATCTGGCGGAAGACCTTCTTGCTCTGGAGTTTTGTGCTTGCACCCCTGATGGGTCCACTACCCAACCTAGGCACCTCCCTATATATAAGCAAGATGGGTCACTAACCGCACAGCCATCGACACACCCAACAGGCACCTCTTCTCTTGAGGCTATTGACTGACTAAAGGATTGGGTATACTCCTGCTCTCCCTTACTGACTGTAGAGCCTAGTTTTAGTGGCAGTCATACAGCTAGCCCCCTTGCTCCCTTGGTTTTCCCTAAGCCCCAAACCCATACCATGGATGACACTGCCAAAAAAATTGTTGCTAACACTCCTACACACTTAGGTTTGCAAGCACCAGCCGATACCCAATCTGTCACTCACGCTTTTGCGCCAAATGCTGCTATCAATCCTGCAGCCAAACACCAGCTGAAAATAGTGTCATGGAACGTGGCAGGTTTAAATAGTAAAATTCAGCTCCCCATTGGAACAAATTTGTGGGTGACTTTGACGTCTGCCTCTTCCAGGAGAAGTGGAGTTTGGTCCCACTATACAAGGCAGGTGTTCTGCTTGGGTTTTCGGATCAGATAGAACCCGCTCATCAGAGCCTCTCTAACCCAGCCAGAACGTTACCCTCTCCCTAGGGCCTATTCACAACAAGTAACCACAGATATATACCACCTAAGGACAGGGAATTCCTACTATATATATATATATATATATATATATATATATATATATCTAGACCTCTTATAATACAAGTGGCGGCCTCGCGATCCCAGACGGACCCAGGACTTCCTACCCAGACGGCAGCCTCAGCCTCGCGGTCCCAAACGGACCCAGGACTTCCTACCCAGACGGCAGCCTCAGCCTCGCGGTCCCAGACGGACCCAGGACTTCCTACCCAGACGGCAGCCTCAGCCTCGCGGTCCCAGACGGACCCAGGACTTCCTACCCAGACGGCAGCCTCAGCCTCGCGGTCCCAGACGGACCCAGGACTTCCTACCCAGACGGCAGCCTCAGCCTCGCGGTCCCAGACGGACCCAGGACTTCCTACCCAGACGGCAGCCTCAGCCTCGCGGTCCCAGACGGACCCAGGACTTCCTACCCAGACGGCAGCCTCAGCACAAGTTCATCCTATGATTACCATAATCAGTTCTACTATTTACCAGATCACACAAGAACTGCCAGTTTGAGCACAACCTGTTCTCTGGTTCGAGGGGTTCCTCTCTCCCTTATTCAGTTACCACTTACCTGATCAGGGTTAACATCTGTTCATGTCAAGTCACAGCTGACTAGAAGAATAGGCTACCCTCTTATACAAGAACACGCAGCACATGTTGATTCACTACAAACTGAATACTTTATTATTTATTATATATGTAATCACATAACATTACTGTGTAACACATAACCTGCAAAGAAAAGTGAAAGATTAGGTTGTACACTCTAATAAGAAAGGGGTCGACATCACCTTAGTCGTGTGTAGCCTGCACTCAATGGTCATCTAGGTTCCCTTCTCGTCTGTGCCTCGGCTCGCCTGGAGATCACACCTCCGTAGCTCCCTTCTCCGAGTCACTGGGACCTCTTCCTCATCGGCTACTCTCTCCTCTCTGGCAATTCTGCTAGAAGAGTATCTGTCTCTCGGTCTTTCTCCGCCTTCAAGTTTGTCATCTGTCTTCCCTGGAATAAGTAGTAGCTTTACTGCTAACGGCTAGATGCCGCCTACGGACTGAAGTAAGTGCCCCGTAACTGCCTCAGACTTTTACTAATATAGAGGTGCATTTCCTCATGGAAAATTCCGGCCCGTAACCTGCCGCCCACCAAATTCTTGTACCTCCCCGTGCCAAGGACACTTTCCCAGCCGGCCGGCCTGATGTAGCGTCCTCGGCATGAAGAAAAATACAATCCTTCGATAAGGGCCGGTCTGAACCGGTTCTCTCCAAGCGAATAACACCTCATAACTAAAACATCCCCTTTAACCTAGAAGCATCTCAAGCTGCCGGAGCAGAAAGAAAGATGGAGTCTCCCCCGTTTGAGGCCTACCAGGCCTGAATTCAGCACGGCTCCATGAAATACCCTCACTACAGGGCAGGTTATCCCTAATACTAACGAATCTATCCCCTAGGATATGTGTGCAAGCCCTAATCTATGGGGAAGAACACAGGATCATGTCGAAGTGCCTAGTAAATAGACTTCATTCACTACTCTAACCCTTAGGCTCGAATGGTAGAGAGACTGAAGTCACCCTAATCACCCATCAACACAATAGGGCCGGGAAAATCGAGCAGTACATTTCACCCTTGACTTCAGTCTATTATACATTCATTAAACAGAACTAACATCTGTGGAGGAATAATATGAAACAAAGCTAACTGATCTATGTCTAGTACCAAATGTGCAAAATTGAAGTAGTGAAGGAATACACTGAATAAAGCAACAAATAGAAATCAAAACAGCGATGGTAACTAGAATACCTCCTAATATTCGACGTAACAGATACAGGTCAGGTAACCAATTAAAGAGCCAGTCAAACCAGCCCTGGTCAATGTGTTTTCTAACTTCCTCCGTCAAGTCATGTAGCCTGTCAATGTGAGCGCGAATAGATTGTGTATGATCAGACAAGTTAAAACAACAAAGACCCTCAAAATCGGAGCAGTCGTGTCCATGTTTAAGCAAAAGATAATCAATGGCCGCTCGATTTTGCAAGATGGCTCTCCGTTCACCCTGGGCGTCTAACAGCATGTCAGATAGGACTGTAGAAGTATGATTAATGGATTTTACCATCCAGCAGGCCATTTTCTCAATAGATTTAGCATTATAAACCGCCAAAGCAGGAACACCAATAATTGAAATAGCCAGGCTAATGTATTCAGACTTGGAATATAAATGCAAAGATGAGTCACAATCCTCCTGTAACATCACTGTATCTCGAATCACACGAGAATTGGCATTCGGATGTGACGAGAACATCAGTAAGCTGAGTCTCGTAATGGCACAGGGGCCACCAGAAATATTTGCGGGGACATATGGCCAAGAAGTATTACCACATGAGAAAAGCCATCCGGCAGGTAGCAACATCGTGCGATAATGACTAGGGGTAACTACCAAACTCTTGCAAGTCATATTGTTCAGGACCGAAGCACATGTTTTCGGTGTCCTTTGAAGGCACAAAGTTCGCTCATGAAGGGTGAAGGAAGTAGCACCTTTCAATTTCAGACGTAGACATTCAGAAATTGCACTAGGATTACATGTAAGGAAAAAACACATATCTCCTTGTGTGATATTATAGGTAACTATTTGGGACTGGACGGGGGGTATCTGGTCCGGTAGTTCAGTACATAAGGGGCAATACGCATGGGTGGCAAAATCGCCCAGAAGAACATTGGGGCGAGCCTTTGAAATGTTGAAAATATTAGTTAGAGTTTCCAGCGAAGCAGGGACAGCAACCAGACAGGTCGCTAAGATGTCGTGTACAGATCTCATCGGCGTCAAACAAAAGTGAGGGGCATCGGTCACCCTTTTCGCCAGTAGGGTCCAAAAGTTCGATGACGAATCCCACGCAGCGAGGGAACGCGACACTCGGGCGCGTAGCTCATCCGGGGTTGACGGGAGTCCTCCTCTCTCGTCGAACCAACCCGAAAATAGTCCGGCGACGACACATCCTGCAGCAACAGTCCAAAGAATGATCTGAAAGAGAATCAAATACAGGCATTAATCATTCTCGTAAGTAACATTTGTCAGCCGGGACCGCATCCCAGCTATCTTTCCCTGGTCTCATAACTAAAATGGTGTTATCATGACCGGTGGCGATGACCTCTGCCTGTTCAGGGGGAGTCTTAGGCGACTGCACCCAAACCCTGGCCCCAGGGTTATCTGTGGAGCCAAAACCTTTCTGGCCTCGTACAGTTAGCAAAGTTGGGGCAGTGCCTTTTACCATCCCACCACTGAAGACAGGCATTATGAGTAATTGAGCCACTCGGTCAGTTCGATGGATCAGCAAATCAGCCTCACTGCTATTTAGCAGGAGCACCTTAATCTCTCCCTGATAATCACTGTCAATGACCCCTCCAAGTACCTGAATGCCTTTTACAGCCAGCCCCGATCTAGGGGCGATTAATCCAAAATTCCCGGGTGGTATATGAACACCAACACCGGTCGCGATGATGACCCGATCTTTACCTTTTATAACGGTGTCATCCATGGCATGCAAGTCTAAACCTGCCGACCCTGGGGTCGCTCTACATGGAGCCAAAGCTCCGGGAGTAATCTCCCAGTACATCACAGTCTCTCTGATTTCATTTGGCTGAGCATTAACATTCGGAGGGAACAAACGCATAAGTGGAGATTCAGCATTTAGAAAAGGACGATTATTCAAAATTAATAGCGCTTGGGACAAAAAGTCTCGCCAATTCTTATATTTGTCATCAGTTAATTTACGCAGCTGCCCCTTCAGCAGACCATTCAATCTCTCCACAAGACCCGAGGCCTGTGGATAGTATGGGACATGAAACACCCAGTCAATATTGTTTTCCACACAGAATTCCTGTACCAATCTTCCACGAAAATGGGATGCATTATCAGATTGAATTTGGAATGGTACACCATAATACAGGATAATCAATTCCAATGTTTTAATGGTATTCAATTGGGTAGCTTGCTTACAGGGAAGGGCTACCAACAAGCCACTGTATGTATCAACAATAGTGCAAACATATTGACAATTCCTACTCATGGGAAGTGGACCGATGTAATCAATTTGCCAAATTTGAGCGGGCAGTTTCCCGCGATGTAAATGACCTTTAACAATTTGGGGCACTTTGCGCTGTCTGATATGCTGACAAATGGGACAATGTAAAATAACATTCTTGATCAAATCTAAGGGAATATAAATTCCTCGATCAGCAGCCCACCTGCTAGTGGCTTTCTCTCCAAAATGTCCTGCCTTCTGGTGGGCCCATTTCGCCAATCCCGCAATATCAGAATCTTGCCTGTCCACCACTGCCTCAGCAATTTTAGATTTCTCATCTGCAATGTTATGAAAAAATTTGTCAAGAGAATCTATAGGAGTGTGAGCATCCACATGGAAGATTGTAACAGTACTCTGTGGGAGCATCTCCCAAATCTCCTGCCATAATTCTTTTCCCCACAACTGTTTTGAATGCAATTCCCAATTATGGGAATGCCAAGTCGGTAACCAAACTGCCAGTCCATTGGCAGTAGACCAAGAGTCGGTGAAAATATGACATGTGCCGGGTAATTCTTGTTTCAGGACTTGATAAACAGCATACAGTTCAGCAAATTGACTGCTCTTACCTTCACCAGTTGTGCTCAGCAGTTTTCGTGTGATCGGATTATAGGACACCGCTTTCCAGTGCCGTTTCGGCCCTATGAACCTTGCTGAACCATCCGTAAACCAGACATGGTTCCTGTCCTCCGCGGACAAATCATCAAAAGGTCTACCCCACTTGACAGGAGACTCCTGTACTAAAGGTACGGAACATACACTCTCAGTCTCAGTCGATGGCGCTCGCGCCACCTGCTCATGTAAAGATGCAACTCCTTTTTGTCCCACACGTGCCCTGTCTTGTATATACCATTTCCATTTAATCACACTCGCCTCTTGAGCGTGTCCAATTCGGTGAGTTTTCGGCGAACTCATAACCCACTGCATAATAGGAATCTCAGGTCACAAAACTATATCATGTCCCAAAGTCAATTGCTCGGTATCCACCAGAGCCCAATAACATGCAAGTAACTGTTTCTCAAAAGGTGTATAACGCTCACCAGCATCAGGTAACTTTTTGGTCCAGAAACCCAACGGCACTCTACTCCTGCCTTGCTTCTGCCACAAACTCCAATTCGCATAAAGGCCCTGTACAGACACATTCAAATCTACCTCACCATCACGTACGGGCCATAAATCCAAAGCATGTTGAATTGCCTCTTTTGCCAGGTTGAACGCATCTTGCTGTGGTTTATCCCAATCAAATGCATTCTTTTTACGGGTGACACGGTACAAGGGGGCCAATATTTGACTCAAATGAGGAATATGCTGACGCCAAAAACCAAATAAACCAATGAAGCTTTGGGCTTCTTTCCTATTCCTTGGAACTGCGAAATCAAGAATTTTCTGTTTAACCTGAGGGATCACTTCACGGTGCCCTTCATGCCAATTAATACCCAAAAATTTTACAGCCTGGGACGGGCCTTGTAGTTTATCCGGATTGATTTCCCAACCTTTCTCACGCAGGCACCCAATGACTCTGTCCAATTGGGTCTGAACTTCCTCTTGTGTTTCGCCTTGGATCAAAACATCATCAATATAATGACACATCTGGACTTGCGGATGAACCGGTACCTCAGCCAAATGCTCTGCCACCAGCCGGTGACATATCGTAGGGCTATGCACATAGCCCTGAGGAAGACTTCTAAACGTCATCTGACGCCCATTCCACGTAAAACTGAACTGTTCCTGACACTCAGGGGCAATCGGAATCGAAAAGAAAGCATTAGCAATATCAATTGACGCATACCATGTACCTGGATGTTTTTGGATTCTTTCAAGTAGAGTAATGACATCCGGTACTGCAACCGTCAAAGAGGGTGTGTGTTTGTTCAATTCTCGATAATCAACAGTCATACGCCAAGAATTATCACTCTTACGTACAGGCCAAACAGGATTATTCCAAGCAGAAGTAACTGGGGTTATAACTCCTGCATCCACCAACTCCTGAATAGTGGTACTAATCTCCTCATGACCACCTGGAATACGATACTGCTTCTGACAAACCACTTTTGTCGCCTGAGGAACTTTTATGGGGGGCATTCGTAAACGACCAACCCGTATAGGCCTGGACGATATATAATGCCTAGTTCCAAATTGGTAACATCCATCATCTAAATGCAAAGTCATTCCTTTCAAAATATCAATTCCAATTATGAATTCCAAGAGAGGCACCACTAGTACAGAGTATTCTTTTCTAGGGATTCTACCTATTCTCATTTCAAGTAAGGTTTGAACTGCGGGAGTTTCCTTTCCACCTAATCCGGTAATTGTAAAAGGCTGACCTTTAAACTTCTTTGATTTTCCATGAATAAGAGTGGCCTCCGCTCCTGTATCTACCAATGCTCGGGCCCTTTGGATATTACGATGTCTCCAATAAATTTCAATATCTACATAGGGTCTATTATCTCTGTGAGCCCATCTGTGTACTGGAGCTTGACCTATTTCCTAGTCATGTTTACTGCATTCTGTGTACCAGGATAAATCAGGATAAAGACTCTCACGTTTCTTAGGTATCGGTACCTCCTGTTCATATCCATTCCCAGTACGAAATGGATTCGTGTCTTCTGCAGTACACTGCTGGTTTCGATCGGCCAAATTATGACGATCCTCTCTCCTCCTCAACTCAGGGGATTGATCCCTATCATCTCTACGTCTGCTGTAAATATAATCATTTTTTCCCCTTTCTCTTTCCTCTTCTCTCTCTCTGTCTCTCTCTCGACGGGGGGACATATCACGTACATAACGTCGGTCATCACGACGAACAGAGCGCCCACGGCGGTCGTCATCACCGCTACCGTCAGAACCACCACGATCACACTCAGACATCCGAACACGCCGGGCACCCTCCTTCCGATCCAAGCCACGTTTGCGAAACAACTCCCACAAACGAGCAGTAGTCTCACCGTCAATGTCCTCCCTCCGCACACCATCGGCCAGAAGACCAGAAAAGATATCACGTCTAGTAAGTTTATTGTCACCAGGAGTACGAGTGTCAGGCCGGGACTGACGTTCAGGTTTAAACCACTCGCCTAACTCACCGAGTTGGCGTACCGATTCCAGTACCGTAGACAACACGTTACCAGTTTGATTAATCAATAAAGTCATCATGACCTGCTTATAAGCAACAGGGGAAGAACGAATAATACGATTCCGCACAGAAGATGTCAACGAACCATCAAGCAACCTGTCAGCAGTACCCAGAAAAATTGCCGTTTTCATCACCTCCTCTTTGAGACGTTGTGCAGCGTCGCGCAAAGTATACCACGGTTTGTCATTCACAGGCCAATCAGACTCAGTAGGGTACTTTATATTACAACCCTCAGTCGCCAATTGAAGTAAAGAAATTTGACCACCACCATTATAGTTACGAAAATGATCCTGTACAGTAGAATCCGAACTCAAGGAACAAAACTTCAAACAATCGCCATTATCTAACATAATGCCAGCAGCGCCCAGTTCATAAAGGCGCACCATCCATGTGAGTAAGGTCTCACCAGCTCGCTGCCAAAATCGCTGCAAAATATCACTAATTTCCTGTTGAGTAAAGTCCTCTAAAGAGTCTAAAGAAACACCCTGCGGAGCAGCGGGAGACTGCTGCAATTTCCGACGAAAAACTGGATGCACCGAGACCGCGGGATGAGCATCACAAGGAGCTCGACCAGTACACGTAGAGGAACAATCAGTGGAAGAAGCATCAACCCCACTCGAAGGACGAGCGCAATCACGGGGTGCACCATCAGGGGTGCGAGAAGCAGGCTTACAATCATGGCGGGAGCGGGAGGACTCGCGCTTGACAGATTCCTCACCCGAGGAACAAGAATCACTCGAATTCCAGATATTACCATCCCATTCATCAGGATTCCAATCCAGTCCGGCTTTCGCCACGACCAGACGCACCTTTCGCGTCGAAACCCGACCGCGCCGATTCTTGTATTTATAACGGGCAATTCGCACAGCCGCCCTCTCGGCAATAGTCTGGTAAGTCTCAAGTTTGTCAGCAAGCAACTTATTTTGACACCGCAACAAAGTATGAGAATTCTGAATCTCAACAAAGTGCGCTTCCACATCCTTAAGAGATATCTGTAGCTTCAACAACCTCTCATGCAGAATCCTGTACGCAGACAGAACAATCCAACCTCTGCGCCCCAAAATGGGAATCTCCTCACCCTTCGAGATGGGTGCCTTCTGTAAACAAGTAATCACATTAGCCGGCTCCGCCAGCTCCAAAGAAGAATTCCAATTCTCACTCAAACCAGTAGAATCAGCCCACTCACGGGCTAAGGCTTCATAAGGCGTTGAATCCCATCCGGGAATATCAACGGGCAACTTAAAAGTAGATTTTGACTTTCTAGAAAACATCGTGAAAAAGAAAGAAGAAAGGAAAGAAAAAGAAAAGAAAGAAGAAGAAAAACTATACACACAATTATACCACAAATAATATACAAACAAAACCACGCACACGCCGAAAGCAAACACGAGACAACACGACGCACACAGGTTTCGAAAACGGTTCGTGACGCCAAATGTTCTGCTTGGGTTTTCGGATCAGATAGAACCCGCTCATCAGAGCCTCTCTAACCAAGCCAGAACGTTACCCTCTCCCTAGGGCCTATTCACAACAAGTAACCACAGATATATACCACCTAAGGACAGGGAATTCCTACTATATATATAAGTGGGAAACTTTTGATGTTGGATATATTACGGCTGATCCCGGTCGGGGAAGAGCCCTGCCACAGAGGTGTGGACCGAGCTGCAGGTATTATGCAAGCAGCACTGAGGGCAGGAAGGTCGTGATGCAGGTCAGAGGGCAGCGCAGAGACTTTGAGACATTTTCCATACCCACTGTGGTGTTTTATTTTAATGAAAACTGACATTGCATTTGAGCAGCTCACTGTAGCGTTATTGTGGCACTTCAAAGACCAGCAGGCTCTGGGTGAGCCAACGCCCACTGGGGCAGGTGATAATCATTATAAAATGCCGGTGCTCTTTGCAATGTTAAAAGAAGCCTCTGAAGAAATGCTCGTGGAGCATGAAACGCGTCAGGCAACAAATTCTTTTGGACTCTGTTTTCATTGCCCTGCGCTGTTTTCCTGCACATTAAAACGAAGATTTACCTACCTGTAAGCTGGCTCTTCTAAGTGGGAAACTTTTGATGTTGGATATATATATATATATATATATATATATATCTAGACCTCTTATAATACAAGTGGCGGCCTCGCGATCCCAGACGGACCCAGGACTTCCTACCCAGACGGCAGCCTCAGCCTCGCGGTCCCAAACGGACCCAGGACTTCCTACCCAGACGGCAGCCTCAGCCTCGCGGTCCCAGACGGACCCAGGACTTCCTACCCAGACGGCAGCCTCAGCCTCGCGGTCCCAGACGGACCCAGGACTTCCTACCCAGACGGCAGCCTCAGCCTCGCGGTCCCAGACGGACCCAGGACTTCCTACCCAGACGGCAGCCTCAGCACAAGTTCATCCTATGATTACCATAATCAGTTCTACTATTTACCAGATCACACAAGAACTGCCAGTTTGAGCACAACCTGTTCTCTGGTTCGAGGGGTTCCTCTCTCCCTTATTCAGTTACCACTTACCTGATCAGGGTTAACATCTGTTCATGTCAAGTCACAGCTGACTAGAAGAATAGGCTACCCTCTTATACAAGAACACGCAGCACATGTTGATTCACTACAAACTGAATACTTTATTATTTATTATATACGTAATCACATAACATTACTGTGTAACACATAACCTGCAAAGAAAAGTGAAAGATTAGGTTGTACACTCTAATAAGAAAGGGGTCGACATCACCTTAGTCGTGTGTAGCCTGCACTCAATGGTCATCTAGGTTCCCTTCTCGTCTGTGCCTCGGCTCGCCTGGAGATCACACCTCCGTAGCTCCCTTCTCCGAGTCACTGGGACCTCTTCCTCATCGGCTACTCTCTCCTCTCTGGCAATTCTGCTAGAAGAGTATCTGTCTCTCGGTCTTTCTCCGCCTTCAAGTTTGTCATCTGTCTTCCCTGGAATAAGTAGTAGCTTTACTGCTAACGGCTAGATGCCGCCTACGGACTGAAGTAAGTGCCCCGTAACTGCCTCAGACTTTTACTAATATAGAGGTGCATTTCCTCATGGAAAATTCCGGCCCGTAACCTGCCGCCCACCAAATTCTTGTACCTCCCCGTGCCAAGGACACTTTCCCAGCCGGCCGGCCTGATGTAGCGTCCTCGGCATGAAGAAAAATACAATCCTTCGATAAGGGCCGGTCTGAACCGGTTCTCTCCAAGCGAATAACACCTCATAACTAAAACATCCCCTTTAACCTAGAAGCATCTCAAGCTGCCGGAGCAGAAAGAAAGATGGAGTCTCCCCCGTTTGAGGCCTACCAGGCCTGAATTCAGCACGGCTCCATGAAATACCCTCACTACAGGGCAGGTTATCCCTAATACTAACGAATCTATCCCCTAGGATATGTGTGCAAGCCCTAATCTATGGGGAAGAACACAGGATCATGTCGAAGTGCCTAGTAAATAGACTTCATTCACTACTCTAACCCTTAGGCTTGAATGGTAGAGAGACTGAAGTCACCCTAATCACCCATCAACACAATAGGGCCGGAAAAATCGAGCAGTACAGCAGGATACACCTGCTTTCATATACCTGCAATTTCCATCGGGAGAGGGCGTTCATCTGGAGGTTAGATTGTTTGGATAAGCATAGCTTTAGATTGTCGAATCATTCAACAAACCAGCGCAAGTCCAGACATTTTGTGGCTAAGCATCAGGGGACCTAGGGGTGGACTCCAAATAGAACTTTTTAATGTTTATGCTAGAGGGACAAAGGGTGACAGGCACTCAGCTACCATTTCAGCATTAGACGACTGCCTAGCTAACTGCTCTCCTCAAGCACGAGTAGTAGTTGCGGGAGATTTTAACTGCACCTATGAACCATTGGCCATAGAGGACCTATCGGGAGCAGAAGATCAAGATAGAAAATGGGCAGTACCCCAACTTGACCTCCCCATAGTAAAAAGATGGACACAACAAGTGCTCCAACTTAATGCTATTGCCATGGAATATGGGTTAAGGGCAACAAATGGAAGGTCGCTATCTGACAAGAAAGGTGCTAACACCTATAACTGAGCCAGCTGCCCATCTCGGATTGACTATATCCTCCTAGATATTATTTGTGGGGGAATCTGGTCGATATGCTAGTGGGCTCGACAACAGAGAGCGACCACAACCCCCTGTGCCTGTCTCTGAAGCCCCTGTGGGAGGTAATTCATCACCAGCCGAATAACATACCTCTGACAACTACTAGAGACGTAGTTCCATCTAACTGCAGAATTTTTTTGAAATGGAAGAAGGTCATTTTAAGCAATGCTAGGACAGCTGGCATCAAACATGAGCTTAATTTGGGCATAGCCAAGCTTCAAACTGCAGCTAATAGTGCAACAATATCAACAGACACTTCAAGGGTCCATGTGCACACTGTTGCACAAATAAGCTCATATTTCCAAGCTCCAGACACGAGCAAAAAACCTTGCAGCACCACCAAAGATCCCTATTCCTGGTACAATAAAGATTGCAGGGTTAAAAGATCAACTCTGGCCAAAGCCATTAAAGAGAAAAACCAGTTGCACATAAAATCTGCCAGAAAATGCTACGAAGTAGCCCAGCACGAGGCCAAGGCAAGTTGGGACGAATCACACTGGGTACAACTGAAAGATGCCTGCTTAACTAAGGACACCAATGTGTTTTGGAAATTAATAACCTGGGGTAGCAAGACAGGTGCCTGCTCAACCCCAAACTATATTACCTGCCAGGTTTGGTATGACCATTTCAAAGGCCTTTATTCAGCAGTGGAGGCAAACATGGAAGGGGAACCAGACAGAGCAAATGGGTCCATGACAGAAGAGGAACGCTTTACCATTCTGGAAGCAGAAGCTGCAATAAGCAGAATTGTCCCCTCAAAAGCTGCAGGTCCTGATGGCCTGCCAGGCGATCTGTTCTTGGCTGATCCCGGCAACTGGGCTCAGTACATCTTACTACTAGCAAATGCCATAGCCGATGGTATGCCTGTCCCAACGTCTTGGAAGAGCGCCGAAGTAGTCCCCATATATAAAAGGGTGCAAGGGATAACCCTGCCAACTACAGACCAATCAGTCTGATAGATACCATGCAGAAGGTCTTTGGCCGGATGCTTCTGTACAGGATACAGACATGGATAGAGGATGAGAATATCCTTTCCCAGTATCAGGCCGTATTTAGATCAAAGACTGGGACAATGGACCAAGTATTTTGACTTCTCCTTATCTACTGGAAGGTAGTCATGCTGGGTAAGGGCAGTCTTTACCTCACATTTATCGATCTAAAGACTGCCTTTGACCTAGTCCCTAGATCCAAATTGTGGGCAACGCTTGGTGGAATGGGCATCCCCCCGTTCATCCTTAAACTACTAATTCGACTTCACGAAGGGAATGACCCCCAGGTCAGGTGGGGGGAGCAGGGTCAAACAACGGAGCGCATCCCTGTCAATAGACAGGTTCGACAGGGATGCATCTTGGCTCCAACCCTGTTCTCCCTATATGTGAACGGGGTAGTTGACTCCCCCTGGAGGAGCCTACTGACTCGCCCACTTTTGGAGGTAACAAGATACCAACCCTGTTTTTCGCAGACGATACCCTGCTGATATCAAAGACCCCAGCAGGGTTTCAACGTCTTTTTAATGGATTTCAAATTTTCTGTGATAACATTGGATTGGTCATAAACAGTTCCAAAACCAAATTTATAGCTTTTAATTGTCGCAGGTCATACAAAAGTGGCCCCTTGCTTGGTGGTTTCCCCGTCGAAAAGGTGGACACCTTTGACTATCTGGGTGTAAGATTTTCTGACAAGATGTCATGGAAACACCACATAGCAAAGATGCTGCTTGGACATAAAAGAATAACTGGAGTAATTGGGAACGAACATCACCTTTCGCATACTAGGCCCGTAGCCCCAGCACTCCAAATCTATTACCTAAAAGCAGTCAGCTCTGCCCTTTACAGAGCAGAAGTCTGGGGGTTCGACAAACTTGACGAGCTCTGAAGGTCAGAATATAAATTTCCGAGAGACCTGGTCACGGTACCCAAATACGCCCCCTTTGCTCCCCTATTGTTAGATATGCATAGGCGGTCATTGGGTGTCATAGATGTGTTGCGCCCCCTACTCATTTAGACCCGCATTAGGCGGAATCCTGAACTCTCTTCCTATGCAGAAGCCATGACTGAGATTATTAGCCTAGACACCAGCGGGAAAATAGGCTGGATTGCTAATATTAAAAGAACGCTGTCAGCTATGGGTCTCCAGGGCTGCTGGACCGGCCAGGTACTCCCTAGGAGAGAGGAACTCAAACGCTTATACTGGGAATGGGTGGACCTACGAGAGAACCGTAATCCCAACGTGGGTAAACTAACACTAGAATTCTATTCCACACAAGCAGACTAGATATTTTGAGCCCTTTCTCGACACAATCAAAGTACCAAGAGATAGAACACTCTACATCCACTTTAGGCTCGGAACTCTCCCTGTCCGTGAGGCTACAGCAAAGTGGAGCCCAAGCAAGGAGAAAAACTGCCCATGTAGCAAGGCCCCGATTGAAAGCACTGTCCATCTAATGTTTGCTTGCCCGGCATACAAATCATCGCGGGCAAAATGGCTGAAACCGCTTTGTCGACAACTGGGCACACAAGACTACTATACAGCAATACGTATTCTTAGATCTGATCCTAGGCTGTTTTACGCATGCTGTGTAGCAAAGTTTCTAGGACAAGCATGGCTCACAAGGTGTAAGGTGCTCGCAAGAAAGACATAGCTGCAATCGAAAGCAGATTCGTGGGGACCCCAAAGCCCGATTATATAAGCTGCTGGACCCTCTTTGCACTAGCACTTTATTCGCTAAACATTTTTTGCCATTAGCTAAGGAAAACTGAATGTCTCTTTGATTTTTTAAAAATCCAATTGTAACAAGGAAACACTACATGATTTTATCCTAGTTTTAATGTTGATGTGCACTAAATAATTCGAACCAAATTGAGTATATATATAGTAATTGTCTTCCTGTTTTAAAGCCTTAATTTTTTAACTCTTTGGATATAACATTCGCATCATTGCTTCACAAGCTTAATTGATCATTTTTGTTGTAGTAAAATCCATGCAAAACTAATGACGCTGTAAACCTGTATTCTCCTCTTCCAAAGAACAGTAATGTGTTTTGTTTTTTATTGTAACTGTAGCTTTTATGACATCTCTGTCGAAATAAAGTTTATATTGATTGATAAAACGTCGTACGCTAGGCTTTAGGAGCTCCCTCTCGAAAACGCTCTGGGCAAGGTCCAACTTATCCTTCGCTGATTGTAGGTCAAAGTCACATACTAGAGCATCAAGAGAATCTCCCTGCCCATAATGTTGAAAGTGCACTCCTGGATGGCGGGGATAGACAGAAACCCCAAAACCCTGGATTCCTGGGTCCCCACATGTGTGAACAATGTTGGGGGTGTAACTTGTAGAGGTACTAAAACTATCCAAAACTTTACACAATCGAGCTATTTTACATATATCAGGGAGGGAAGAAACAGTATTATAAAAATTCAGGAGCAACAAACTACTAGACCCTCGTGAAAAGAGCAAGGCCTGCAGGCAGTTATTCTGTTTTCAGTTCTGCAATTCTACCTTCTAGCCTAAGCAATGCATAGACCACAAGTCTCCCATTGGCTCGACCAGTCCTAGACGGGCTTGCAGGGACAAAGATAGATTTATACCCTTCCAACAAAAAATAATTATCCACAGCCCAGGTCTCTGCAAGCAAATTATGTCAAACGTCTGAACGTAACTAAGCCATTCTGGGACTGGGAACTTGCTTGCCAAACTAGCTATTTTCCAGGAGATAAGGGAGAGGTATATTGTATCCCTGGGATGGAGCCCCAAAAGGTCTGGTTCCTCTTGGAGTATGCATTCCGGACATGATGAAGATGTCACATGAAGCGGTGACCTGGGTCATCTCAGTCATCACAGTTCTAAAGGAGGCCCAGGGGGGCAAAGGCATTAGAGACTGGGACACAGGACGAGGCCTGGTGCAACTCGTAGAATGCCGTGCTCATGAGTCCCCTCGGGAACTTAGAATTTTGTGTTGGTACCGGGAACATTGGTCTGTAAAAGAAGCGCAGGGGAAGGGCCAAAATCGAGGTGACTGGGCCTGTGGAAACACAAGCATTAACCACATGGAGAATGCTCTCTACTAGGTGGAGCTGATTAAAGTTAATTATCACACAGTCCACGTCACTACTCTTTTTTGACCCTCCTATCCAGGCCACCCGTCGTACCATTATGATGTCTCTCTCCACCCTATATCCCAGAGTTGTGTTACTATTTAGCCAGTGCAGAACTTTATTTTTAAGTTGGTAAAAATCTTCAGTGGAACGTGGCTTCAGCACTGAAACATTTCCCAAAACTACTACGTATGGTGTTGCTTCGAGGGGTAAGTGGACTAATTTGGTAAGTGGGGGTAACTTGGATCCCTCTGGCTGGATTCATCACGGTTGCAGTGGGCCGAGGCGCGCTTTCATGTTGGGCTCAGGAGAACTATATGCGTGGGAGAAGCATCCATTTTGAATTTATTGAATTGCGCGCGTCTGGCACCCATTTGGAGTTCCTAAAGCTCTAATAGAAATAGAAGAGGCATACAGTGCCCTCTTCCACAGATCTTTACCTCTTTGTCCATGGAAATAGAAAATGGTGTGCAACCTTCATCCATGGAGTCGAAAAAAAGGAAATACCTCTGACACCATCAATGGGATTTTTCTTATACCACAGCGGTCTTCTTAATTAACCCTGTGTTAGATTTATTTATATCATACTTCATACTTCGTTTAGAAAAAAGTAAGATCCTTCCACTTAACACATTAAGATAACAACTCTTGGCACAACAAATGAAAAATACAAGTGACATAGAAACTATTTACATACATACATGTGATTAATGACCAACAATAATTCAAATTATATTCATGCTAAATAAAGTGAGCTTATTACACTAAAAAGCAGTCCTACTTAATTTGCACACAGTAAGGGGACTATATTTTCTTTTGTCCTCAATACGCTAAATTACAACGGGTCCTAGAAAGGTCAGAGATTTATTTCACAAACTCCAGTCATGGGCTTCAATCATTCTGCTCAAGTGCGCCTAGTATGTTGCAAGCCGTGTTATGTGGGTTGCTCTGAGCCTTTCTCGGGTGGGAGCCAACGCGTTTTTCGACCTTCAGTAGGTGGGGCCAGAGGAAATAAATCTTTCGAAGGTGTTCATCAGGGTGGGGCTATATTCATGTAGGACATAGGGTGCCATGAAAGACTTGCATGATGGAATGAAATGTAACTCCTCCTTTCTTCCTATTCAGGCAACGTCTAGGGCTGTCTTTATCCGTTTACTTCGTAGCCGCTGCCTTTTTCAATTCCTTTCTTGTAATCGGCATCTCACAAGCAGTTCGTCTGTTCCTGGCGTCCAGAGTAGAACCGCGGTACCTTCATCCATGGAGGGCAGCCATCTTGGATTGGTTAGTACACTTCAATCCCTCACATTAACAAGACCAAGTACTCACCTCAATAATCCAGATGAACTTTGAAACAGGACTGCTCTGTAGAGATCTAAAACAACCAATGTAGATAGAAACAGATCTACTTCGTTAGCACCTAACATTAAGGCAGACTTGTTGGATTAGCTCCCATTCAATGAGGTTATCTGTTTACATTGTTTTTCCCCATCACAGAACACTCAACAACCGAGGAAACACATAATATCTTTATTTTCTTCCTCTTGCTACAAGATAGTCATAGCAAGTAGGATATAATAATAATAAGGACCAAAATCATTTCTCATAATCATGACAGGGACCTATCTTAAATCTGAAGGAAGGAACTCCTATACAGTCTCATACCCCCCTAATCTCTCTAAAAATACCACCAAATCCTTTAAACGCAACCTACTTAATTAAAACCCAGAAACCTTAATCTCAGACCCCTCCTTCAACATAAAAAAGGCGCCCATATCAACGACCTGATATTTTTTAGTACTAAAATGGCCAAATGGGGTAAGACACTAAATAACGTGCTTACGGTACAGGAAATGAGGAACATTCCTTTACGTCACTAAGATGCTAATTACGCCCTCTTGAAAACAAACTAGGAGCTATATTGAATATAACATGCTACAAAAACTGCACGATTCTCACACAAGTCGTCGATAAAGATCTGGAACTATCTGACAAATATTTCTCAACCTTAAAAGAACAAGTTCTTTACAGCCCTCCCACAAGAAACCTGCCAAATAACAAATTGCAGGCCATCTCCCCACACAGGAATCAATCTGCCAAGATAGAAAACATCACGTCAAAGAGCCCAACAGTCGAAACCAGAATCCAGAAGCTCTGAAGCTAAAAGTAACAGCCCACATCTATCTAAATCAACATTATACCCCACTAACCTCAGGGCCCATAGCTCTGAATCAAGCCCCAACACTGGTCCTAACCCTGTATGGGAAAAAGTCGTTAAGATGTAGTCAGCAGTCACTGACCAGGATAGTTGGAGATGTACTCATAGAACAGGCACTAAGAACTGCGAAACTGCAGTACGATATATGACAATATGCACAGGAAAGCCTAACAATAGCCCCAATCCCCCAGAGACAACTTATTCTAGCATACCAACAGGGTCACCCATACAACCTCCTGTCTCCCCTCAACTTGGTATGGAGCTTGAAAATCTCAGCTTTCCTCATCCCAGTATGGAGTTTGATTATCTTAGCTCTCAGTCGAGCAAGACTTACAAAAGCCATGCAATTCGCTATCAGAGATATGAAGAGCCTACTACTCTTATCAGAAAAATATCTGTCAAAATTGGAGCTCCAACAGAAATCCACCCAAGAAACCTATAATAAACCAAAGTCTATCCCAATGTCAGTGACAAACAGACTATATCGTCCTCGCAATCATCTCCGATATCTGACAGACAATGAGATAAAAAACTCTGTTGATATCATATGAACCATACCCCAATCTTCCCTCTTCCCACTAAGAACACATCATTCAATCAGTCCCAATTAACGCAAGCAGAATTGCAAAGAGTAGCCACAGAATGCCAAACTTCAACAACCTAATAAATGTGATTCTAATTCCCGAAAAGCAAGAACCATTAACGATCAAACCTCAGAAACCCATTCTGTGTCTACGACTTAAGTGTCGGTCAGCATAAAAACATGCCGCAGACATAGCTGACCTTAACTTAAACCAAGAAATCGACGTAACTATCCTAACTGAATCATAGCTATCAAATTCATCCTGTCCATGCCTAGATCTATTAGTCCCCCCGAACTACTGCATTGTGAGACTAGAGAGGCCAAACAAAATGGGCAGAGGCATCGCCTGTTTACATTGAGCTGACATTGCCATTACGAAAGTACAATCAGACCCCCTAGAGTCTTGTGAATATCTCGGTCTGTCCTTAAGATCCGTAGACAATCAAATTTGCAAACTTCACGCATTTTACCACCCCCCAGGCAAAGACACCATGTTCATACACCAGCTGATAGAAATCATCGCACCAAACTCTACTCCCCATTCCAATGATGTTTTCTAAGGAGACTTCAGACTTTACTGGGAAGATCATACTGACAATCAGATCAATCTACTCAAAGCCTTCCTTGAAGATCAATTGTTGGTTCAAGAATGCCATTCTACCAACCCACTCTAAAGGTTCTACCTTAGACTGGATCATCTCTAAAGAAGAAGCTGTCGATAAAATCGAGATCATCCCATGCGACTGGTATGATCATAACATCATTACCTTCCAAATACCACACATAAAAACAAAAACCTCCGCACAATCAATAAAACCCAGAAAATGGCTTTGTGACACCATAGGGCTCAATATGGAAAATCTCGCAGCACGCTGTGAGAAAGAACTGCAACCTCCTAATAACCTGGTAGACGTCAGTGACCTCATGGATTATTACAACAATACGATGACGAGCATAATAGAGGACATAGCCCCATTAAAACTCAGAAGAGTCCCTGACAAAGATAAAAAACCCTGGTTTAACGGATCCCTCAATGAAGAAAGACGATCACTCAGACTCACAGAGCGGAAATGGCGACAACACCTTCCTCACCCCATTTAATCCAACTAAGACAGGCCAGAAAGGCCCACAATAAAAGCATTCTAAATTCAAAAAAAGACTAGATATTGCAAAGAGTATCTCGACCATAAAACCAAACAATCACTTCAACGATCCTCTACCAGCAAATTGTTGGTCTACAATAAACAATTTGCTCATCCCCTCATGGACAAAGATTATTAACGCTTCGCTATCGCAAAGCTCACTACCAGACTGCCTAAAAACAGGGCAAGTCACGTCAATCTTAAAAAAACAACAGAGAACCCCTCAGACCTTAACAACTTTAGACTAGTAACTAACATTCCCATGCTAGCCAAGGTCCTGGAAAAATGTGTACAACAACAACTGAGCCAACACATCTCTGAATTCAAACTGCTGAATGACTTCCAATCTGGATTTAGACCAAACCACAGTACTGAAACAGCAATTCTGCACATCGTGGATGACGCTCGACTTGCCTTCCACCACAACGAAACCTGTCTCCTAATACTGCTTGACCTCTCATCGGCATTCAACACTGTAAACCATGCTAACATACTAGATCGCCTGAAAATAATGATGGGCTTAGAGGGTACCATCCTAAAGTGTTCAGTTCATTCTTAGAAAACAGATCGCAAAAATTGATAGTGAACCAAACACTATCTGCATCACCCAGAAATTTTATTGGAGTATCATAGGGCTCAACACTATCCCTTGCACTATTTAATCTGTACGTAGTGCCACTCACAGAATTCTTACAGCAATCAAACATCTCGTTTCACACGTACGCAGATGATGCACAGCTTTACATCAAGATCACATCAACAAAAGAGATCGGTGGTATGAACCAGGCACTAAAGAGAACAGTCCATTGGTTCACTAGCAATCACCTCAAGCTTAACCCTCATAAAACTGAATTCCTTCTGATTTCCCCCCAGAAAAGGGCTGCGAATATCTCGGAGTGCACCAAACTGATCACGGCGCCAAACTGTACTCCGAAGATAGTAGATTCAACCAAATCCCTGGGAATTATGCTAGACAAAAACCTGAACGTGCTAATGATGCAGATCTGAGCTTCCAAATCCCCTCCACTTCCACGGACGGAATGATTTCACAGTCACACGCACACTCACACATCATACGCTGGTGGGGCCCATAACACCAACATTCATTCTAACCAAACTATCCGTGCCTGTAAAGGGGAAAATAACAACCTAACCGATCTGCATTTATCACTCCGAAGGAAGAACCACCTTCTTTAACTCACCCTATCAGTTCCTCCTTCAGATAGGTCGACTGGACCGTCTAGTTGCTGGTTTGATAATAAACTATAAACACTCAAATATATTCAAATAAATCATTCACTAAAATAATCACCCGACACATTTATTAAAATAATGCTTTCTCTTTATCTAAATCAATTGTTAAACCTAGCAAAATGCAGCATCATCTTTGTCATATTTACCTATTCTGGCTATTTGTCGTTTTCTAAGTCAGAACTGGTCTTCAAAGCATCAGTCAGCATCTCTGGCTCAGTCATAAGCGTCCCCGTCCTCTCCGTCAGCGTCAGGACCTCGGGTCATAAATTCAGGAAGGGACTCGACTCGACGAACATTAACCTCTCTAAGCTACTCATTTTTATACAGAAAATTACAATATTAAAGTTACATTTCCAAATTCTTGTAAATCTTATTGGCTATTACAAATTTGGTGACCGGATTTCACTGCAACATGTGCAAATGTTTCCAGGCGCTTTCTCACGTAAAGTCTTGATTGTCATTGTCAAATGTTACAACAATTGTTGCAAGCAAAAGGGACACGACCCTAGCAAATGTTTCTTTAGGCGGCACAGGTCCGGGTTGACATCTCTAAATTGTTCTTTATCTTTTGTCTTTTCTGCATGTTCAGGGTCGTCTTGGCATTCATCCCAGACAGTCCCCATGACATCTCTTCGGTTCAAATTGAGGGCAGGGTTGCAGTCAGTGCAGAACGCTTTTCTTTTACAAAATCATCTACTCGAATATAGGCTTCGGATGGTGGCCATCTTGTAGCAGGCCACAATGGTCAACTTAAGCAGAACAAACGAAAAATCATAATTAATACATGGAAATAATTAAAACAGTGTTATTCCCCATCTAATACCCATATGTGCATGCATTTATCTAGCCATATGCGACACTTAAAGCCATTAGTGCATGTTTATTTTAAGCGCAAATTAGTTTACTTATTATTTTAGCCATGCAGATGCATTCCCACGTGTATTCTTTCAGTTAGTAAGGTTGGTTTAGTAAAAACGACTTCACACAAATAATTATTATGATTATTACTTAGTGATTTTAATATAAACATACGAAAATGGAACAGGAGTTTCACTTTAGCTTATTATGCCTGCTCCAGCAATCCCCCCCTTTGGTGATTTTATCACCAAATAACACCCAAAATTTCAAATTTCTTTCCCTTTTGACAAATTCAAAATGTCTTTTTGCTCAGATTTTATAATCTAGTTTCTTTTTCATCTTCTCTTTTTGCTTCTATATACATACTTTCGCTCAATTCTTCTAATACAATTTCTTGTATTTCTCTTTCTTTTTTCTTTTCTCTTCTTTTTACTATTTCTCGTTTAGTTTTCTTTTTATTTCTTCTATATCTACAACACATACATCCTAATCTAAGAACTAATAATGCAATAATCACACAAGTTAATGGAAATAATATTTTACCAAATATGGTACTACCTATTTTAGCTATGAAATTCTTAATGGCAATCAATTTATTTGCCATTTTAGTCCAAATATTTTCAGCTTCCAGTGGTACTAATTCTTCATGCAAGTCAGTAATATTTTTGATATAGACTTTTAGATCTTTGCTTTCGTCAGGAATGTAAGTGCAACAATGTTGAACTTTCAGCATTCCACAGATTCCACCCTCTTTTGCCAATAGGATATCAAGGGCAAGTCGATTTTGCATCACCATAGCACGTAAGGCAACCAGTTCAGTATCTACTAATAGGAAGCCTCCAGCTGTGTTTGTGGACAACCGATCCACAACTGTTGACAATTTCCGAATACTAAGTGCATTCAGAGTTATTCCCACTGCTGGTATCAATGCTCCAAAAATATCACCTATAATTTCTGTCCATGTTTCTCTTTTACCACGTGTTAGTATGTTAGTTTCTTCAGTGTTATCTACTCTATCCATGTGAAAGATTTTTGGAAAGACCAGGCCAACATAACATGTGCCATACCAATGGTCAGGCAACCTGTAATAAGCCTTATTTCCACAAATATAATATAATCCAGGAAAGACTGGATCTTCTCCTCCTCTAAATCCCCAACCGGTTGCAATAAAATATGTATCATGGCACTCACTAGACCCTATATAATAATAATCATATTGGGATTTCCTTCTCGTGATACATAGTTTTCCCTTCTGTGATGCATCTATGGCCAAAGTTGGACTGGCTCCATTTTTCAATTCTTTCTCTTTTCCTGTATCCCATAATGGGTCACTTATTCTTTTCCCATCAGTATTTTTGTGCATCCCTAATCTCCTTTCTTCAACCATGTCTAGAAATGGTTTCTCTTCTTCCTTCAAACTGCAAGTTAAATTGTTTCTGTAAATGTATTCTAATGTTAATTCTTTAGTTTCTATAAAAATTTCACCTAAAATGTTAGCTTCCTTAGCAGGATTCAAATCTTTGTTCATTGGCAATTGCCCTAAAATGTTATCTACGTTAGATAAATTATAGTCTACTCTTCCTAATTGATAAAATATACTAAGTAATACACTACATGAAATTCCATATGTAGCTGGGAGGTGATGATAAGTCACTCCTTCTGAAACAGAAGCAGGTAATTGCATACATACGTAGCAATCCCTTACGTCCATTGTCTTGACGTATTCGTACAACAATTTTGAAAACACATTGCTAGAAAAATCATTAATAGACCTATCCTTATGTACATGTGTGTTACTTATACTAGTTGGAACTACTTTCTGGAAACTTTTCCCCATGTTAGTCGTGTTTTCAGTGTGTCCTCCTAAAGTGTCTATAGTTACTTTGAAAGAAATTAGTAGAGCAAGCACGTTCCACAATAGCATCAATAATCCTGTACAACAGCACATCTTGCACCACCTTTTCATGAAGGTACATCTATTCTGGTTATTCTCTGTGTTAGCCATCTGGACAATCTGACCGTGTCTTTTGACTTAGCCTCTTCTACTCCACTACTGTATTTCTAGGGCAGCAAGTACACAACGGGTTATTACAATCCGTTAGTTTCTATTTTACTTCTTCAGTTTCTTTTCCAGCCAATTTCTTTGGATTTCTCAATCTGGTCTCTCATCACTTTTCACTCTTTCATTATTGTCATTAAATTGCAGAAAGTCCTGAACCTCCACTTCTTCTCCAATATCGGACAAGATAACTCTCAGGATTCCCACAGTTTCTTCTTCTTCAACCACTCTTAGCAAAGTCTCCTATGGATTTCCTTGACTGTCTGCCTCTTCTCCTTGTTCAGGCAGTGCCACATACGTCCATTCTGGTGAGTTGTACTTCTGGTTGGGTTTTCTGATTCTTTTGTTTTCTTCAGCTATTTCTGTTTCTCCTTCTTTAGCTTGGTTTTGACTTGACACTTCATTCACTTGTTCAGCTTTTGATGGTTCAAATCATGTCAATCGATATTTCAGTCTTTTTATTTTGTTGGGCCAAAGGTCTCCTTTAGCATTTCTCTTTGATTTTCCTTCTTTGGTGTTTTTCTCCTTGATCCAAGTTCTCTTTCTCAGAACTCGAACTTCAGGTGTCTCATTTTCACTTTCTTCAGATTCTGTCTCGATTGCTTCCTTTTCACCAACAGTTTCCTTTTCAACAGAGGTCTTCTTTTCAACCACTGTTTCTTTTCCAGCAACAGTCTCTTTTTCACTAACCTGAGATTGCCCTACTTCTGTCCCTCCTCGGTTCTCTGGCACGCAATCTTCTTTCTGACTACTTGTCCCTTCACCTAGCTCAGTGTTGATGTTCCCTACACCTCCTCGGGGTTTTTCCGCAGAAACCTGTCCCTCTCTCTCTACTTCTGTCCCTTTTTCATCTACAATGATTATCTCAGGTGAGACTTCTCCAGTTTCTTTGTTTGCTTCAAGGGTCACTTCTGTTGCAATGTTCCTTTCTTTTCTTTCTTTCTTTTTGTGTTCGCTATTGATAGTTGGGATTTCAGGCAATTCCTCAGAATCTGGTCCAGTCTCTGAAACTTGCAATGTTTTCTTCAGAATTCCTTTTGGTGGGTGTGAAGCCGAACGTGGCCCTCTTTCCCCCCTTTCAGGATTTCTTCTTCTTCTGGTTGTTTCTCTGTCTGAATTGTCACTTGACTCTGAATCATCAAAATACTCTCTTCCAATACCTTCTCCTGGGCTTGGAACTCTCAGAGTGTGGCTTGCATGTATCCAGTTTTTCCCTCCTGCACACTTCACAGCAGTCGTTGTGGTCAGGACAACTTGCCTTGGTCTTCCCCACCTTGGAACCAAGCAATTTCTTCTTCTGTGGACCTTTATTCTCACCCAGTCCCCTGGGCTCAAATCATGGGCTGGTTTCTTTTCAAGTGTGGCGGCGTCTTCTCCAACCTGGTGAAACACAGAATGGACTGCGTCAGCCAGGCCTTTACAGTAATCCAAAATCATGTCATCAGTTATTGTCATCAGCTTGTTGACAGGTACAAATGCATGTCTCATGGCACGTCCCATGATCATTTCATGTGGACTCAAACCTGTTGTTCTGTCGGGAGTAGACCTAATTGTCATCAAGACTAGAGGCAAGACATCAGGCCATTTCATTCCAGTGGCTAAGCACATTTTACCAATTCTGTTTTTGATGGTACCATTCATTTGTTCAACCACACCAGAAGCCTCTGGTCGGTAGGCACAATGTAGCTTCTGCTGTATGCTCAATGCTTCACAGATCAAACCCATGATCTCATTATAGAAGTGTCCCCCTCTGTCTGATTCAATGGTCACTGGGAACCCGTACCTTGGGATGAATTCTCTCAGTAATAGCTTTGCTACTGTTATCCCATCATTCCTTCTTGTGGGGAAAGCCTCCACCCATCTGGAAAACAGACAAACTACCACCAGGACATATCTCAACCTGTTTACCCGTGGCATTTCAATGAAATCTACCTGCATTCTGGTGAAGGGTCCTCCTTCCCTGCCTATTGTTCCTAGGCTCACCACAGTTTTCTTTCCAGGATTGTACTGCTGACATATCAGGCATCTTTGACAAAGACTCTCTGCTATTAACCTGAATTTTGGATTGTACCAAGTCTGCTTAAATGCTCTTATCATAGCATCCCTCCCCAGGTATCCCTGGCCATGATACATCCTTGCCATGGTAGATAGCATGCTATCTGGCATCACTGGTCTTCCATCTCTATAGACCCACACATGGTCCTTTTCTCTTGGTGCACAACCTGCTTTTACCCTTTGCTTCATTTCCTCATCTCCTACCTCATCCTGTAACTGCTTCACTTCTTCCCATGTCTCTACAACGTTAGTAAACATTAAAGATCAAGAAGACATTTCTCTTTGTTTTCCCCGGTTGATTGAGTAATTGTTCCTCGCACAATACTGAGCCATGTCATTAGCAAACCTATTTCCGTTGGAAATGAAATCTTCCCCTTGACTATGAGCAGCACATTTAACAACAGCCAATTCTTTAGGCAGCTGTATCGCCTCAATCAATCTTCCAACCACTTCTGCATTCTTAATGGGAGTTCCACTTGAGGTCAGGAAACCTCTTTGTAGCCATAACTGGCCAAAATCATGGACAACTCCGAATCCGTATTGGCTGTCTGTCATCACAGTCACTCTCAGATTCTTTCCAATTTTACAGGCTTTTGACAATGCCACCAATTCTGCCACTTGAGCGGATTTAACTCCTTTCAAGGGTGATGCTTCCACCACTCCTGCCACCGTGCATACTGCATAAGCTGCACTCAACACACCTTCATCCGTTCTCAAGCAAGATCCATCCACGAAAAGCACATGATCACTTTCGGGCAGTGGCAAATCTTTTATATCTGGTCTGGGCTTTGTACAGTAGTCAAGCACATCCAGGCAATCATGATCAATTTCATCTCCTACCTGCACACTTTCAGCATCTGGCAACAACGTTGCTGGATTCACATTCACACATCTTTCCAGACTCACATTTGATGCTCCTATAATGACTTTCTCATATTTTGTCAGCAGACTATGTGACATGAACTGTGTCCGGCTCCTTGTTAAAAGGATTGCCACATCGTGAGGTACGAATACCCGTACAGGATATCCCATTATGATTCCCTCACTTTGTTCCAGACTTTTGCATGTAGCAGCTACTGCTTTTAGGCAACCTGGTAAACCCACAGCTACTGGGTCAAGTGTTGATGAGAAGTATGCAACTGGCCTCCTCAGACGTCCATGTTTCTGAATTAACACTGAGTGCACAACCATTTCTTTCACTGCAGTACAATTCAAATTCTTTTTCATAATCTGGCATACCCAGGGCAGGTGCTTCACACAACTTGTTTTTCAATTCTTTGAACGCTGCCATTTGTTCTTTGTTTAATTCCAAAGGGTCCCTTACTTAACTTTTGGTCAATTTTATTAATGGCTTGGCAATCAGGGAGAAATTACTTATCCACTGACGACAATAGCCAACCATTCCCAATAACATTCTCACTTCTCTTTGTGTCATCGGGGCTCTCATTCCTTTGATAATTCTGATTCTGTCAATTGTCACTTTCCTCAGGCCTTTCTCAATGTTATGTCCTAGGTAGTGAACTTCTTTCTTACAAAACTGCAATTTGGCTGGAGATACCTTTAATCCTCCATCTGCCAAGTGATTCAGCAAAGCAATAGTGTCCACTTCGCAAGCTTCACGTGTTTTCGATGCCACAAGCAGGTCATCTATGTACTGAACCAATACTGAATTTTCAGGCATTGTCAGACTTTCCAGAGATTTTTTTAACAACTGATGAAATATGGAGGGGCTCTCTGTGTACCCCTGTGGATTTCGGCACCATGCCAAAATACGCTGTCCAAACCGAAAGGCAAATATCGGTTGGCTGTTGTGGTGCAACGGAATTGAAAAGAAAGCATGGCACAAATCAATTACTGTGTACCATTCAGCATCATGGGGAATCTGATACAAAATCACTGATGGATTTGGTTCAATAGGACAACATGGCACAACAATTTTGTAAATTTTTTCTCAAATCCTGCACTATTCTGAACTTCCCATTAGGTTTCTTCAGTCCCATGATCGGTGAATTACATGGACTGCTCAATATTTCCCTCAGCACCCCCTGCTGGATCATTTTCTCAATGATAGGGGTTATTCCTTCAATTATTTCAGGTGTCAGTCTATACTGTGGAATATTTGGGTAAGCTATCCCTTCTTTTACAGAAATTTTCACTGGATCAACATTTCTCATCAGGCCTACATCTTCTCCTGTGAAATCCCAGACTGATGCTTTCACAGTCTGCTTTAATTCTGGGGGTAATTCATCAGGATTGAATACTGCATAGGTTCCAACAGCCTCACTTTCTCGGTTGTCTATGGTCATTCTGTATAGGACATCCTCATCTGGTGTCTCAAAAGCTATTCCATCTGGAGTACAGAAAATGGTGCAATTCATCTTGCACAGTATATATTTGCCTAACAGATTCACAGGACTGGTGTCACACACCACAAATCGGTGCATGTCTGAAAATTTCCCTATTCTAACCCTTACTGGTTCAGTAAGATAAGTCTTAATCTGTGTGTTGGACACACAAACTACTTGGATTGTTTCATCTGAGAGAGGAACGTTTTTAACATCAGCTGACCTGACAGTAGATCGTGTAGCACCAGTATCGACTAAGAAAGTGATGCTTTCATCATTAATTTTCCCATCTACAAAAGGTCCTGTCTGGTCTATTTCTAGAGATGCGCCAAGTACGCACTCTGCTTCCTCCCATGGGCACCGTCAGACTTCCTCCTCAGTGTCACTTCCCTCATTCCTCAGCCAATATTGTGACACAGCACTCGCACGTTTTGATTTGTTTACCTGTCCTTCGTTGTAGAATCCCGTCTCCTGATTATACTTCTGAGGACCTTTGTTGTGCGGCAAGGGCGGCTTTGGCTCTTGATTCTGCTGCTTAACAATCTTCTGCTGTTGCTGCTGCTGGCCACTCCCATCACTCTGCACCTGTGGATTCAATGATTGATTTCCAGTGTTAGCACACAGAGGATTCTTACACTCGGATTTCCAATGCCCCAATTCTCCGCAGTTGTGGCACGGAAATTTCTTCTTCGCTTCTTCAATATTACCTTTTCCCTTTCCTGGGCAAATCTTTGTCTATTTCCTGGGTTGTTTGCTTGTTCAACTAACTGGGCTTCCTGCCTTTCTGCAACCTTCACTTGTGCCCACATTGCCTTTTCTTTCAGCTTTCTCTGCTTTGCCTCAATTTCATCACTAAAATATTTGGCATGTCTCAGAATTTCATCAATCTTTTTACTCTGCCAGTCCACTGTGTGCTGCCTAATCATTTCGCCAATCTCAGGACGTAAACCATATACAAATCTGTATACAAAATGGCTCAAATCCTTCTCACCCAAATGTAGGCCACACTTAGTGTAGGTAGATACACCACTATCACTACACTAGAAATGTCTTTAGGTTCAGGTGCCCCTAAGGCTCTGGAAGGACCCCAAAGGGTCCCAGTCGACAAGTAGGATCATCTCTCCTTTGCTGATCTTAGGGAGATGTGCACCCTTAGGAAACTTAAGACAAACAAAGGTGCCAATACCCAACGTCTCAGGGTAATCCTGCTCATAGCAGACTTTATGCAGACTTTAGGGTCTGGTTGGGTAGACAGGTTGGGTGGGCATCCATTAGAAGAGGACCCTCCAAGAGAGGACTCTGATGAGGACCAGGAAGAGGATGAAGATCCTGACCTGGAAGAACCAGACCACTCACAACATGGAGGTGATGGCCCAAGAGGCACTCCCTCCATCCCTAGAGGGGGAGTGGTGGATCCAAGAAGGAACAGATCCCCCTCAGTGGGATCCAACCATTCTGGGAGATCCAAAGGGACCTCTGCCTCTTCTCAGAGAAGAGAATCCTCTCATGAGAGGAAATGCAGACTGATCAAATTTGAGCAGGCTAAGCTACAGCTTAAGAGAGAACAGTTAGCATTGGACAGGGAAGCCCTGGAGCTTCAGAGAGCTTCAAGAAAGTGGGGTCTAGAGACCCCTGGTGGCAGTAATGAAACCTCTAGAGTTAGAGAGAAAATCCCTGACAATAGGAACCTCCACAAGATTGTGCCCCCCTATCATACAGGGGATGACATCCACAAATGGATAGCTGCTCTTGAGAGGGCCTGTAAAGTACAGAGGGTCCCAGTAGAGCAGTGGGCAGCAATCCTGTGGCTCCCCTTTGCAGACAAAGGAAGAGACAAGCTCCTCTCTGTAAGAGAAGAGGATGCTGATGATTACTATATCTTGAGAGATGCTTTAATAGATGGGTTTGGCTTAACCACTGATCAGTACAGACTTAAGTTCAGAGATACCCAAAAAGCACAGAATCAAGACTGGGTAGATTTTGTTGATTGTGCAACCAAGGCACTGGAAGGTTGGTTAACTGGCAGCAAAGTAAATGATTATCAAGGATTGTATAATCTCATAATGAGGGAGCAGATTCTTAATAATTGTCAGAACCAGCTCTTACATCAGCACCTGGTGGACTCTGATCTGACCTCTCCCCAAGAATTGGGAAAGAAGTGAGACAAATGGGTCAGAACCAGGATTAAGCAAAAGGTCCAGCCCTTGGGGGGTGCAACTAAAAAGGAAGATGCCAAAAGCTCTGAGAAGGGTGGGGAAAAGGGAAAAGACCAGCAGTCTTCAACAGGCCCCCAAAAATCTGCATCTGACAAATCCCCAGCTAATAAAGCTAAACAACCAAGGAAGCCATGGTGTAAGTTCTGTAAGCAGAAGACCCATTGGACTTCACATTGTAACAAGGCCAAAGACTCCACAAGTACCACTCCACCTGCCCCTAAGGCAGCTGCTCTCCCTAGTGCAGCCATAGGTGGTGGTACACAGAACAAGGGTATAGTAGGGTTGACCCTGGGATCTGGAGAGGACTCTGGCCTAGTCAGAACTCCTACTCAGGCTGTTCTAGTTTGTGATGGGGACCTGTCCCTGTTTGTGAGCCCCAGTGGTCTGGGCAAATACAGACAACAGCCAACCATAAATGGAAGGGAGTCACTAGTTTACAGGGATACAGGGGCTAGTGTCACTATGGTGACTAAGGACCTTGTAGACCCTAGCCAGATCATACTTGGAGAGATATACCAAGTGACCAATGCTAGCAACGTTAGTACATACCATACTCTAGCTGTTGTGTACTTCTCCTGGGGAGGGGTAACTGGCCTCAAGAAAGTTGTGATGAGTGCAGACCTACCTGTTGAATGTTTACTAGGGAATGATTTGGAGACCTCAGCATGGGCTGAGGTGGAGCTAAGTACCCATGCAGCAATGTTGGGTATACTAGCAGAAGTATTTGCCCTGACAAGGTCAAAAGCAAAGCTGACAGGAACTGAACAGGCCTTGGATCCTGGAAAAATGGACCAAGGACCTTCCAAGAGGAGGAGTAGCAGGGGTAAGGCAGAACTTTCCCCCCAGGATCAGTCTGTAGAGACTCTTTTAGCAGAAGAGGATCTATCTCCTGAAGAAGGAACTGCCCCAGAGGAACTGGAACCTGATCAGGTTGAGTTCTTGGGGGCAGGGGACCTTCCAGGGCAGACTTGAGCCTGGAGCAGCAGAGCTGCCCCACTCTTGAACTCCTCAGACAGCAAGCTGCTGCTGAGGCTGCAGGGAATGCCAGTGGGACCCATAAGGTTTATTGGGATGAAGGGCTCCTTTACTCTGAGGGTCGAGACCCCAAGCCTGGTGCACCCAGGAGGTTGGTCATACCTCAAAATTTTAGGGGCTTCCTGCTCACACTGGCCCATGATATTCCCTTAGCAGGACACCTGGGCCAAAACAAGACTTGGGACAGAATTGTCCCTCACTTTCATTGGCCCCAGATGAGTGAAGACTGTAAGAGCTTTTGCAGCTCTTGCATTACCTGCCAGGCAAGTGGCAAGGCAGGTAAATCCACAAAGGCCCCCCGATACCATTGCCTGTGGTGGGGGTGCCCTTTGAGCGGGTGGGGATTGACATTGTTGGTCCCCTGGACCCACCAACAGCATCTGGGCACAGGTTCATTCTAGTGGTAGTGGATCATGCCACTAGATACCCAGAAGCTATTCCCCTTAGGACCATCACAGCACCTGTGGTGGCAAGGGCCCTCCTGGGAGTCTTTTCCAGGGTGGGGTTTCCTAAGGGGGTATTGTCTGACAGAGGTACAAACTTTATGAGTAGTTACCTGAAGGCAATGTGGAAGGAGTGTGGGGTTAACTATAAGTTCACCACCCCTTACCACCCACAATGCAATGGTCTTGTTGAGAGATTCAACAAGACCTTAAAGGGTATGATCAAAGGGCTCCCAGAAAAGCTTAGGCAAAAATGGGATGTTCTTCTGCCCTGCCTTCTCTTTGCATACAGAGAGGTGCCACAAAAGGGGGTTGGTTATAGCCCCTTTGAACTTTTGTTTGGCCATCCTGTTAGAGGGCCACTTTGTCTAGTGAAGGAGGGATGTGAGCAACCTCTCAAACCCCCTAAACAGGATATAGTGGACTATGTACTTGGTCTCCGCTCCAGGATGGCTGAGTACATGAAGAAGGCAACTAAAAACCTGGAGGCAAGTCAGGAATTACAGAAAGCCTGGCATGACCAAAAGGCTGTCCTGGTGGTGTACCAGCCAGGACAGAAGGTATGGGTGCTGGAGCCAGTGGCCCCAGCAGCTCTCCAAGATAAGTGGAGTGGACCCCATACCATTTTGGAGAAAAAGGGAGAGGTTACCTACCTGGTAGACCATGGCTCTCCCAGAAGTCCCCACAGGGTACTTCATGTGAATAGGTTGAAAGCATATGTGGACAGGGCTGACATGGGCTTGCTCATGGCAACAGATGAGGGACAGGAGGAAGAGAGTGACCCTCTCCCAGACCTGCTCTCTCAGAACCCTGACGATGGGTCAGTTGATGGAGTAGCCTTGGCAGGCAGCCTCACTGACCAGCAGCAAGCAGACTGTAGACAGGTTCTACAGACTTACAGACATATGTTTTCTCTGACTCCTAGTCAGACCACCTGGTGCACTCACAAAGTGGACACTGGGGACAGTCTGCCTGTCAAGAATAAAATCTACAGGCAACCTTACCATGTCAGGGACTGCATAAGGACAGAAGTCCAAAAGATGTTGGAGTTGGGACTGATTGAGCCCTCAGATAGCCCCTGGGCTAGCCCAGTAGTCCTAGTACCAAAACCTCATACCCAGGGTGGTAAGAGAGAGATGAGGTTCTGTGTCGACTACAGGGGACTCAATGCAGTCACTAAGACTGATGCTCACCCAATTCCCAGAGCAGATGAGCTCATAGATAGATTGGCCTCAGCCAAGTATCTGAGCACATTTGATCTGACAGCTGGCTACTGGCAGATAAAGTTAGCGGAGTCTGCAAAAGCCAAAACTGCATTTTCTACCCCTGGTGGGCATTTTCAATTTATTGTGATGCCCTTTGGTTTGAAAAATGCACCTGCCACTTTTCAAAGGTTGGTGAACCAAGTCCTATCAGGCCTGGAAGACTTTAGTGCAGCATATCTAGATGATATTGCTGTCTTTAGCTCCACCTGGGAAGATCACCTGATCCACCTGAGGAAAGTTTTGGAAGCCCTGCAAAAGGCTGGGCTCACTATCAAGGCTACTAAGTGCCAGATAGGGCAGAGTCAGGTTGTATACCTGGGTCACCTTGTAGGTGGAGGCCAGGTTCAACCACTTCAGAGCAAAATCCAGACCATCATGGACTGGGTTGCTCCAACCACCCTGACTCAGGTCCGAGCTTTCTTGGGCCTGACTGGTTATTATAGGAGGTTTGTAAAGGGATATGGATCCATTGTGACCCCCTTGAATGACCTCACCTCTAAGAGGATGCCCAAAAAGGTTCAGTGGACTGTCAGCTGTCAGAAAGCTTTTGATGACCTAAAACAGGCAATGTGCTCTGCTCCAGTGCTCCAAAGCCCCAACTACTCCAAAGAATTCATAGTTCAAACTGATGCTTCAGAGGTGGGGGTAGGTGCTGTGGTATCACAACTGAATGAGGAGGGCCAGGATCACCCAGTACTTTTATTAGCAGAAGGTTGACCCCCAGAGAGAAACGTTGGTCAGCCATAGAGAGGGAGGCCTTTGCTGTGGTCTGGGCCTTGAAGAAGCTGAGGCCATACTTGTTTGGCACTCACTTCATTGTTCAGACAGACCATAAGCCCCTCCTATGGCTAAAACAGATAAAGGGTGAAAACCCCAAACTACTCAGGTGGTCCATTTCCCCACAGGGGATGGACTATACAGTGGAACATAGACCTGGGAGCAACCATGCCAATGCAGATGGCCTCTCCAGATATTTCCACTTAGAACATGAAGACTCAACTGGTCAAGGTTAGTTTAATGTCCCTGCGTTGGGGGGGAGGGTTATGTAGGAGAGTGGCATCGACTGCATAGTTGCCCCCAACTTTTTGCTGATGATTTGACTGTTTTTATGACTTTAGCCAGGCTGTGGCCCTGCTATCCAGGACCCCAGCCTATCTGCTTCCTCTGTTAAATGATGTGAGTACCCTAGGTACCAACCAACTGGATGCTGAGGGTGCCCTGACAGTCCCTTGTAGATGGTACCCTAGGTACCCAGGGCATGGGTCCCTCAGTAGGCCTACCAGGGCTGCAGCACTTATTGTGCCACCCTGGGACAGCCATACAAACTGACACCACCAGACCACTACTGTAGTCTGGGTAAGGTGGTGCTAGCACCCCTTACAGGGATATAGGTACCCTATATCCCACCCCATTACAACACATGCACTCTCATAGGTCACCCCTATAGCAGGCCTTGCTAATCCTACAGGGCAGGGTGCTGAGGTATGTGTGAGTGGGGACCCCTACATGAGTAGGGCCTCTCTGCTACCTTCGTAAAATCGTTACTGGGTTGTTTGTAGTGTAGCCATACCATATACTCTTAACCGCATTATAAGTCTATCGCGATACCGCGATAACTTGAGAATGGCTACACAGAACCATATCGTGTTTGATGTCAAACATGTAGGAATCATACCCCCAGTCCAGCCATGGGCATGACGGTACGATTCCCCCTTGCTAGAAGGGCGATATGGGAAAAGCGGTAGAATTTAGACACCAATTTAAAAGTGCACAAGTTTCACAAAATGGCTACTGCCCGCCACCTACACGACCCTGGCTGGCTGTTGCTGGGGAAAACCCCAGCCTCGCCAGCTGGACAATAGGGCTCCTGTGGCAGGGAGGTGCTAGCATCTCCCCAGACAGGATAATGTGGATTGGAACAGGGTGGGTGCACCAAATGTCCTTTCAGAGTTGCACGTAGGCAGCTGCAGAGACCTAATTCTGCATACACCGCTTGGAACCGGTTCAGGGGCATCCTGCCCCTCGCCCAGGCGGGAAACACACAAAGGGGAGAGGGTGTAGCCACCCTTTCCCGCCTCACCACTCATTGGTGGACACTACTCTGGACACTTCCCCAATCTTGGGGATAAAGGTGAATAACGTGGCCCCAGAGCCTCAGATTAATCTTGAACTTTACAGTCTTGACCTTCAACTTGCTGCTGCCCAGCTGACGGAAGAAATCTCCCTTGGGATAAAGGAGTTATCCCCCTGCTTGGCAGGCACCTGAAACACTGCAAGTGACCCGGTTGGAACTTCGCTACTCCGACGGACTTCGACGACTTCCAGCACCCTTGAGGTGGGTTTCCAGCGCATCCCAGAGGCCAGTGAGTGTGCTCAACGAGTTTGGGCACCGTGGACCGCGTGGGTGCCGAGATACCCAATACCCCAGGACACCGGCCACCTCTTGCGTAGCACACGACCCTGACCAGTGGGGAAGTTGTGCTTTGGCCCGTTTTCGAGCCAACCACTCTACAGCAATTGTGCCAAAGACCAGCACCCTAGCCCCCTCCAGTGGCCCGTGGGTGCCCTTTTACGCACGCCAAATTGCTGCCTCCCGCGGTCCCTTGTCTCTCGACTTGTGGGCCCTAGCGGAGGTCTATTTCAATGAGTTCCCCTGGTTGCTCCAGGCCTGCTCTACAGTCTCTCCAAAGGAGACCTCTCACAGACCTCGTGGGTCTGCACTGTAGCTGATTTGTTTATTCTTCATGGGTTGCGGTTGCCAAGGCTTAGTGGATCCAATCCGGACACTAACACCGCAGTGACCCTCATCCGACGTGGGACAGTCGCCCTCCAGAAGCTGGCCTTCCTTGACGCCTCCCGGAGCCCGTGGCTGCAGATCCAAGCAACAGCACCTCTCACCTGAAGCACCCGACATCGAAGGGCTCTTTGCTTTGAGCCTCCTGGTCACTCTGCCGTGACCCAGACTCTGTCCCCTCTGCTTTCAGGTTCTTCTCTACAATCTTCATATCTTTGATCTTCACGGCATCATCGACGCTTTTGGCTAGCAGCACTTTTGAACATTTTCCTATAGAAAATCAGCCCGCGACCCGACACCAGAATCGACCTATGCACCCGGCTTCCCTGGGGCAGGTAACAGTGGTACCTCGGTACTCTCGTGGTAGTGGGCTCCTCAAAGGCTTAAGTCTAAAGTTTTAACTTTGTACTCCTGTAGAAGTGACTTTAATCTGTGTAATTTAAACTGCGACATTCTCCATAGGCTAACATTGAGATCCCGATAGCAGCTCTTTGCACTGCACGCGTCTCCCGTGGGTCCCCTTCCTCATAACTGTGGGTGGATTCTGAAGGGGCAAGCGATCCTGAATGCCCTAGGCATTGCCTGTAGAATTGTCGTGGTTCTTATACCACTTTTTTGATATATGGTTTGGTCCCCCCCTGGGGCCCATTGATTTCTGTGCTATTTATTGTGTTTATAAATGCTTGTTTGAAGTGTAACTTTGCCACTAGTCACATAAAGCGACTGTGGGATTCTGTCTAGAATAAATACATATATTTTATATATATACCTGTGTGGGCTACTCTTTCATTTGGTTATTCAAGAGGTTATTATGGTAAAACAATAAGCTTAACACTCCTTCAAGACTCAGCCTGAAGGCTGCTCTCCACAGCTACCACTAGGATAGCTTTCTTTAACCCCTTCCATGCGGGGCGGATTCCCCCGCGGTGCTGACCGTTACCTGCGCGGGCGTGGTCATGACGGAACGGTTCCGTCATGAGCACAGCTCAACCGACGCTCATGACGGAACCGTTCCGTCATGCGCGTCGAAGGGGTTAAAGGTTGTCTTAAACCTATCATCAATAAGCTTGAAAATGGCAGTAAAATATCGAGAAAAATTCCCACCACAAAAGGTCTTAAACAAGGATGTGTTTTAGCGCCCACGCTATTCAATCTATTCCTTGCAGATCTACCAGAGACACTGAGTAGCAGGGTAGGCCACGCACCAAAACTTGGGAATGTTCCCTTACCTTGCCTGTTATACGCAGACGACCTGGTTTTGATAAGCAGAACTCCAGTTGGCCTTCAACACTTACTGAACGCCACTTTAAAATTCTCGCAGGATAACGCATTAAAAATAAACTTCAACAAAACAAAAACCATGGCGGTTAACTACCACAAGAGAAAACACCACAGCTGGTTCCTAGACGGACATCGCCTGGATCAAGGTGCTAACTACAAATACTTAGGGGTCATACTGGACCAGAACAACTCAGTAAAACCTCAACTAGAAGCTGTGCGTAGAAAGGGGGTAACAACATACCTAACAATCAAACCCCTGAAGAAGCACTTACCGGACTTGTCATTTGACCCCCTGCTTAAAATCATGCAAGCAAAATTCCAGCCAACTATCTACTACGGGAGTGAAACGCTGAAAGGAAAAGATGCCGCAACCCTGGAAAACATAATATCAAAGGCATATCGCGCAATTTTCCATCTCCCTAGAACGGCCTCCCCCGCTCAAATTCGACTAGAATTTGGACTCCAAAAACAATCCTTGGAGCGTATGGGAGTCTATGTGAAATGCTGGCATAAAATTAAACCCGATGTTAAGGGATCCCTGAACGAGCTTCTATGGACAGAACTTTCCCTCCCAAGAAATACTTCGGCAAACGCATACCTTCAGGAAGCTATAAAACAATTGGGTTTAATAGAACTGTGGGAAGTCCAGGGTAACCATCAAATCTTTAAAAAAACAGTCACAAAGGTATCTCGTACCCTATCTGCACTAGATAATAAAAATACTCTAGCTAAAAGATCGCACGGCTGGATGGTCTTACATACTTACAACAACCTAACACCCCAACCATACCTGAAAGTGGGCTTAAAAACTATTGTAAAGGAAAAATTCCTCAGATTAAGATTGGGGGCAGGCCCTTTCAATCAATTCTTGCCTCCCTGGGAGAGAGAGGACGAAAATGATCAATGCCGGCTATGTAGCAGCGGCACAGAAGATGCAATTCATATCATATGCATTTGTAAAAAGTTAAAAGGCATCAGGAGTATCCTATTAAAGCCCGTCTTTAAACAACATGGTGCCAGAACATGCAGACAAGCATTAATGTTGTGCTTTAACCCTGACCGGGTGCAGCTAAACTGTAGGCTAATTAAATTTCTTGACATTACCACAAAGAGACTGGGAAAAAAAACCTGGACTGAGTCGTCGAAAGACCAAGTTTAGATAAAATTCTGACTTAGTCACCTTCAGCTACAGTTGCTATAGCAACAATAGCTAACTTTCGCAAATTGTGCTAATAATTTTTACCGACCGTGATAAAAAAGTTTTTATTGTACATAGTGATTTTATTAGTAATGAGTGGAATTTTACCTCTGTATATGCAAAGGTTCTAATTAATCATGCATAATAAATAAATAAACCAAATAAATAAATAAACCTATCATCAATAAGAGTCGAATTGGACTGGTGCAAGGTGTCCCTATAACTAGGAACAGCATATGCCAGGCCAACTTCTCACATTCCGTGTCTCTGTAATTTGGAAGGCGAACTCAGAAGATTTCAGGCGTACCCTGTGCCGCCAGGCTTAATGAGCCCGGTTCTTCAAAGCAGCTAGACTTGCTACAGTGAAAATAGCTTTTATGCTTTTTCACCGTAAGAACATGCAGAATATTAAACTTCTACACATCCTGCTTTTAAATAGCTGGCATCCTGCCCAATGGACAAAAGGGCCAACATTAAGAGTGACTTATTAATTTTTAGAAGGAAGGTTTGGGTCTGTCAAAAGGGTTTATTTTGAAAGGTTGAATTGTCAGGTTAAAACTGCACAGCCAGGCTACAGTGGTAGCCGCAGAGACATGCCTTACTCCATCACTGCAGTGGTTGACACAGTGAGTGCCGCAGTGCACTGGTGACATTTAACTTACAAGCCTTGGGTACACTATGGGAACTATATGCTAGGGACTTATAGCTGTGTTAAATATGCCAATCTGGAGTATATGAATTTCGCCATGTTGAAAAGAGAAGCACAACAAACATGTTACCACAGGTTAGCAGGGGTAAAGTGCACAGAGTTACATAACCAGCAAAAATAGGGTTCAGCAAAAAGGCCAATAAATCAGGGTGACCCTGAAGAGAGGGCAAATTTCCAACAACCACTCCTGACCTCCTTTCTGCACACTTACCTCATCCAGGTAACATGCAGCTCGGATGCTGGCTCATTGGTTTCATCAATGTTCACCGCCAGTCGAGCCTGGCTAGAATGCCATATAGGTAGGAGTGAGTTGGCAATCTCCCACCTGCCGTACAACAATGTTGCTGAACATTTGGCGGTTCTAGGCTATATGCAAAGGCTAAAAACACCCTTTAACCTATAGAGTATATTGCGAGGAACAGTTTGGCACTTGATACCTGTTTTTTTGGAGGATTAAGATGCCAGGCCATTCACAGCCTCTCAACGGCAGCCGTGACACACTAGAGCCAGAGCAAGGTGTGCGTCATTTCCGGCTGCCTTAATGGACACAGCAAAGCAGGGGCAGGGAAGAATAATTGTGACTCTGTGTGACCACAAATAACTTCTCTAGTTCTGGGCTTTTCTGGGATCTCTTGTTTTATTTCTCTGTGTTCGTCCAGTTCAACGGGAATAGCTCCCAGAATGCAGTGCTTTGTTAAATGACACTGCATGATTTGAAACAGACTGTCACGGGCATGAAATCATTTAACAGGTGCTAGCACGGCACCATCACCAGAGCCTTGTAAACCATTAATGGAATGATTGCTAATGGAGCCTTCCATTCTCCACCAAATTATCCGTCGATACAATCACTCGTTCATTTAGCCGTTCACTCTATCGCCCCTTGGCCTTTACCAGCCATTCATTCTTACACCTATCGGGCCATCTATTAATGCACTGAGTCACTCGGTGCACTTGTGGGCCCATTGATCCATCTATACACGCATTCATTCATTCATCCATCCATCAGTGCACTCAATCATCAATCCAAACATCGACTTTTTCACTCATTCACCACTCACTTGCTAATCATGTTGTCAGGGAAAGAGAAAGACTTGTTTCCCAAAGACATTCTCATGACGGCAGTGCTCGTTTTTTTCTATCACATTCACTGAAATCATAAATAGTGAAATGACTGGAATAACACCAATCGCCTCGAGTGCAATGAGGCTTTCCACGCAGAACTTACCACTGCTGCTAGATAGGTACCAGTGGTCTGAGGCTGCATTCCTAGTATTCATGAGTGAAGCTCGAGGACTTCCGTGTCTGATGATGATGTCACGCCTCGGGTTGGGGACCAGGAGATCTCACAGCGAGGGGGGATAAGTGAGAAGGGCTTGGAGGGAAATCATGCCTGGAGGCTGTAGACTGAGGGGGGTTTCGGGGTGGTCCTTCCCTGGGGAGGTCAGGAATCAATGTATTAATGTGCCGCAATGGGCAGTGGGACGGGAAGTGCATCTGCTTGTTATTGAGTGGAATGGATTTTTTAATCCGTTGCTGTACAACGGATTTGAAATAGTAGAAAGTGTAAAATGTAAGTATTCTATAAACAGTTAAAAAAATTGAAATAGGTAATTTCTCCGCAGTGTATAACGGCTGTCGTAACACAGGAAGGAGTGGATTACTGGACAGTACTGGAGGGGAGGAGCAGGGCTGACAGGGAGATGTTGTTGTTGCAGTTTTGTATAGCGCTAAATCAACCCGAAGGTATCAGGGCGCTTTACTTGAGCACCAGTTACATGACAGAGGAACACATTCATTATTAAGGCACGGGGAGATTTGCCCAAAATCACGGGGAGATTTGCCCAAAATCACAGGACGTTTGAACCTCCTGCCAGACTGGAACCTCATGCCGGAACTTCAAGGTCGGCCGTACTAGCCGTTAAACCACATCCTCTCCCATCTTGGATACGGTGACGTGGCCCAGTAAAAATCATTTAATTTGTACAATGAAGGAGCGCTGTTTGAGCAAGTGATGAGAATGCGGACTATGATAAAAAGTTCCATTTATTTTAAATGAAGACTTTAAAAAACCCTGCATTTTATATTGATTTGAAAGGCGCGTGCCTTCCCAGCGGCACCAGAAGCAAAATCCTGTGAATGGAACGCCTATGATGTAACATCACTGTGATGTCACGAGGCGCAGGGCAAAAGCTGGGGGGAGGCCGTCCCCGCAGTAGAGAGGAAAGGAGAGACCACTGTTGAGGAAGTGTGTCGGGTAGGAGGGGATTTTCTTTCAGGTTCAACGCAGGTTATTTTTGTCATGAAATATTTGGATTTACTTAACGAATTCCGCAATACCAGTGCCTTGCCTGCTCCCCCGTTAATCTTAAAACACATGGTATCACCCACAAAGTTGTGATGTATGATGACATATCGAAAAACCAACATTGTGACGTGTCCTTGGTATAAGAGGCTGGTAACCAGGCAGCTGCAGCATTGCACTCGGGGACACCGGACGGAGAGGACGGCTGCTGGCGGCTGGATCTCGGGGCAGGGAGAGGCCGAATCTGCAGGGTCTGAGCAGGCTCCAAAAAGGGAAAGGGGCGGTGAGAGGGGTGGGACGGAATAAGGAGACAAGGTGAGTGAATAAACCAAACTGAAAGCTAAACTTGAAATCAAACTGAAAACTAACTTGAAACTGACTTGATACTGACTTGAAATTCCAATACCCTTCCCTGAAAACCAAACTGAACTTGAAACCAAACTTGAAACTGACTTGAAATTCCAATACCCTTCCCTGAAAACCAAACTGAACTTGAAACCAAACTTGAAACTGACTTGAAATTCCAATACCTTTCCCTGAAAACCAAACTGAACTTGAAACCAAACTTGAAACTGACTTGAAATTCCAATTCCCTTCCCCTTTTCATCTTCTCTTTTTCCGTCCATTTCATTTCCTTTCTTTTCTTCTCTTTTCCTTTCTTTCAGTTCCATTACCTTCCTCCCCCCACACCACCACCTCTCTCTTTCTCTCCTCTCCTCTCCCCTTCTCTTCCTTTCTTTTCTGCCCTTCCTTTCCCTCCTGCCATTCTCTGCTCTCCTGCCCTTTCCTGCCCTCCTGCGGTTACTTGCCCTCCTATCCTTCCTTTCCCTCCTGCCCTGCTTTTCCCTCCTGCTCTGCCCTCCTGTCCTGCCCTGACCCCTGTCTTGCCTTCCTCCCTTGCCACCTGCCCTGACCTCCTGCCTTGCCCCTCTGCCCTCCCACATGCCCTCCTACCCTGCCCCCTGCCCTCCTACCTTGCACTGTGCCCTCTTGCCCTCCCACCCTGCTCCACTGCCTCACTCTTCTTCCCTACCCCACTGCACTGCCTTCCTGCCCACCTGCCCTCCCATTCTGCCCTGCTCTGCCTTGCCATCCTTCCCTGCTCTGCCCCACCATGCTCTGCCCTCTTACCCAGCCCATTCCTTTCCTTTCCTTTCCTTATGCCTCCTCTCGTATACCCTTCCAAACTAACCCAACCCATCCGCTTCCCTGTCTCCTCCTAAACCCCTTCCCTATCTCCTCATATACCTGCTCCCGTCTTCTCCTGTAACCCTTCCTTTCCTACTCCCATACCCCTTACATTCCCTTCCTCCTCCTATACCACTTCCCTTCCTCCTGCTATACTTTTCCATTTCTCCTCCTATACCCATTCCCTCCCTCCTCCTATATACCTTCCCATCCTCCTCCTATACCACTTCCCTTCCCTGTTTCCTCCTATACCTCTTCCCTGTCTCCTCCTATACTCCTTCCCTTCCCTGTCTCCTCCTATACCCCTTCCATATACCCCTTCCCTTCCACATCTCTTAATATACTCCTGCCTTCCCTGTCTCCTCCTCTACCCCTTTCCTTCACTGTCTCCTCCTATACTCCTTCCCAGTCTCCTCCTATACCTCTTCCCTTCCCTGTCTCACACACCCCCCCTGGCCTTCCTTGTCTCCTCCTATACCCCTTCTCTCTCTTCTCTTCTCTTCCCACCCCCCTTTCCATTTACCGTTCCTTCCCTTCCCATACCCTCCTCTCCCCTTTACCCTCCGCTCCCCTTCCCATCTCCCTTTCCTTTATCCTCCCTTTCCTTTTCCCTTTCCTCCCTTGCCTTTTCCCCTTTCATATTCCCCTTCCCTTCATTTGCCTTCCCTGCCCTTTATTTCCCTTTGCTTGTGTCCACCTACCCCCTTCCAACCCCCACTTTACCTCCCGTTCCTTCTTCCCTTCTCTTCCCAGTCTCCTCCTATTACCCTTCCATTCCATGTCTCCTCCTATACACCTTCCCTATCTCTGTCTATACCTTTCCCTTCCCTGTCTCCTCCTATACCCCTCTCTTCCTTTCCCTTTTTCCTCATACCCCTTGCCTTTTGTCTCCTATTCTCCGTCCCTTCCCTGTCCCCCTATTCCCCTGCCTTCCCTGTCTCCTCTATCCCTTCCCTTCCTTGTCTCCTCCCATACCACTTCCCTGTCTCCACCTATACCATTCCCTTTCTCCTCCTATACCCCTTCCCTTTCTCCTCCTATACCCCTTCCCTGTTTCTTCCTATACATTTCCATTCCCTTCCCTGTCTATACCCCTTCCCTTTCTCCTTCTATACCACTTCCCTGTCTCCTCCTATACTTCCCTGTTTCCTCCTATACCCTTCCATTCCCTTCCCTCCCTTCCCTGTCTATACCTCTTCCCTTTCTCCTCCTATACCCCTTCCCTGTCTCCTCCTATACTCCTTCCCTTCCATGCTTCATCCTATACCCCTTCCCTTCCCTGTCTCCTACGCCTTTCCTCCCCTTACTTGTCTCCTCATATACCCCTTCCCTTTTCCCTTCCACTTCCCTTCTCTTCTCCCTTCCTTTACCTTCCCTTCCATTTATCCCTCCTCCACTCCCCTCTCCTTCCCTTCCCCCTTTCCTTTCCTTCCCTTCCCCCTTTCCTTACCCCTTCTCCCTTTGCTTTGCCCTTTCTCCTTTCCTTTGCCCATTTCCCCTTTTCATTTTCCCCTTCCCTTCATTTCCCTTCCCTGCCCTTCCCTCTCTCCGCTTATACTCTTCCAACCCCCATGTTCCCTCTTTCCGTCTTCCTTTCTCATCCCTGCCTCCTCATATTACCCCTCCCTGTCTCCTATACTCCTCTCTTTTTCCCCATACTCCTTATCTTTTTCCTCCTATACTCCATCTCTTCCCTGTCTCCTAAACCCCTTCCCTGCCTCCTACAATACACCTCCCCTCTCTTACCTGTATCCTCCTTTATCCCTACCCTTCCCAGTCTCCTCCTGTACCCCTTTCTTTCCATTCGTTTCCCTGTCTGCCCCTTTACCCCTTCCCTGCCTCTTCCCATACCCCTTCCCTGTCTCCTCCTATACCCCTTCCCTTCAATGTCTCCTATACCCCTTCCCTGTCTCCTCTATACCCCTTTTCCTTCCCCCTTCCCTTCTCCCTTCCTTTACCTTTCCTTCCCTTCATCCACCCACACCCCTCCCCTCCTCTCCCCTTCCTTTTTTCCTCCCCTTTCCATTCTCTTTCTCCCTTTGCTTTGCCCTTTCCTCTTTCCTTTCCCCTTTTCATTTTCCCCTTCTCTTCATTTCCCTTCCTTGCCCTTACCTGTCTCTGCCTATACCCTTCCAACCCCCACTTTCCCTCTCTTTCCTTTCTCTTCCCTTCCCTGTCTACTCCTATACCCCTCTTTTCTCCATATTCCTTGTCTTTTTCCTCTATACCCCATTCCTTCCCTGTCTCCTATACCGCTTCCCTGCCTCCTCCAATACACCTCCCTTCTTACCTGTCTCCTCCTTTATCCATTTCCTTCCCAGTCTCCTCCTATACCCCTTCCCTTCCATTCCTTTCCCTGTCTGCTCCTATACCCCTTCCCATCCCTGCTTTTTCCTATACCCCTTCCCTGTCTCCTATACACCTTCCCTTCACTGTCTCCTATACCCCTTCCCTGTCTCCTTCTATACCCCTTCACTTCCCTGTCTCCTTCTATACCCCTTCCCTTCACTGTCGTCTCCTCCTATACCCCTTCCTTTCCCTCTCTCCTCCTATATCCCTTCCCTCCCCTTCTGACTCCAACTAAACCCTTTCCCTGTCTCCTACTTTACCCCTCCCCTTCTTCTCTTCCCTTCCTCTTCCATTCCCTTTCCCTCGCCCCTCCCCTCTCCTTCCGAATTTCCTTTCCCGTTCCCCCTTTCCTTTGCCCTTTTGCCCTTTTCCTTTTCCGCTTCTCCTTCCTCTTCCCTTCCCTGCCTCCTCTTATACCCCTTCTCTTCCCTTCCGTCTCCTCCTATACCCCTGCCCTTTCCTTCCCTGTGTCCTATACCCCTTCCCTTTCATTCCCATTCTCCTCCTATACCCCTTTCCTGTCTCCTACTAAACCCCTTCCCTGTCTCCTCCTATACCCCTTTCCTGTCTCCTCCACTATCCCTTCCCTTCCTTGTCTCCTCCCATACCACTTCCCTGTCTCCACCTATACCATTCCATTTCTCCTCCTACACCCCTTCCCTTTCTCCTCCTATACCCCTTCCCTGTTTCCTCCTATACCCTCCCCTTCCATTCCCTTCCTTCCCTTCCCTGTCTATACCCCTTCCCTTTCTCCTCCTACACCCCTTCCCTGTCTCCTCCTATACCCCTTCGCTTCCATGCTTCATCCTATCTCCCTTCCCTTCCCTGTCTCCTACGCCTTTCCTCCACTTACCTGTCTCTGCCTATACTCCTTCCCTTCCCTTTTCACTTTTCCCTTCCCCCTTCCCCCTTCCTTTCTCTTCTCCCTTCCTTTACTCTTCCTTCCGTTTATTCCTCCTCCCCTCCATTCCCTTCCCCTTCCCTTCACCCTTTCCTTCCCCTCCCCTCCCCTCTCACTTTCCTTTCTCCTTCTCCCTGTGCTTTGCCCTTTCCTCTTTCCTCTGCCCATTTCCTCTTTTCATTTTCCCCTTCCCTTCATTTTCCTTCTCTGCCCTTCCCTCTCTCCACTTATACCCTTCCATCCCCCACGTTCCCTCTTTTTCCTTCTTCCTTTCTCTTCCCTGTCTCCTCATATTACCCCTCCCTTTCTCCTCCTATACTCCTCTTTTTCTGGATACTCCATATCTTTTTCCTCCTATACTCCATCCCTTCCCTGTCTCTTGTACCCTTTCCCTCCCTCTTACTATACCCCTTCCCTCTCTTACTTGTCCCCTATACCCCTTCTCTGCCTCCTACAATACACCTCCCCTCTCTTACCTGTATCCTCCTTTATCCCTACCCTTCCCAGTCTCCTCCTATACCCCTTTCTTTCTATTCCTTTCCCTGTCTGCCCCTTTACCCCTTCCATGCCTCTTCCTATACCCCTTCCCTGACTCCTCCTATACCTCTTCCCTGTCTTCTATACCCCTTCCCTGTCTCCTTCTATACCCCTTCACTTCCCCGTCTCCTTCTATACCCCATCCCTTCACTGTCTCCTCCTCCTATACCCCTTCTTTCCCTGTCTCGTTTTATACCCCTCTCCTTCCCTTCTTCCCTCCCCATCTTCTCTTCTCCCTTCTTTTCCCTTCTCCTTCCATTCCCTTTCCCCTTTCCCTCCCCTTCCCCCTTTCCTTTGCCCTTTTGTCCTTTTCCTTTTCTGCTTCTCTGTCCTCTTCCCTTCCTCCTCTTATACCCCTTCTCTTCTCTTCCCTTCCCTGTCTCCTCCTATAACCCTGCCCTTTCCTTCCATGTGTCCTATACCCCTTCCCTTCCCTTTCATTCCCAGTCTCCTCCTATACCCCTTTCCTGTCTCCTACTAAACCCTTTCCCTGTCTCCTCCTATACCCCTTCCCTTACCTGTCTCCTCCTATGCCCATTCCCTGTCTCCTCCTATACCCCAGCCCTTCCCTTCCATGTCTCCTCCTATACCCCTTCCCTTTTCCCTTCCCTCTGCCTGTCTCCCTTCCTTTACCTTCCCTTCATCCATCCCCACCCCTCCCCTCCACTCCCCTTCCTTTTCCCCTCCCCTTTCCATTCTCCTCCCTTTGCCCTTTCCCCTTTCCTTTCCCCTTTTCCCCTTTTCATTTTCCCCTTCTCTTCATTTCCCTTCCTTGCCCTTACCTGTCTCTGCCTATACCCTTCCAACCCCCACTTTCCCTCTTCCTTTCTCTTCCCTTCCCTGTCTCTTCATATTGTCACTCCCTTCCCTATCTACTCCTATACCCCTCTCTTTTTCCTCATACTCCTTATCTTTTCCCTCCTATACCCCATTCCTTCCCTGTCTCCTATACCCCTTCCCTGCCTCCTCCAATACACCTCCCTTCTTACCGGTCTTCTCCTTTATCCCTTTCCTTCCCAGTCTCCTCCTATACCCCTTTCCTTCCATTCCTTTCCGTGTCTGCTACTATACCCCTTACCATCCCTGCTTTTTCCTATACCCTTCCCTGTCTCCTATACACCTTCCCTTCACTGTCTCCTATACCCCTTCCCTGTCTCCTCCTATACCCCTTCACTTCCCTGTCTCCTTCTATACCCCTTCCCTTCACTGTCTCCTCCTCCTCCTGTACCCCTTCCTTTCCCTGTCTCCTTTATACCCCTTCCCTCTCGCCTATATCCCTTCCCTCCCCTTCTGTCTCCAACTAAACCCCTTCCCTGTCTCCTACTTTACCCCTCCCCTTCCCTTCTTCACTTCTCCCATCTCTTCCCTTCCCCTTCCATTCCCTTTTCCTCTCCCTTCCCCCCTCCCCTCTCCTTCCGAATTTCCTTTCCCGTTCACCTTTCCTTTGCCCTTTTGCCCTTTTCTTTTTCCACTTCTCTTTCCTCTTCCCTGTCTCCTCTTATACCCCTTCTCTTCCCGTCCCTGTCTCCTCCTATACCCATGCCCTTTCCTTCCCTGTCTCGTATACCACTTCCCTTTCATTCCCTGTCTCCTCCTATTCCCCTGCCTTCCCTGTTTCCTCTTATATCCCTTACCTTCCCTGTCTCCTCCCATACTACTCCCCTGACTCCACCTATACCCTTCCCTTTCTCCTCCTATTCCCCGTCTCTTCCCTGTTTCCTCCTATATCCTTCCCTTCCATTCCCTTCCCTGTCTATACCCCTTCCCTTCCCTGTCTCCTATACCCCTTCTCTATCTCCTCCTATACCTCTTCCCCCTTCTTTTTTCCCTTCCCCTTCCCTTCTCACTTCCTTTGCCTTTCCTTTCCTTTATCCCATCCTCTCCTCCACTTCCCTTCCCCCTTCCCTTTCCCCTCCCCCTTTTCTTTCTCCTTCTCCCTTTGCCCTTGCCCCTTTCCTTTGCCCTTTTCCTCTTTTCATTTTCCCCTTCCCTTCCCTTCATTTGCCTTCCCTGCCCTTCCTTGTCTCTGCCTATTTCCTTCCTAACCCCAACTTTCCTCCTCATTCCTTCTTCCTTTCTCTTCCCTTCCCTGTCACCTCCTATACACTTCTCTTTTCCCCCAAACCCCTTATCTTTTTCCTACTATACCCCATCCCTTCCCTGTATCCTATACCCCTTCCCTGCCTCCTCCTTTACCCCTTCCCTCTCTTACCTGTCTCTTATACTCCTTCCCTGCCTCCTCCAATACACTTCCCCTCTCTTACCTGTCTCCTCCTGTATCCATTCCCAGTCTGCTCCTATACCCCTTCCCTGTTTTCTCCTATACCCCTTCCCTTCCATTCCTTTCCCTGTCTGCTCCTATACCCCTTCCTTTCCCTGCCTCTTCCTATACCCCTTCCCTGTCTCCTCCTATACCCCATACCTGTCTCCTCCTATACACCTTCCCTGTCTCCTATACCTTTTCCCTGTCTCCTTTATTACCCCTTCACTTCCCTGTCTCCTTCTATACCCCTTCCCTTCACTGTCTCCTCCTCCTATACCCCTTCCCTTTCTCCTTTTATACACCTTCCCTCTTTCCTATATCCCTTCCCTCCCCTTCTGTCTCCTTTTATACCCCTTCCCTGTCTCCTACTTTACCCCTCCCCTTCCCTTCTTCCGCCCCTTTCCTTTTTCCCTTCTCCCTTCACTTCCCTTCCCCTCACATTCCCTTTCACTTCCCCTCTCCTTCCCCATTTCCTTTCCCCTTCCCCCTTTCCTTTGCCCTTTGCCCTTTCCGTTGCCCTTTTGCCCTTTTCCCTTCCTGCTTCTCCTTCCTCTTCCCTTCCCTGCCTCCTCCTATACTACTTCTTTTCACTTCCCTGTCTCCTCCTATAACCCTGCTTTTTCCTTCCCTGTGTTTTATACCCCTTCATTTCATTCCCTGTCTCCTCTTATACTGCTTTCCTGTCTACTCCTTAACCCCTTTTGTCTCCTCCTATACCCGTTCCCTATCTCCTCCTATACCCGTTCCCTGTCTTCTATATCCCTTCCCTTCCATGTCTCCTCCTATTCCCCTGCCTTCCCTGTCTCCTCCTCTATCCCTTCCCTACCTCCTCCCATACCACTCCCCTGTCTCCACCTATACCCTTCCCTTTCTCCTCCTATACCCCTCCCCTTCCCTTTCTCATCCTATACCCCTTTCCTTCCCTGTTTCCTCCTATACCTTTCCCTTCCATTCCTTTCCTTCCCTTCCCTGTCTATACCCCTTCCCTGTCTCCTCCTATACCCCTTTCCTTCCCTTCCATGTCTCTTCCTATACCCCGTCCCTTCCCTGTCTCATACGCCTTTCCTCCCCTTACATGTCTCCTCCTATACCCCTTCCCCCGTCCTTTTTCCCTTCCCTTCTCTTCTCCCTTCCTTTATCTTTCCTTCCCTTCATCCCTCCCCCACCCCACCCCTCCAATCCCCTTCCCTTTCCCTTCTCATTCTCTCTTTGCTTTGCCCTTTTCCCCTTTTCATTTTCCCTTTCTCTTCATTTCTCTTCATTTCCCTTCCTTGCCCTTCCAAACCCACTTCCCCTCTCTTTCCTTCTTCCTTTCTCTTCCCTTCCCTGTCTCCTCATATTACCCTTCCCTTCCCTTCCTCCCTCTATATCCTTTTTTTTCCCCATACCCCTTCTCTTTTTTTCCTATACCCCATCCCTTCCCTGTCTCCTATACCCCTTCCCTGCCTCCTCCTATACCCCTTCCCTCTCTTACCTGTCTCCTATGCCCTTTACCTGCCTCCTCCAATACACCTCCCCTCTCTTACTTGTCTAATCCTTTATCCCTTCCCAGTCTCCTCCTATACCCCTTCCCTGTTTTCTCCTATACCCCTTCCCTTCCTTACCCTGTCTGCTCCTATACCCCTTCCCTGCCTCTTCCTATATCCCTTCCCTGTCTCATCCTATACCCCCTCCCTTCCCTGTCTCCTATACCACTTCCCTGTCTCCTTCTATACCCTTCCCTTCACTGTTTCCTCCTCCTATACCCCTTCACTGTGTCCAACTATACATTTTCCCTGTCTCCTACTTTACCCATCCTCTTCCATTCTTCCCTCCCCTTCCCTTCTTCCCTTCCCTCTTCCCTTCCATTCTCCGTCTGTTCCCTTTCCTCCCCCTTTTCTTTCCCTTCCCCTTTCCTTTGCCCTTTCTCCTCTCCTTTCCTTTCCACTTTTCCCTTTCCCCTTCCTCTTCCATTCCCTTCCCTATCTCCTCATATACCTTTTCCCTGTCTCCTCCTGTACCCTTTCCCTTCCCCGCCTCTTCCTATATACCTCTTCTCTTTCATCTCCTCATACCGCTGCCCTTTCCTTCCCTGTCTCCTATATCCCTTCCCTTTCATGTCTACTCCTATACCTCTTCCATTTCTCCTCCTATATCCCTGCCTTTCCTGTCTCCTCCTCTACCCCTATCCTTCCCTGTCACCTCCTATACCACTCCCCTGTCTCCTCCTATACCGTTTCCCTTCTCTGTCTCCTCCTATATCCCTTCCCTGCCTCCTCATCCACCTTCACTTCCCTTCCCTGCCTCGAAGACAAGAGAAGAGAAGAGGAAGGGAAAGGGTAAATGGGAAAGGGGAAAGGGAAGGGGGAAGTGGTATATGAGGAGACAGGGAAGGGAAGTGAAGGCGTATGAGGAGACAGGGAAGGGATATACCTCTTTCCCTTTCCCTTTCCCCTTTCTCTTCCTCTTCTCTCTCTTCTCTTCTCTTCCCCCTTTTGTTCACCTTTCCTTCCCTTCATCCCCTCCCCTTCCCCTTTCCCCTCCCCTCCACTTCCCCTCTCCCTTTCCATTTCCCTTCCTTTTCCCTTTCCTTTTCCCTTTCCTTTGCCCCCTTCTTTTTCCCTTTTCATTTTCCCCTCCCTGTCATTTCCCTGCCTTTCCTTTCCCTTTCCCATCTCTGCCTATACCCTTCCAATCCCCACTTTCCCTCCATTTCCTTCTTCCCTTCCCTTCTCTTCCCTTCCCTCTCTCCTCCTATTACGCTTTCCCTTCCCTTCCCTGCCTCCTCCTATACCCCTCTCTTCCCTTCCCTGTCTCCTCCTATACCCCTCTCTCCCCTTCCCTATTTCCCCATACCCTTTCCCTTTTTTCTCCTAAACCCATCCTCCCCTGTCTCCTATACCCATTCCCTGCCTCCTCCTATACCCATCCCCTGTCTGCTCCTATACCCCTCTCTTCCCTTCCCTTTCCACATACCCTTTCCCTTTTTCCTTCTTAATCCCGTCCTTCACTGTCTCCTTTACCCCTTCCCTGCCTCCTCCTATGACCCTCCCCTTCCCTGTCTTCTTCTTTATCTCTTCCCTTCCCAGTCTCCTCCTATACCCCTTACCCTCTACCGCTTCCCTGTCTTCTCCTATACCCATTGCCTTTAATTCCTGTCCCTGTCTCCTACTATACCCCTTCCCTGCCCTTTCCTATAACCCTTCCCTGTCTCCTTATATGCCCCTTCCCTTCCCTGCCTCCTCCTATACCCCTTCCCTTCCCTGTCTCCTCCTATACCCCTTCCCTGTTTCCTTCTATACCCCTACCCTTCCCGGTCTCCTTTTATACCCCTTATCTTCCCTGTCTCCTCCTATATCTCTTCCCACCCCTTCTGTCTCCTCCTATACCCCATTTGCTGTCTCCTACTTTATCCCTCCCCTTCATTTCTTCCCTCCCCTTCCCTTCTCCCTTCCCTTCCCTCTTACCTTCCATTCCACTTCCGTTCCCTTTCTCCTCCCCTTTCCTTCCCCCTTTTTTCCCCTTCCCCCTTTCCTATCCCTTCCTCCTTCCCATTTCCTTTCCCCTTCCCCCTTTCCCCTTTCCTTTGCCCTTTTGCCCTTCCCCTTCTTCTCCTTTCCCTGCCCTTCTTGTCCCTTCCCTGTCACCGCCTTTACCCTTCCAACCCCATCTTTCCATCCCATTTCTTCTTCCCTTCCCCTCCGTTCCTTTCTTTTTTCTTTCCTTTCCGTCCCTTCCTTTTCCTGTACTCTGTCCTATCCCCTTCCAATACCTCCCATCCTCTTCCCTTTCATGTCTTTCCCCATGCCTTCTTTCCTTTCCTTCCCTTTTCTCTCCTTTCCTTCCATATGCTTCCGCCTCTCTTTCTTCCCCTCCCCTTTCACCTCTCCTTCCCCTTTTCCCCTTTCCCCTCCCCCTTCCCTTCCCTTCTCTCCCCCTCTCTTTTCTTTCCTTCCCTTCTCTTTCCATTCCTTTCCATTCTTTCTCTGTCTTCTCCTACACCCTTCCGTTCCATCTTCTTACCTATCTCTATCTTCCCATCCCCTTCTACTGTACTGTTCCCTTCCCTGTCTCTCTTCTCCATATATATATATATATATATATATATATATATATATATATATATATATTCACTTAAAAAACAATAGGTTTCACACATGTTATAGTTAGCTGGACATTTCACTCGTGAAAAACCATTGAATTTCCCCCGTTATAGTTAGTGCAGGCAACTATAACTCACGGGACCGCAATCCTCTGCTGATGACGTCAGATATTACATCACTGTATTTAGACACTTATTTACCCATGTCTTCTTCCATTAATTTTTAGCTATACATATATTACAAATATTTTTTTTAAGAAAGACACATATGTCATCAGTGATGTAATATCTGACGTCATCAGCAGAGGATTTCGGTCGCGTGAGTTATAGTTGCCTGCACTAACTATAACGGGGGAATTTCAATGGTTTTTCACGAGTGAAATGTCCAGCTAACTATAACATGTGTGAAACCTATTGTTTTTTAAGTGAAAAGTGAAAGTTTCGTGGTGATTCGTCAAGCGGGGCCGAGAAAAAAGGGGGGTCCCAAAACGCATTTTCCCCATGCAATTTCTGTATATATATATATATGTGTTTATTATATATATATAATTTTTTGATCAATCTAAAACCCTAAGATTACTCTTACTACCCCAATACCCCTACCCCCTTAAATTCCTAAAATACCCTTACCACCCCAATACCCACCATAACTTACCCTTATCACTCCAAAACCCATACCCTCCCTGAACCCCTAAATTACCCTTGACACCCCAAAACCCATACCCCCTGAACTTTAAAATTACCCCTGGCACCCCAAAACCCATAGCTACCCTGAACCCTAAAATCCCCCTTAGCACCCCAAAACCCATACCCACGCTGAACCCTTAAATTACCATTGGCACCCCAAAACCTAGACTTACCCTGAACACTAAAATTACCATTGGCACCCCAAAGCCCATACACCTCATAACCCTAAAAACTAAACTTGGCCCCCCAAAACCCATACCTACCCTCAACCCTAAAATTAACCTTGGCACCCCAAAACCCATACCCACGCTGAACCCTTAAATTACCATTGGCACCCCAAAACCTAGACTTACCCTGAAGACTAAAATTACCATTGGCACCCCAAAGCCCATACACCCCATAACCCTAAAAATAAACTTGGCACCCCAAAACCCGTACCTACCCTCAACCCTAAAATTACCCCTGGCACGCCAAAACCCATAGCTACCCTGAACCCTAAAATCACCCTTAGCACCCCAAAACCCATACCCACACTGAACCCCTCAATTACCATTGGCACCCCAAAACCTAGACTTACCCTGAACACTAAAATTACCATTGGCACCCCAAAGCCCATACACCCCATAACCCTAAAAATAAACTTGGCACCCCAAAACCCATACCTACCCTCAACCCTAAAATTAACCTTGGCACCACAAAACCCATACCAATCCTGAACCCTAAAATTACCCTTAGCACCCCAAAACCCATACCCACCCTGAACCCTAAATTTACCCTTGGCACTCCAAAACCCATACCCCAAAAATAACCATGGCACCTCAAACCTACAATGTACCCTAAAAGTACCCTTAGTACCCCAAAACCTTTACCCATCCTGAAACCTAAAATTACCCTTGGCACCCTAAAACCCACACCCACCCTGAACCTTAAAATTATCTTTTGCACCCCAAAACTAATGCCTAAAATTACCCTTGGCACCCCAAAACCCATACCTCCCATAACCCCAAAATAACCTTGGTACCCTAAAACCCATACCTACAATGAACCCAAAAATTACCCTTAGCACCCCAAAACCAATACTCACTCTGAACCCTAAAACTACCCTTGGCTCCCAAAAACCCATACCAACCCTGAATTTTAAAATGACCCTTGGCATCCCAAAACCCATATCCACCCTGAGCTCTAAAATTACCCTTGGCACCCTAAAACCCATACCCACCCTGAACCCTAATATTACCATTGGCACCCTAAAACCCATACCCAACCTGAATCCTAGAATTACCCTTGGCAACCCACAGCCACCCTGAACCTAAAAACTTCCCTTGGCACCCCAAAACCCATACCCACCCTGAGCCCCAAAATTACCCTTGGCACCTCAAAACCCATACCCAGTCTCAACCCTAAAATGACAGTTAGCACCCCAAAACCCATACCTACCATGAACCCTAAAATTACCCTTAGTACCACAAAACCCATACCCACCCTGAACCCTAAAATTACCCTTGGCACCCCAAAACCCATAACCCCCAAAATAACCTTGGCACCCCATACCTACAATGTACCCTAAAATTACCCCTTGGCACCCCAAAACCCATAACCACCCTAAACCCTAAAATTACCTTTTGCATCCCAAAACCAATACCTAAAATTACCCGTGGCACCCCAAAAACCCATATCCCCATACCCCAAAAATAAACTTGACACCCTAAAACCCATACCTACAATGAACCCTAAAATTACCCTTAGCACCCCCAAACCCATACTCACACTGAACCCTAAAACTACCCTTGGCTCCCCAAAACCCATAAGAACCCTGAACTTTAAAATGACCTTTGGTACACCCTGAGCCCTAAAATTACCCTTGGCACCCCAAAACCCACAACCACCCTGAACCCTTAAATTATCCTCAACACGCCAAAACCCACACCCACCCTGAACCCTAAATTTACCCTTGGCACCTCAAAACCTATACCCAACCTGAGCCCTAAAATTACCATTGGCACCCTAAAACCCATACCCACCCTGAACCCTAAGGTTACCCTTGGCACCCCAAAACCCATACCCACCCTGAACCCCAAAATCACCCCTGGCACCCTAAACCCCTTACCCACCCTGAACACCAAAATTACCCTTGGCACCCCAAAACCCATACCCAGGCTCAACCTTAAATTGACCCTTAGCACCCCAAAACCCATAACCACCCTGAACCGTCAAATTAACCTTTGCAGCACAAAATCCATGCCCACCCTGAACTCTTAAATTACCCATGGGTCGCCAAATCCCATCCCATACTGAGCCCTAAAATTACCATTGACACCCTAAAACCCATACCCACCCTGAACCCTAAGGTTACCCTTTGCCACCCAAAACCCACACCCTCCCTGAACCCCAAAATTACCCTTGGCACCCCAAAGCCCGTACCCAACCTTAACCACAAAATTACCCTTGGCACCCCCAAAACCCATACCCAGGCTCAACCATAAAATGACCCTTAGCACCCCAAAACCCATACCGACCCTGAACCCTAAAATTAACATTAGCAGCCCAAAAGTTATACCCACCCTGAACCCTAAGGTTACCCTTGGCACTCCAAAAACCACTACCACCCTAAACTCCAAAATTACCCTTGGCACCCCAAAACCCATACTGACCCTGAACCCCAAAATTACCCTGGGCACCCCAAAACCTATACCCAGGCTCAACCCTAAAATGACCCTTAGCACCCCAACACCCATACCCACCCTGAACCCTAAAACTAACCTTGCCAGCCCGAAATCCATACCTACCCTGAACTGTAAAATTACCATTGGCACCCCAAAACCCATACCCACTGTGAGCCCTAAAATTACCTTTGGCAGCCCAAAACCCACACCCACCCTCAACCCTTAAATTATCCTTGGCACCCCAAAACCCATACCCATCCTGAACCCTAAATTTACCCTTGGCACCCCAAAACCCATTCCCACCCTGAGCCCTAAAATTACCATTGGCACCCTAAAACCCATGCCCACCCTGAACCCTAGAATTACCCTTGGCACCCCAAAACCCACACCCACCCTGAACCCCAAAATTTCCCTTAACACCCCAAAACCCATAACCACTCTGAACCCTAGAATTACCCTTGACACCCCAAAACCCACACCCACCCTGAACCCCAAAATTTCCCTTGGCACCCCAAAACCCATACCCACCCTGAACCCCAAAATTACCCTTGCCACCCCAAAACCAAAAACCAGGCTCACACCCTAAAATGACCCTTAGCACCCCAAAATTCACACCCACTCTGAACCATAAAATTACCCTTGTCACCCCAAAACCAACTTCCACCCTGAACCCCAAAATTACCCTCGGCACCCCAAAACCCATACGCACCCTTAACCCCAAAATTACCCTTGGCAGCCCAAAATGCATACCCACCCTGAACCCTAAAATTACCATTGGCACCCCAAAACCCATACCCACGTTGAGCCATAAAATCACCATTGGCACCACAAAACCCACACCAACCCTGAAACCTTAAATTATCCTTGGCACCCCAAAACCCATACCCATCCTGAACCCTAAAATTACCCTGGGCACCCAAAACCCTTACCTACCCTGAACCCTAGAATTACCATTGGCATCCCAAAACCCACCCTGAACCCCAAAATTTCCTTTGGCACCCTAAAACCCATACCCACACTGAACCCTAGAATTACCCTTGGCACCCCAAAACCCACACCCAGCCTGAACCCCAAAATTTCCCTTGGAACGCCAAAACCCATAGCCACCCTGAACCCTTAGAATTACCCTTGGCACCCCAAAACCCACACCCACCCTGAACCCTAAAATCAACCTTGTCACCCCAAAACCCATTCCCACCCTGAACACTAAAAATACACGTGGCACACCAAAACCCATACCCACCCTGAACCCCAATATTATCCTTTGTACCTCAAGACCCATACCCACCCTGAACCCCAAAACTACCCTTGGCACCCCAAAACCCATACCCACCCTGAACCCTAAAATTAATCTTGGCACCATAAAGACCCACACCCCCCATAACCCTAAAACTACCCTTGGTGCAAAAAAACCCATACCTACCTGAACCCTAAAATTATCCTTAGCAGCCCAAACCCTATACCCACTCTGAACCCTAAAATTACTCTTGTCACTCCTAAATCCATACCCACCTTCAAATCTAAAATTACCCTTTGCACCCCAAAACGCATAAATAAAATTACAATTAGCACCCCAAAACCCATCCCCACCCTGAACCCTAAAATTACCATTGGCTCCCCAAAACCCATAATCACCCTAAACCCTAAAATTACCATTGGCACCCCATAACCCACACCCACTCTGAACCCTAAAATTACCCTTGGCACCCCAAAACCCATACTCACTCTGAACCCTAAAACTACTCTTGGCACCCCAAAACCCACACCCAACCTGAACCCTTAAATTATCCTCAACACCCCAATACCCACACCCAACCTGAACCATAAAATTACCCTTGGCACCCAAAACCAATACCCACCCTTCTAATTGGAAAAATGCTACATTACTTTCAGTTAATGTGTGGTGGGAGTGGATTATTTTTCTTAGAGGTGGCCAATGCTCATTTCCACGTACTGTTTTTTTTTTTTTTATTCTTTTTATTAAACATAGAATAGAGGTACAGTCCTCAATTTAAAGCATGTATTTTAGTCTTTACCAGTCAATATACGGTCAATGTAGCCCCTTTTTGTTTTTATTATCATTTATCTCTTTTTTATGCAATAGTTTTGTTATAAGTGTTATATTTAGATGCAAATAGATGTTTATATTCCTTCTTTTGCAATGCGTTTTTAAAATTCACAGTTTGGTTTTATTCTCTGTATTATGTTTAATATTTATGGAAAATACATTTAATAAAAAAAATTAGAACACAGAAAAAGGAATGTCTTTCTTGTTCAACGTTTCGTGTTAAAGGGTGAGACGTTTTGTGTTTTTCATGCTCAGTTCAGTTTGCTCACCAAGCTGCTGTATCTTTGAGCTAGCGGAAATGGAAATGGAAGAGATGAAAAAGTAGAATTAGGGATGGGAAGGGGAAAGGAGGGAAGGTCGGGGGGTATAAGAGAAAGTCGAGAGGAGAGCCAGGGAACTAAGGACGACAAGGGAAGTGAAGAGAAGGGCAAGGAGGGGAATAGGAGATAGTGAAGGTGGGAAGGAGAGGTGGAGAGAGCGAAGAAAGGGAAAGGAGGGACTGAAGGAAAGTGCATGGAAAGGGGAAAGCTGAGGAGAGTGGCGAGATAGGTAAGGGAAGTGAAAGGGAGAGCCAAATTAGGGAAGGAATGTAGGGGAAGTGAAAGGAGAGCCAGATAAGTAAGGAAGAGAACCAAAGGGAATGGAAGGGAACGGAAAGGAGTGTAAGGGAAATAGGAAGTGAAGGAGAAACAATGGAAGGAATAGGTAGAAAAGTTGGGGAGAGATATTACGGGTGGAAGTGAGGAGAGAAAAGAGAGGGAAATAAAATGGGAAGAGGCAAGGGAAGGGATTAGAAGAGATAAAGGAGGAGCTGGAGAGAAGGCATGAGGAGGGAAGGAATGGGGAGATGAGAAAAGGCAAGGGAAGGAAGGGAAACAGAGGAACTAGAAGAGAAGGGAAGAGGGGAGTTAAAGTCAAGGAAAGGTGAGGTGAGGTGAGCGGATGGGAGGAGAGGCAAGGCAGGGAAGCGGAGAAATGGGAAAGGAAGAGAATGGAATGGAGGGTAATACTAGAAGTGATAGGGAAGGATGAAAGGAAGGGAAGGAAAGGAAAGGATATGATAAAAGGGAAGTAAATGTAAGAAGGGGAGAGGAGAGGTAGAGAAAGAATTAAGTGAAAGGGAGAGAAGGTGAAGGGAGGGTGGAATGTCAAGAAAAGTGTATGTAAAGGGGAAGAGACACTGAGGAGAAGAGTGAAGGGATAGGGAAGGGAAGTAAGAAAGAGAAATGAAGGGGAAAGGAATAGAAAGGGAGAGGAGAGGAGAGAGGAGAGGAGAGGGGTAGAGAAGAGAGGAGAGGACAAGGAGTAGCAGAGAAGGAAAGGTTTGGGAGAAAGGAGTGTACAGATGGAGAAGAAAGGGAAGGGGAGTGAAGGGGATGGAAGAGAAGAGAAGGGAAAGGAAAGGGTGGAAGGATAGCTAAAAAGGCTGGGAAGAGTAGATGGGGAAAGAAATGGGCAAATAAAGGAAGGGAAAGGAAAGAAGAGAAAGGGATAGAAGAGATAAAGAAACTAATGGGAAGGGGTGTATCGGGAGGGAAGGGGAGGGAATAGATGGGGAAGGAAGGGAAGTAAGGGGGTGGTAGAGGGAGAATGAGAAGGAGTAGGGACGGAAAGAGTATGTAGAGGGGACGGGAATGGGGAAAAAGAAAAGTGAAGTGAAGTGAAGTGAAAGGGAAAGGGAAATGGAAAGTAGGTATGAAAGGAAAGGGAGGGAAGGGTAGAGAAAAGAAGAGCTAGGTAAGAGGGAGTGAAAGGGGGAGGGGAGGGTACTTGAGGAAAGGCTTGAGTAGAGGAGAGATAGTCGAGGGAAGGAATGGAAGTTAGGGGAAGGGAAATGAAGCAATGGGAAGGGAAAGGAAGGGATGGGGAGAGGAGTGATAGGGAAGCAAAGGAGGGAGGCAAGGGAAGGGAAGGGAGGAAAGATATGGAAGGGATAGGGTAGAAAGAAAAGAAAGGGCAGGGAAGAAAAATGAGGGAAGGTGAGGAGAGCCGAGAGGAGAGAAGAGCAGGAGAGAAGGGATGGTGCGGAAAGTAAACGGGAGAAGAGATATAGGGACGCGAAACAGGAAAGGAAGAGAAGAGAAGAGAAGAGAAGAGAAGAGAAGAGAAGAGAAGAGGATAGTGGACGGGAAGGTGAGGAGAGCAGATGGGAGAGGAGAGGCAATGAGGGAAGTAGATAAAAGGGAAGAGGAAAGGAAAGGAGAGTATACATACGCAATGGAAGAGAAGGAAAGGGATAGAAGGGGGAGGAGCCATACGGAAGGGACAGGAAAGGGAAGGAGAGATAGGCGATGGGAGGGGGAAGAGGGATGGAAAGGAATGTGAAGCATAGGGGCGGCAAGGAAGTGGAAGATGCAGAGAGGGGATAGGGATTAAGAAATGGGGAGGGAGGTGAAGGGAAGGGGAGAGATGAGACAGCGAAGCTAGGGGGTGGGAAAGAGAGCAGAAGAAGGGTACAGAATTGGAAATGATACAAAATTTAGGGTAGTAAGGAAGGAAAGGGGAATGGTGGAGAGGCGAGGGGAGAGAAGGGAAGGTGCAAGGAAAGCAGAGACAGAAGGAAGGAAAATGACATGGGAAGGGAAAGGGAATGTTAAGCGGGAGACATTGAAGGGAGAGATGGGGTGGGGATGAAAGGGAAGGGATAGAGAAGCAAAGAATGCATGGGAAAGGGAGAGGAGGGCAAGGTAAAGGCATAAAGGGGAGGGGAGAGGAGAGGAGAGGAGAGGAGAGATAGGGAAGGAGGGGTAAGGGTAAAGGAAATGAATGGAGGGGAGAGGGGAGGAGAGATGGGAAGGACTGAAGGGAAGGAGAGGCAAGAGAAGATAAGCCAAGAGATAGGGAATGGAGAGGCCGGGGGCAAAGGGAAGGGTAAGGAAAGGATATGGAACAAGGGAAGGGATGGAAATTGAAGGTGAGGAGAGGAGAAAAGAGATAGACAAGAGGCCTAAAGTGGAGACAATCAATATGGAAGGAAGAAAGTGAGGGGAAGGAAAGAGGGGGAGGGAATGGTAGAGGAAGGAGAGATAGGGAAGTAAGGGAGAGATAGGAAAGGGAATGAAATGGAAGGGGAGATGGAAATGAATGGAAGTAAGAGGGAAGGCAATGAAAGGGAGGGACAAGAGGAAGGTGAGGGGGAGTGGAGGAGAGAAGGAGAAGGAAGGGAAGGAAGAGAATTGAAGGGAAATGGAAAAGGAAGTGAAGCAAATGGAAGAGAAGCGAAGGAGAGGAAGAGGATAGAAGGGGAAAGGATAAAAGAGAAAGGGTAGGAGAGGAAGGAAGGGGAAGAAAGGTAGGGGAGAGGCGATGTAGAGAAGAAAGGGGAAGGACATTTGAATGGAAATGAGGAGAAGGAAAAGAGACCAGAAGGGGATAGAAGAAATTGGAAAGGAAGGGAAGGGGAGATGAGAGGAGAGTTAGGGAAGGGAAGTGAAGTGAAGAGGAGATAGTCAAGGGAAGTGATGAGAATAAGCAAAGGGATATGGAGGAGAAGGAATGAAAGGGAAGAAAGGGAAGGAAGGAGACGGGAGGGAAGGGGAAAGGCTATTTGAGATAGGGTAGAGAGGAAGGGAAGGGCATTGGATGGGAGGCGGGGATAGGAGAGGGGGGGAGAAGAATGAAGGGTAGAGGAGAACAGACATAGAGAAGGAAGAGAAAGGAATAGGAAGTGAAGGGAGGTAAAGGGAAAGGAAGGGAAGGAAGGGAGAGGGAGGGGCCCCTTCCTTTTCGGAGCCTGCTCAGCCCCTGCAGCTCCGGCCTCTCACTGCCCCGAGCTCCAGCCGCCAGCAGAGGTCCTCTCCGTACGACGTCCCTGAGTGTAATGCTGCAGCTTCCTGGTTACCAGCCTCTCATACCAAGGACACGTCACAATGGAGGCTTTTCAGCGTGTCATCATACATCACTGCTGTGTGGGTGATGCCATGTGTTTCAGTTTAACAGGAGGGGGGGGGAGGGGGGAGGGGGGAGGGGCAGGCAAGGCACTGACTGTATTATGCAATTTATTGAGAAAATAAAACTTTTTAGTTACAAAATGTTCCTGTGATGAACCTGAAAGAAGATCCCATCCTACCCGATATACTTTCCCAACAGTGTTCTCTCCGCTGCGGTGACGACCTCACCCTGCATTTACCCTGCGCCTCGTGACATCACATTAGAGGGCCTGTTACATCATAAGCCTTCCATTCACAGGTTTCTGCTTCTGGTGCCGCTGGGAAGGCACGGGCCTTTCAAGCGTATGTCAAATGTGGTTGTTTTTAGTCTTCGTTTAAAATTAATTACATTTTAATTGTACGTCTCATTCTCACAACTGGCTTGCACGGTGCCCTTACATTGTACAAGTAAAATGATTTTCACTGGGACACATCCGTATCTCTGTCTGTCCTGTTTCTCCCCTCGAGTATTGTCCAGTAAACCGCGTCATCCCTTTTAAGAAATGTTTGTATTGATAAATACAAACGTAATTGTTCTCATACGGTGAATCTTATAGTGAACAGAAGGGGCAGTCTTTGGGTCTCGCCTCAGGAGACCTGTAGTTCGAACCCTGTACAGTGCTGGCCGCTCCTCCAATCGTCCTTAGTGAGTCTGTAGATGTGGTTTCTGTCGATCAAATTGTTAACAATTGAAAACTGTTCTGGTCTCCTGCACGAAGCACAGTGCACATCTTTGTGGAAGGGCGAATGTGTAGTCTCCGATTGAAATGTACAGGCCCAGCTCTTTACAACCTGTGCCGGAAAGGGTAATGTCTCATATATACGTATGGCTGAATAAACGTGAACATTTTGCCACTTCGAACACCAAAGACCAGGGAATGACTGACATGTCTGGAGTGCGCGTGAAATGCCGCTGACCGCGGCCCCCGCAGGGGGCCACTAGAGCAGTCGGTGCCCTAGTGTCGCTGGGGCACCGGTCACCCCTCCCCGCCCCCTCCTGGGGGGCAGGGACTCCGGCCGGTGTCCCCCTCCTCTCTTTCCTGCCCGGAAGTGACGCGACGGGCGTCACAACCGGGGCTCCTCTGGGCGTGGGGGGAGGCTATATTGCCCTCCCCCACCATGCCGGCGACCTCTTGTCGCCTCGCACGCCTCATGGAGAGGCCGTGTGTCGTCCCGTCGGCAGCGTCGTCGTCATCGTCCTTAGGCGTGGGGGTACTTTGTGTGCCGTTGCGCGACATCGCTCATGGTGAGTGTGGCGATAACACCCCCCCGCCCCGTCCCTGGGAGGCCCAAAATTGTGCAGGTGCCACGGTACGGCGAGCCTTGGGGGGGGGTGCGCGCTCGTTGCGGGCACGTGTGGTGGGGCTGCTGGCATTTTATCGGTGCTAGGCGCTTTGGCTAATGGTTAAGGTCTGGGAGCGTCACTGGGCGGGCGGCGGGGCCTCCTCGCCTAGGTGCGCGGCTGGGTACGGTTCGGCTCGGACCTCGGGTTTTGTGTACCCGCTACCAAATGGCAGTTGTCACGCACGGGCCTTCCTTCGCCCAAGAGAAATTTAGCCAGGGGTGAGCCAGGCCTGCCAGTTGTGCGCGGGGTGCAGAGCCTCGGGCTTGGCTGTCAGGGGGGTTTGAGGGGATGCGAAGGGCAGGTTGATCAGCCCTCAGTCTGGCGGCGCGGGAGTGGGCACCATGGTTCTGCGCCCTCTAGCCAGGCCGCCTAGCACCGCTCACGGGTCGGGTCAGTGGCTGCCTTCGGCGGTGAGTTCTGCAACCAACCCCCCCCCCCCCTTTTGTGGGTACCGTAGACCGCGGGACCGCTAGCATGCCCCCTGTCTTGCGCTTATTCGCGGTGAGTGCCCGGGCATCGTGCCCCCCCCTCCCCTACAGTCATGTAGAGTAGGTGGCCTTAAGTCCAGCGCTGCAGACTTCGGGCTCTGGGGAATCGGGGTCGAGCCCGCGTTGGCTCAGCATCATGGATGCAGGGCCATGCCTACCCAATATGAATTTGTCCTTAGGGGGTGAGTAGGTGGTCTGTCGGCGGCGCGGCCGACTTTGGTGCTGGAAACTAGAGTTTGAGTCTCGGGGTAGAATCTTGTGATTCCGGGCAAATCACGTAATAGCACCGTGCCTGAAATGGGTTAAGTAAATACGGTGCTATGCAAAGCGCTCCAATACCTTCCGGTCGAGTTCGCGCTATATACTATGCAACAAAACAAAACGCGCGCATATCAAACTACATTTCGTGTGACGCAACTGGTATTTAGCAGAGCGTTCCAATACGTTAGGGTAGAGTCGCACTGTATATACAATTTTACCGCCTAGGTCGGATGGTTGATTTTGTGTTGCGTGGGGGACTGCATGGAGAGGAACGGCGATGTGGTCCTGCACGGCCTGTGTGTCCCCTGGGTTCGGGGTTGCTCGCATGGGGAAGACCCGCGGCATAAGGAGCACAGGCTCAAGGGGAGTGACCGATTAAGAAATCGAACTATGTTAAGGGCTGTAATGAGGGCGCTGGGGAGTTATAATGGTAAGGCATTGCAGTCTGTTCGGGCACTTACGTGGGTTGTAGCGAGCATGTAAGTTGCCCTGTGCTTGTATTAGGGGGGGCCACCAAGATAGTTACACAATAATTTTACTCCAACTGACCATACCATGGTCATTAACATTACCTATAGATGGATTTAACAGATGAGCTGGGGAACTTATAACTTCACCACTAGGTGAGCAAGGAAGCAATTCCTTTTAATTTTAGTACCCTCACACACCCTAGTGGTGTCATGCTTCATCATCGGGTCACCCCGACGCCTAAAAGTCGGGGTGGGCTCAACCACAGTGTTGGGAGCGCTTTGAAGAAGTTGTAGACCAGGGAGGCTATAAGATAAAAAACCTCAGGCAGATCCCCGGTTTCCCTTTATTTTTGGGTCTGTCTGGGTTGATTAAAAATAATATGAGTAGGGGTATATATAGGAATATTATGGTCCTATGACCCTAGTGCCAACATGTTTCAGTCCACCGTGGCCATAAAGGTCCAGGACTTTGTTCAGGGCAAATGAGACCACCCTGGGATACAGAAGGGGGAATTCCCTATTCTGTTTTATTTATAGACAAGGGTAGAGTAGCTACTCCGCTTCGCCACCTATTAGGACCCGATCCCCGGCGAAACGCCGGGGATCGGGTCCTAATAGGTGGCGAAGCGGAGCAGGACTCTTGACGAAGGTTTGACTACAGAGCTACTCCAATAGCCCTTCCATCCCCTGAGAAACGACTACCATTCGAAGTGCGGATGGATTCACAACGCAAGACAGATTACTAAATCCGTCTTTCATACAAGGAGTAGCTACTCTACCCTTGTCTATAAATAAAACAGAATAGGGAATTCCCCCTTCTGTATCCCAGGGTGGTCTCATTTGCCCTGAAGAAAGTCCTGGACCTTTATGGCCACGGTGGACTGAAACATGTTGGCACTAGGGTCATAGGACCATAATATTCCTATATATACCCCTACTCATATTATTTTTAATCAACCCAGACAGACCCAAAAATAAAGGGAAACCGGGGATCTGCCTGAGGTTTTTTATCTTATAGCCTCCCTGGTCTACAACTCCTTCAAAGCGCTCCCAACACTGTGGTTGAGCCCACCCCGACTTTTAGGCGTCGGGGTGACCCGATGATGAAGCATGACACCACTAGGGTGTGTGAGGGTACTAAAATTAAAAGGAATTGCTTCCTTGCTCACCTAGTGGTGAAGTTATAAGTTCCCCAGCTCATCTGTTAAATCCATCTATAGGTAATGTTAATGACCATGGTATGGTCAGTTGGAGTTAAATTATTGTGTAACTATTGATATTGGGAGGTGTTACTCTGACCTACATCCTCTCCACCCTTTGGGCACGAGAATTCAGTTCTCAAATAGCCCCTGTGTAAAATATGGGGCCACCAAGATAACCATGTTTGATGTGATCCTTATTATAGCGTTAATAAGGTTGTGGCTCGGGACAAGCTTCATTGGGTACAAGCATCACGCATGATTGAAGTGGTTGAGATCTCATTGAGCTTGATGTGATTCCCCCCCCCTTTTTGAGGTATGCTTGTTATTAGGATACTTTCTGGCGTGTTATCACGGTGGCCTCAAAGGTAAACGCAGTCCATTGCGGCGATTGATTACTCAGAGCATGATCAGTGTTGTGATCACCTAGACATGTGCACATTTGCGACTCTCCTCGACTCCTTGTGCACTAGTCGGCAGTGTAGTGTTTACGCTCCTACCACATGTAAGCGTTGCCGGCCCATCCAGTTCCCTTGCCTGCAGTTTCTACGCACGTTGTGTGATTGGTTCATCTCTGGATGTGACGCCCACATTACACGCCACTGGATGCACCATGAGCACGGCATGTCACAGAACACAGGACTCTGCGCCCGTTGTCTCTCTGCATTGTTACCTTGGGAAGAGATCCTTCCAATGCTGCTTCACGTCGATGTCATGCTCAGGTTCTTGAAAATAATCCGGCAGTGGTTGAGATACCACTTCTGATAGGTTTCAAAGGGGAGTTTTTGTTCGGGGGGCTCGTGTATACCTTAAACACACGTGCCCTTCCAACTCCCTAGATTCCCCTGCTTTGCGGCGCCTGATGGAAGCATGGCGTGTAGTTGGGGGGGAAGGAGCAGCGGAGCCTGGGGGCACGCAGGTTGTCTACAGGAAGCAGGGTGTGCCCTGTCTGGGGGGAGGTGCCACTGAGCATGCGGTGGCCTGCAGAGGCTGTGGTCCCGGTTTTCCGGCTGGCGCAGGCCACGAGTGCGAAGGCGTGCTGCGGTGTCCTTGTGCACTTCCCAAATGTTTTGCCAGTGGTGGAAATGTGTGTGATGTTCTTGTTGGGTTGCAAGGACTTGGTAGTGAAGTGGGACAGGGGGCCGTGACGGTGAAAAGGGGGCAGGTGATTAAGTGTATGGCCACGCTCCATGTTGGCGGTCACCTCGCTCGAGGTCCGCAGGTGACCGGTAAGGGGCCATGATAGGGCCGGGAGCACAGGGCCAGCGGTTCTGGACAATTTGAAGTCCAGGGGGACGTCAACATTGTCGCAGAAGGGTCAAGGGGACCAATATAGGGCCACTGTATTTTGACTAAGTGGGTCCTGGTGCGCTGCCCGTGACTTGAGTGCTCACTGGTGCTTGGGACAGTCTGCCACGAGTTGGCACGGCCTGTCTATTGTAGAGATGACCCCGGAGGCATGGATTAACGCAATTGGCATTAAAATCACTGTGGCCAGCTGCCCAAGCCATCCTTTTAGTTTGAGGGCTTGAAATAGGCCGAATTTTCACGTTTGCACGAGTACCCCGGTCCGTAGTTGAGGTTTTAAGCATGGCAGTTTCAAGGTGTGGTGCTTGAGGAAGTGGCGCCGTACAGGAGCCCTGGCTTATAGTGGCACAATTGTCAGGTGTTCCTCAGGACTGCCTTGAGGTATGTAGCGCGCGCGTATGCCGATCCTAGTTTTGCGCCCTACCAGGCGTCACGATGTATGTGTCGCCACGAACAACTCTAGGTCAGAAATGTTTTTACCCTGCCTTCAATTGGCATTGCGGTACGTCTGCCTCGGTTGTTACCGGACAGGGGTCCTGGGTGGGGCAAAGCAGCATACCAGTTGTGGTTAATTATTGGTGCCCTACCAATTGCACTGCCAGGGGGCCAATAAACAGAAAGACCACTCCGGGGGCAGTTTCTCACAATTGGCTGCAGGAATGAATTAGTCATTCACTATTCCGTAATGGGCATCGCTCAACCTTTCCCAGAAAGGTAGTCGTAAGCGGGTGGTTGTGTCATTTGACGTTGAGGAGCGTTTCTTGTCAATGCTTTTCGCCATAGAACTAGTCTCGCCAACTTGGTTTCAGTAGTTTGGAAGGTGCCTGTGTCTCAAAATCAATTTATATTTAACTGAGTATCGGTTGACTCGCTGTCCACTGGACAGGCTCTGGTATCCTATACGTGTCGTGTTCCATGACTCCGGCTTTGCAAGTATAAACGCCTGTGGAGTACCCCGGTCTCTGGTCTTCATTTAGTTAGCTTTCGTGGCTTCAACTCCAAGTTTTCATTTCCTGTAGGTACAGGGATAGCTCTTCTACAGCCAAGATCACATTGGGTTTACTTTGGAATCAGGTTGTGCGATGTAGACCTCGGTGTCCCGCCGGCGCCTGGGAGGCGTGCGCCGTGAGAAGACTGTTTTGTATTATTCCATTCAGTGATGTTTCACTGCTTGGCATACTAGGTCCTTGGACATCAGAAGTTGGGCATGTGGTTCTTATCAATGTCTTTTATGCAGGTACTGCGGGTGGAAAAAGGTAAAAGGGGTTGTCTGTTTTGGCCGGGAACCGGCAAGCTTGGTTTCAGCTTTCTCCACGAACAAGGGTGCATTATCGGCCTAGAACCCATGTATACTTTCCGGGGCTCTGCCCACGCCTAGGAGGGCCAATATCACACAAAGCACAGGGGGAGAGGTCGTATATGACATCACAGACTTGAGCAGTGATATTACCAGGGTCTTCCCTTGTCCCAATTTAGACTAAAGTTACGGTCTGGCTAAGAGTTAGCAAAGGATAGTTATGTTGTTCCTGCATGCACCAATCTCGCAGAACATTTTGTCTCCAAGGCCGGGATTGTGCGCCGCCATTCCATTTCCAATGGGCTCCCGCTTCACGCACCATGATCACGCGTAGGTGACCGGTCCGGCTGTTGTGAAGTTGAGTAGTGTGTGGGTTCATTTGCGGTTGAAATTGCTGTTCATCGAAGGGAGACAGTTAAGGAATGTTCAACACGTTAAGGTGCCAGTCCTACCATGTCAGAATTGAAGCATCCGCAGTAGGCTACGCAGGGAAGCTAGAATTTTGCTTCATCTTTCTTATACAACTGACAAGCATTGTTAAGCGAAAGGTACTGGCGTGTAGTGAGGCACAGTGTTTGGGTTGTACACGGAGGCAATGTCATGAGCGGCTAAACTACAGCCTGCCATGCCACCGGCTAACAGCCCAAGGGTGTGAGTTCTGCGAGGTCTTGGGGCACAGCTGGGCCCCTGCCTGGCATTGGCAGAAGTACGTACATCCTCCTGTTATTACCTGTATTGTGTTCCTCAACCCCTCACCTCAGACATTTAAAGGGAACAGACCCCGGCTCTTCAGCAACATCGTGCCAAGGGGGCATGCGCGCTGCGTAAACACAGAGCTCCAACCATAAGGGTGCCGAGTAGCAAAACCAGTAAATATGTTTAAGAGGTGTGTCTCTAGCCTTCCAGCTGGCGAAACCACTATTGTAGAGGTGCGCCCAGTTGAGAATGGGGCGCTTCTTAAGGTTCGGAGGACCACTGCGGTTTGTGGAATCTTCCAGCGGAACCACTGGTAGGGTACTGGAGCTAGCAGGGAACTGGGAACCTAGGATACTGATACTTGTACCTCGCTGGGTGGGGCTGCGGTCAGCCAACATAGTGTGCTGCCGTCCCAATAATGGGGGTAGCAGCGTGTCAAACACAATGGGACACTATGGCAATAGAACATTTGGCACGCCCAGTGCGTAACTAAAACAAAACTTCAGCGGAGCAGGTAATTAGTCACCGCTGGGGATGCCCTGGGCGGGAGGTGGGTACCCCCCCCATGGACACCCTCTTATCTGGGGCATTCTAGGATGGGTAAAGTAGGACTTAGCCAATCCGTAGTGCTTCGACCATGCCGCAGGCAATGCGCCTGCTGCAATCAGACAGATTAGATAAGCCAGTATGCCTGGAGTTTTTTTTTACCACGGAAGGAGCTGAACGGGCATAATTCCCATAAGGAATAAGGGATACATGGTAGGGCATGAGGGTCCCTTGCCTAGGGCCACACTCTTTTTGTCATGAACACTCCTGCGCGGCAGGATGTATCAAACAAAGTGACTGGCAAAGGTTAAATAGAATCCCTCTCGCCAGAATAGCCAGAGCAGACAGGCGGGTGGGGGAGTGGTCACCTAGCTAGCGGGCTGCTGTCCCATAGATGGGCACGCAGGTTTCAGGCGCACCCGGTGCTAGGAGAATGGCAGCTAGGTGAGATCAGCACATAGACGGGGCCTTGCGAGCCTGGGGGTCGGCGGACATCCCGCCCAGAGCTGGCTCGGGGCTGAGACAAGTGAAGCAGAAAGAGGTGTGGTGCTGCGGCCAGGGCAACTGGCTCCAGAACCTGGGGATCACGGTTTGCGTCCCTGCGCCTGCGGCAGATTAGCCTAGCACCTTGTGACTCTGGGCAATAGCTTGCTTAATCTTTCCGGCGGGCCCCAGCGCATAGAGGCCCTCACGGGTGATTATTTGCGCCTTACACATGTGGATTATTCTCAGTGGAACTTGCACGCATGGGGTTGAATTGCCCTTGGCACAACTCCCCAGGCCGGACAGGCCTCTTGTTTCAGCAGATACTATCTGACCCAGGATAGCGTCAAGGGCTTGGGATGTAGATGGGGCCACCTGTAACCAGCAGGGACGGTTCTCTTTTATCTGGATTGCAGGAAGCTCCAGACAGGAGAGGTGGCAGGTAAGACTATAGCTGCTTGGGTGGGGGGCTCTGGCGGCGACGGTGGCCGCCTCCAAAGCTGTGGCAGAGTTACAGGGTGATCTGAAAGCAGGCCGGTACCAAGGGTACCTCTGCGCGGCACCATAGGGGGTGCCAGAGCCAAATCCGAGGAGCCTCATGGGAAGGTCCCGCAAGCCGTGTCGGCGCCCCGCTAGTCCTTCGGGCGGTTGTGGGCCTGAAAAACCGGGGGTTTGCTATGCTACGCTACGCCCCAGGAAGGGGCGTGAGTAGAAGTTACCAACGGTCACGTGATCCTGGAAGAGAATCACTTGGACGGCAGCAAAGGCGGGGTTCGCCCCAGTGCTGCCCAGCTCATCAGGCGGGCAGGCGGCCCAGTTGGTTGCCTGCCCTTGGATCGGCGGTAAGATAACCCACCTATTACATAACGGTGTATGTAATAAACCTGCAGCATTTTGTACCCAATCAAACAGTCTGAGTGTGTGTTATTATTGGGTAATGTATTTGGTTGGCGGGGGGACTGAGGGGTGCCAATGGCGATACTATGCCACTGACCGCGGCCCCTGCAGGGGGCCACTAGAGCGGTCGGCGCCCTAGTGTCGCCGGGGCGCCGGTCACCCCTCCCCGCCCCCTCCTGGGGAGCAGGGACTCCGGCCGGTGTCCCCCTCCTCTCTTTCCTGCCCGTAAGATAACCCACCTATTACATAACGGTGTATGTAATAAACCTGCAGCATTTTGTACCCAATCAAACAGTCTGAGTGTGTGTTATTATTGGGTAATGTATTTTGTTGGAGGGGGACTGAGGGGTGCCAATAGCGATACTAGAGGAATGATTAGGGTGACCAACTGGCATGGGTGCATATTCAGGATGGTCGGTGTGAAAATTCAGGACAACGGGTCAAAATTCAGTAAAAAAATTCAGGACAGAAGGTCAAAATTCATGACAAAAATTTGGGACAAAAGGTACGTTTTACAGTCAAATAGGAGGTCGCTCAATAGTATATGAGTAAGTAAATTGACAACCAAAATAAGTACAAGTCAAAAAAAGTTCATATTATATTGAGACGATCGTGCACTTCACGGTTTATCGGTATGCGTACAGTTTTGAGCAACTGTGCAGTTCTTTTTGTGGGAATTCATTTGATCATAATCTATTTTACATAATTCTTTTCTCTCTATTCTTTAAATTCATATTTCATTTTCTTTTCATATTTCCCTATTCCATATTCCCATTATTTTTTGTTCCTTTTTTCATTTGATCATCCTCTTGTCCTTCCTTTATTGGTAAATCTGACTTATATCTCATACTCAGTTCTTCCTTCGTTTCGTCACTCCATTTGTGTCATACGTCATTTTGATTTACCATTTTAATAATTTATCTTTCTATCCCCGCTTTTGCCATCTTCGGCATCCTTTGGGCCCCTCCCCACGGCTGCATCACGGTGATTATTCTTGTTTTGTTCATTAGGTTCTTATCCTGTCTTGTGCTGACCTGGGAGCCATGGATTAAAGTTAGGAAGGGTGATGAAACACTTGTATCTAACGCAGTCCATTTATATCATTTCCATCACCACTAGTACCTGGGTAACGTTGGGGACACATGTGTTGTGGCTTCCTCGCACTGCTAGTAGCATGACACTGTACTGCGATGTATGACTGGGCCATGAAAAGTGCATTTTCTTGCTTTTATTATTGTTAGGTCTGATTATCCAAGGCCTTTTGATTTTATAAAAATTGTATTTATAATAGTCTCAATTATAGGGTCTTTCAGTCAGCCCTTCCCGCCATTGGTCTCTTGTTATGTCATTTATATAGTGTTCTGTCCACTACAACATACAACATGAGGCAGTGGGTCAGCCCACTTCAGCCATTGGCTAAGTTATCTGTGACTGACAGCATTCTGCTCTTTCACAGGGAGCACGTGCAGACAAAGTAGTTATCCTCAGTGCCAGGGACTACTTTGAGTGCTTTTTAAAACCAAAAATGATTTTTCCTTTTAGGCAATTTTTGAAATTCGTTTTGGCCTGGCAGCTCCCTCAGCAATAATATTTTAGAGAAGTCATGAGAAAACAAAATAAGCATTGAAAAAGTTAAAAGACTGGCAGCCAACTCCAGATCTGTTGACTTGCTCAAAGCTTGTTTATTTTGTTGTTGTTTATTTTGTTCACAGCACACATGCGGATCATTTTATTTAAAATGTAATGATATTCATACACACTTTTTAAGTGACAACCCCAGCTCCGGTTCTGGATGCCTGACATCAAAGACTTGTCCCAGGGGTTCAAGATGGTGGAATCCGAACAGCTGGATGACGCTTCCTTCAAAGCCCTTATGTGTAAAGTAAAGTAGGGCTTCCCCAATGATCCGATTAAACCAGATCTGATACACAAAGCTGAGGAGATTCCTATCCCCATCTTTGCAAGCCTAAATAATCTTTCTTTGTCCACTGCGGCTGTGCCTGATGGGTGGAAACATGGTAAAGTCATCCAGCTTTTATAAAAGATCTATTCTCGACCCTCCCTGCCTGATAGTGATCGACCCATTTCTCTCCTTCCCTTTTTGTGGAAAGTGGAAGAGAAACATCTGAACAGTCTCCGGGTGGATTTCTTAGAAAAGCATCAGCTGCTGGACCCTTTGCAGAAAGGCTTCAGACCTGTTCCTAGCACCGAATCTGCTCTTCTTAAAGTGACAGAGGCCCTTCGACAAAATATCGATGAAAGAGAGTCCGCAGCTCTTATTCTGGTGGAGTTAAGCGCTGCCTTTTATAGGGTGTCCCATGAGGTGCTCCCTATGATCTTTTGTTTTGGTCGGTGTTATTTTTGGGAGGATATGCAATGGCGTTACCCCTGATTCCTCTTTGTGATAGGTTTACATGATGTCAATCATGTTCTGTCTTCCTGTGAAAGGCTTTGACATTCCGCACCTGCTTCACAATCAGCCTCCAAGGTTTGGACCACTCCTAGCATGTGCCATCCTCTCGGAAACAGGACAAGCGCCTCTTCGGTTTCAGCCCTGGCACCAGCAGTGGCATAGAGCCTCACCTGTCTCTAGGGCTTTAAGTGGGCCGGGTTCTGCCGGTGCTTAGCACTGTCATTTCCTTAAAGCAGGTGGGTCCCTTCCGGGCTCTCCATTTTTACCATCAGGGTGGGAGAAAAAGCTTAACTCTGCTGCAATATAGTACCACCCTCATTGCTTTTGATGTAACTTCAAAGAGACTCATTTTTCAGTTTTATATAGCGCAAACGTGGAGCACACAATGAGCACCAGCTACATTACACAAACACTGTTGGAAATGGTCCTTTTTGCAGGGTTATCCCCAAACTTTTTGCTTCTTCCTCCTTTATTTTTCCTGACCCGTGGTTGTTAGCTATAGGACTCTGGGCACTTTACCACTGCTGATCAGTGTTAAAGTGCATATGCGCTCCGTATAAATTGTTACTATGATTGGTTATCCATGATTGGCAGATTTGGTTCATCAGTAGGTCCCTAGTAAAGTGCACTGAGTGTGCCAGGGCCGGTGATTCAAATGCAACTAGTGGGCCTGCAGCACTGACTGTGCCACCTACATGAGTAGCCCTAAAGTGGTGTCTCAGGCCTGCCACCGCAGTGCCTGTGTGCAGTTGCTAACTGCCATGCTGACTGGGCAGGTGCACCCACTTGCCAGTCCCTAAACCTTCCGTTTTCGGCATATCAGTCAAACCTATGGTAGGCCCAAGGGCAGGGTGCATTGTAAGTATAAGGTAGGACATGCCCTGGTGTGTGTGGCATGTCCTAATAGTGAATTACAGCCATTTTCGTTTTTCACTATTGCAAGGCTACCTGTTCCCCAAAGGCCAGAATGGCCAGTTTGATTATTACATCTTATAATCCTAACAGACCCAGGGGGCATGGTAGAAATTCGAGTTTAGTATGCCTGAACTCAGAATGATAAAATACATCTTTTAGTGAAGTTGGTTTTAACATTCTGTGTTTGAAAATACTACTTTTAGGAAGTAGGTATTATTTTGCCTAACTATCCAAACCTGCCACTGCTAGGTTGTGTATTCCTTGACTGGAGTTTGAGTGACAGGGGCTGGGGAATTCCAGGGGGCTGGGGAATTCCCGGCGACAGGGTGAGTCAGCACAGGGCTGAAGAGAGAGATCTCCATGTAGATGGGTGGGAGGAGTTGCACCTGGGACCTGAATAGGGCTGTGCTTTCCCTCCACAATGCTGGCTCCACCTCCTGTGATGCGTCTGATGGCCCTGGCTTACACTGTCAAAGGAAAGAAGGAGTCCTGTAAACAGAGTGCTCCAGGACTGACCAGAACTGGTTCTGACTAGGCAAAGGCCTCTCTGCCTTCAGAGAACAAAGAGAATATTGGTATAAATACTGGGACCCAGACCCCAGAACTTTAGATCATCCTGGAATCAAGAAGGAACCTCTGCCAAGGAGAAAGCTGGAAGACTGAAGAGGAAGGACTGTCCTGCTGTGTGTTTGTGGGCTGACCTGCAGTTGCTTTGCTGCCAAGGAGAGGGGAAGACTTTGCTGTTGCTATGTCCCCTTGCTTGAAGAGATCTCCAAGGGCCTGAGGAGAGCTGGCCTCCTGTTAAGAAGTCCCAGGAACAAAAGGACTTCACCCCGAGCTTCCCCCCTGAACTCTGCTGAGTGAGTTCTGCCCTTCCTAGAGGGCTTGATCCAATTATGGGGCCTCTGGAAGTTGTGCCTGCTGCTTGGTTGGGGAGCTGGACAAGAAGAAAAGAAGAAGATCTGCAATTTTCACGCATCGCTCGCTTTCAGAGCACATCATCGACAGTGCGAGAAAATTCCCGCCGCCGTGAAGATCGTCGCAGCGCCTGTTGCCGCTGCAAGAACCGGCGCATCGTTCGCTTGCGGAGCGCATTGCCCCGGTGTGGGAAGATTCCTGTTGATGCGAGTATCTTCGCAGAGACTGTCATCGCTGGGTGAGATTGTCGCACCGCTTGCTTGCGGACCGCATCACATCGCTGCGAACATCGTCGCAGAGCCAACGCATCGAGGGGCTGCGAGAGGAGAAGATCAACGGTTCTTGGCTGTGCGAGGCGCATCCGACCAGAGAAACCTGCGTGCCAGAATCCACACAAGGTATCGCCTCCCTCCCCATACAGACCGGATTCGTCACAACACGTCCGCTGCGCTTCAGTTGCCGCTTGGAACTTTTGTCGCATCACCAGGTACTTTGGGCTAAAATTGACGCAACCCTAGAACTCTTTGAAAATCATATTCTTGAACTGTGTATGTTGGATTTTTGGTCGTTTTGGTCTTGTTTAGTTTAGATTAAATACTTGTATTTTTCTAAACTGGTGTGGAGTCCATATGTGGTGTTTTCACTGTGTTACTGGGATTGTTGGTACAAATACTTCACACATTGCCTTTGATAAGCCTGTCTGCTCGTGCCAAGCTACCAAGAGGGTGAGCAGGGGTTATCTAAAGAGTGTATCCCCCTTACCCTGACTAGAAGCATGGGTCCCTATTTGGACAGTGGTACCTACCTCTGCCAACTAGAGACCCCCAGATCTAACAAACACATGTTCATGTTTTGAATCAGAGGATGTTGAGCCGACCTGAGGCTCGAACCTGTTTTCTCTGCTCGAAAGTCGCGAGCTCTAGTGTTGAACCTGTCAGCCCTAGGGTGGTCTCCCCTTCCATTTTTGTATCGTGCCTCATTTTTTCCACCCTCATTTTTATGTTGGACTAGGTCTCCGGGCGCCTTGTCATTGCCAATCAGTGTTAAGGTGCAGGTGCTCCCTTCTCCCAAGATGGCTGCCACAGGCCCCTGCTACTGCAGAGTGGTCTTTCATAGTAGCACCCTAGCTGCCAGGAGCTGGCTGGAACCCCACAACAATGTTGCGACTCCAGCCCGCCTTTTTGTCCCATAGGTAGAGTGGGGAAGCTCCTGGAATGTGCTGGAACCTTCTAGAAGGGAGGTGTGGTTTTTCGTTTGCCGCCTTGGCTAGAGGTCACCTGACCTAGGGCTACTTAAGAGAGGGAGGGAAACTTTTGTGGTGAGTTGGCCATTGGGGTGAAGCAGAGCTGGAAGAATCCACCAGGAGTGTAGGCGGTAGGGCCTAGCCAGGGACTTAGGCCTCCGAGAGTGACAGGATTTAGGTGCTGGCTTTTAAGTGAGTGAGGGACCCTGTGAAACCCACTGATCTTGCCCAGCAGTAGGAGGACCCAGAGAATCTCTGCCCAGCCTGACTAGGAAGGATCTAGTCGCCCTCTCCATTCCTAACCCCCTGTAACAGAACCCCTTAAGGGCGCCAGATACAGCTGCGCCTACAAGACTTCATCTGACATCTGAGAACAGAAACTTATATGCAAGAGCTGAGACTGCGTGTCCAGATTGAACTGTAAACCTTTTATGCAAGAGCTGAGACTGCATGTCCAGACTGAACTTTAACCTTACATGCAAACGCTGAGACTGCGTGTCCAGCCTGACCCTCCAAACTCTATGCAAAGCAGATTGCCGAACCCCCGGGGATCGACCAGGCATTAGCGCTGTGACCCCTGCGCTCCCTGCCCTGGTCTGGGACCCCCGGCAGCGTGCTCCGCTGAGCACAACATCCCCATCCTTAATTTGAGCCCCCCCCTGCGACAACGAAGCCAGCGCACTCACCGCCGTGGCCTGGAGGCCAGGAGAAGTGCCCTGCCGTGTCACGAGGCCCAGGAGAAGCCCGGGGCCCCGTCGCTGCCGTCGCAGCTGTGTGAGGAGGTGCGCAAGGCCGGGGCCGAGTTCCCCCATCATCGTGGGAGCGGACGCCTGCCGACGCCGAGACTGAGATAAGCCCGGAGGCTGAGATCACCCCCAGTGCGCCCCCTGCAGGTTGGGAGCCACACCGCACTCTTGGCCCGGGTTCCCCCTCCGTGGGAGTCCTCCCCTGCCTTCGCGACGGAGAGACCCCGCCGAGGGATCCTTTCCGTGTGCCCCCTCGAGCGGTACTGAGCGCGGTGCCCTACGAACTGCACCGGAGCCTAGAGACTCGCTCCTCGAGTCCCGTTGCGCTCCCCGCTGGAAGCTCCATTCTGAAGTGCTGACTATCATTGATTACGAGTGGCGCTTTGTTTCATATGCTCCGCTTCAAAGTACTGTGATTACGAGTAGCGCTTCGTTTTACATGCTCTGCTTGAAAGTATTACATGTCATTGGTTACGAGTAGCGCTTATTTTACCTGCTCTGCTTGAAAGTATTACATGTCATTGATTACGAGTAGCGCTTATTTTACCTGCTCTGCTTGAAAGTATTACATGTCATTGATTACGAGTAGCGCTTTGTTTTAGGTGCTCTGCTTCAAAGTATTTAGTGCCATTGAGTACGAGGAGCGCTTTGTTCTACAGGCTCCGTGTTGAAGTCTCCAATGTCACCCATTACGAGTATTGCTCTGGTATAGATGCCCCGTTCAGAGAAAGACCTTGCTTAACGCGCGCAGCGCTATAATCACCCGTGCCTAGCCATATTCATGAACTGCATGTCTAGAGTAGGAACTGCATTTACATCTCATGTATGGCATGTGTATACTGATTGACTGTATTACAACTCATGCATGGCACTGATATCTCCTGAACTGCATCCATCAAGCTCTACTTGGATAAACTTGAAGTATTTGCATAATTTCAACTGTGTGGCGTCACTTATTGTGTGTGTCCCCCGTCCATGAGAAGTGCGTGGTGTATGGTTGCTTAACACACAGACCTTTGGTGGCCCGACCGCTCGTGTCACGTTACCGCCCCATAGGGCCTGGTGACCCCAGGTCCTACATTGTTGGCGAGCGGTGGGATCCTTGGGACCTGTGACCATACAGCACCCTTCCGTGAGGCGGAGGGCGCCACAATTAAACGCCTATTTGTTCCAGAGCTTGAAAACCAGTGATTGCTGCATTATTATTTCCACTGTCCAGGTTGAGAGTGCAAGAAGCCTGGTTAGCTGATAACTGTTGCCTACACCCTAGGAATTTTTCTCCTTAGTGTCTAGGTCCCCATAGTGTCTAGGTCCCCACCTGCCAGAATGGAATTCCGGTTAGCTGACCTCGAGGGGTACAATGTGAAGCAACTAAGGGAGTTTGGGCAGGGGATGGGGGTGCCTGGGGTACGGAGGGCCAAAGGACCGGAACTCCGCACCGCCATTAGGGCATGGGTAGAAGCCCACCCAGAAGGGAAAGAGGATGAGGGACAGGAGGCGCCAGATGCACCTCAGGAGGAGAGCGCCCAGGAAGTACTAGACATCGTGAATGTAGATATGTCGGAAAATGTGCCACCAGGGAGACGTTCTGGGGCCAGTAGTAGGACAGGGTCTAGAAGGAGCGCGTCTCCAGAGGAGTACGAGGACAGGAGGGAAGAGAGGCAGTTAAAGTGGGAGCTGGCCAAGTTAGAAAAAGAGAAAGAAATGGAAAGGGCCAGATTGGAACATGAGAAAGAAAGGGAATTAGCCAGATTAGAACAGGAAAGAGAGAACAAGAAATGGGCAATGGAAGAGAAGAAGCTGGCGCACGAGCTTCAGCTAAAGGAGCTGGAGTTACGCGCCCTGCAATTGAACGCGTCCAATAGGGACAATGGTGGCAGCATACCTAAGGAACCTCAAGAATCAAAATTCTACCTACCTAAAGAGGTAATTGCCAATTACACAGTGGGGGACGACATCATGAAATGGTTGGAGGCATACGAGGTAGCCTTGACGGCCCATGGAGTACCCGAGAGTAATTGGGGAGGTGGTTTATACCGGTATATACCTCCCAATGTTAGGGACACCCTGCTATATTTGGCCAAGGCGGATCAGGTAAGGTATGCCCCCATGAAAGAGACCTTGTTAAAAAAGTTTTGTCTCAACCCCGAGAGGTACAGGCAAAAATTTCGTGGCAGCCATAAGCTGTCCACACAGACATGGGTAGATTGTTTTGATTATGCGAGGAAGGCACTAGATGGTTGGGTGCGTGGCAGCGAGGTGCAGGACTACCAAGGGTTGTACGATCTTTTTTTAAGGGAGCACCTCTTGGATAAGAGCTTTCCGGAGCTGCGCCAACATCTGGTAGACCGCAAGTTGATGGATCCCCGTGAGCTTGCGGAGGAGGCAGATATTTGGGTGAGCACCCGGGTGTCTCACAAGGGCCCCGGGGGAGATGGCTCGAAAGGCGGACAGGGTTTCCCCCAGAAGAAAGAGGGGGGAGATAAAAAGGTGGAGTTCTCGAAAGGTCCCCAAAATAAGTTTGGGAAGGGAGTAGGAACCCCACCCCCGTCCAATTCCACAAGACCCACTTACCCTGACAGGAGTCAGCAGCCTAGGATTGTGCGGTGCTACGAGTGTGGGGAGATTGGACACTACAGGGGAGATCCCAAGTGTTGCAAGCGACCACCATCCCCAACGGGCGGGAAAAGTCCGGGGTGAGTAGTATAGCGCTTGGGGTGGAGCTGCCCTTAGATAGGGAATGGGAGTGGACAGGCCTGACGCTGGTTTCACTCTGGGATAGAGAGGTGGTCCCCGTAGTGTCCCTGCCCCCGAACACTGCTAAATATCAGCAGAGGGTGAGAATTAATGGGGAGGAGGTGGAAGCTCTGAGGGACACAGGGGCCAGCATGACCACTGTCGTGCGGCGGCTGGTGTCCCCAGACCAAGTAGTCCCCGAGGAGTTCCATCCGGCCGTATTGGCTGACGGCAGTATGAGTCACTATCCAGTGGCTCGTGTTCCATTTGAGTGGGGAGGAGTCAAAGGCCTACTGAGAGTTGCTGTGAGCCCTGCCTTGCCTGTGGGGTGTTTGCTAGGGAATGACCTGGAGCACACCAAGTGGAAAGATGTCGAGTTTCACGCTCACACCAAGATGCTGGGATTACCAGGGTGGACTTGCGTCAGCACGCGGTCCATGGCTGCCCGGCATGGAACTCACCCTAGGTTGGAGCCTGGAATCATGGCCCAACCCAAAGCCAAACGTGGAAAGAAGAAGGTGGTAGAGGACATGCCCCGTGAGATGGATGGGGAGGCCGCAGAGGTGCCCCCGGAGTCCGCGGAGGTAGATGTCATTCCTGTGGAGGACTTGCCGACCCTTGCTGACTGGCATGTGGAAGGAGGGCCTACCAGGGAAGAATTTTGTCAGGCACAAAGGGCGTGCCCCACTCTTGAAGGCATGCGGCGGCAGGCCGAAGCCCAAGTGGCCAGTCAGGAACGGGGAGGTTATCACGTGTATTGGGAGGATGGTCTCCTATACAGTGAGCCCAGGGTGCCGGTACATGGATCTTCAAGGGCCATAGTGGTCCCCCAATGTTACCGGGCCTTTCTGCTGGAGTTAGCGCACGAGATACCCTAAGCCGGACACCTGGGTCAGGACAAAACCTTTGCACGGTTGGTCCCCCATTTTTATTGGCCCAGGATGAGGATTGCATCAGACACCTTTTGCAAGACCTGCAAGTCTTGTCAGGCTAGTGGCAAGACGGGGACTAAGTTGAAGGTCCCGTTGGAACCGCTCCCCGTGGTCGGGACCCCTTTTGCGAGGGTCGGTATCGATATTGTTGGGCCATTGGACCCTCGGACCGCAGCGGGACACCGGTTCATCTTGGTTTTGGTGGACCACGCCACAAGGTACCCAGAGGCTATTCCTCTAAGGACCATCACTGCACCGGTGGTGGCGCGGGCACTGTTGGGGATTTTTACCCGAGTGGGATTCCCCAAGGTCGTGGTGTCGGACAGAGGCACCAATTTCATGTCGGCCTACATGCAGGCCATGTGGAAGGAGTGTGGGGTGACCTACCGGTTCTCCACTCCGTACCATCCCCAGACTAACGGACTTGTAGAGCGCTTCAATAAGACATTGAAGGGGATGATCCGAAGCCTACCAGAGGGCTTGAGGCGTAAATGGGGCGTCCTCCTCCCCTGCTTGTTATTCTCCTATCGGGAGGTACCGCAGAAGGAAGTCGGGTTCAGCCCGTTTGAATTGCTCTATGGCCATCCCGTTAGGGGTCCCCTCAGTTTAGTGAAAGAGGGGTGGGAGAAGACTTCACAGCCAGATGGCCAAGCTGAGGAAGGCAGCCACAGAGAACCTGGAGGCTAGCCAGACCGTGATGAAGGAGTGGTATGACCGCAACGCTCGGACGGTCGAGTTAGACGTGGGACAGAAGGTGTGGGTTATGGAAACTGGGGAGCTTTGTGCCCTCCAGGACCGGTGGACTGGCCCGTTCGACATTGTGGAGCGGCGAGGCCAGACCACGTACGTAGTCGATATGAAAACCCCCCGTCAGCCCCTCAGGGTGCTCCACGTCAACCGCCTGAAGCCGCACCATGAGCGATCAGAGCTTGCTCTCCTTATGGTGACGGATGGGAGCAAAGAGGAAGAGAGTGAGGCTCTTCCTGACCTTCTAGCGGTACAAGAGAAGGATGGTTCGGTGGAAGGTGTAGTCCTCTCCCCATCCTTGACCCCAGAGCAACAGAGGGACTGTCGCCATGTCCTGGGACAGTTCGCCTCGTTGTTCTCCCTCACGCCTGGAATCACTCATCTGTGTACCCATGAGGTGGACACAGGGGACAGCACCCCGGTGAAGAACAAGTCTTACCGGCTCTCTGACCGAGTGAAGGATAGCATCCAGCGTGAGGTGGCAAAGATGCTGGAGCTGGGGGTGATAGAACCTTCCAGCAGCCCGTGGGCTAGTCCAGTGGTGTTGGTGCCGAAAGCGGCCCCACCGGGCACGACACCGGAGCTGCGGTTCTGTGTGGACTACCGGGGGTTGAACTCTGTCACGAAGACAGATGCTCACCCCATCCCACGTGCAGACGAGCTGGTGGACCGGCTGGGAGCAGCCCAGTACCTCAGTACCATTGACCTGACATCCGGATATTGGCAGATTGCCATGGCCGATGGAGCATGGGAGAAGACAGCGTTCTCCACCCCCGAGGGCCACTACCAGTTTCGAGTGATGCCCTTTGGGCTCAAAAATGCTCCGGCCACATTCCAGCGATTAGTGAATCAGGTACTATCTGGCCTGGAGTCCTTTTCAGCGGCCTACCTGGATGACATAGCTGTCTTCAGTGGCACCTGGGAGGACCATCTGCAACACCTCCAGGAGGTATTGCAGGCACTGCAACGCGCTGGCTTAACAATTAAAGCCAGCAAGTGCCAGATTGGACAGGGATCTGTCGTGTACCTGGGACACCTGGTGGGCGGAGGTAAGGTGCAACCCCTCGAGGCCAAAATAGAGACCATCTTGGCTTGGGAGCCCCCCAAGACCCAAACAGAGGTCCGAGCTTTCCTCGGCCTCACTGGGTATTACCGCCGGTTTGTCAAGGGATATGGCACCATCGTAGCCCCCTTGACGGAATTGACCTCAAAGAAGCAACCTCGCAAGGTCATTTGGACAGCTGCATGCCAAGAAGCCTTTGACACGCTGAAACAGGCGATGTGTACCGCTCCAGTACTAGCAACACCAGATTTCAGCAAGGAATTTATTGTACAGACGGATGCCTCAGAGCACGGCATAGGTGCGGTGCTCTCACAACTCAATGCCGAGGGCCAAGATCAACCTGTGGCCTTCATATCCAGAAGACTCCTCCCTCGGGAACGGCGATGGAGCACCATTGAGAGAGAAGCCTTCGCGGTGGTCTGGACACTGAAGAAGTTGAGGCCATACCTCTTTGGCACTCACTTCCTTATTCAGACCGACCACCGGCCCCTTCGCTGGCGCATGCAGATGAGAGGCGAAAACCCCAAGTTGTTGAGGTGGTCCATTTCCCTACAGGGGATGGATTTTCGGGTGGAACATCAGCCCGGAGTTGACCACGCCAATGCTGACGGTCTCTCCAGGTTTTTCCGCCTTAGTGATGAGAACTCCCTAGAGGTTGGGTAGCTCTCCCCTCTTTCGGCTGGGGGGGACGCATGTTGGACCTGTCAGCCCTAGGGTGGTCTCCCCTTCCATTTTTGTATCGTGCCTCATTTTTTCCACCCTCATTTTTATGTTGGACTAGGTCTCCGGGTGCCTTGTCATTGCCAATCAGTGTTAAGGTGCAGGTGCTCCCTTCTCCCAAGATGGCTGCCACAGGCCCCTGCTACTGCAGAGTGGTCTTTCATAGTAGCACCCTAGCTGCCAGGAGCTGGCTGGAACCCCACAACAATGTTGCGACTCCAGCCCGCCTTTTTGTCCCATAGGTAGAGTGGGGAAGCTCCTGGAATGTGCTGGAACCTTCTAGAAGGGAGGTGTGGTTTTTCGTTTGCCGCCTTGGCTAGAGGTCACCTGACCTAGGGCTACTTAAGAGAGGGAGGGAAACTTTTGTGGTGAGTTGGCCACTGGGGTGAAGCAGAGCTGGAAGAATCCACCAGGAGTGTAGGCGGTAGGGCCTAGCCAGGGACTTATGCCTCTGAGAGGGACAGGATTTAGGTGCTGCCTCTTAAGTGAGTGAGGGACCCTGTGAAACCCACTGATCTTGCCCAGCAGTAGGAGGACCCAGAGAATCTCTGCCCAGCCTGACTAGGAAGGATCTAGTCGCCCTCTCCATTCCTAACCCCCTGTAACAGAACCCCTTAAGGGCGCCAGATACATCTGCGCCAACAAGACTTCATCTGACATCTGAGAACAGAAACTTATATGCAAGAGCTGAGACTGCGTGTCCAGATTGAGCTTTGAATCTTATATGCAAGAGCTGAGACTGCGTATCCAGATTGAACTGTAAACCTTTTATGCAAGAGCTGAGACTGCGTGTCCAGACTGAACTTTAACCTTACATGCAAGCGCTGAGACTGCGTGTCCAGCCTGACCCTCCAAACTCTATGCAAAGCAGATTGCCGAACCCCCGGGGATCGACCAGGCATTAGCGCTGTGACCCCTGCGCTCCCTGCCCTGGTCTGGGACCCCCGGCAGCTCCGCTGAGCACAACATCCCTATCCTTAATTTGAGTCCCCCCCCCCCTGCGACGACGAAGCCAGCGCACTCACCGCCGCGGCCTGGAGGCCAGGAGAAGTGCCCTGCCGTGTCACGAGGCCCAGGAGAAGCCCGGGGCCCCGTCGCTGCCGTCGCAGCTGTGTGAGGAGGTGCGCAAGGCCGGGGCCGAGTTCCCCTATCTTCGTGGGAGCGGACGCCTGCCGACGCCGAGACTGAGGTAAGCCCGGAGGCTGAGATCACCCCCAGTGCGCCCCCGGCAGGTTGGGAGCCACACCGCACTCTTGGCCCGGGTTCCCCCTCCGTGGGAGTCCTCCCCTGCCTTCGCGACGGAGAGACCCCGCCGAGGGATCCTTTCCGTGTGCCCCCTCGAGCGGTACTGAGCGCGGTGCCCTACGAACTGCACCGGAGCCTAGAGACTCGCTCCTCGAGTCCCGTTGCGCTCCCCGCTCGAAGCTCCATTCTGAAGTACTGACTATCATTGATTACGAGTGGCGCTTTGTTTCATATGCTCCGCTTCAAAGTACTGTGATTACGAGTAGCGCTTCATTTTACATGCTCTGCTTGAATGTATTACCTGTCATTAATTACGAGTAGCGCTTCGTTTTACATGCTCTGCTTGAAAGTATTACATGTCATTGATTACGAGTAGCGCCTATTTTACCTGCTCTGCTTGAAAGTATTACATGTCATTGATTACGAGTAGCGCTTTGTTTTAGGTGCTCTGCTTCAAAGTATTTAGTGCCATTGAGTACGAGGAGCGCTTTGTTCTACAGGCTCCGTGTTGAAGTCTCCAATGTCACCCATTACGAGTATTGCTCTGGTATAGATGCCCCGTTCAGAGAAAGACCTTGCTTAACGCGCGCAGCGCTATAATCACCCGTGCCTAGCCATATTCATGAACTGCATGTCTAGAGTAGGAACTGCATTTACATCTCATGTATGGCATGTGTATACTGATTGACTGTATTACAACTCATGCATGGCACTGATATCTCCTGAACTGCATCCATCAAGCTCTACTTGGATAAACTTGAAGTATTTGCATAATTTCAACTGTGTGGCGTCACTTATTGTGTGTGTCCCCCGTCCATGAGAAGTGCGTGGTGTATGGTTGCTTAACACACAGACCTTTGGTGGCCCGACCGCTCGTGTCACGTTACCGCCCCATAGAGCCTGGTGACCCCAGGTCCTACATCTAGCCTTAGCCACAACCTCACACACAAGAATGGAAGAATTTTCAATATGATATACAACAAAGTCATAGTTGTTCCTTATTTATCTTAAGCAGTATACAACCATTGACAAAGCCAATAGTTCTGGCTTGTTGTAGGTGTAATGTTACTTGTGTTATATATCTGGATGAATGGAAAGAAGCAGTATAAACCAGTGGGCAGCACACTATGCTAAGTACAGATTTTTACTTAAGTGTTCTAAGTCACGTCCTTAACTACATAGGCCACGCGACTATGGGAGACCCCCAGTTTTTTCATCCCTCTTAAAGCCCTTCCTGTCTCCCAGTAGCATTTCATGGGCCTGCAAAGGAAAATTGAGAGAGCTCCAAACGAAGGTGGCCATCTTGGAGCCGACCCAACCCAACCTCAATGGATTATTTTCATATATTTCTAGTTTATTTTTTGCTCTGAAAACACAACAGCATTGTGGAGAAAATGAATTTATTTTACATTATTAATATGAATGCAGTCTGGGCAGATGTGAAATAAACAAAATTCTGAATATGTGTAAAATACCATAAATGCAACAAAGAATGGAAAGAGTGGGCAGGACAGCTCAAGACTCTTCCGCCCAATTACATATACAAAAAAAACCGAGGCTATCTAGTTTAATTGTCACACCTGTTCAACAGTTTGTTAAGGGGCGGATGGGCTTCCTGTGTTTACAGGAACCGCTTTGATGGTGTTAAATACCATCCTATTGAGATGAGGGATCTTAGGATACTAGAAATCTCTCTCAAAGGGCCCTTTATCAGAATTTATTGTGGGTTCCTTGGAGGGATATTAAAAACGAAGCAATGGGATAGGTGGGATAATTATTGCTCCGCTATCCTGTAGGTCGACATGTTTCAGCCTCTCTGGGGCTCCTCAGAGGTCCAGGGCTTTCTTCAGGACCATGATCCCCATTGATTTAGAGAACTCTCATTCGTCCGTGCTTACACAAACACAATAAGGCCTAGTGAACGTAAAAGTCACAGTGGATGTTTTGTTTCTGGTGTAAAGTTCCTGTAAAATATAAGCAGGACAAGGAATACTGACATGAATAACAGCCTGTGCACGTAGAGGAGTTTTCTTAACTCTATTGCATATGAAGACCTCTGTCTTAAGAGTATAATAGCAATTAGTAGACTATAACATAAAATAACATGACAGATGTTGCCCACTGCAAACTGTGGAGACTAACTCTGTACAGCTTCTCATGAACCCCCCTAAACGTGGGGTACACTCGGGCAGATTTTCTTAACCCAAGGACTGTTTGCTTATCACTGCCTTTTGGAGAAAAGGAATACAGGCAGGTGTCTCATTCTTCTCTATTATGAGTTAGACTCATCTAGATTATGGGGAATATTAACAAGTAGCTGCGATAATCATCGCAAAGTGCGCTTAGCGCTGTTTTAAATATCGCCGGCTATCGCAACATTTCATCGCCGAGATATTGCGTTATTATCAACGCTTATCTCCAAGGCGATAACTAATGCAGCGATAGCGGTGAAATGCGGGGTGTTATCGCTGGAAATCCAGCGATAACACTGCAGCGATAGGGAATTCATTGTTGATACGCCATGGTGGTCATAGCCTGACAATCCACCTCCCTTTATACATATAGCTAAGTCTGAAATTTAGCAGACGTTATCTTATGGTGATAACCGCGGTTAGCGCAGCTTTTTATATCGCTATGGGTGTCAGGGTCCGGTTTGTAAATACCGCGATGTGCGGTTAGCGACTTTTTCACTGTTTTTTTCTGATGGAACGCCTTCTTTGCATCTCATTAGAGATGCGATGCGAGGCATTAGTGAAACGGCGACTGACACAAGGAAACACACGTTGATGCCTATTAGCGTGTCCTTGCTAATACTGAGGTAATTCAATTGCCGATTTTCGTCCGAAAACGGCCGTTGAAGCGGCGATGTTGGCCTTGATAATATGCGCCTTAGAGTGTTGTGGGTCACATAACTCTGTCATCGGTATTCTTATCTGCAAGGGATATTTGCAGTTTTGTGGACCATTAATCTCATCTCTGAAAGCAGTGGACACACACAGTAAGTGGCACTTATAATAATTAGTCATTTATTATGTACAATCTGCACAACACACTCAGTGTAAATGATGAGAATCTTGTATCATGCATCCCTACTAGTAATTGGTCTAAACCCTCACCAACTTTACACCTATATGATCTCCAGCCTCCCACTTATGGAACACTTTTCACGATTAGCTCCTTATCTCACTATGTTATGCCAACCCATGTATTATCCTTGAATACCTCAAAGAATGCCGGATCTCAGCTCTCCGGTATTCTCACGGAAGCAATCAATCTTCGTGTCTGCCCCTCTTTAATTCTTGGGTCTCTTTCTCCCCAGTGATTGTCTGTGGAGGGAGGCGGGTTGCGTGTGCAGCTCCTTGCACCCACATTACTATGTGAACAAAGCCTCATTTACAGACCTGCCCAAAAGGCAGGCAATTGTATAAAAACAAGCTTCCTTCCACATTATCTCTACTGAACATAGCTTCCTAAACAGCAGAATGGAAGTTTTTATTTTTGATGCATTTCTGCTTCTTTTATTATCGCCAGTAATGCCAATTTATTTATAAAATAATGTGCATACTCTAAAGGATAAGTACGGTTATGTCTACCATGCAATTAGGCCTCATTTGTATGTAACATGCATGTCCCCAAAAAAGCCCTGCACTTACATCAAGCTGAGGTCATAGAAATTAAAAATAAGAATAAATGTATTTATTCATGCATTTAGCTTGGAGTCACCTCAAAGCAGGGAGGGGACATAAGTAGGCAGAAGGATAACTCTTGAGGAGCAACAGATTGAACAGCCAAGATATAGGACTCAATTCATGTGATCACAGTATATACAATGGAAAAGCCATGTTCATGATGAGAATGGTCATGTGTCACCAGCTGTGTGACTGAGTGTCAGGTCCAGTTGTAGGTGTCTGCCAGACATGATATGCTCTTAGGTTTCGAGTGGCGTAAAAAAAAAAGACTGAGAGACAGTACTGCGCTTTTAGTCAAATGTAGGGGGGGTGGTTCAGGCCTCTGTTGGACTTGGGGGAGTCTTTGTTGGTTCCTAAGTGTCTAAAGTGCTTTTCTCAGAGAAATAATTGTGTGCATGAAGCAATTTACCCCCAAATGCTTTCATAATCTGGCTCATTATTGGCAACCGGGCTTTGGATAGCTGACGTCAGGCTTATGACAAGTTAGACTAGATGTAAGGGCTACTAAAGGTATCCATGGAGCTGCCCATGCAACAATTGTGGAAAAGCCGAGTGTTTGACATGCAATCTTTCTTTTACAAGGAGCCATTTTAGCTTTTTGATGGTAGACCTGATATGGTCTTAGCATTTTAGGTAGAAAATGAGCTGGACTGACTGGTTCCGGACTCCTGAGAGTTTGGAAATGTCCTTTTCTGGGAGCTCTGTGTTGATGGTCTTTCAGTAGCCTAATTGGGAAATAACCATAGCTAGAATCAGGCACTTTTATGAGAAATGGGCATCACAGGAAGAATTACACAGTTTTTTCATGCATCATTCATGACTGAATGGATTTGGGATATGAAGAGGAAGCTGATGTCACACAGCACTCCTACTCCGCATGTCAGTTTAGTCTGGGCAGATTAGTGGTGTGGGTGGACAATATCTAGCAAAATGTTCCTGAAATATGTGCCTCCCGTCTTGTGCTGGCTTCTACATCCCAATCATTTGGGCGCAGACCTGCCCCTTATGCAGGTTTATAGTGACACTGTAGGAGAGCGAGACACTGGCATGTAAACCCTCCAACTGTTAGTGAATACATGTAGCCTAAAATTCAAACACAAAGTTAAAGTCAGCTTTCAATACAATGTTACTTTCTTTTACTATCAGGGGCTGAGGTGAAATTTTCTCATAACTGTGTATTGACCCAACCAGAGTGAGTTTATTGAGGCGGTGGGGATACCCTCCTCTCAAATTATTAAACCTGTACTGAAACATAGAATATCCCATCTCCAGGCTCTTCAGCAACACACATTGGGGGATATTCTCAAGAATGTGTGTTAATTATCGCAAAATTATCTTAATGCAACTTTGCACATCACAGTCTATCCCGGGAAAATAACGCACTGTTAACGTTGTATTCTCAGCCCGGCAGCACCATGCGATAGTCTCATGATAACGCGACAAATGACCGCGTTAAAATCAACGCAATGCTGAAAAAATGCGAAACACGAACGCGAAAAAAGTAGCGATGTCCCAAATCACGAAACAAAAATCTGTGATAACTAGCGACAGGCCTGCAATTCCCACGTGTCGTGCGGGAAAATGAACTATAAAGGTAGAGAAAAAACATCATAAAAAAATGTACCTGCGTAGCACCATGGACGCACCCGGACATAGTGCAGAGGACAACGCGAACCCCCAAAGCCCCAAAGACGACCAGCAAGGAACCCCGGGGTCGGGGAAGGCCAAGGAGAAGAGGAAGATGCGGTTCAGTCCGCAGGAAAACAGGATCAACGTTACGGAGGTGATAGAACCCTACCAACAACTGTTCATCACCTCTAATGTGTCTTTGGCAACAAAAACGCAAATATGGCAGACCATCTTGGACCTTGTGAATGCAGTTGCAGCGTTGAGGAGGACAATGAAAGAGGTCAAGAGGCGCTGGAATGATGTGATGGGCAAAACCAAGAAGAAACCCGATGCCAACATGAAAGCAGCAATTTAGATTGGAGTTGGGGGTCCAGCAGCACACCAGGAGCTGGATGAAATGAATGAAATGAATGAAATGAATGAAATGAAATGAAATAAAATTTATAAAGCGCGATGGCTACCCGGAGGTCTCCCAGAGCTACAGACGGGTACAAGAGACAGAACAGTAGGGGTGACTACAGATCTAAAACAGCCACGTTTTTAAGAGTTTTCGGAATGAGAGCAAATTAGGCTCTTTCCGCAGTAAAAGTGGGGGAGCATTCCAACCAATGGCACCATTATATGAGAAGGAGCACCCACCGCATTTGGTTCTCCTTATTCTGGGTTGAAGGGCAAGGAAAGTGGTAGTTGACCGAAGGTCTCTCCTCGGTTTATAAGGAATGATCAGAGATTGGAGACTGGACGGGCCATTCTTCCAAAAGGCTTTATGGGCAAGGCACATAGCCTTAAACGGAGTTCTTTCCCTAATCGGCAGCCAGTGCAGGCTCCTTAGAGCTTGTTTAACGGGCTGCCGATGAGGAATATGAGGGAGCCTGCGGGCGGCGCAGTTCTGAATAATTTGCAGCTTGTTGATGGTATGCTGTGGGGCTCCCAGGTATAAAGCATTCCCATAGTCCAAACGGGAGAGGATCAGCGCTTGAACCATGATTTTTCTGGCATGGAAAGGGAGATGGGGGAGAACCTTTCGGAGCATCCTTAGTAGACCAAAGCACGTTGCTGAAAGCTTAGTTGCCTGTTGATTGAAGGTAAGAGAGCAATCCAGCCATAAACCAAGGCTCTTAATCTGGTCTTTAGGGGCCGGGGCAGGGACTAGGCAGTCTGGCCTGAGAGATGCCGGATTAAAGGAAGTGGAGTTGCCCAGGAGCATAAGCTCTGTCTTGTCCCCGTTAAGTTTGAGGCATGAGAGTTCCATCCATTTGGCCACCTCCTCTAGGCAACAGCCTAGGGTGCTAGATGACCCCTCAGGGTGGTTAAGTGCCACCACGAGCTGCGTATCATCTGCATTGGTGATGATTTCTATGCCAAATGAATGGACAATCTCTGCCAGGGGTCTCATATGACCATTAAACAGTGTGGGGGTCAGGGCAGAGCCCTGGGGAACCCCACAACTGAGACGCAACTGGTTGGAGACAACATTTCCCTCAAAAACCCTAAAGGAGTGATCGCTGAGAAAAGACTGCAACCATGCTACTGCCGATCCGGATACTCCTAGATTCCCGAGTCTAAGGATCAGAGTATTATGGTTAACAGTATCAAAAGCAGCACTGAGATCAAGGAGGATAATTGCCGCTGTGCCCCCTTGAACTAGAATCCTTATTGCTTCCTCTGTCACTGCAAGAAGGGCAGTCTCAGTACCAAGCTGGGGACGAAACCCAATCTGGGAAGGGTGAAGGAGATTATTAGACTCCATAAAGGCTACAAGTATGGTATTTATGTGTCTCTCCAGAATCTTACTCACCCAGGGCAGAAGGGAAATGGGACGGTAGTTAGCCAAGTTGGCCTGATCCAGATTAGGTTTTTTAAGAAGGGCCTTAACCATCGCACATTTCCAGGCCAATAGCACTTCACCTGTAGAGATAGAGGAATTCACCAGGTCAAGAATTGCAGGACGAATAGTCTCTGCGACCAAAGAGAGAGCCTGGAGGGGGAGGGTCTATGGGAGAGCCCGATTTGATATTCGTCATAATTAGCTCCAATGAAGCTAGATCCAGCAGGGGAAACTGTGCTAGTAGGATTTGAGGTCCTACAATCAGCTCGGAAAGGGAAGTCAAGAGATTAATGGACTGAGGAGGTGAAAAAGTGAGATATATATCCTGAATTTTCTGTTGAAAAAACTCTGCCATATTATTACAGTCTGTAAAGACATCATCTAGCAGAGGAGGTTTCTGCGGCAGTTTGATTAAAGTTTTAGCAATTTAAAAAAATTATTTGGGAGAGTTCGCAGCTTGAGTGACTTTGATTTCAGATTTGTAGGATCTAATAGAATCCCTATATTCAATTTTGCTAAGAGCTGAATAATTCACTCTCCATCTCCTTTCAAGCCTTCTGCAGCGTTGTTTAAGTTCCCTCAATTTAGGAGTGATCCAAGGGGCATTTTTGCTGTCTGTAAGTTATATGGGAGGATTTCTTAGGGAGTATTATATCCAAGGAACCTTGGATCCAAGAGTTAAATGTTTCAAAAGCATTGGCTAAATTAATGTGAAGGTCATAGGTAGGTCTAGTGGTTTCTAGAGCCAAGTTCCATTGATCAACAGGAAGCCTTGACCAGTTCCGCTCTCGGACCGGAATTATATTGGGGGGGCATACGGGTCCGGGAATTTCCCAAGTCATAGGGATCAGGAAGTGGTCAGTCCAAGGAAGAGGGGCGGGGGGTACTACCGTGAGTTCGTTACAATTGCTAGAAACTGGATCCAATAGATGACCTTTATTGTGAGTGGGTTTCAACACTTTCTCCGTAAGCTGGAGTGCTAAAAGATTCTCAGTCAGTTCTTTAGCCAAATTATTAGCAGGATCATCTAGGTGTACGTTAAGGTCACCAACACCGTGAAATTGGCTGGTCCCAGGGCTAAGTCAGCAATTGCGGTAGGGAATGTTTCAAAGAATTGTCTAGAACTGCCAGGAGGGCGATATACTAGGAGGACGGAAAAGGTGCTGGTAGGAGAGGCCTCTTCGAAGAAAGCCAAGCTTTCACAATCTGCTACGGGGTCTGCAATAATACGACAGTTAAAAATCTTTTTAAATATAATGGCTATACCCCCGCCTCTACCGGTCTTATGATCGGACCGACTCATGGAGTAGTCGGGAGGAAGGGTTTGCGCAAGAATGGGCTCAGATTCATTATGTAGCCACGTCTCTGTTAAAAAAGGACGTCGGGCCTTAAATCGTCCAACAACATCGAAAGTTCTGTGGAGTGCTTAGTGAAAGATCTGCAATTAAGGGAAACATCTTTAGAGTGGAACGGCAGTCAGTGTTTACTAAAATTTTAGTGGGGGATGAGAACGCAAAGTCACAATAGGAACATTGCACATTACCATTCATCGCGTTCATGGAATGCTGGCATGCTTCCATGATGTCTGTCCGAAGCTCATGGAGGTGTAAGGGACTATATAATATGGCTCTGGCCGAAAAACCGACAGGGGTTGTGGTCCCTCGGCCCGGCCGGCCGGGTACGGGCGCAGACGGGTATCCCTTTGGCACACAGCCGGCGCGCCTGCTCACGCGTCCGCTGAGCGTCGGGTAAAGCATCCGGTTATATAGAGGAGGAGCGCGAATGCTAGAGCGCTAACCTCCTTTGCACCGGAAGTCGCCTTTCCTCCCTCCACACAATCGGGATGACACCCGTGGTGGACCGGGGAGGGGCAGCTAGGAAGATAGTAACGAAAGACACGGCGCAAATCAGTGCAAAAATGTGCCAATAAAGTGCATACACATAAAACAAAGTTAATTGACGTTTTTAAAAGACAACGCTAAATCAGGTTAAAATAGTTTACATTTGCTTAAAACAGGAAAGAACAGAGCTTCTGCCTTGCCTATACGTGTCCGCTGCGCGTCTGGTAAAGCATCTGGTTATATAGAGGAGGAGCGATAATGCTAGAGCGCTAACCTCCCTTGGACCGGAAGTCGCCTTTCCTCCCTCCACACAATCGGGACAACACCCGTGGATGACATGGAGAAAATGGCGACCACAGTCATCAGTCGAGATACGGTGCCAGGAGTTGCGGATCCGGACACTGCTCAACATGACCTGACACAACATCAACAGGGTGAGTACCGACCAGGGACTGGGGGGACGGGGGGAGATGGACACAATGGCACACATGCACAAGTGAGTAAAGTACACTGCACACCCACCATTACTCTGGGTCATGTCCCTGATCCCCTTGGCACACTGCAGCACACATACAAACAGCAAGTAGGACCCAGTCCACTATGGGCAAAAAGGGGTCCCTCCCCACACAGCACCAATCTCACAACCAACCCATGCACACGTGTCAAAACCAGCAAAGCTGCATGTCTGTGAGCGACACTGACAATGCAAGTGACACTGCATGACAAATAGCATGGCTGCTGTCCAATTATCATGTCATGGTGCACGCCACGATGAGGGGCGTGGGTTGGTCGCCGATGAGTATGGTCGCGTGAGCCGATAGCTCCGCGCCGACCTCACTGCTTATCCTGCACGGAGAGCCGAGCCGGCTCTTCTGTGACCCTGGGAGGGTTCCTCCAGCTGCGGGAGCCTGCACAGCACGGAATTGGGTGCTTTAACTCTGGCTGAGACCAAGCCGAGCAGCGAAACGAAGAGGAGGAACACCCAGCCTGCATGGAAAGAAAATGGCACCCGACTCCATGGCTCGAGTTCTAGGGAGTGACAGAGGGGAGGCGTAGTTTGAAGCCTTAGAGGGACGAGGGCTCTCCCCCCTTACAAGTGGTGAGTTCCGGACGCCTGCAGCGAGTTCCTGGGCCCCCCCCATGCACCGTGAGGTGAATGGGGTGGTTGCCGGCGGCATGGCCCCTGGGGGGTCGTAGTGTGGTAAATAAAATAAATATTACCTGACTGAATTTCGTACGGAGTCTTAAAATAAAGTAAAATAGCTCAAAATAACAAGAGGCAGAATCCGTGGTATAAGAGGTTCTCTAATGGGCTTTATTCCATTCAAAATGGCCGACTCGAGTGGCGGCCTTCAGGTTCCGTCACCACGAGGGTTCAGGAAGTGAAGTACAATAATTTATTGATAGACATGTATTTTTATAATAAGTACATTACAATGAAACGAATGTAGAAGGCGTAACATTTGATAAGAAAAATGACGTGACAGTGACATAATCGAAACTAGGCGTAATAAGGAATAAAAGAAACATGATTGGTTAGGATTATCAGACATAGGTGGATCTATAAGATAATACTTGGCATAGATGCGCGCGCAGCAGCATGACGTGTAATTGACGTGTAACTAGGGGGTGAAGGGGATTTGACATTTAGCTCTACATGTGGAGACGAGAAGTCTGGGGTTATGTCAACCTAATCCCAAATCATATCTAACATCCTATGTTTAAAGAACTATGTTATCCACAAGGAAGAGACTCTCGGACAGAATCTATTCTATACTGACTATGTGCGTGTACAAGCGTCTAAGTGTCTATATGAGATGCGAGGGGCAGAAAACTTTCCATAGCAACAGGGCTATGAATCACTTGCAGGAGGACGGAAAGGCTGAGTCCTTTGCTTGTGAGCTAAAGGAAATGTTTACCTAAATCACTAGGCAGGAATGCATCGGCTGAGGGGGAAAATAGATAATTCGAAGGTGAAATACAACTTCTTGGCAGACAAGCGAAAACTGGCCGAGGCAGGCACCGTTAGCTGCACAGGGAGTAGGACAAAGTTCATGGATACAGATGCGAGCTCAAGCTGAAACTGTCAGAGGCTGGGAGCAGGGAAAGGCTTTGAGGACAGAATCGGGCCTACTCGCCTGAACTGTAAAAATGGAGTAACTTAGCCATATAAAGTCGGTGGCCTTTCATACCTAGGAATCGAATATCCAGCCCATAGATGGCGGATCTGACAGAGAACATGTTGACGGTAGACACACATATGTTTGCGTCTTAGAAACTGGAACTGGAGGGAACATACATGTACTTGTAACATGCATATAGAACCGTTGGGGTCCAAGATAGGGGACATAACTGACCAGGAAAATCCACATTTCCACATTCCCTCCTTGTCCCCTTCTTGCCCTTCAAGAGATATCAATCTTCATCATTCCATCGATTTGCTCATGGAGCATCATTTCTTCTTCTTTCTTCTTCCGGGATCTTGAGCCAAAACCTTGATGTGGAATACACGATGTGGCACACAGACCACAAATCGCTGGTCCACATTGCAGGCATAGACAACAACTGAAGAGCATAAGAAGGCCAATACCTAGGAAAGATAGAACTCTCCATCCCCAGGCTGATATCACATTCCAAAACCACCCGGACCACGTCCAAGTGCCTGGATTCTCGTGTATCTGGCTTACAATCTTATGAAGGCGTGTTATAGCTTTATATACAGATGGCGAATTTTCTGGTATGAATATGCAGCAGCTGGATCCGATGACCCTGCAAGCTCCGCCCCTATCGGCCAGGATGACGTCAAGGACAAGACGATTCTGGAGAACAACAATTCTCATCACTGATTGTTCCTCTGTCAGATTGCCTAGGGCGGCTATAGTCTCGTTTACTACAGCTTCAAGAGTCTTGGTGAGTCTGCGTATCAGCTTACTATTTGATATTGTACCTATATAGGGAAAGATACCTTTATTGAAATCTACATACTTGTCCCATGCCGTCTCAGTATAATCGACAACTGGGAGATCTCTTCGCTCTCTATTGTGTACTAAATGAACATTTCGATAATAATCAGGGGGAGCTAGGAAAACAGGTGGCAGAAGGAATGCTATATAACAGGTACCATCCCAATCTAGAGGCAGACGCATATATGCCGTCTGACCACATATAAAGTAAGAATGGCGAGAAGCTCTAAATGAAGATTTGCCTTGATCACTATATTCTACTGTAGTAACGCATTGGCTATGGCCCATATGTATGGAACCAACTTTTCTCACACATAATTCACCCTTAACTGGAAATACTGACATAGTGGGCAGAATTAGTTCAACTTCGGATTTGACATTCAAAATCATAAGATTAGGCGTAAAATTACCTAATTTATACACTTCATTTTCTAAATCAGTTCCTGTTCTACTGGGGTAACCCTCCTTATTAGGGTGACAGACTTTGAATAAAACTAGATTCAGATTTCCCCATATCCAATGTTGTTGATAAACTGCTGTGTCTGGGTCTATGGAATTTAATAAACTAAACCATGCTCCACAGGAGCCATTGCGTGTAAATGGATGTGGAAAAAAAGGCAGAACTCCTTTGTTATTCTGATAGGGAGGGAGTCGGCCACACACCCAACAATTGGTGGCATTACTAGTCTGATGGGAATGATGTAACATACTAATGAATGTGTTATTGCGCAGCGCAAGTCTATAGGACAACTCATGTGGGGGTAGGTCACTAAAAGAATGTTCATCAGTTATATTGAGAACACGTTTAGAAACAGGATAATACATATGCAACAATATACTTGCAATAACTATTAAAAAACTCAAGGAAAACAAAATTAATAAAGTCACAATACAGTGGTTACGCAGTAATTTACAATAAGCATGTCGTTTCATTATGATTCTGGACTCTACATCATTCAGACCTAAGGGATACATGTCGGGACAGATTCAACCGCTTCACCTTGGAGAGGACTTAAACAATCAAATCGTCCGACAGTTTAGATCTGGACCTGAGTTTCTGTTTATAGAGTTCGGTGCTACTGGCCTCAGCCAAAGGTAGCTTTGAGTCAATGGGGGAAGACACACGGGAAGTACTGTTTGTGTCAGGAGGAAGTCCATGAAATTTTTTTTTATATGGGTGGAATGCACCCATCCTTTCCGTCCTTCGATCTTCACAGCTGTTCTGGTCGTCAGCAGGACCTGCTTAGGCAACTTCCACCTAGGATCCAATTGGCTTTTCCTATCAAAATTCCGAACCAGGACAAAGTCCCCGGGGACCACGTCATGGGGTTTCACCTCAGTGTTGTCAGGAAAAGCTGCGACCACCTGTGAACGAGAAGATTGTAGTGCAGACATCAAGGAAGCCAGGTAATCTGTCAGCATATTACAGTCAACATCAGTTATTTTACGGGGTATAGGCGTCCCCCACATATTCGGTGGTCTACCAAAGATCACCTCATACGGGGATAGCCCTGTTCGAGAGTGTGCTACCATTCTCATGTAGAATAGCGCAACTGGTAAGGCTACTATCCAGTCCACACCTTTTTCCTGACATATTTTAGACAATCTGATTTTTAAAAGTTGATTATGTCGTTCCACGAGACCTGCTGCCTCGGGGTGTCGGACACAGTGGAATTTCCACTGATATCCCAACAAAAGTGAGACATGTTTCATTAATTCGGATGAGAAAGGCTGACCGTTATCTGAATATACAACACGTGGTAAACCGTACCGTGGGAAGAATTCTCGAACTAACTGTTTGGCAGTAGTCGGGGCAGTGTAATCTGATACGGGATACGCCTCTGTCCAACGGGAGAGAGCGCAGACAACTACGAGGACATATTTGAATCCTCGACAACGTTCCATCTGAATATAATCCATCTGGAGGACTTCAAAAGGATGGTCAGGAGGCTGAAATCCACCCTGCTCTACGGGAACACTCTTTCCTGGATTAAACTGACAACATATCATACAGGTACGAACTTTTTGTTTAGCTGCTGCTCGTAAATGTTTGTTGAACCAAATGTGCTGAATGCTGTCTAGCATAGCCTTCTCTCCTAAATGTGCTGGACTGTGAACTGTAGCTATAATGGCTTGAACCATGGAATCAGGGAGAAACCATACAGATTTCTCCTTCGTCATCCATCCTTGATCTGTCTGGATCCCTCCTAGTTCAGTCCACTTCTTTATTTCTTCTGCTGTGGCATGTGTCTGTATGTCAATTACGTCAAATGCGGGATCCTTAATTGCCATACACTGTGTTGGTGTCTGAACTATTGGCTTTGTCATGTCTAATGTGCGATTCTGAGCAGTCTGTTTAGCTGTTCTGTCAGCTAAGTCATTGCCTTGAGAAATGGTATCAGTAACCTTCGTGTGTGCTTTACATTTCATAATTGATATAGCAGTGGGTAGATGTATTGCGTCTAACAAGGCATGAATGAGGGGTCCGTGCTGAATGTGGGCACCATGGGAAGTTAAATAACCTCTCTCTCGCCATAGTACGCCGAAGTCGTGTACAACTCCGAATGCATAACGTGAGTCAGTGTATACATTAACTTTCTTATTTGTGGCTTGAATACAGGCTTGTGTTAGAGCAATAAGTTCTGCTGCTTGGGCTGACAAAGTATCTATACAATTTGTCTCAATAACTTCAGTGTCTGTTGTGACTGCATACGCGGCCACTAAATCTCCTGTATTTGTTCTCATGCACGATCCGTCTACATACAACGTCAGGTCTGGATCTAACAATGGAACGTCTGTCAAGTCTTGTCTAGGTTTCGTCTTTATTTCAATGATTTCAACACAATCATGAGCTAGTGGGTCTGTTCCAATTACAGGTAATAGTGTAGCAGGATTCAATGTATTACACCGTCGGATCTCTATGTGTGGTTGAAACAATGTCAGTTCATAACCAGTAAGTCTTGCTATGGTCAAGTGTTGTGTTTGTGTTCGGTTCACAAGAACCTCTACTGCATGTGGTACTTGTACTGTCAATGGGTGTCCTAAAACTATGGCATCGCTTTGTCTGATTGCTAAAGCTGTCGCTGCCACTGATTTCAGGCATGCAGGCAAAGCCTGAGCTACGGGATCTAATGTACTGGAAAAATAAGCACATGGCTTGCGTGATCCTGCTTGATCCTGAGTGAGTACTGATAAGGCAGTACCTTCGCGTTCTGTAACAAAGAGTGTAAAATGTTTGCTATAACATGGTGTTGCTAAAACAGGTGCTTGACATAAAGCTTCCTTTAGGCTTTCAAAAGCTTGTGTATGTTCCTGAGTCCAAGGGAGAACAGTCGATGTGGCTGCCTCCTGTGTGGTTAACTGAATGAGTGGTTTTGCTAGAAATGCGTACTGAGGGATCCACTGTCTACAATATGAAGTGAGGCCTATGAAAGCCCGCACCTCCTTTTGTGTCTGGGGTATTGACATGTTAGCAATTAACTGGATGCGATCTGGTGTAAGCTGCCTTCCCTCCTTGGACAGCGAGTGACCAAGATAAATAACTCGCTGAACACAGAATTGCAGCTTAGAAGGGGACACCTTGTGCCCCTTGTCGGCTAGGAAATGTAAAACTGTCAGAGAAGCTTTTTCACATTCTGGCTCGCTTCTCGCGGTGATCAGCAGATCATCGACATATTGAAGCAGTGCAGTATTGACTGGCATGTGGATACTGTCAAGTTCTCGTTTCAGTGCTTGGCTGTAGATGCTGGGGCTTTCTGTAAATCCTTGAGGAGCGCGTGAGAATTTAAAGCTGCGCCCATTTAAACTGAATCCGAACAAGTATTGGCTTTCCGGATCTATTGGGACGCTGAAAAAGGCATTCTTGAGATCAATTACAGTAAAGAATGTTGCTTCGGAATCAATTGCTGTCAATAATGATGATATATCAGGGACCACAGGGAATTGTGGTACAATACACTTGTTTAGTTCACGCAAATCAATAACCAATCGGTACACTGGTGGGGCAGTAGGATCAGTTCGTTTAAGAATCGGAATTATCGGTGAATTACATACATTGGAGTCTGTTTCTACAACTACTCCCTGGGCAATTAGCTCATCAATGATTTTCAGCAAAGCCACTACAGCATCATGCGGTAACTTGTATTGTCGCATTCGTGGTAGTACCACTCCTGCTTTCAGTGTGACTCGATAGGGTGTAATGTTCATACAGCCAACATCCGTAGGGCCTTGTGCCCATAGATGTACTGGTAAAGTCTGTAGTCGGGGATCCATGTCTCTAGACACATAGTGACCTTTAAAATCACGTAAAAACAACCTTACTCCTTCCGGAGAACAACATATTATGGCTCCTAGTGCTTTCAGAGTTTTAATTCCTAACAGATTTTCTGGGCATGATTTAGTAAGCAACAAATCTGTAGTTCGTGTCAAAGGTCCTATTGTAAGTGGTAGAGGCTTTGATACTTCATTAACAATAGGTTTTCCTGAAAAACCAAGGGAAACATTTTGAGAGCCTGAGAGGGGTGCCCCTGGAACTTCGCTACGTTTTATAGTTGTTCGACTTGCCCCTGTATCGAGTAAGAATTTTCTATCTTGACCTAATAATTCACTATGTACATAAGGTCCTTCTTGATCTACAGGAATCTCGATAAGTGGTAAGTCAACTTCCCTCTCTAGGCTGGTTCATGCGTAACGCTGGTATTCAGGGTATTCATACTGTGCAGTCTGATACAGTTGTCGTGTTGCGGTTTGTGTGGCAGTAGCAGGCAACGGTGGTGCAGCTGGCACAAACTGTATGGGTTGCTGTGAGGCTGGCATGGACTGTCCATGCTGCATAGCTCCTTGTTCATTCTGATCTTGTCTAACTAATCGTGGTCTCTCCTTTGTAATGCCTGTAGCTATATTACGTTTCAGGACTGGACAATCGTGTACATGATGGCCCAGTTGTTTACAGTAATTGCAGGTTCCTTTTACAGGAACTGCAGAATCACCAGAATGTGTCACACCCTTTTTGTGACCATCTGCTGGTACTGTCTGAGAAACTAGCATTTTCATTTTTGTATCCTTCATGCGTCTATGCTCGTGTTCTTGTTCATCCCTAATTCTATTGTGATGATACTGTAACATTTGTAGCATTTGCGACGGAGTGTTACTTTGCCAGGTACTCTCGAATTTCAATATTCTATTCTTTACTGGAGGTAATGCATTTTCCACTAATTTTGTCACAAATAAATGTGGATATGAGTCACTACTTGCTTTTATACCACTATTTATACCAAAACATTTTTCAAATCGAGCATAATAATCGCTTGTGTCTTCATCTTGCTTTTGTTTGCAGGCTGTGATTGCACCCCAATCTTCCTTTTTTGTAGTTAATAAACGTGGCAGTACCTGTACTAGTAAACCTGGTAATAGTTTAACTTTATCCCCGAGCCCCGAACCTGCAGTTCGGCCCCTTTCTTCCTCTGCTAATGCTGTCCAGTCTATCTTTTGGTCTCCCACTTCCCACTCTTTTTCTTTCAGTTTTTCATAAATGCCAGCAGGCAAAAGCACCTTTAATATCGTCATAATATCAGGAAAGGTGTACTCTCCCATCAGTAACATGTCTTTAATTTCTCGGTGGAAACCCGCTGGGTCTTTATCATGGCTAGGTACTACTTTCTTCATTTCTAATAATTCCATTTTTGATATAGGTGTGTAAACAAATACACGGTGAAACTCATTGTCTTCGCCTTTTATTGGGTGCACTTCTCGTAAAGGATTTTGTCTATCCATATAGTACGGCGTTCTTTCTCTATGGGGCAGCGAGAGAGAATCCGGACTTACAAAAAGGACATACTGTTTACGTGACACTAATATCTCTTTAATTAACTTGTTACTAGAACCTCTCCATCTGTTCGTGAGTAGTTCCGTTAATATATCAGGTAAAGGACCAGGATCAGCATGTTGGCTCTTATATAATATGAGGAGTTGCTGAATCATATAGATTCCAGCTAAACGTTGTTCATCTGTACTGAGATTGAGAAACGTGTGTGCTACGGTCTCATCACCATATTTTTCAGGACTAACGATCCAGTGAACGGCTGATCTGGCTAATTCTTGCTCATCCATGGAATCGAGGAGGTGGTAACCCCTTCGTTCTCGTAGTATTTTATCTGCGGCTTGAAACGAATGTTCAGGAGACTTCAGATTTATTACAGGCGTTGGATACGTTCTGCTATTATTTGGACATACAGAATGTATGGGATCAGAAAAACATCTAGTATTTTCACAGGATCTTCCTCTGCCTACATAGGCTATGGTTTCTGACTGTCTTGCGGAATTCTCTGATTCGGACACTTCATCTTGCTCAAACTCGTCTGTTCCCAATCTCTCTTCATGAATACGTTCTATTTCTTTACGGATTTTTCGGCACATGGCTATTATACAATTTTGCTTATCGTGTCTCCCTTCTGATATATTCTGACTCCATCTTGTAAGAGTAAGCATTGCATTCGGGTCTACCCCCGGACGATCTTGATTTCTGATCACACAGTTTATGAGAAAACGCAACAGTTCCCCCTGTATCTCTACTTTCTGGAATTCCATAGCTCTGTTAATACATCCTGGATCTCGTCCTGTTTGAACAAAATGATATATGTTATCCAGATGCGTAATCATCCCTGGTAACCTTGCTAAATACTCTGCGGCTCGCCTGATACGTAATGATGCCAGAACCATTTCATCCTCTTTACCAACCACCGGGTCATACCTACAATTTACAAGGAGTTCCTTAAGCGCACGTTCACTTACGAACTTAGGTGTACGTGAATGTGCTGACTCTTGAAAGACAAGTTTATTTATTCTAGGTGGCGTAAAAGTACTGCTAGCACCTCCCGTGGCCCCATCTGGGGCGTCGGGTGTGAATGGGTTCGTTGAACGTGATACAGCAACTATGGGTGTTGTTACCCCTGTAGAGTCGACTGCGGAGACAGATGCGGAAACAGATGTGCTTGCCGAAGCTTGCGTCGGGACTTGCTGTTGCACGGGGACAGATACCTGATCCTGACGTTGAACCCCTCCGCCAGACGGTCTATGTGGTGTGGCGTTAGCATACTCGGGGGCTGCATCATCTAGATATGAGGAAAGGAAAACGTCTTCTGCGGTTCTGGGATGCCCTTTTGGATGTACCTTAATTGGAAATAATGGGGGTGGCAAGTCTTTTGGCATCTCTGGAGCAGCCTTAGGTAGTCCTTCGGCTAGAAGGGGATACATACCATTCATAAGAGCATTACTTTGTCTATTTACTTGTTCTGATTTCACTCGGATCCCTTCCTCAATTAATAGATTTTCTTGAACTTTATTTGAACTTTCTTTACTCCTCTCTTCTTGTCTACGTGCTTTTTCTGTTCGTCTATGAGATTCTTTACGCCATAACTCGATAGCGTCTTTCTGTGACTGTCTGACCTTTCTTTTCCATAACTCTTCCTCCACTTTCATGATGCATTCTGCATCCCAGGTTCCCGTTGCGGGCCACCTTTGACTTTCCGGTAATCCCTTGGTATAATCTACCCATAGATCAAGAAACAATATGGCATCTAAGCCATGTTTATGGTACATGAAATGTCCTGGAGTGTCTTTAGGAGGAATAGGAACTGCTTCTTCAAGCACCCCTTTTCTGGTGGTAATCTGTCTTAACTTCGAGAAGAGCGGCATATTAACAACTGATCTGATACTTACTCTTGAACTTACTTAATACGAGAAACACAATAATGAACAGTGAACAATGAACAGTCATTCATACCACAATATGCAAGACATTTTCTGAATACTTTAAACATTAAACATTAAACATTTAATAATGGTCGACAATGATGACAGTCTGCTTAACTAATCACCACGCTGAATTCTTGACAATAACTGAATACTTCGGAATACTTGATATACTGCTAAACAGTACATATACACTGCTAAACAGTGCAGACCGGATTTGTGTACCCAAATCCGTCTTGACCGGCACAACCTATGTGCACGTCAACACGCCTCCCCGGCGATGGTACTCACCGAGTAGCTCCTTGAAACGGAAGGCCTCAGAGAATGGACAGGACTCGACGACTGTGGACATCGGACCCTCTGCACATCGGGATTTCGGAAAACCTGGTGGGCCTCTGTATACCTCGGATCTTGCTCTCTCAGCTAGGCTCTGGTCGGGATACTTCGCACTTCTCACCGCCTCGTCTGGGTTGATCGCAGCCTCAGTCGCCCCCGCTTGACCGGAGGGAGCTTACAGGAAATCCTGCTGGTACGCGTTTATGGTCCGTCCAGCTGTGGCAGGAGACCGGGCCTGCAACGCACCGCCGGCGCGTGAGATGAGAAAGTGTCCCTATTCGGGCGCCATTATGTGGTAAATAAAATAAATATTACCTGACTGAATTTCGTACGGAGTCTTAAAATAAAGTAAAATAGCTCAAAATAACAAGAGGCAGAATCCGTGGTATAAGAGGTTCTCTAATGGGCTTTATTCCATTCAAAATGGCCGACTCGAGTGGCGGCCTTCAGGTTCCGTCACCACGAGGGTTCAGGAAGTGAAGTACAATAATTTATTGATAGACATGTATTTTTATAATAAGTACATTACAATGAAACGAATGTAGAAGGCGTAACATTTGATAAGAAAAATGACGTGACAGTGACATAATCGAAACTAGGCGTAATAAGGAATAAAAGAAACATGATTGGTTAGGATTATCAGACATAGGTGGATCTATAAGATAATACTTGGCATAGATGCGCGCGCAGCAGCATGACGTGTAATTGACGTGTAACTAGGGGGTGAAGGGGATTTGACATTTAGCTCTACATGTGGAGACGAGAAGTCTGGGGTTATGTCAACCTAATCCCAAATCATATCTAACATCCTATGTTTAAAGAACTATGTTATCCACAAGGAAGAGACTCTCGGACAGAATCTATTCTATACTGACTATGTGCGTGTACAAGCGTCTAAGTGTCTATATGAGATGCGAGGGGCAGAAAACTTTCCATAGCAACAGGGCTATGAATCACTTGCAGGAGGACGGAAAGGCTGAGTCCTTTGCTTGTGAGCTAAAGGAAATGTTTACCTAAATCACTAGGCAGGAATGCATCGGCTGAGGGGGAAAATAGATAATTCGAAGGTGAAATACAACTTCTTGGCAGACAAGCGAAAACTGGCCGAGGCAGGCACCGTTAGCTGCACAGGGAGTAGGACAAAGTTCATGGATACAGATGCGAGCTCAAGCTGAAACTGTCAGAGGCTGGGAGCAGGGAAAGGCTTTGAGGACAGAATCGGGCCTACTCGCCTGAACTGTAAAAATGGAGTAACTTAGCCATATAAAGTCGGTGGCCTTTCATACCTAGGAATCGAATATCCAGCCCATAGATGGCGGATCTGACAGAGAACATGTTGACGGTAGACACACATATGTTTGCGTCTTAGAAACTGGAACTGGAGGGAACATACATGTACTTGTAACATGCATATAGAACCGTTGGGGTCCAAGATAGGGGACATAACTGACCAGGAAAATCCACATTTCCACAGTAGGAGTGTCTGGCTGCAATGTCGCAGTGAGTTACTGGCAGAAGAGGAGCAGGGAGGACTGCGCCTTGCCCAGAGTATCGTTGGAGAAGACAGGTGGGGGTCCCGACACCGATGGCCTGTGAGCGGCAGCTGTGCTTACATCGGGGGTGAGACGGGCCTCTGTGCTCGGCCGTAGCGGGTGGACTCAGCCACTATCTGTTTGTTGGGCCGCGAGAGGGAGCCCGGCCCTGCCTTCGGCGAGGCCCTGTTCTACCCCAAGATCTGAGGTGGGAGCCTGTAGCGGGATCCTGCCCCCCCCCCCGAGTGGTGTGAGGAGGGAGTGGTGGCTGCTGACGGTGCAGCCCCGGAAGGGGATATTGGAGACACCCGGCCGCCAAAGCAAAGTGCATTGCCGGCAGCAGAGAGACGGGGAGGACTATACAGTGCCAGGGGAGTTACCAGAGAGGACGTGTGGAGACCCTGGCTCCGGCGGCCCGCGAGCAACTCCTGCACTAGCGGTGGGGGCGAGTTAGCTGCTGCCTACTTACTGGACTGCGAGTGGGGGTTTAGCCCTGCCTGCTCTGGGGGCCTGCTCTACCCCGCGAACTGGAGCAAGCAGAGGAAGCTGTGACGTGATACTGGGGGGCCCTGACCTCGTGAATTCGGGTTGAAGTGGAGCTGCCCACAATTTGGCCAGCGGGCGGAGGAGTGAGCTTGCCGGTCATTCCAGTGTGGGTGGCCCGCTGCGGTAGAGCTGTTTGGAAGCTGCGGGCAGACCTCCGGAGCCAGCGGCAGGGGCTGGATGTGGTGCGGCCCCCAGCTGGCGGTGCATGAGTGGACTGAAGTGAACGGTGGCACCCTGGACTGGAGGAGTGACTGGCAGGGTGCTCCGTGGTGATTGCGGGAGTGACGACGCTAGTGGGCAGAACTGGAGGCCAAGTCATCTGACACCCATGGGGAAGCCGCAGGGCCGACGGGGGGGCTCCCCCGGAGCCGGAGGAGGAGGCTGTGGAGGAGCGGAAGCGAGATGTGGTTGAGCCGCCCCCAGAAGGGCTGATGCAACAGCAGGTGGATCAGATCCTCCGAGCAATTACGGATACAAAGGAGGCGCTCCAACAAGACATTGCTCAAGTGTCACTGGGACTGGGACTCCTCCGGGCAGATCATGTGAAGCTGACCGACCGAGTGAAGCAAGCTGAAGCTACCTTGGAGGTCTTAGAACCGGCTCAGAAGGCATTTGATGCTAAAATGGGAGAAGTTACTCACAGGCTCCAAGTGCTGGACAAGAGGGCCGAAGATGCCGAAGGGCGTAATAGACGAAACAACATCAGGGTAGTGGGCCTTCCGGAAGGAGTGGAAGGGGACAGCATGATAGACTATCTGGAACAGTGGCTGCGCACTGAGGTTGCCCCTGAGGGCCTGACACCATTTTACACCTTGGAGAGGGCGCACAGGGTGCCTGCCCGCATGTTGGCACCTGGGAGACCGCCTAGACCTGTGGTGGCCCGCTTGCTTCATTATAAGGACAGGGATCTACTGCTTCATAAAGCACGCACCGCAGGCCCATACAGAGTGGACAATAATAATGTGTCACTGTTCCCGGATTATGCTTTTGATGTACAGCGACATCGAGCCTCGTTTCTGGCGGTCAAGACGGCCCTCCGAGACGAAGGCATTCAATACTTCCTGATGTTCCCGGCGCACCTGCGAGTGACTTTGGATGGCAAAAACGTTCTTCCATAATGACCCCAAAGAAGCATGGAGTGGGTTGGATCCTACCGGGCAGGGACGGATGGAGCAGAAGGGTCAGGAAGTTGGACAGCGGAGGCACCGCGACCGCGCCACACAAGGCGTACCAGACGACGGCATCCTGGGACACAGAAATCTTCCACGACACAGACTTCAGGTCAGCGGCCCTGCAAGCTGTGACAGAGATCTCACAGCCGAGTGGCACAACACTGCTGAGAGTGACCGAATCGGAAAAGGGATCGGCGGGGACAGATTCTGATGGGACAGACGCGGGGAGTGTCACTCTACCACATGTCACTCCAGGGTCGGCGGACGAGATCGCTGATGCCTGACTTTATGCACTGTCTCAAGTGGCTAGTAAGAGGGGTTAAATGGTCCAGGCACTGTTGCTTGCCCAAGCCCAAGTTATAGAGCCACAGGAACAGTAAGTTTAGATATATAATATTAAATTATATGCAATTTGTGCTAGTGTTTTCACAACAAAATATGAATTTGTTACACAAGCATATTTTGAATGCATATTTGTATTTTGCGGGACAAATTGCTACAGAAAAAGAACGTTAACAATCGCAGCAGCAGCTTATCGTTATGAGTCAGCTTTTAAAAGAATGCTGGAAGAGTTTCCAGTGACTCTGAATGGGCAACCACCAAAAAAAAAATCGCTGTTGCGCTGGTCGGGGAACATTCACGGTACTGCTATCGCAGTTGGAGAATCTTACAACAGGCATTGAGAAGGGAAGAAGTGCAGAGTAAGTGTTTTTGAATTTTAATTAAATCTTCTAATAAGGGTGTAGAATTATATAATGTTACATAACGCTCAAGTACTGCCTTTTTTATATGCAGAACACTTTACAAGACGAACGCCGACAGAACACCAAATCAACAATTTCTACATGAAAATGGAATGGAGCAAGAACCTTCCAGGTATACAAGATATTATTGAAGGTTGGATTCCTACAGCAACCAGAAAATGGGACGTAGGCGATCAAGGAATAGCATCTTTGGTGGAGCGTCAGTCTTGGAAGGGCTTCATGTCACAATTGATGCCATAAAGGGAAAGATAGTCATCACTACTCAAGTGTTCAAGAAAGGAAAGATTATTTGTGATTACCATGGAATGGTAATAACTGCAGAGGAAGGGAATTGAATGATGCGAGAGTCACAAGAAGAAGAGATGGGATACTTATTCATTTTTCAGGAACCCTCGGGTAGGAAATTGTGTGTTGATGCAAAAACACAGCCCTGCGTGTGTCACACAAATATGAAAGCAATAGGACGGTTAATAAATCATTCAAAGAAAAAGTGCAACATTAAGCCTAATCAGGTAACACTAGTTATACATGGGACTATTCAAAATTTAATTATTTTCACTGCATTGAGAGATATTAGTGTTGAAGAAGAGCTGTTATTTGATTATGGAGTTTCAAGGAAATCATTTAAGGGAGAGGGAGCAGAGTTAGGCTGGTTAGATACATGAGAAAATAAAGGTTAGAAAGCTCAGTTCTGATGCACTGAAGGGGTTTTTAACATTATCAAAGTTAAGACGATTAAAACTATTTATTTTAGTTACAATCTAGATCATGTTTTTGTTCTTCCCTGACAATATCAGGAACACTCAGATCTCTGGCTGAGCCCACCCAGAAGACAATTTCGGCAGAGGCGTCCAGTGATGAAGCATGCCATGATGGAAATGTGGGTGAGGGCTCCTATATAACCCTAAAGGGCTGTCCCATGCAAATCAAACATTGTAATACTTCAAAATGATTTTAAAACTCTATAGGTGCAATTGCAGTGTGCTGAATGCTATATTAGGTGTAATTGCAATGACCTGTGTACCTGAAAAATGAATTTCTAAAACGTTTGAGATCTCCATGAAGCAAAAAATGACTAATTCCCAAAACATCATTAGTGCATCAAAGTGTTGAAAAACGCTCCAAAATGGATTAAACTTTAAAAAAAACAGTGTGCTACAGTGACATAATAACAACCCAAACACATGAGTGAAATAGAAGGAATAGTTTTAGAAATAAAGTTGAAAATCTTCATTTTCAATTTCAGGGGGACACTGTCCTTTTTGTGTCTGAGGTCATGGAGCTCCAAGCAGCATAAGATTTCAGGTTTTTCCCCTTGGCTGGAGGTGAACAAATCTTCATATAGTCTTAAAGGTGCTGAACCCTCTTCAGAGTATCAGATCTAAGCTTTCTAACTAGTATAGCTAGGTCCTGTGTACTCACAAAGTGACTCTAATATCCATCAGGAGCTATGTGGAAAATTAGCAAATCCTGTAAAAAAAAAAAGAATTTTGTCAGCTTTTGCTAATTTTTGGTATCAACTCTCATGACAGTTTGTAGGTCCCTGAAGACATCAGGAACCCATATTATACCTCAGGTGATGTAGCAGCAGTGCCTGGGACCTATTTCTAGCATCTGCCACCTGTTATAGTAATATTTGTCAAATATTTAGGTGTTCAGGGGACAGATTCACTTCTTCTTCACAAGGTTATATGGCTCAGAGTAGGGTAAGATTTCATGATTTTCCCCATGGCTAGAAGTGAAACAAATCTTCATATAGTCCAAAAGGTCCACAACCCCTTTCAAAGTATCAGATCTAAGCTTTCTAACAAGTATATTTAGGTTCTGGGTACTCACAAAGTGACTGTGATATCCATTCTGAGCTATTTGGAAAATTAGCAAATCTTGTAAAAAAAAACATTTTTTGACAATTTTTGCTAATTTTCGGTATCAACTCTCATGACAGTTTGTGAGTCCCTGTAGCCACCAGGACCCCATAATATATCTCAGGTGATGTAGCAAGAGTGGCTAGGGCTCATTTCCAGCCTCCAGGTACATGTCTGACTCCTATTTGTGACATTTCAAGGTGTTTGGTGTCAAACTCATTTTTTCCATTATAGGCCATAGAGCTCAGAGTCACATCACATTTCTAGTTCTGGACTCAAGGACCCCATAGTATACCTCAGATGACATACCAGAAGTGTCTAAGGCCCATTTCTGGCCTCCAGGGATGACTTTTTGAAGTTTTGGGGTTTAAGGGGGCAAAGTCACTTCTTCCACCCAGCCCAAGGTGGTCAAAATCGGGTACGATATCAGGTTTTTCCCTTGGCTGGAAGCTGGAAAAAAAACTTCAGATAATACCAAAGGTAGATAGATCAAATGAAAGCATCAGATCTGACCTTTCCAACAAGTGTATTTATGTCTTGTGCACTCAAACGGTGTCTCTGATATCCAGTCTGAGCTATTTGATAAATTTGCAAAACTCGCTAGAAGTGCTCACTATTAGCGAGTTTTGCTAATTTTCAGTGTCAACCCTCATGACTGTTTGTGGATCCCTGTGGCCACCAGGACCCCATAATATATCTCAGGTGATATAGCAAGAGTGGCTAGGGCTCATTTTTTGAAGTTTGTGGGTTTAACGGGGCAAAGTCACTTCTTTCACCCAGCCCAAGGTCCTCAAAATCGGGTACGATATCAGTAATCTGTTTTAGTGATATTCGTCATATTTTTAGGTGATCAGGGAACAGTCACTTCTTCTTCAGAAGGCTATGGTGCTGCTCCATGTGCTCCAAGAGGTCAAAAAAATATTTAATACAAAATCATTTCAAAAGTATATAGGTACAATTGCAGAGTTTGGAATGCTATATAGGTGCACTTACGGTGTCCTGTGTACCTCCAAAATGAATTTCTTACACTTTTGAAGTGTACCTGAGGCAAAAAATGGCTAAGTCCCAAAACATCATTGATGCATCAAAGTGTTAAAAAATGCTCAAAAATTGATTAAAATGAAAATAATTGAGTGTTACAGTGGCCTAATTACATTATAAACACACAATGAATGAAACAAAATGAATAGGTTCAAAAATAAGTTCTGGGGGCAAGGTCACAGTTGTGTCCGAGGTCGTGGAACTCTGAGCAGGGTAAAAGTTCAGCTTAAGGGCCCTCTCCATGGAGGTCAAAAATATTAATACATCAAAATCATTTAAAAACTATATAGGTGTAATTGCAGCTTTCTGAATGGTATATAGGTGCATTTGCACTGCTCTGTGTATTTCCAAAATGAATTTCTAACACTTTTGAAGTCTCCATGAAAGCGAAAAATGACTAAGTCCAAATACATCATTGGTGCATCATAGTGTCCAAAAAAGGTCAAACTTGGGTTAAAATGAAAAAAACAAAGTGCTACTGTGGCCCAATAGCATGCTAAACATATAATGAATGATATAGGATGAAAAGTTTTACAAAAACATTGAAAATTGTTATTTTAAATTTCAGGGTGACAAGGTCACAGATGTCATGGAACTCCGAGCGGTGTAAAATTTCAGCTTTCCCCCCTTATGGAGGTCAAAAATGTTATTACATCAAAATCATTTAAAAACGATATAGGTGTAATGGCAGTGTCCTGAATGCTATATAACTGCATTTGCACTGTTCTGTGTACCTCCAAAATGAATTTCTAACACTTTTGAAGTCTCCATGAAGCCTGCGTGTCGCTGGGAGCTGGAAGCACGATGCAACGAGAAGAAGCGTGTCGCCGCCGCAGCTGTAGTCATCGCATCGCCGGAGAAGTGTGCCGCCACCGCATCTCCCAGAAGCGTGCCTTTGTCGCAGCTGTCTGCTGTCGCATCACCGGAGAAGCGCGGTGCAACCATGAGGGTCACCATCGCATCATCGAAAAAGCGTGTCGCAGGGCCGGTCGCGGCTCCAAAGTACAGAGTCGCCGCAAGGCTGCCAGGGCGTGTCGCATCGTCTCAACTTCGCAGAACGAGAACCTACGCATCACCTCCTCTCCGGTAAGGATCAAGACACATCCCCTACTCTGCGCAAGCATTGAGGCGTGACGCATCGTCTCCCCCGAAGCAAGGAACCAACACATCTCCAACGCTGCAAGCCTTTTGTTTATTTTGTGTTACGCATCTACGTACTTTTGTGAGAACTGTCGCATTTACCAACAACTTGAACTAAGCTAATGCTACCATCTTTAAGTCGATTTTGAGTACAGTATTGTGGATTTTTGTCGTTTGTCTGATTTTTATAAAACCTGTGTGGTGTCCATTTGTAATGTTTTCACTGTATTACAGTATGTGTTCGCAAATACTTAACACACTGCCTCTGAGGTAAGCCTGTCTGCTCGTGCCAAGCTACCAAGGGGGTGAGCAGGAGTTATCTAGTAGTGTAATCCCCATTCCCTGACTTAGAATCAAGGGTCCCAATTTGGTCAAAGGTACCTACCTCTGCCAACTAGAGACCCCCAGTTCTAACAAATAAGCATTGGCATAGCCAACAGGTCTCGCTTTTGAGATCAATTGGCCTCTCCAATGCCTTTTGCTAATGCTGTACAGCATAACCAATAGGAGGAAAAAAGGTGGGTTGATGGGGCTGCTAGTGGCAGTGGCATTTTACGGGTGCATGTACAGGCATGCATCATGATGTATGCATTGCAACGCAGGTACGATTTTGTTTTTTTTCTATTTACCAATCAAAGATGGATTTGAAAATAAAAAAAATATATCATAATGAAGTGGGGAGAAAGTGCTTTCATTCTGAAAGCAGAATAGCTGGCACCAATTTAATGCCTGGCTCTCAAGAAAAAGAATAGAGCATGGGGGAGTCGCATGGACAACAGAGGAGTGGGTCCGGGTAGTGGGTGGGGGGGAGGAAGGGAAAAGCATACGAGCGAGAGAGCAACAAAGAGGGTGGGAGAGACACACATGAGGGAGAGAAAAAAAGTGGGTTAAAGGGAGAAGCACATGGATAAGAGCAACACAGAGTGCGGGGGAGGAGCACACTGATGTAAATGAGCAGTAAAAAGTGTAGGGGGAGAGAAGCACACAAGGCAGGAGGGTGGAATAATATGCACTTACATGAAGTGCTTAGGAAGGCGGCAGCGGTCAGAAGCATCATTCTGCAGGTGCAGGTACAGGCATGCGTCAAGACGTATGTGGGTGACGCCAGTAAAGCTTTGTTTTATATTTACGGATCCAAGATGGATCTAAAAAGTAAAAAAATGCATCATAATGAAGTGGCAAGAAAGTGCTTTTATTTAGAAAGCAGATCGGCTGGCCTTAATTTGATGGCTGGTCGTCAAAATATGTTGGGCCTGGGGCAGCGGAAGAGAAGGTCTGGATAGCAGGTGAAGGAGAGGAAGAGACAAGCACACAGGGAGGAAACAACAAGGAGGGCAGGGTGACAACCAAAGTGAAGTGAATAGAGAAACACACAAGGGAGCAGCACGGAGCATAGGAGGAGAAGCATACAGATGAAAGCGAGCAGCAAAGAGTGCAGGGGGAGAGAAGCACATGAGGGAGGTAGCTAGAAAACACATGCACTATCATGCAGTGGTTAAGCAAAAAGAAAAAAGTAGTTTTCTAAAAGTGAGCAGTGGAGAAATACAAGTAAAGACAATATGCTCCAAGGGAGGGCAAACAAAAGATGAACAGGGCAAACCATTGAATAAAAAAAAACAAGCAAATGAGTTTGGCAATAAAGCTATTATAGCCATTATAAGCCATTATAAGCAATCGGTAGGCCTTAAACCCACTGCACTTTCTTGGTAAGGTGATAGAAGGTTGCAGGTGTTTTGTAGGCCTGACCCTAAACACGCATTGGTAAAACCAATATGTTTTGCCTATGCGAGATGTATTGGCTTTGCAAATTTATTTTTTACATGTTGCACAGCAGCATGAGCAGCAGTGCAACATGGCTTTAAGTCATATTGTTTTTGTTCCATTAAGCCATGTTGCACTGCAGGCTGCCTTACTCTGCAACCTGTAAAAAAAAACACACAAAAAAACCAGTGCAGACAGTTAGGGGGCAAGCAACAAGAGGAAGGAGAGCAGGGTAGAGAGTGGGAGGGTAAAAAAACAGAGACAGCAGGAGGAGGGTGTGGGTGGGTAAAGAAACTACAGACAGCTGGAGGAGGACGGGGTAGTATAAGAGAAACAAAGTACTAACACTGGGAGGAGAGCGGGGTGGGTAAATAAACCAAAGACAGCGGAAGGTGGCCGGAGGGGTGGGTAAACGAACCACAGACAGCAGAAGAAGGGCAGGGATGAGCAAAGAAGCTACAGGCAGAGGGAGAAGGGCAGGGGAGTGCATGAACAAACTACGGACAATGGGAGGATGACAGGGGCGATGGGGAACCACAACAGCAGGAGGAGGGTGGGCTAAAGCGACATGAGGTAGCTGTAACAGTAGGAGGAGGCCAGGGAGAGGGAGACTCTACAAGAGTGCATGTTAAAAAGTAAAACAAAGAGTACCTACAGATGTCTCAAGAAGCTGTGTTTGGTCAATGCTATACGGTAGGGACACACACAAAGCCCCAAGGTGAAGTCTAGGCAAGGAGGAGGCTCTGGCCAATAAGAATCAAGGAAACAAGAGTGACATGGGAGCCAACCAATGGTAAGTAATAGGCAGGATCTAAGCCCGTTTTAAGCTTTTTTTAAAACATTTTACACAATATTTCACAAGCACAGTGCAAGCGCTGTGCAGGCAAAACCTAAAATGACTAGGTGGATGTGGCTGCCCAACTCTGAAAGTTTGAACAGGTAAGTTTGCCTCTGTCCCCTTTTTGGGATCCTTCCTTGTGGTAGGTGTCCAGTTTGAGTTCTTAATATTGTGCATAAGTGCATTTCTAACAAACAAATCCTCCTTTCACAGACATGCACAACCACAATCACATTCTTCTCAAACATTGACACCGAGGGCCTAAATCAAGAAGGCAGTGGCAAGTATCTTGATATTTGGCTTATACCTATGATTTGATGAGCTTCACACTGGTTGAATTAAAAAAGTTTACCTTTAACTACCAGAATATAAGCAGATGTATGGTGTTCTCATTTCAGATGATGCAACTTTCTATCTCTCCCTATATTTGTGGGTACTTTCCACTTAGGAGATGCTATATGTGGAGGATGGTTAGGAAGTGCTAAACATTTTCAAAATAGCTTTCATTTCCTTTTGTCTTAAAATGGGCAAATATGCTCCATGAAATGTCTCTCCTTCCCCCACAATCTGTATGATCATTTAGGTGGGAGGGCAAATAAGCATAGGAAATGCATGACAAGTTATGTGAATACCATCTCTTTAGGGTGGACGCAAGTTGTTTGCATTGGTTTTCATCAAATAATCGTTCCATGCTCAAGAACAACTAATTCTACATATTGTGCAATTAGAAACTCATTTTGTGACTCACCAATCAGTCTGGCATGTCGAAGAAATGACATTCGCTGTGTATGTCACATTTACTCACAGGAAATCGCTTTCAGGAAGAAACTGAAAATATACATGGAGAAAGTTGATTTCAGTACATCAAAATGCATTCTTTGCTGTGGCTTCAGCAGTGCTATATTTCAATCTGGAATATGAATCATACAGAAGTGTTAGTTCATGTGTGACTTTTGTTGTATGAAAAGGAAAAAAATATACATTCATCACATGGGTACACGCTGCTATTAGTATCTGCCATCATCAATAAGAGAGCCTTTTTACATGAGCTTACACCTCATGGTGGCTCAGCTGTGTGGTAGATGGCAATGGTCTTTGACTATGTATGGTCAGGTTGTTTTGGTATTCAACCTCTGTATAGGGATTATGGGGATGCACGCTGCAAGGTAGAAGACTGTTCTGTTTGATAAGCACTGCCTGTGTGTATAATCGCAGAGCTTATCTGAAATTAATGGACGCCACCACACGTGCTGGTGTATATCAAATGACCACGAGGTGCAGGCCACGAGTCATGTGCACAACTACAGCTTAAAAGAATTTCCTCTAAACTCTCCAAACCATGGTTTAATGATTGTCTTAATTCCGAAAGAAGACATTTAAGACTTGCAGAAGAGCTGTGGAAGTCCCATCCCTCCCTTGAGCATCTCTACCTCTTGAGGTCCCTGAGAAGCACATAGAATAAACGCATCCAATGCTCGAAGGTCACCTTTTTCAGAACACAACTAGACCAAGCAAAAAACCGTCCAAAAAAATTGTTCGAACTCATCAAGTCCCAAGCTAATAGTCATTCTAACCTCTCGTCACTGGGTCAAGGGACACTGCCGAATTGTCAAGAATTTGCTGATTTCTTCACAGATAAATCTATTAAGATTTAAACTGATTTACTCTCTGCCTGTGATCTCCTGTTGATCAGTCCACTGATCACCCTCCGTCCCCTAGGCTTGGCCATCATCACCTCTGCGCAGCCCTAACTACTCAAAAATGATGCATCCTGGAGTCTGTTCCAAACCTTGGATGATTGCACTATACAGAAAATGTTGTTGACTTTGAAACCTTCCAATCACTACAACGACCCTCTGCCTGCGAACCTTTTCCTGGAAGTTAGATCCTCCTTATTAACATTGTGGACTATGATCGTCAATGCATCCCTTCGGCAAGGTGCTATTCCGGAGTGCCTAAAATCGGGTCAAGTTACTCCGATTCTAAAGAAACCAGCTGCTGATCCCACGGACCTTCATAACTTTCGCCCGATCTCTAACATCCCCACCTTGGCAAAGCTCCTGGGAAAATGTGTACTCGCCCAACTCTGTAACCACATCGACCAGTTCCAACTCCTGGACCAATGCCAATCTGGTTTCCGCCCGGGCCATAGTACAGAGTCTGCGCTAACGCACATTGTCGATGATGCGCTAAGAATGTTGGACCATAATGAGTCGTGCCTATTGATCCTTCTTGACCTTTCATCAGCTTTCGATACTGTCAAACACGATAACCTAATTGACCTCCTGGAACACAGGATGGGGCTGTCTGGGCCTGTACTAAACAGGTTCTCTTCTTTCCTTCAGAATGAATCCCAAAGCTTCAAGGTGAACCAATTCCTGTCCCATCCTGCACCAGTCACTCTGGGGGTTCCCCTAGTCTCAGCACTTTCTCCCACGCTCTTTAACTTGTTCATGAAGCCTCTGACAGAAATTCTGAAAGCATCCAGGGTTAACTATCACAGGTATGCGGACGATACCCAACTACACTTGAAGATCGCCCATTCAGTTCCTCAACTCAGTCCTGCTGGATATACAAAGTTGGCTGACACGTAACCACCTGAAGCTAAATGCTCTAAAAATGGAATTCCTCCTAATCTCACCCCACAAACAATCTCCGGTCTTGGAACAATGGCTGAATCAGCTTACGGCTCTTAACTGTAGACCTCACCTTGTTGATTCGGCATCCTCACTGGGTATTATATTAGACAAAAGTCTGAACATGCAGAAGCACATCAGTTCCCTCACCAAAGGAGCGAACTTCCAACTCAGCATCCTAGCTCAAACCCTTTCTCCCTGCTCATGACCTAAAGATTGCGGTCTAAGCAGTAGTGATCTCAAAGCTGGACTATGGTAGCGCAACACTTTGCGGCTTGCCCAGAGTGAAGATGGCTCCTCTTAGGGTGGCCCTCAATTCTGCTGCTAGGCTGATTACTAGCACTAAAAAATACAATCACATTCATGTAGTTCGAGAGCCTCCAGAAGCGCCAGCACCCTTTTACTCAAAACACAACTCTTCCACTGTCCTCTTCAAAAAAGAAGTCATAGGGCTCTTGATGAAGAAATTTCTGCCTCAATTGGGCTTCCTCATCTGAGTGTGGGACATAGATGTTGATTTGTGGCCCAGCTGCCTGGCTCACGAGAATGTTGGACATTATAAGCTGTGGATTTTTTGCTTTGTTGATTCCGTGGCATTTGATTGTACCCCTCTTGTTGCATAAACTGTAATGCGCTCTGATGCCCTCAATGGTCATGTTCGCGCTATATGAACCTTTCCAAATAAATAAATAAATGTGAGTCATGTGTGACTTGGGTCATGGGTGACTGGTTCATTTACGTTTTCTCCCCCCACTCATTTGTGAGATGGTACGTTCTGTGTCCTAACACAACATTCCTCCTTTACCCAAATAAAACAGAACATAGGAATAACAAACCAAAAATAGAAAAACAGGCATAGCGATGATACATTTGCAAACATCATGTACAAAACGGTGTCATCACAGACGCCGTCTTCATTACCTGTAAAGATAACCAGAAAAACATTATCTAGGCAATAATACATTCAAACTATAGAGGAGGACTATCTTCAGATCAACATACAAAATCCTTCAGATCCTTGGATCGCACTGGTTTGGGATGTAAATCATATCTCTCCATGACTTGCTGATTGGGACCAGCTTCATTTGTTTCCCCTTTGCCCACTCTCGGATATGCACGGCTGGTATCCCTCCGATGATTTGGTGGGGACTCCAAGGAAACAGTTGACTGGTGGTGACCATCCAGACCCCTCTGCGGTGACAAATGGTAGGGGCAACTACCATTAAGCAAACTTGTCATATCATCATCCCCCATAGAATCAGTAACAGGGGACATACCGCAAACATTTGCTGACTCAAAATACAGTTTGAAAAAAGATACATTCCTCATTATTCTCTCATCTTGCTTCTGTGCAGTGATCATACTTCCTTTCACAGCACTTACTTTACATGGCTCACTTTCAAATGGCAAAAGAAATTTGTGTCCCAGGCGTTGATTTTTGACAAGTACCAAGTCACCAACTTAAAAATGCTGCACGTGGCCCACTGCTTCTGTGATGTGCCGTAATTTCATGCATTGCGTTTCTGCAAGGCCTCTGTAGCCTTTTCTCTGATCGTCAACATTTCCACCACATGGGGGAGGTGATCACCTACCACCTGATTCATGCACAACATGCTAGGAGACATTCCAGTGGCAGTATGTGGAGTGAGACGGTACTCACGAAGGAAAGTATACAAAAAGCAGTCCCTGTTCTGGCCATTAGCTAGTGCAATTCACAGGGATTATTTATTTAAGATTTGCGTGAAACGTTTTATGTCACCAATAGCTTGTGGCCAGCGGGGAGGATCTTCCGATGGTCAACGCCTTGTGGAAGAGGTGTGGCACAGCAGCCAGGGTGCCTGACTCAAGAACACGGGGTTCACGGTTAGACATCCGCGCCAGGTTAGCCCAGTACCATGTGACTCTGGGCAATAGCTTGCTTAATCTTCCTGAGGGCCCCCAGTGCCGGGACACCTCTCTGTAGGTAGCTGTGCACTTTACAAATGCTGGTATTTCATTATATATTACTATGCAAACTCCTGACTAGAAAAGTGGGGACCTTTGTCCGTCCTGAGATCTTTTAACAGTCCATGGGTTGCCATGACTTTTTCCACCTAGGGCACGATCTGGTCGGCGGTTGTTGACTCTAGAATTTCGACTTCCAGGTATTCTGAAAAATCAACTATTATTATCAGTATGTGTTAGCCGTCAGGCAGACCACGAAAATCAGCACTCGCTCACTGCCAGGGAATAGGGGGAATGGTTTCACTGATAAGAGGTGCTGGCAGAACTGCTGGACCAGCAGCTTGGCACATTGAACATTGTCTCACTGTGCGTTCCACCCAGTCATATAGACCAGGGAACCAGACCTTTCACCAGAGCCTGGACTTTATCTTCACCACTCCCTGATGTGCAGAGTGGGTTAGATTGACCACCTGTTTTTGTAGTGACGCCGGAATGACCAGCTTAGTTCCACTTAGTAAACATCCTTTTGGAGAAATAGCAAGTTCATACAGGACGTTATGTAAAAATGACAATGTAAAACGAGTATCATCTGTTTGAAATGAGGCATTATGAATGAGGGTGTGTCAGTTTCCAGAAACAAGTGCTGACACTTCTTACTGAAAACAGTTGTCTGACTGGGTAGTGATTATAATGTCATCCAGGGAGAGTGGCAGTGGCCTTGACTGCTCTACCAATAACCGCATGTACTCTTTCACATCTTCAGCATCCGCTTCTTCACTGACAGTGGCGGGCCTCGCATGGCTCGAGAGATAGTCAGCTGGGTTCTGAGACCCTGGACAATACACTATGGTGAAGCGGTATTCTTGTAACTGAAGAATCCAATTTTCGATCCAAGGAGGTGGTTTTGACAAGGATCCTGTAAACAGAGGTATCAGCGAGTTGTGGTCCGTGTGCACTATAAATGGTTTGCCGTAAAGGTAAAAGTAAAAATGGCGACACCACCAGTAGGCCACAATAGCTTTCTTCAAGATATGAGAGTAGAGCTGTTCTGTATCTGTTAGAGCATGACTATTGTATGCTATCGGGGCCGATTCACCATCACCCTGTTTTGAAAGAGTATAGCCAGTAGGGCTGGCATCCATGGATAACTCTGATTCATGGCGAGGGTCAAAGTAAGCTAGATTGGTTTGTGCTGACAGGGCTTGTTTTATTGCTTGGAACACTTCCTCCTGGGCAAGCCCCATCCCCAGACTGCATTTGCTTTGGTCAGTTCCCAAAGAGGTGGTCATGTTTTGAGTAAAACGGCTACAGTAGGTGACCATCCCCAGGAAGTTGCAGACACCTGTAATGCTGGCTGGAGCTGGGCCTAACTGAATATCTAGAACCTTTGTGGGATCGGGCATGACCCCCTGTTCAGAGAACCAGAACCTGAAGAAGGCAATTTCTTGTTGTTGAAAAGCACACTTTTCACTGTGTAAGGTGAGTCCACTGTCCTGTAATCATTTGAAAATTGCCTTCAGCCTTTCATGACATCATGTGATAGTTGGGGTATACACTATAATGTCATCACTGACATTGATGACCACTTCAAGGCCAGCCAACATGCCCCTGATAGTATCCTGAAAAACTTCAGCTGCACTTGACACCCCGAAACTGAAGGGTGTGTATCTCCTTAGACACATGTATGGAGAAAGTAGTGATGGCTCTGCACTCCAGAGCCAGCAACAGCTGATAGTATCCTTCTCAGAGATCCATTTTTGAGAGCCATGTTGAACCATTCACTCCTGCCACGATATCATCTACGGTGGGCGTCAGGCGTCGTTCACACCAAATAGCCATGTTGGGTAGTCGCATGTCAACACAAATTCTGACTCCACCGGGTTGGTAGGGCTTTTGGGCGACTACAATCGGGTACACCCAGGGCTTAGGAACCTCCACTTTTTCAATGATGTCCTCCTGTTGGAGTTTTGTCAGCTCATTTTCAACCTTTGGGAGCAGATGTAAGGCCACCCGGCAATGTCTCAGTGCAACCAGCTGAATTGATTCATCTATGTGGAGGTGTATGAGATGGTCTTTTAGACAACCAATGCCTTGGAACAGTGGCAAGAACTCATTTAGCAAATTGTCCACACTCACCAAAAACATTCAGAGAGCAAAAGACATCAAGTTAAGTCGCTCCACCTTGTGAAAGCTCAGAAGCATTCCCAAAACCCTTTTGGTGACATATATCTTGGCATGTATGGAACATTTGTGGTGAAAACCACCACCAGTTGGAGTGGCATTGAAGATCCATATGCAAAGGTTTGTGTGATGGTTGGGCGCAGGACAGGCTATAATGGGAGAGTTTCCAACAAAGACTGTGCAATAATGTTTATTGAACACCCTGTAACACACCTTAGAGCTTGTGGTAGCCTGGGGGCGGGTCTTCTTTTCGTCTGCTCCCCCATCATTATGAAATTGACAGACTCAGTCTTAAACGTTGCATTGTAGAGCTGCTTCCATGTGTGCGGCACGCTCTTTAGATAGCTCTTTTGATTCCTCTATCGTTAGTATCTGAGCTATGGACATACCAGTGACTTGAAGAATGTTCTCCCTTAGTTTAACAGATGTTCAACCCGGTTTGAACTGTGCATGAATCTCATGATCAGCATCGGGTAGCGTGCAGGTGCTAGCAAGTTCTTTTAGTCACACATAAAAGGTGTCTACTGATGCATCAGGAAACTGCCTAGCTTGGCGTAGAAGGAATTGTTTGAAGTCAGGATTAGCAAGTGGTCCAAAATGCGCTCTGAGGCACTTTTCAGAGTGACATATGTAAATGGTGGGCCGACTTCCGTTACCAATTTCCCTAGCTATTGAATGGTGGCACTCCTGAGATGCAAGAGCATAGGGCAGCTGCGATCATTTTCTAAAGCTACCGCAGCAAAATAGTATTCTAGTCTCTCCACCCAGTCTTTCCATTGTGCTGCCTGCGCAGATGAGGGGCCTTCTATGATGAAAGACTCAAGAGCAGGTACTAAGGCCATAGTAAGTCATAGCAGGTATGTGATTGCGCAGCAGATAGGGGTGCAGCAGGAAAAATAAACTAAGAAGCTTGTGTGGAGGAAAACTTAGAGACCATCAGGCAAAAGCCATTTGAGGGAGGCAGGGGTCCCCAGGATAGAAAAACCAGGAGTCACAGAGCAGCTATTTATGAGCTCTCTCCCCGTTTGTAAGTCTCTCCTGACTTTATATATTTTTTTCCTACGATATTTTTTTATTTTTGTTTTGCGTGTTATTAGCAGGCAGTAGGCAGCAGAATAAATCTCTCCCCTCTTGATGTGCGTCTTTTTTGGGTGAGCGGGTAGTAGACAGCACAACGTTCCAGGCAGCAGAAAGGCGCAAAGAAGACTTGCCTATATTGGCCAGAGCCGGTGTGGTGGGCGGGGCTAAGCAGGAGCAGACGTAAACACCCTCCAAGGGCTAAAAGACACTAACAGGGAGCACGGTAAACGCAGCCCGCCTCAAAATGGCATGAGCAGCTGCAGACCATGGCATGCGGCAAAGCCAGGGACCAGAGGGGAATTATCCCGCTGCCAGCAGCAGTGACGTACTGGGTACCAGGAGGCTCTGGTGAGAGGCAGCGTGCTGTGCGTGGCAAGGCCCTGGCAGACAACAGGAACACTCCCAGCCACGAGCAACGATGCACTGGTCACAGGCAGTTCCGGTCGGTGGCGTAATACAGGTGAGCCACTGGACCGGATCAGTTGCATGGGACAAGAATGAACAGCACCCGCTCATTGCCAATTTGTTGTGTTTGATAAGCGCGGTCTGTGTGTATAATCACAGCGCTTATCTGGAATGAATGGACACCACCACAGGTGCTGGTGCATACCATATGACCAATAGGTGCGGACCTCTGTTCCTTATATTAACTACCCCATCACTTCATGGCCAATACCACTTGGGTTATGCGTGATAGATTCCTTTACTTTTTCTCCCCTCACGCCCTTGTGAGATGGTACGTTCCGTGTCCCAACACAACAAAGAATACGTGAATGCTAGGTGCAGTATTCTCTGTCTATGCATAGGACGTTTCAGTTAATTCAGTTTATTTATCTTTGTAAAAGTTCAAGCTCCAGTAAGTTCCATTCATACATGTAACCCCTCACCAGGTGCTAAACTCAGTTAAGCTCGGCCCTTCTATTTATTATTGTTATTTGGTCTGCATTAATGTGACTATCTGTTACTGTAGCAGAAAACATTACCATTGTATATAAAATCCTATAAACTTGTTGAAATGTTCTTGCCTTATGCACGAGAAATCTAGTCAAGGTGGAACACAGGGGAATGACAATTCTTAAAACAGAAGTTTATGCCCTTACGAGTTCCTCAGAGTGTATTTCAGAGACTAGAGTCCTGACTTAATACAGGTCTTTAATTGCCCATTTTGAGAGCCACAGAACTTAACATCTACCCTTGCTTTGTTAGATCTAAATGCATGTGTAAAATCTATATGTGCAATCCTCATTGACAGGCTCCAGTGTACTCCTGTAGAGACAACAGTACACTCATTTGCAAGCAGATTAATAATAGTATTGCAAACATGGGCAAAGGCAAATAGCTTTTATAACGATAATGTGCTCATATTAAATTTGGCTTTACTCACAAAAGTATAAGCTATGCATATACGTGTTTTCTAAGTAATAACAATAAAGTTTTTGTTGTTTATGATTATTTAAAACCTTTACAACTAGAAAAAACAGCTCAATTAATACAACAAAGATTGCCTTCATACATGGTAAAGCTATGTTATCAGTAATTTAAAACATACTGAGGTTGCCACGTTAGTCAGCTAAATGAGTAATAGCTTGTTATTCCTCATTTGTTGCAGCACAAAAACTAAATAAAGTGCAAATGCCTTGAGACAGTCAATTTTACAGAGAAAGTGGACGATAGATTGTTCCTCATTACCAACAGAGCAGTAGTCTGATAAAGTCATGGTGCAATGTATTTTCTAAGTATGTAACATATAAAAAAAACATGTTTACGTAAATAAGAAATTCAACTTTCAAATCTAACTCAGTGATACTCCTTATCTTGATAATAATTGCACACAGAGAAATCTGCATTAGATGGATATCTAGCACCCTACATACCTGCGTGGAATGGGGAAACTCAGCGAAGTGCATTGGCAGGCTGGACTGTATGAACGTTTCAGTAAATATATTGAAGATGGGGGAACCCTTTCTCTCCCTCTTGTCAAGTTAATTTTGATAATTGGGAAGAAACTCAATATCACAAGGCCAGATAATGAGGTATTAATAGTCCAAGTATTAAAGACAGATATCAACTTAGGAGGAGTTGTGCGGTGGCTCCTGCACACCTTACATTAATTGGTTGAAAGAGGCATGGTCCTTAAACTTAATGGCTGTGGGTTACGTTTGTAGTTTTGGATTGTACCTCCCTCCTATTGTCACATATGATGACTTAAAACATTTTAAAAAGTCTAACTCAGTGAAGGTGATGGTGAGTCATCCACACAGAGCAATAACGTGGTGAGTCCTGAAGGTGTATCCATCCCTTTAATTCTTTCTGATTGATATATTGGCCACAGCCAGGGATTCCAGTGCTGTATGAATTAGCAAGGGGAGTGGGAGACATTCCTGGCTCGTGCTTCTGAGGATAGGGAAGCAAGTCACTTCCATTCACTTGCACAGTTGGAGAATGTACAGCCATTTGACTTTACCTATGAATAGGTAGCTAAACCAATCCTCTTAATCATTAGAAACATGTATCCCCATTTTATGCAGCCAAATTAGTTTTCGGGCATAGCGACATTATCTCTATCTAAGCATCCTTTGAAATACACAGTGGATGTAATAACAAAGCTGAATGGTGATCTACCCATGACAATCTTCACTTGTGTATAATGAATAAGGGATGGAACAATTTTACGATGCCTGTTTGCTAAAACTTTCGCTCAAATCTTCACATTGACATTAAGTAACACTGAAGTGGGTCACTATTCAGCTTGGGGATGTTATAAAAGATGTTTTAAAAGCCCTGGGTGAGTGAAAACAGCCAATTTTGTTTTTCCCAATTGTAGTGCATTAGCTCCATAGGCTAACATGGGAAGGCTTTATTAAACTTTGATAAACTCTAACTATTGACAGGAGTGAGCTGAAATGATACTTCAAAGTGTCTAAATAATAGTTAGAATAAATCCAACAACTTGTCAAGGTTAGATGTATTATTACTATGACAGAAAATAATTTATAGAACTTGCTTTTCTGATGTACCTTAATCCAGCTCTAGAGCAGCCTCTCCTGATGGACCAGCCTTTGACAGGATGAGCCAAACTGCTCTGATAAGGTGTGACGTGGCCTGAAAGGAAACAAAGAGACATCTGGTGGGAGGAGATCTGCAGTGGCAGAGCAAAAGGCAGGAAGGCGCTGGGTAGCCAAACTGGTCTTCAAAGACGGAAAGGCACTTAGGGCAGGACCTAGGCACACCCCCACTTCCTGCCCCCCCAGCCAGATAGGAGCCCCTGTAATTGAATTAGCAGAGGGGCTGGAAGGGGAATGCTAGGGAAAGTAAGCCACACCTGTACATTTGGTTAGCCGGACCAGAAGCTCCAGGAGAGATGTTCTCCATTTTGGTTTTTAAGGAACAGTTCTTTCTGGGATGAGAAAATGCCACACTTCAGGGTGGGTGGTCATCATCGAGGGTTGCACCTTGCACCCCATTGGGAAGGGGTGTCCCCCTGCTTCCAAGCCCAGAAACCTGGATAAATATGGGAGAGCTGCCCAGCAGCTCGGATCCCTGCCTGGAAGAAATAGCAAGAAAGATAGATTACCCTGCTGAACCCCTGGCCTGCAACAAGAGGACTGCACTCTGAAGTACTGCATGTGCTGCACATCTTGGGCTTCATAAAAAGAAGGGCTTTGCCTGACCATAAAAGGTTGAGGAATGGACTCCCTGAAAGTAACAAATTATAAGAGGTCCACCTGCATCATTTCCACCAAAGAGAACACAGCTGGACAGCATTCAGTGGACCTTTAAGGATTTGGACAGGTGCATTGAGTGTCTTGTAGTCCAAACTTCCCATGGAGCAACTCGGAGATTCTGGACCCTTGTATAGGTGTTGTGGACCCTCCAAGAGCACAAACAACCTTGAAAGAGGTTCCAGAAGTTTTGAATCATTTGTAGAATTGTTGTGAAAAAGCTCCATAACTTGACCGACCCTTCATCTGGAGTCAAGCCGCTGACATTGAATTGTGACCTGGCCCGCTGAAAGCACCAGAGCTCCAAGACCTCCAGGATTTCACAGAGTACCTTTGCTGAAGCAAGCTGCCACTGTCATCGACTGGCAAACCAGCCTTGACGACAAGCCCCATTCGACTTTAAGTGAAAAAGCTCCAAAAAAGTCGGAAGGTACAAACTTGACCAGGTCCTACTGCTCACTGTATCCAACCCGTGCTCCATCGTGGTCAGTCTGAAACTATGACTTTTTCACGGTAAAGTGCAACCAGATGTCCCAAGTTGCTGCTTTTGGCTTTGGTCTCTGGTTTCGTACATTGAATTTTTGTCATTTTGGTGTCATTTTATTCATAAAAATATTGCCTATTTTAAATAAATAGGTTTTGGATTTTTATTGTGTGTTGTGTCTTACTTATTTAATATATTGGTGTTTTAAAATGCTTTACACACCTGTCTCCTAAGTTAAGCATGTCTGCTCACAGCCAATCTACCAAGGGTTGAACAAGTATTAATTTATTGAGAACTTGACTGGAAATTATTTGTGATGTGGTGTTATTACTAAGTGTAGGTACTTACCTGCATCTACTAATAAACCACCTTCCAACAACTCCTAAATTGGTTTTTCACTATTGTGAGGGCTACCACTCTCATAGGATAACATTGGGTTACCTTATCCATTTTAATAAGTGCTAATTTTTGAATGGGAGGAGTCAGGAAAACCATCTTTGATATCTGAAAAATTGTAATTTAAAATCCTTGTCAATGGTAAACTCAGATTTTAAGTCACAATTTTGAAAATGCCAGCTTTAAGAAAATGTTCCTGCCTTAACTATTTGATGTCTACAGCCAGTTCCTGGGTCACATGACTAGGTGTGAATAGCAGTTGGCCTTTGTATATTCCTACCTAAGAGCCATACAATAGAGGGCTAGGCATGCCTGGATGGGCCATCTCAGGTAGGATGGGGCGGAGCTGGGCACAGCCCCACCAGCAAATCAATACACTGTGCTCAACCCACACAGGAAGGATTTCGCACTACCCTATTGGGGCTGTAAGCCGACAGGTGCCAGGGCAGAGAGTCATGAAATCCCAAGCACTTCAAAGAGTGGGACTTCTAGAAACTTCGACTTCAAATAAGGTATCAGGTATTAAAAAGGGCCACTCAGGCCTCCTCTCCACACCACTCCTAGATCTGTGGAAGACCCAGAAGAAGGACTACTATGCTGCTCTGCTACAAAAAGGACTGCCCTGCAACTCTGCTGCCCTACTGCCTGAGTAAGAAGGACTGAACCCGCACCTTGGACCCAGGACGACCAGAGTGACTCCAAGGGGTAGTGGGCTGGCCTCCTGATCAGAGCCTCAGGGACAGAAAAGGCTCCAACCATCTTGAATCCTGCAACTGGACTCTACCTGCTATGAGTCCTACCCCCCTCCCCAAGTGGTGCCCACCCAGTGCTGCACCTTTGGAAATAGGTGTAAAGGTGCTCTGCAAGCCCAAACTAGGGTCTCCACCAGAACCTACGGAGCTCAACTCAAACCCGATGCAGCACCTCACAGCCTCTCCTTAGAACCGACGCAGCATGATGAAACCTCTATGCAAGCCCGCATGGCAGCCCTCGCAGCTTATCAAAACCATTGCTGGGTGATGGATCCTTGATGCAAGCCAGTAGTGCAGCCTTTTGGAACCACCACTGCGTGGCGCATCCTTGACCCAGATCTTACATAGTTCCTCAGCACCACCACTGAGTGGTGCAACTCTCCACATGCAGGACTTAACATACATTTTTCAACAGGCCTAACTTGGTCTTTTTAGCTGGATCATGCTCCATCATGGTCAGCCTGAATTTGTGACTTTGTCCCGGTCCAGCAAAACCAGATAACCACAGTTGGTGCTTCTGCTTATAAGCAATATTTTTGTCTAAATATTTTAAATTGCATGTCTCCAGTTCAGTTCTGCTAATTAGATTTTTGTTGATTTGGTTTCAAATAACGTATTAAAATGTATTCTATGTTTCTAAATGGGTTTGGGATTTTTCTTGTATTGTGTTTTCATTTTATCACTCTTTGTGTACTGCATAAATACCTTATACATTGCCTCTAAGTTAATCCTGACTGCTTTTTTGTGAAGCTACCAGAGGGTTAAGCACAGGTTAATTGAGTATCGTTCATGGTTCACCCTGATGGGGATTCTGGATGTCAGTTGAGCAGGCTTTAACCTCCCTCAACAATAACCCAATTTCTCACACTGTACATCTAGCCCATCTTAGCCTTGCCCCTTTTGAGCTAGACCACACTCACCAACTGCATGTAGCATATAAATGTAGAGAGTCTGCCCTCCTCATGCTGCACTTTTGTTAGGAAGGCTTTTCTTATGCCTTCACCTGCATGTTAAATGTTTAGTGTTCCCTAAGACCCTGCTTTTCATCTCCTACTTACCTACAAATCATTTAATTTATTCTCATCAAAGGTTTATATACACTGATGGTATATAGCACTTAGATCTTCTATGCTAAGGAGCTATTATCGTCGTTGTTGCTTCCTTGCTGGCCCCCTATTTTTCAGTTCCTTTTTTGAATCCTTATTGACAAGGGTCAGTTGTCAACTATACATATATTAGGGCATTATGCAGCCAGTCTATACTTTCACAGGTTATAAAGATCATATTACTCGTTTCATTAACAAAACTGATTTTCTTTATTTATTTCAGTGACTGATTACTAGAGACATGCATAGTCTGGGTCACAATCATCATACCGTCTTCTATGCCATCTAAATACTGACACGAGAGGAATTATAAACCAAAAGCTAAATAACGTGCCCACTCTGGTGAGAGACGAAGGCTCATAGCCAATTCTAGGAATTTCAAAAGGAGCCAAAGAAGGAGCCAGTGGATTGGAGATAGGTAGAGAAATAAAAAGGGAGAGAAGATGAGAGACTGACAATGCAACATCAGCAAAAATGTTGTACATTTCAATAACATTTAGAAGAACACAGTTAGATAGCACCAGTGAAGGCGGAGAGCAATCATGCGCAACCCATACCACAAGTTGAATTGAAGGAACTTTCAAAAGTGGGATACGAGCTTCCTCAGAATCTGTTAGTGAAGTCCAATTGACAATTGTTTCACTTCCATTAACCATGAATGCCTATGTTGAAAACGAAGAGGGCATTCTAGTTTTCTCAGCCTACAGAAGTGTAGGTTCTTACTGGTGTTCAATTTGGTCACCAAAATGAAACCACAGCTTTTTGACCAGATGTATCCTTAGCAGATACCTTTTTTGAAATTCTGTGGCTGTGCAAACCTATAAAGACCTACAAAATCTAGTGGAAATCAAAAGGAAAGAAAGGACTAAATTGCACGTTGAGTTACTAGAAGAGTACAAATGTGAGAAAGGAGTTTGAGGAATAACAGTAGTCAAGACGAGGAGGTCAAATTGTAAGACCCAGACAATCCTAACTGAGTCTGAAAGGTCAAAATATATAAGGAGAACAAAATCAGGAACAGAATTTTCCTTCATAAAATTCCAAAGGAACAGCAACCACCCTCCCGACTATATCGATCCTCTGTACAGCCCAGTCATCATGTCATTCCATTAGGATTTGAAACAGCCCTGATTTTTATGTCAAATATACATCTTGGCAAAACCAAAGGAAATGATGGACGGAGTGTTGAACATTGCAAGCACTCACCCCCAGTCAACTGATCTGGGTTTAATCCATCACCGTTCTTTAGCCCACTCTGCCACCCCAGTTCAGACATGGCCATATGCAAATCAGTCTGACCCTGTGCCTCATGGGAACAGTCCAGCCCGAACTGCCAAGCCATGTCTTCCCTGGATCGGAAACAAGCTTCCTAGGACCGGTTTCTGGCATTTCAGCCGTCTTCAGCCAGGCTTGCTTGAATCCAGTGGCAAAGTGAGCAAGGGACTCACGTCTGAGCATACCCTGCCAACTTATGGCGAACAAAGCAAAACCAAAGGAAATGATGGACGGAGTGTTGAACATCACAAGCACTCACCCCCAGTCAACTGATCTGGGTTTAATCCATCACTGTTCTTTAGCCCACTCTGCCACCCCAGTTCAGACATGGCCATATGCAAATCAGTCTGACCCTGTGCCTCATGGGAACAGTCCAGCCCGAACTGCCAAGCCATGTCTTCCCTGGACCTGCAACAAGCTTCCTAGGACCGGTTTCTGGCATTTCAGCCGTCGTCAGCCAGGCTTGCTCGAATCCAGTGGCAAAGTGAGCAAGGGACTCACGTCTGAGCATACCCTGCCAACTTACACCTTGTCCAGCATTACAATGTTAGTTTGGCAGCGTCAAAAAAGACAAGCATTTGCAATGTAATGGGTCTCACATTTTTTTAGTTAGAGCTATTGACACTGTAAATGACAATCAGTTTTACCTATGTGTTTTGGTTTGGAGTGTAGTGGATGTATAGCTGCAGCGTTGTCAAGAGGACTAAGAATGGGGAATTAACACTTGGACCAGAGAAGCAGATGCAGCAGTGTCTAGAGGACTTGGAATGAGGAATTACTGATGAAAGAAAAGAAGCAGGTAGCAGCACTATGTAGAGCACTTAGAATGAGGAATTACCAACGGGACCAGAGTAACAGCTGGCAGCACTGTCCACAGGACTAAGAATGAGGAATTACTGACAGCACCAAAGAAGCAGGCGCAGCACTACCTAGAGGACTTAGAATGAGAAATTACGGATGAGACCAGAGAAGCAGCTAGTAGCACTGTCGTGAGGATTTAGAATGAGGAATTACCAATGAGACCAGAGATGCAGCTAGCAGCACTGCCCGGAGCATTCAGAATGAGGAATCACCGACGAAACCAGAGAAGCAGCTAGCAGTACAGCCTAGAGGACTTCGAATGGGGAATTACTGACAGGACCAGAGAAGCGGCTAGCACCACTGCCTGGAGGAATAAGAATGAGGAATTACCACTGTGACTAGTGACACAGCTGAAGCATTGCCTAGAGGATTTTGAATTGAGGGAGTAAATGACGGGACGAGAGAAGCAGATAGCAGCACTGTCTAGAGGATTTAAAATGAGGACGTACCACTGGGAACAGAGACACAGCTGCAGCACTGCCTAGAGGATTTAAAATGTATGAAATTCATAGGACTATAGTAGAAACCAGTAGCACCATCTGAAAGACTTAAAAGGAGGAATTACAGACTGGACCAGAGAAGCAGCTAGCAGCACTGTGTAGAGGGCTTAGAATGAGGAATTACCACTGAGACCAGAGAAGCAGCTGTAACACTGCCTAGATGACTAAGAATGGAAAATAACCACTGGGAACAGAGAAGTAGCTATCGGTACTGTCTAGAGGACTAAGAATGAGGAATTATCAACAGGACCAGAAAAGCAGCTCTCAGCACTGTCTGGAGGACTTTGAATGGGTGAATTATCGAAGAAACCAGAGAAGCAGCAAGCAGCACTGTCTAGAGGACTCCGAATTAGGAATAACCCCTCGGACCAGAGAAGCAGGTAGCAGCACTGTTTAGAGGACTCAGACAAAGGAATTACCATTGGGAGCAGAGACACAGCTAGCAGAACTGCCAAGAGGACTAAGAATGAGAAATTACTGAGTAGGACCAGAGTAGCAGCTAGAAGCACTGCCTAGAGGGCTTAGAATGATGAATTACCAACTGGACCAGAAAAGTAGCTAGCACCACTTCCTGGCGGTCTTTGAATTAGGAATTAACGATGAGACCAGAGAAGCAACTAGCAGCATTGTCTAGAGGACTAAGAATAAGAAATTACCTCTGGGAACAGAGACGCAGCTGCAGCACTGCCTCAGACCCTCCAGGATTTCGCGATTTCGCGATTTCGCGTCTTGCCGCGAAATCGGCACTTTTGTAAAAATGCCGCGATTTTTACAAAAGTGCCCGCGAAAATCGGCACTTTTGTAAAAATGCCGCAATTTTTACAAAAGTGACCTGATCCCGTAGTTGATGATGTTTTGCCCCCACAGGCAGAGGCGCAACTAAAGCCAAATTTTGGGGGGTGGGGGGCTAAGAAAAAAATTCGAGGGGGGGCTGAATCTTTAAGCAATAGGCAGAGTGGAGCTCTAGCCATGTAAACAACAACGATGGCAGCGAGGTAGGATGCTCCCCTCGCACCTCTGCTTTGGCCTGCAGTGTTTGCAGCGTGATCCACTTGCTGCAAAGCTCAGGGCTCAGCACCTTTGCCCTCTGGAGGACTGAGAACCACAGAGACTTGCGTTCCACACAGTGCCCCGAGAGGAGTGGTTTTCGGTGCAGGCTGGGATTGAAGACAGGCCCAAAAGATAACAAAGAAGAGACCTGGCAGACACCGGGAACATGCAAAGTGCTCTCACCACATCGTCTATACTCCAGCATGAATGCCTGATTCACAGCAAAAACTCCAAAGCAGCACACACAGAAGAGTCCCATCAGGGCCTAATAGACCTTGGGCAGTTAGTGTCGGAGTGGACTGTGAGCCAGAATGGCAGCGGAGGTAGGAAGTCTCCGTTACGATTGGGGATAAACCAAAATTAAATACTGGCTGAATGAAATGGAGACAGAAAGCCTCATATTGATCATAAAGCGAGCTCACTTTACCTATTGATCACAAAGAGCCCCCTCCTTACGATATAAATTAACAAGCTTTGGCAACGCGGCCGCGAAAGTGACACGGGCGCGAAAGTGAAAGTGATCGCGATTGCGATTACGATCGCGTGCTGCGGAGGAAAGATGAATGATTATGAGTAAAATAAAGTGCCGCAAAATGCCGCTAAATTTCCATATTTGTGCCGCTAAATTTCCATATTTGTGCCGCTAAATTTGCGAATCCATGCCGCTATATCCTGGGGGGTCTGACTGCCTAGAGGACAAATAATGGGGAATTAAAACTGGGCAAACACAAGGAAATGATGGACGGAGCGCTGAAACTTTTGAGACACTCACCCCCAGTCACAGATTTGGGTTGAATCCATCATCCTTTTTTGGCTCATAAAATGTGTTCTTTTGTAAATGTCGCCCTTCTCCCCAGGTCTAATAAAAACGGGTGCTGTTAGAAATAGTTCAACAAACCACAGAAAAGCTGTGCTTGAAGAACTGTAAATGAAATGCCCTTTTACTGACGTTGTCTGCTAACAATATATGAACGAAAAAGATTTGTTTGCTTACGAGATGTCACAGAAAGGATTCCTTATACAATGTTGCAAACAGCTGTGGTGCTTCAGCACTGGAGTGGCCCCTGGTCCCTCAATCTGTTCTCAAAGCCTGGTAATGCTGAAAGAGCAGGGAAGATAATCCGGAAGAGAACAAAAAGTGGAAAACAAAGAGATGAGCCAGATGCCGCCCCTTGGTACGCTCAACCGATCCCCGGTCTGCTCAAGGGACTGCTGTATGTCTTTAGGGTATCCAGGGCACTGCCCATGATAACTGTTGATTAAGCAGTTATGCGATTGTGGTGAGACGCTTCTTCAGGATCTCATCGGGCCCGCAGCGCGGGACGCGATATAGGAGGTATACATTGATAGATTTGCCTGTTGTTATGTTCCATGAGGGACAAACACATCATCCAAGGTTTATGTAGTACAATTATCATGTGTAATAGAGACATTGGTGACCGAGAGCGTAGCTCACAAACCTGCAAACCAAGGCAGCAAAGATGCATGACAGAAAATAAGCCACTGCTTGGGGCTGTTTGGAGATACTTTCTGCGCTTTAAAGTGCCAACTAGACTGTTTCAGTAGTTCCAACCTCATAGTCAGGTAGTGTCCTGTGGTAAGAGAGCAGTAGTCACAATCCTTTTGTATGATAAGCAAAATTGTGAGAGTAAATTCTACATCCACCAGGATGATGTAATTGGCATGTTTTAAGGTAGACTAGGGACTGAGGGCACACCTGAGGGTTTGGTCCTGAGCAATGCAGGAAACACCCACAAACTCATATATATATTTAGGTAGTTTTTGCAAGTAAATTCCCAACAAGAAAATGCATGTAAACGTATATCGTTCAAAGGCAGGAGTAAGTGCCTTTTTAGAGTGGGAAAGAGGGGGCGAATTACGATATATAGTAGGAGTTTAGAGAAAGCGGTTCCTCCACAAGTTTTCGTGTAGATAACATTTTATAAGTGCAAAAGAACTTTTCCTCATCTACAATTTTCCAACTGGTGACATATCTGCTTGGGTTATTTTGCGCACTAGTGCTCTCAAAATCTGTACCTGTATTAGGTTTCCTTGAGTAACCCTAGCATTGCATGTGGATTCCAAAATGTCAGAAATCTATGCTGAAAGCACTGGATCAGATTTCCAAAAGAATTTGTCTCTGACAACTGTCAGAACCAGATGGAAGCAAATCTATTCTAGATACCACAGAAGTGGCATCACCACTAAGAAGCAGTTGTGGTTAATGCTTCTTAAAGATATTTAAGCAGTCTGGCATGAATTTAAGAGAATGTGCCTTTGAAGACCTATCCTCTAAGATGCTTTCATATCACCAGTTCAGGTGTAGGGTGAAGGTCCTTCTGACATTCACTTGATGGCACAGATGAGCAATGTTTATGAGTAAATCCCCAATTCTGACTCAGAGAATCAGGATTGCCGGACTTTTACCCTTGGATGTGGCATTTGTAAAGGCAGAACTTCAGCTATCTTTACAGCTCAATGGTAATCAAGGGTTGACATATTTCTCTGGCTCAGCTCAGGATTAGCACCCTGCTATGCCAAGTTAATTACATTTCTCTCCAGCATCAGGAACAAAGGCCTCCCCACACAAAGGAAAGGGTGGGTGGAGCTCACAGAGTTTCACTCCGTGGAATTCCGCAGAGTTAAATGAAAAAGTCTGCAAGATTCCATGGAGTTCCGTGAATGGGCTGAAATCGGGACATTGAGCTGCTCGCACTGATTCTTTGTGCCGGTAGCTTGCTCAGCACTGGAAAAGCCGTGCAAACAGCACCACATGGTGCAACAGAGGGCTCAACACCTCTACCTGGTTTTGCTGCCACTTGAGTAGATTTTCTACTCAAGTGACAGCTTTCTCACCGTGAATGGTCGCGACTACCCACGTTGGAAAAATCTCGCTGGGTGCCCTCCTAATGCCCAAAAAATCACGCTAGGTGATGCCAATTTTCCCTTGTGCTCGGCAACTTACCGTTGGTGAGCCACGCACGAAAAAAAACTCTGTCATGCGGCTGTTAGCACAATTTGTTGGGAACTCCGTGTTACAAATCTAATGCGGAGAGGCCAAAACTCTGGCAACCCTGCAGTACCGGTGGACCGTCCCTCTCCCTATGTCTGTGGTGAACAGGCAGCCACCACTGGAGGTTGCACCCTGACCACAGGAGCAGGCAGGAAAGAAGAGACTGCTGACACATGACACTGCTGACACATGGGGCTGCACCCAGAAGTGTGGACCATGTGGGAAGTTGGCTGGGGCAGCCAGGGGTGGGCTCCCAGGGCCGCACTTAAGTGACAGGCTAAAAAGAAAAGGCTGTGCGGCAAGCAAACAAAGAAAATGAAAAGCAGCTGGCTTGCCTCTGCACAGAGGGGAGTATTTATGCTCCTGGAGGAGCTCCCAATTATGCCCAGTGGGCCTGCAACGACCAAGCCATTTCTGTTGCTTGTGGAGGCCCCAAGATGACAGGGCCACCACCAAGAAAATCAAGAAGGGAGCTGAGATCCACCCAAGGAGTCCCATAGGAGTTTCCCTAAAACGACTGCCCCGAAGATTGTAGGGTCTCCAAAAGAGTTTTTCAAGTACTTCCCCGACTAGAGCTACATAGCTGGGAGTGCAGTGCCCTCTAGGGGTTAAGTCTATGCCAGCAGTTATTGTGGCCTGAAGGTGTCTAAAGGAAGGTACATGTTGTACAATGCCCTCTAGTGGCCAAGTCTATGGTTACATGTTGTTTGAGCAAAATGTAATGCTCGGCAGGGGCAGTTTTTATAATTGCATGTTCATTTCTAATGCTTTGTTGATATAATAATGTTGGCAGTGATTAATTATCTAAGTGCATATGCTTTAAGAATAGTAATAAGTGCCATTACACATGCTTATTATTGATGATTGCATTGATACACAAAATGAAGCCTTTAACACGTGGTTTGTTGATCTGAAACTTTTGACCAAGTCAATAGACTTACCTTATGTGTTTTCATGACCCTTTAGGGGGTCAGAGGTTATAATGCAATGCCATCAAAGGTATTTCCTTAATTACTGCTTAGTATTTGGTTTTGTGTGTGTGTGTGTGGTTGTGTGTGTGTGTGTGTGTGTGTGCATGCGTGTGTGTGTGTGTGTGTGTGGTTGTGTGTGTGTGGTTGTGTGTGGTTGTGTGTGTATGTGTGGTTGTGGTTGTGTGTGGTTGTGTGTGTGGTTGTGTGTGTGGTTGTGTGTGTTGTGTGTGGTTGTGTGTGGTTGTGTGTGTGCAGTTGGGTGTGGTTTTGTGTGTGGTTGTGTGTGGTTGTCTGTGTGTGTGGTTGTGTGTGTGTGTGTGTGGTTGTGTGCGTGGTTATGGTTGTGTGTGTTGTGTGTGTGGTTGTGTGTGTGGTTGTGTGTGGTTGTGTGTGTGTAGTTGTGTGTTTGTTTGTTGCAATTTTATATAGCATGAACACTGCCCTAAAAGCAAAGGAGTGCTCTACATGAGAACCAGTTCTCATTACAGAAGTTCAGATTCATTTTATTCTAAGCAGAGGAGATTAACCCCTTCGATGCTCATGACGGAGCGGTTCCGTCATGAGCATCGGTTGGGCTGTGCTCATGACGGAACCGCTCCGTCATGAGCACAGCCCCTGGGGGAAGCGCTGGCGCTCCCCCCCTGGGGCATCGATCGTGCCCCCACAGAGGGGGATGGCAGCGGGAGAGTTTCCGCTGCAACCCCCAAGCCCCCCCACGCTTCCTGATGACGTCAGCGCGCAAGCGCGCGCCGACGTCATCAGGAAGCGTTGGACGCGCTGAAATTCATTTCTTCCAGCGCGTCCAACGGAGAGGGTGAGTGTTTGGCTCCGGTGTGGCGGGGGGGCGGAATTCGGAGGCCTTGAGGCATCGGGGGAGAAGAAAGAGTATTTCCTCTCCCCTGATGTCTCAATGCTGGGCATTCCTGTCCCACGATCGTGCACAGTGTCGCGATCGTGGAGCAGGGATGCCCCACTAGACACCAGGGATGTCTTTTTATTCAGTTGGGAAGCGACCCCTTGGGCAAGGGTCGCTTCCTAGGGGGCATAATTTATGCTAAGACTTTTCTGCCCCCCCTGGGGGCAGATCGGTCGACTTTCGGTCCGTTTCTGCCCCCAGGGGTGGCAGAAAAGCCCACTAGACACCAGGGATGTCTTTTTATTCAGTTCGGAAGCGACCCCTTGGGCAAGGGCAAGAGGCATCTGGGCTGCAGCCTGGGGCTGCAAGGCTTGCCGTTGGTGTAGTGCGGCAAGAGGCATCTGGGCTGCAGGCTGGGGCTGCAAGGCTTCCCTTTGAAAGTGATGACCTCTGGGTTGCCCCTGGCATGGTGCAGCCGGCATTGCCAGAGTTTACTGGTGTTCCAGGGTCTAGAGTGAATACTGAAAACCTTTTGCCGGTACATTTTTTTCAGTTGTTTATGGACAATGTGTTTTTGGCAGAGATTGTTGAGCAGACTAATTTGTATGCCGAACAGTTTTTGAGGGACAACAGTGCCAGTCTTAAGCCATACTCTAGAGCTACCCGGTGGACTCCCACAAATGTTGAAGAGATGAAGAAGTTCTTGGGTTTAACTTTTGTGATGGGCTTGCTAAGGAAGCCATCAATGTCTTCATATTGGTCTAGCAGTCCCTTGATGGCAACGTCTATTTTTCCGGCAGTCATGAGTCGTGACAGGTTTTTGCTTCTGCTTCGGATGATGTATTTTGTTGATAATGGTTTAGCGCTGCCACGAGATCACCCTGAGTGTGACCGTCTTTTTAAGATTAGGCCTGTCCTTGATCACTTTGTTGATCGATTTTCTGAGATTTATGCCCCTGGGAAAGAAATTGCAGTGGATGAGTCTTTGGTGTTGTTCAAGGGCCGCTTGGTTTTTAGGCAATACATTCCTAGTAAGAGGGCACGCTATGGAATAAAGCTGTATATGCTGTGTGACAGTAGGACTGGATATGTCTCTAATTTCAGGGTGTACACCGGTAAGGAATCTAGGATTAACCTCCCTGGTTGTCCGTCCACTTTTGGAGTGACTGAGAAAATTGTTTGGGAACTTGGTAGAGGATTTTTTAACAAAGGCCACCATTTATATGTAGATAACTTCTACACTGGTGTGCGGTTGTTCAGGGAATTGGCCAAAGTGGACACTGTTGCTTGTGGCACAATCCGCTCTAACCATAAAGGTTTCCCGAAAGAACTTGTTTGTCAAAAGCTTGTGCGGGGACAGTGCAGTGTGTTGCGTTGCCAGGAGCTTCTTGCTGTGAAGTTTTCAGACAGGAGAGATGTCTACATGCTGACTACCATCCATGATGAAAGCACTGCACCTGTGACTGTTTGGGGTCAGGTCGCTGAAGCGCGCAAACCTGTGTGCATTTTAGACTATAATAGGCACATGGGTGGTGTTGACAGAGTAGATCAGAGGTTGGAACCTTACACTGCTCTTTGTAAGGCTTACATTTGGTACAAGAAGTTGGCTATCCATCTTTTCCACTTGGCAATGTTTAATGCTTTTGTTGTGTTCCAGGATTCTTGCCCTGAGTCAAAGATGACTTTTGCTAAGTTTCAGGAGTCTGTAATAGGCAGCCTTGTTGTAGTGGAACAGGCAAGTGTTCCTAGAGTTGGAGTGGTGGAGGATGTTGCTAGATTGAAAGATCGCCACTTTCCAGATCACATTCCTCCCACACCCTCAAAAGATTTTCCCAGTAGGAGATGTAGAGTCTGTTGGCGAAGAGGTACGTGGAAGGAGAGTCGTATGTACTGCCCCGACTGTCCTTCTCATCCTGCACTGTGTGTCCCTGCTTGTTTTAGAGCGTACCACACGCGAAAGAATTTTTGGGAGCATTCATGAGTGGTAAAGTGAACTGCCTGGTCTGTATTCTTTGGATAATTTGATTCTGTTTCAAGGTTGGTGTTAGTGCAATGTATTTAGTTGTTGATTTTCTGTTAGAAGATTTGTATCTATTTGCGATTTGTTTGTGTTTTTATTTTTTTCTAAAAAAAATCCTAAATGTGATGGCGGTGTGTGTAGGCTTGCACTTGGCTGTTGGTGTGTGTGGACTGGCACTTGGTTGGTGGTGTGCGTGGAATGGTGCTTGGCTGGCGGTGTGCGTGGACTGGGGGTGTGCATGGACTGGCGATGTGCGTGGACTGGTGCGTGGCTGGTGGTGTGCATGGACTGGAGCTTGGCTGGCGGTGTGCGTGGAATGGTGCTTGGCTGGCGGTGTGCATGGACTGGTACTTAGCTGGCGGTGTGCGTGGACTGGTGGTGTGTGCGGACTGGTGCTTGGCTGGTGGTGTCCGTGGACTGGAGCTTGGCTGGCGGTGTGCGTGGATTGGCGATTGGCTGCCGGTGTGCCTGGACTGGCGATTGGCTGGCGGTGTGCCTGGACTGGCGCTTGGCTAGCGGTGTGCGTGGACTGGTGTTTGGCTAGCGGTGTGCGTGGACTGGCGGTCTGCTAGCGGTGTGTGTGGACTGGTGCTCGGCTGGCTGTGTGTGAGTAGTGACTTTCTGCTGGTCACTACACACACTGCTAGCTGAGTGCCACTCCACGCAATCCGGATTGTGGGCGTTTGAAAGTGATGGGCCCTTGAATGGCGCTGTGTGCTGGTGTGAGTTTTGTTATGTGATGGGCCCGCGGCTGGCGGTGTGAATGGTTTTGTATGTCTCACACGTATGAAAGGTGTATGAATGGCCTGTAAAGAGGTTGGTGCCTTGTCGTGGCTTTACAGCTCACGAGCTGTGAGTCAATGGTTCAGTTTCTCGCCCTTTCAATTATTACCAGTGCATTTCATGTTTTGTGAAATCACTTGCTAATACAATTGTATCTACTGAACCATCACTCACCCTCGTGCCAAATCCAACCAGTATGTGTGTGTGCTTGCAGATTAGATGGCTGTGCAGTAATATTTGTCTTTCTGAAGCAGGGTGTACCTTGTCCCTTTTTGGTGAATTTTGTGGTGTGTTGCTTTTGTACCTGGTGGTGCGAATGGTCTTGTTTGTATCACGTATGAAAGGTGTGTGAATGGCCTGTAAAGTGGTTGGTGCCTTGACGTGGCTTTACAGCTCACGAGCTGCGAGTCATTGGTTTGGTTTTTTGTGAATTTAATTATTGACAGTGCATTTCATTTTTGTGAAATCTCTAGTTAATAAAATGTATTACACTGAACCATGACTCGCCCTCATGCCAAATCCAACCAGTATGTGTGTGTGTTTGAGGAATAGATGGTTCTGCAGGAATCTTTGTCTTTAGTTTCTCTGCCAAGGTACACTTTCCATGTAAGAACAACCCACCAACTGTAGATATTGTCGAAAAGCCATGGGAGTTCATGGTGATGTCTCTCTTGTGAATTCAAAAAGTTTTTTTTATCCCCAATGTCCTGCAAACCTAAAAATGTCTGCCACATTTTCTTTGCAATTTTATTCGAAAATTCTCACGCTGAAGGAACAATAGTTAATCTGGTTTTGCAAGGGGGGTCACTTTGGTTTTTGGCCCGGTGCTCAGCGGCCATCTAGGGAAATGTTAGAAATGGGATTTCTGGTTGGCTAGGGCTTGCGCCAAAGCCAGGCAGAAACCACCACTCTAGTCAGGGCTGGGGAGTTACACGCCAAAGATAACCCCTGCTCACCCCCTTGGTAGCTTGGCACGAGCAGTCAGGCTTATCCCTGAGGCGATGTGTAAAGCGTTTGCGCGCGCACCCAGCAACAACACCCAAGGCCCACCACAAAGGAAACTCCACACAAGGTATTCTATAAAAATAGCCTTTGTATTACACAACACATTAGATAAAAACACACACTCTACAATGTGCCAACAGGCACGGGCAGAATTTACAAGGGATTATATATACAGGGGACAGGGCCACATGGACCACTGTCAGGAATTAGCACTCTTAGAACATAGGAATAATACTGTAGTACAAAATAGCAAATGTAGCACACAACCAGTAACTACTGGCGCAATAATGACCTCAGCGTCATCACACTAGCATCAGGTAAGTACCACCTACGCAACCCTAACCACCTTTAGAAAAATATTGCGCAGGGAATCAGGACCTCACTAGCACCACCTGTGTTAGGGAGAAAACAACCGCCTAAGTATCACAATACCTGTAGGGGTCTAAGCACATAAACACATGATGCATAACATTCAGAGGTGTAAAGCAAAGCACATGACGCATAAACACATTCAGAGGTGCAGGAAAGGAACAATGGCGCAAAAACTCACATTAGCCACTATCTGTGGCAGTCCCTAGGCCAACTGGCCTTGTCGGGGCAAGGACGCCCTGCGTCCAGAAAAGTCAGGGCAAGACTGCGCAAGCTGCGCAAGCCAAAACGCAGAGGCCACAACCTAAACGTTGCAGTTGCCCACTAAGTGCTGGGCAACTGGAGAGATGCTGGGGCACCACTGTGCCTTCCTAAACAAATATGGCAGGTGTTGGAGCCTCTCCTGGACTCTAAATACGCAACACTTGTGGCCCCCTGAGCCCCTCTGGGCTCTACAAGAAGGAAGTCTCCCAAAACGTTGGAGCGACCCTCTGGCAGGTGGGGCCGCTCTTCTCACCCAGAGAAATGCCCCCGTACGTTTAGAGCCTCCCTGGGCTCTTATAAAAACAATGTAGGCCTCGTTGGAGCCTCTCGGGGCTCGGAAACACTGTTTTCCTCGGAGTCCCACTCGGGGGACTCTCTAAAGACACAGCTGCCCCCCTGAGCCTTGCAGGCTCTGAAATAGCTGGGGGGGGGGGGCGCGTTGGAGCCTCGCAGGCTCCTTGAATCGGGTGGGCCCCGCTCGTGGGAGCGCTCGAGCGCTCAAACCAAGCACCCCAAGCTCCCGCTGGTCAGAGCCTTTGCCGGCTCGTGACCGGAACACTCCGCCCCCTCACTCACCGGGTTGATCCAGACCGGCGAGGATCCTCCTCGGACTCGATCCGACGCTCGGCCCAGTGCGGGGTAGGCTCCCGCCTGGGTCGCGGGGGTGCTGCTTCTTTTCCGGGCTGGCCCAGCGCGGGGTAGGCTCCCGCCTGGGTCTCGAGAGGGATTGGGATACCAGACCAGCCACGAGTCTTGGAAGGAGGCGGGGTAGGCTCCCGCCCTCCTACTTCCGGTTGTCCCGGAGTCCCGCCTGCAGCCTGCCTGACTTCCTCTGGGAGCCCGGCTGCGGCGGTGATTTTCAATCTTGGCAATGAGAGGGGTAGGCTCCCTCGTAGATGCGGTATACGGCGGGGTGGGCACCCGCCGTAAGAATAAGCAAATTAGCGGCGTGGGCACCCGCGAGCACACCACAATGCGGGGTGGGCTCCCGCTCGATCAAATAATTAAATAAGCGGGGTCAACGCCGGGTGGGCACCGGCTGGCATCAATAAAGCGCTCCTGAGCGCTAGAGGCAAACCCAAGCGCGTTGGGGGAAAGAAAAGCGCTTCCAGGCGCTTAGGGGACCCAAACAAAGCGCTCCCAGCGCTATGAAGCCAAGAAAAGCGCTCCCAGCGCTATGAGGGAAAGGAAAGCACTTCCTGGTGCTTTAGGATAAAAAGAACCACAAAGTCCAGCAAAGTTCTTCCCTGCACGCAGCAGGGCAGGGGTGGGGGGCCAGGCTGGACCCAGAGCCAGCTCACTGGGCCTCCAGGCAGGGAGGTAATCCAAGTGGCGGTCCTCTGGTCCAGCAGCAGCAGCAGCCCCCCTCAGGTAAGATCCTGGCAGAGAACAGTTTCTGTGGGGACACAGCCCCATTTTTATACAGGCAAACCCTTTGTTCTGGGTTCAGGGTGAGGGGGAAAACCAGTCGCAGCTGGTTGGGGAGCACCCTTGATGTGCTCAGCCCCTCACTTTATTCACTGGCAGGGCTAGGGTCGTCAGTCGCACCACAGGGGGCGGGGCCAGCATTGTGTGTGGAAAACCCTGTCCTATTCAGGACCCAGGTGTACTCCTCCCACCCATCTAGCTGCTGATCTCCCCATTCACCACTGGGTGACTCATCCTGACTCTGGGGAATCCCTAGCCCGTCACCTGACATGACCAGCCAATCACGCGACAGACACACTGCACACAGAAGTGCCCACTTCTAGAAGTGGCACTTCCACACTAGGTACATGCACGCCGCACACATCATCGCGCAGCATTCACTCCCACGAGTCCGCACATACCAAACTCTGGCCTGCACACCCCACGCATCAGGAACTACTAGGGACACATACATTCCCCATGTATTCCTATGGGAGGGCAGGCCTATCTCACCACATGCACTCAGAGCACGCACGCACTTTACCCTGGGACACAGGGAAAGTGTGCAGAGACCAAACAATTACCACGCCAAGTCACCAATAAAGAGCAAAAAGTTCAGGGGTGAACCTACCAAGCCCACACATTTCTGAAAACTAGACACCCGGCGGCTTCCAGGGAGGTATGGCTTGCGTGGATCCCCCAACGTTTCCTTACCCAGAATCCCCTGCAAACCTCAATTTAAACTGAAAAAATCACTTTTTTCACACATTTTGGGGTGGTAAAGTTGTGGCATCACCGGGCTCACACAAATTTACCACCACCCAGCATTCCCCCAGGTCTCCCGGTAAAAATGGTGCCTCTCTTGTGTGGGAGGCCCAAGTACCCGCGGCAGGCAAGGGCCCAAAACGTAGTGAGGCGACATCAAAATGGCCTATCGCAAAACCACCTGGTTTTGCAAGGGGGGTCACTTGGGTTTTTGGCCTGGTGCTCGGCGGCCATCTAGGGAAACCTACCCAACCCACACATTTCTGAAAACTAGACACCCGGCGGCTTCCAGGGAGGTATGGCTTGCGTGGATCCCCCAACGTTTCCTTACCCAGAATCCCCTGCAAACCTCAATTTTAGCTGAAAAAAACACTTTTTTCACACATTTTGGTGTGGGAAAGTTGTGGCATCACCGGGCTCACACAAATTTACCACCACCCAGAATTCCCCCAGGTCTCCCGGTAAAAATGGTGCCTCACTTGTGTGGGAGGCCCAAGTACCCGCGGCAGGCAAGGGCCCAAAACGTAGTGAGGCGACATCAAAATTGCCTATCGCAAAACCACCTGGCTTTGCAAGGGGGGTCACTTGGGTTTTTGGCCCGGTGCTCGGCGGCCATCTAGGGAAACCTACCAAACCCATGCATTTCTGAAAACTAGACACCCGGCGGCTTCCAGGGAGGTATGGCTTGCGTCGATCCCCCAAAGTTTCCTTACCCAGAATCCCCTGCAAACCTCAATTTTAGCTGAAAAAATCACTTTTTTCACACATTTTGGTGTGGGAAAGTTGTGGCATCACCGGGCTCACACAAATTTACCACCACCCAGCGTTCCCCCAGGTCTCCCAGTAAAAATGGTGCCTCACTTGTGTGGGAGGCCCCAGTACCCGCGGCAGGCAAGGGCCCAAAACGTAGTGAGGCGACATCAAAATGGCCTATCGCAAAACCACCTGGTTTTGCAAGGGGGGTCACTTGGGTTTTTGGCCCGGTGCTCGGCGGCCATCTAGGGAAATCTACCAAACCCACGCATTTCTGAAAACTAGACACCCGCGGCTTATAGGGAGGTATGGCTTGCGTGGATCCCCCAACGTTTCCTTACCCAGAATCCCCTGCAAACCTCAATTTTAGCTGAAAAAACCACTTTTTTCACACATTTTGGTGTGGGAAAGTTGTGGCATCACTGGGCTCACACAAATTTACCACCACCCAGCATTCCCCTAGGTCTCCCGGTAAAAATGGTGCCTCACTTGTGTGGGAGGCCCAAGTACCCGCGGCAGGCAAGGGCCCAAAACGTAGTGAGGCGACATCAAAATGGCCTATCGCAAAACCACCTGGTTTTGCAAGGGGGGTCACTTGGATTTTTGGCCTGGTGCTCGGCGGCCATCTAGGGAAACCTACCAAACCCACACATTTCTGAAAACTAGACACCCGGCGGCTTCCAGGGAGGTATGGCTTGCGTGGATCCCCCAACGTTTCCTTACCCAGAATCCCCTGCAAACCTCAATTTTAGCTGAAACAAATCACTTTTTCACACATTTTGGTGTGGAAAAGTTGTGGCATCACTAGGCTCACACAAATTTACCACCACCTAGGGTTCCCCCAGGTCTCCCGGTAAAAATGGTGCCTCACTTGTGTGGGAGGCCCAAGTACCCGCGGCAGGCAAGGGCCCAAAATGTAGTCTATCAAAATGGCCTATCGCAAAACCACCTGGTTTTGCAAGGGGGGTCACTTTGGTTTTTGACCTGGTGCTCGGCGGCCATCTAGGGAAACCTACCAAACCCACACATTTCTGAAAACTAGACACCCGGCGGCTTCCAGGGAGGTATGGCTTGTGTGGATCCCCCAACGTTTCCTTACCCAGAATCCCCTGCAAACCTCAATTTTAGCAGAAAAAATCACTTTTTTCACACATTTTGGGGTGGAAAAGTTGTTGCATCACCGGGCTCACACAAATTTACCACCACCCAGCGTTCCCCCAGGTCTCCCGGTAAAAATGGTGCCTCACTTGTGTGGGAGGCCCAAGTACCCGCAGCAGGCAAGGGTCCAAAACGTAGTGATGCGACATCAACATCGCCTATCCCAAATGTCGCCTCACTACGTTTTGGGCCCTTGCCTGCCGCGGGTACTTGGGCCTCCCACACAAGTGAGGCACCATTTTTACCGGGAGACCTGGGGGAACGCTGGGTGGTGGTAAATTAGTGTGAGCCCAGTGATGCCACAACTTTCCCGCCCCAAAATGCGTGAAAAAAGTGATTTTTTTAGCTAAAATTGAGGTTTGCAGGAGATTCTGGGTAAGAAAACGTTGGGGGATCCACTTAAGCCATACCTCCCTGGAAGCCGCCGGGTGTCTAGTTTTAAGAAATGTGTGGGTTTGGTAGGTTATCCTAGATGGCCGCCGAGCACCGAGTCAAAAACCAAAGTGACCCCCCTTTGAAAACCAGGTGGTTTTGCGATAGGCCATTTTGATGTCGCCTCACTACGTTTTGGGCCCTTGCCTGCCGCGGGTACTTGGGCCTCCCACACAAGTGAGGCATCATTTTTACCGGGAGACCTGGGGAAACACTGGGTGGTGGTAAATTTGTGTGAGCCCGGTGATTCCACAACTTTCCCACACCAAAATGTGTGAAAAAAGTGATTTTTTCAGCTAAAATTGAGGTTTGCAGGGGATTCTGGGTAAGGAAACTTTGGGGGATCCTCGGAAGCCATACCTCCCTGGAAGTCGCTGGGCGTCTAGTTTTCAGAAATATGTGGGTTTGGTAGGTTTCCCTAAATGGCCGCCGAGCACCGGATCAAAAACCCAAGTGACCCCCCTTGCAAAACCAGGTGGTTTTGCGATAGGCCATTTTGATGTCGCCTCACTACGTTTTGGGCCCTTGCCTGCCGTGGGTACTTGGGCCTCCCACACAAGTGAGGCACCATTTTTACTGGGAGACCTGGGGGAACGCTGGGTGGTGGTAAATTTGTGTGAGCCCGGTGATGCCACAACTTTCCCACACCAAAATGTGTGAAAAAAGTGGTTTTTTCAGCTAAAATTGAGGTTTGCAGGGGATTCTGGGTAAGGAAACGTTGGGGGATCCATGCAAGCCATACCTCCCTGGAAGCCGCCGGGTGTCTAGTTTTCAGAAATGCATGGGTTTGGTAGGTTTCCCTAGATGGCCGCCGAGCACCGGGCCAAAAACCCAAGTGACCCCCCTTGCAAAGCCAGGTGGTTTTGCGATAGGCCATTTTGATGTCGCCTCACTACGTTTTGGGCCCTTGCCTGCCGCGGGTACTTGGGCCTCCCACACAAGTGAGGCACCATTTTTACCGGGAGACCTGGGGGAATGCTGGGTGGTGGTAAATTTGTGTGAGCCCGGTGATGCCACAACTTTCCCACACCAAAATGTGTGAAAAAAGTGTTTTTTTCAGCTAAAATTGAGGTTTGCAGGGGATTCTGGGTAAGGAAACGTTGGGGGATCCACGCAAGCCATACCTCCCTGGAAGCCGCCGGGTGTCTAGTTTTCAGAAATGTGTGGGTTGGGTAGGTTTCCCTAGATGGCCGCCGAGCACCAGGCCAAAAACCCAAGTGACCCCCCTTGCAAAACCAGGTGGTTTTGCGATAGGCCATTTTGATGTCGCCTCACTACGTTTTGGGCCCTTGCCTGCCGCGGGTACTTGGGCCTCCCACACAAGTGAGGCACCATTTTTACCGGGAGACCTAGGGGAAGGCTGGGTGGCGGTAAATTTGTGTGAGCCCGGTGATTCCACAACTTTCCCACACCAAAATGTGTGAAAAAAGTGATGTTTTCAGCTAAAATTGAGGTTTGCAGGGGATTCTGGGTAAGGAAACTTTGGGGGATCCACGCAAGCCATACCACCCTAGAAGCCGCCGGGTGTCTAGTTTTCAGAAATGCATGGGTTTGGTAGGTTTCCCTAGGTGGCCACCGAGCACCGGGCCAAAAACCCAAGTGACCCCCCTTGCAAAACCAGGTGGTTTTGCGATAGGCCATTTTGATGTCGCCTCACTACGTTTTGGGCCCTTGCCTGCCGCGGGTACTGGGGCCTCCCACACAAGTGAGGCACCATTTTTACCGGGAGACCTGGGGGAACGCTGGGTGGTGGTAAATTTGTGTGAGCCCGGTGATGCCACAACTTTCCCACACCAAAATGTGTGAAAAAGGTGATTTTTTCAGCTAAAATTGAGGTTTGCAGGGGATTCTGGGTAAGGAAACGTTGGGGGATCGACGCAAGCCATACCTCCCTGGAAGCCGCCGGGTGTCTAGTTTTCAGAAATGCATGGGTTTGGTAGGTTTCCCTAGATGGCCGCCGAGCACCGGGCCAGAAACCCAAGTGACCCCCCTTGCAAAGCCAGGTGGTTTTGCGATAGGCCATTTTGATGTCGCCTCACTACGTTTTGGGCCCTTGCCTGCCGCGGGTACTTGGGCCTCCCACACAAGTGAGGCACCATTTTTACCGGGAGACCTGGGGGAATGCTGGGTGGTGGTAAATTTGTGTGAGCCCGGTGATGCCACAACTTTCCCACACCAAAATGTGTGAAAAAAGTGTTTTTTTCAGCTAAAATTGAGGTTTGCAGGGGATTCTGGGTAAGGAAACGTTGGGGGATCCACGCAAGCCATACCTCCCTGGAAGCCGCCGGGTGTCTAGTTTTCAGAAATGTGTGGGTTCGGTAGGTTTCCCTAGATGGCCGCCGAGCACCAGGCCAAAAACCCAAGTGACCCCCCTTGCAAAACCAGGTGGTTTTGCGATAGGCCATTTTGATGTCGCCTCACTACGTTTTGGGCCCTTGCCTGCCGCGGGTACTTGGGCCTCCCACACAAGTGAGGCACCATTTTTACCGGGAGACCTAGGGGAAGGCTGGGTGGTGGTAAATTTGTGTGAGCCCGGTGATTCCACAACTTTCCCACACCAAAATGTGTGAAAAAAGTGATGTTTTCAGCTAAAATTGAGGTTTGCAGGGGATTCTGGGTAAGGAAACTTTGGGTGATCCACGCAAGCCATACCACCCTAGAAGCCGCCGGGTGTCTAGTTTTCAGAAATGCGTGGGTTTGGTAGGTTTCCCTAGATGGCCACCGAGCACCGGGCCAAAAACCCAAGTGACCCCCCTTGCAAAACCAGGTGGTTTTGCGATAGGCCATTTTGATGTCGCCTCACTACGTTTTGGGCCCTTGCCTGCCGCGGGTACTTGGGCCTCCCACACAAGTGAGGCACCATTTTTACCGGGAGACCTGGGGGAACGCTGGGTGGTGGTAAATTTGTGTGAGCCCGGTGATGCCACAACTTTCCCACACCAAAATGTGTGAAAAAAGTGGTTTTTTTCAGCTAAAATTGAGGTTTGCAGGGGATTCTGGGTAAGGAAACGTTGGGGGATCCACGCAAGCCATACCTCCCTGGAAGCCGCGGGTGTCTAGTTTTCAGAAATGCATGGGTTTGGTAGATTTCCCTAGATGGCCGCCGAGCACCGGGCCAAAAACCCAAGTGACCCCCCTTGCAAAACCAGGTGGTTTTGCGATAGGCCATTTTGATGTCGCCTCACTACGTTTTGGGCCCTTGCCTGCCGCGGGTACTGGGGCCTCCCACACAAGTGAGGCACCATTTTTACCGGGAGACCTGGGGGAACGCTGGGTGGTGGTAAATTTGTGTGAGCCCGGTGATGCCACAACTTTCCCACACCAAAATGTGTGAAAAAAGTGATTTTTTCAGCTAAAATTGAGGTTTGCAGGGGATTCTGGGTAAGGAAACGTTGGGGGATCGACGCAAGCCATACCTCCCTGGAAGCCGCCGGGTGTCTAGTTTTCAGAAATGCATGGGTTTGGTAGGTTTCCCTAGATGGCCGCCGAGCACCGGGCCAAAAACCCAAGTGACCCCCCTTGCAAAGCCAGGTGGTTTTGCGATAGGCCATTTTGATGTCGCCTCACTACGTTTTGGGCCCTTGCCTGCCGCGGGTACTTGGGCCTCCCACACAAGTGAGGCACCATTTTTACCGGGAGACCTGGGGGAATGCTGGGTGGTGGTAAATTTGTGTGAGCCCGGCGATGCCACAACTTTCCCACACCAAAATGTGTGAAAAAAGTGTTTTTTTCAGCTAAAATTGAGGTTTGCAGGGGATTCTGGGTAAGGAAACGTTGGGGGATCCACGCAAGCCATACCTCCCTGGAAGCCGCCGGGTGTCTAGTTTTCAGAAATGTGTGGGTTCGGTAGGTTTCCCTAGATGGCCGCCGAGCACAGGGCCAAAAACCCAAGTGACCCCCCTTGCAAATCCAGGTGGTTTTGCGATAGGCCATTTTGATGTCGCCTCACTACGTTTTGGGCCCTTGCCTGCCGCGGGTACTTGGGCCTCCCACACAAGTGAGGCACCATTTTTACCGGGAGACCTGGGGGAACGCTGGGTGGTGGTAAATTTGTGTGAGCCCGGTGATGCCACAACTTTCCCACCCCAAAATGTGTGCAAAAAGTGTTTTGTTCAGCTAAAATTGAGGTTTGCAGGTGATTCTGGGTAAGGAAAAATTGGGGGATCCACGCAAGCCATACCTCCCTGGAAGCCGCCGGGTGTCTAGTTTTCAGAAATGTGTTGGTTTGGTAGGTTTCCCTAGATGGCCGCCGAGCACCGGGCCAAAAACCCAAGTGACCCCCCTTGCAAAACCAGGTGGTTTTGTGATAGGCCATTTTGATGTCGCCTCACTACGTTTTGGGCCCTTGCCTGCCGCGGGTACTTGGGCCTCCCACACAAGTGAGGCACCATTTTTACCGGGAGACCTGGGGGAAGGCTGGGTGGTGGTAAATTTGTGTGAGCCCGGTGATGCCACAACTTTCCCACACCAAAATGTGTGAAAAAAGTGATTTTTTCAGCTAAAATTGAGGTTTGCAGGGGATTCTGGGTAAGGAAACTTTGGGGGATCGACGCAAGCCATACCTCCCTGGAAGCCGCCGGGTGTCTAGTTTTCAGAAATGCATGGGTTTGGTAGGTTTCCCTAGATGGCCGCCGAGCACCGGGCCAAAAACCCAAGTGACCCCCCTTGCAAAGCCAGGTGGTTTTGCGATAGGCCATTTTGATGTCGCCTCACTACGTTTTGGGCCCTTGCCTGCCGCGGGTACTTGGGCCTCCCACACAAGTGAGGCACCATTTTTACCGGGAGACCTGGGGGAATGCTGGGTGGTGGTAAATTTGTGTGAGCCCGGTGATGCCACAACTTTCCCACACCAAAATGTGTGAAAAAAAGTGTTTTTTTCAGCTAAAATTGAGGTTTGCAGGGGATTCTGGGTAAGGAAACGTTGGGGGATCCACGCAAGCCATACCTCCCTGGAAGCCGCCGGGTGTCTAGTTTTCAGAAATGTGTGGGTTGGGTAGGTTTCCCTAGATGGCCGCCGAGCACCAGGCCAAAAACCCAAGTGACCCCCCTTGCAAAACCAGGTGGTTTTGCGATAGGCCATTTTGATGTCGCCTCACTACGTTTTGGGCCCTTGCCTGCCGCGGGTACTTGGGCCTCCCACACAAGTGACGCACCATTTTTACCGGGAGACCTAGGGGAAGGCTGGGTGGCGGTAAATTTGTGTGAGCCCGGTGATTCCACAACTTTCCCACACCAAAATGTGTGAAAAAAGTGATGTTTTCAGCTAAAATTGAGGTTTGCAGGGGATTCTGGGTAAGGAAACTTTGGGGGATCCACGCAAGCCATACCACCCTAGAAGCCGCCGGGTGTCTAGTTTTCAGAAATGCGTGGGTTTGGTAGGTTTCCCTAGATGGCCACCGAGCACCGGGCCAAAAACCCAAGTGACCCCCCTTGCAAAACCAGGTGGTTTTGCGATAGGCCATTTTGATGTCGCCTCACTACGTTTTGGGCCCTTGCCTGCCGCGGGTACTGGGGCCTCCCACACAAGTGAGGCACCATTTTTACCGGGAGACCTGGGGGAACGCTGGGTGGTGGTAAATTTGTGTGAGCCCGGTGATGCCACAACTTTCCCACACCAAAATGTGTGAAAAAGGTGATTTTTTCAGCTAAAATTGAGGTTTGCAGGGGATTCTGGGTAAGGAAACGTTGGGGGATCGACGCAAGCCATACCTCCCTGGAAGCCGCCGGGTGTCTAGTTTTCAGAAATGCATGGGTTTGGTAGGTTTCCCTAGATGGCCGCCGAGCACCGGGCCAAAAACCCAAGTGCCCCCCTTGCAAAGCCAGGTGGTTTTGCGATAGGCCATTTTGATGTCGCCTCACTACGTTTTGGGCCCTTGCCTGCCGCGGGTACTTGGGCCTCCCACACAAGTGAGGCACCATTTTTACCGGGAGACCTGGGGGAATGCTGGGTGGTGGTAAATTTGTGTGAGCCCGGTGATGCCACAACTTTCCCACACCAAAATGTGTGAAAAAAGTGTTTTTTTCAGCTAAAATTGAGGTTTGCAGGGGATTCTGGGTAAGGAAACGTTGGGGGATCCACGCAAGCCATACCTCCCTGGAAGCCGCCGGGTGTCTAGTTTTCAGAAATGTGTGGGTTTGGTAGGTTTCCCTAGATGGCCGCCGAGCACCAGGCCAAAAACCCAAGTGACCCCCCTTGCAAAACCAGGTGGTTTTGCGATAGGCCATTTTGATGTCGCCTCACTACGTTTTGGGCCCTTGCCTGCCGCGGGTACTTGGGCCTCCCACACAAGTGAGGCACCATTTTTACCGGGAGACCTAGGGGAAGGCTGGGTGGTGGTAAATTTGTGTGAGCCCGGTGATTCCACAACTTTCCCACACCAAAATGTGTGAAAAAAGTGATGTTTTCAGCTAAAATTGAGGTTTGCAGGGGATTCTGGGTAAGGAAACTTTGGGTGATCCACGCAAGCCATACCACCCTAGAAGCCGCCGGGTGTCTAGTTTTCAGAAATGCGTGGGTTTGGTAGGTTTCCCTAGATGGCCACCGAGCACCGGGCCAAAAACCCAAGTGACCCCCCTTGCAAAACCAGGTGGTTTTGCGATAGGCCATTTTGATGTCGCCTCACTACGTTTTGGGCCCTTGCCTGCCGCGGGTACTTGGGCCTCCCACACAAGTGAGGCACCATTTTTACCGGGAGACCTGGGGGAACGCTGGGTGGTGGTAAATTTGTGTGAGCCCGGTGATGCCACAACTTTCCCACACCAAAATGTGTGAAAAAAGTGGTTTTTTCAGCTAAAATTGAGGTTTGCAGGGGATTCTGGGTAAGGAAACGTTGGGGGATCCATGCAAGCCATACCTCCCTGGAAGCCGCCGGGTGTCTAGTTTTCAGAAATGCATGGGTTTGGTAGGTTTCCCTAGATGGCCGCCGAGCACCGGGCCAAAAACCCAAGTGACCCCCCTTGCAAAGCCAGGTGGTTTTGCGATAGGCCATTTTGATGTCGCCTCACTACGTTTTGGGCCCTTGCCTGCCGCGGGTACTTGGGCCTCCCACACAAGTGAGGCACCATTTTTACCGGGAGACCTGGGGGAATGCTGGGTGGTGGTAAATTTGTGTGAGCCCGGTGATGCCACAACTTTCCCACACCAAAATGTGTGAAAAAAGTGTTTTTTTCAGCTAAAATTGAGGTTTGCAGGGGATTCTGGGTAAGGAAACGTTGGGGGATCCACGCAAGCCATACCTCCCTGGAAGCCGCCGGGTGTCTAGTTTTCAGAAATGTGTGGGTTGGGTAGGTTTCCCTAGATGGCCGCCGAGCACCAGGCCAAAAACCCAAGTGACCCCCCTTGCAAAACCAGGTGGTTTTGCGATAGGCCATTTTGATGTCGCCTCACTACGTTTTGGGCCCTTGCCTGCCGCGGGTACTTGGGCCTCCCACACAAGTGAGGCACCATTTTTACCGGGAGACCTAGGGGAAGGCTGGGTGGCGGTAAATTTGTGTGAGCCCGGTGATTCCACAACTTTCCCACACCAAAATGTGTGAAAAAAGTGATGTTTTCAGCTAAAATTGAGGTTTGCAGGGGATTCTGGGTAAGGAAACTTTGGGGGATCCACGCAAGCCATACCACCCTAGAAGCCGCCGGGTGTCTAGTTTTCAGAAATGCATGGGTTTGGTAGGTTTCCCTAGGTGGCCACCGAGCACCGGGCCAAAAACCCAAGTGACCCCCCTTGCAAAACCAGGTGGTTTTGCGATAGGCCATTTTGATGTCGCCTCACTACGTTTTGGGCCCTTGCCTGCCGCGGGTACTGGGGCCTCCCACACAAGTGAGGCACCATTTTTACCGGGAGACCTGGGGGAACGCTGGGTGGTGGTAAATTTGTGTGAGCCCGGTGATGCCACAACTTTCCCACACCAAAATGTGTGAAAAAGGTGATTTTTTCAGCTAAAATTGAGGTTTGCAGGGGATTCTGGGTAAGGAAACGTTGGGGGATCGACGCAAGCCATACCTCCCTGGAAGCCGCCGGGTGTCTAGTTTTCAGAAATGCATGGGTTTGGTAGGTTTCCCTAGATGGCCGCCGAGCACCGGGCCAGAAACCCAAGTGACCCCCCTTGCAAAGCCAGGTGGTTTTGCGATAGGCCATTTTGATGTCGCCTCACTACGTTTTGGGCCCTTGCCTGCCGCGGGTACTTGGGCCTCCCACACAAGTGAGGCACCATTTTTACCGGGAGACCTGGGGGAATGCTGGGTGGTGGTAAATTTGTGTGAGCCCGGTGATGCCACAACTTTCCCACACCAAAATGTGTGAAAAAAGTGTTTTTTTCAGCTAAAATTGAGGTTTGCAGGGGATTCTGGGTAAGGAAACGTTGGGGGATCCACGCAAGCCATACCTCCCTGGAAGCCGCCGGGTGTCTAGTTTTCAGAAATGTGTGGGTTCGGTAGGTTTCCCTAGATGGCCGCCGAGCACCAGGCCAAAAACCCAAGTGACCCCCCTTGCAAAACCAGGTGGTTTTGCGATAGGCCATTTTGATGTCGCCTCACTACGTTTTGGGCCCTTGCCTGCCGCGGGTACTTGGGCCTCCCACACAAGTGAGGCACCATTTTTACCGGGAGACCTAGGGGAAGGCTGGGTGGTGGTAAATTTGTGTGAGCCCGGTGATTCCACAACTTTCCCACACCAAAATGTGTGAAAAAAGTGATGTTTTCAGCTAAAATTGAGGTTTGCAGGGGATTCTGGGTAAGGAAACTTTGGGTGATCCACGCAAGCCATACCACCCTAGAAGCCGCCGGGTGTCTAGTTTTCAGAAATGCGTGGGTTTGGTAGGTTTCCCTAGATGGCCACCGAGCACCGGGCCAAAAACCCAAGTGACCCCCCTTGCAAAACCAGGTGGTTTTGCGATAGGCCATTTTGATGTCGCCTCACTACGTTTTGGGCCCTTGCCTGCCGCGGGTACTTGGGCCTCCCACACAAGTGAGGCACCATTTTTACCGGGAGACCTGGGGGAACGCTGGGTGGTGGTAAATTTGTGTGAGCCCGGTGATGCCACAACTTTCCCACACCAAAATGTGTGAAAAAAGTGGTTTTTTTCAGCTAAAATTGAGGTTTGCAGGGGATTCTGGGTAAGGAAACGTTGGGGGATCCACGCAAGCCATACCTCCCTGGAAGCCGCGGGTGTCTAGTTTTCAGAAATGCATGGGTTTGGTAGATTTCCCTAGATGGCCGCCGAGCACCGGGCCAAAAACCCAAGTGACCCCCCTTGCAAAACCAGGTGGTTTTGCGATAGGCCATTTTGATGTCGCCTCACTACGTTTTGGGCCCTTGCCTGCCGCGGGTACTGGGGCCTCCCACACAAGTGAGGCACCATTTTTACCGGGAGACCTGGGGGAACGCTGGGTGGTGGTAAATTTGTGTGAGCCCGGTGATGCCACAACTTTCCCACACCAAAATGTGTGAAAAAAGTGATTTTTTCAGCTAAAATTGAGGTTTGCAGGGGATTCTGGGTAAGGAAACGTTGGGGGATCGACGCAAGCCATACCTCCCTGGAAGCCGCCGGGTGTCTAGTTTTCAGAAATGCATGGGTTTGGTAGGTTTCCCTAGATGGCCGCCGAGCACCGGGCCAAAAACCCAAGTGACCCCCCTTGCAAAGCCAGGTGGTTTTGCGATAGGCCATTTTGATGTCGCCTCACTACGTTTTGGGCCCTTGCCTGCCGCGGGTACTTGGGCCTCCCACACAAGTGAGGCACCATTTTTACCGGGAGACCTGGGGGAATGCTGGGTGGTGGTAAATTTGTGTGAGCCCGGCGATGCCACAACTTTCCCACACCAAAATGTGTGAAAAAAGTGTTTTTTTCAGCTAAAATTGAGGTTTGCAGGGGATTCTGGGTAAGGAAGCGTTGGGGGATCCACGCAAGCCATACCTCCCTGGAAGCCGCCGGGTGTCTAGTTTTCAGAAATGTGTGGGTTCGGTAGGTTTCCCTAGATGGCCGCCGAGCACAGGGCCAAAAACCCAAGTGACCCCCCTTGCAAATCCAGGTGGTTTTGCGATAGGCCATTTTGATGTCGCCTCACTACGTTTTGGGCCCTTGCCTGCCGCGGGTACTTGGGCCTCCCACACAAGTGAGGCACCATTTTTACCGGGAGACCTGGGGGAACGCTGGGTGGTGGTAAATTTGTGTGAGCCCGGTGATGCCACAACTTTCCCACCCCAAAATGTGTGCAAAAAGTGTTTTGTTCAGCTAAAATTGAGGTTTGCAGGTGATTCTGGGTAAGGAAAAATTGGGGGATCCACGCAAGCCATACCTCCCTGGAAGCCGCCGGGTGTCTAGTTTTCAGAAATGTGTTGGTTTGGTAGGTTTCCCTAGATGGCCGCCGAGCACCGGGCCAAAAACCCAAGTGACCCCCCTTGCAAAACCAGGTGGTTTTGTGATAGGCCATTTTGATGTCGCCTCACTACGTTTTGGGCCCTTGCCTGCCGCGGGTACTTGGGCCTCCCACACAAGTGAGGCACCATTTTTACCGGGAGACCTGGGGGAACGCTGGGTGGTGGTAAATTTGTGTGAGCCCGGTGATGCCACAACTTTCCCACACCAAAATGTGTGAAAAAAAGTGATTTTTTCAGCAAAAATTGAGGTTTGCAGGGGATTCTGGGTAAGGAAACGTTGGGGGATCCACGCAAGCCATACCTCCCTGGAAGCCGCCGGGTGTCTAGCTTTCAGAAATGCGTGGGTTTGGTAGGTTTCTCTAGGTGCCGGCAGAGCTAGGGTTCAAAAACTACAGCTCGTCACTTTGCCAAAAAAGGGTAATTTTTCACTGCAAAATTGAGGTGTGACCACGTTGCGTTTTGCGCCGTTTCCTGTCGCGGGCACTAGGCCGACCCACACAAGTAAGGTACCATTTTTCTCGGAGGACTTTGGGGAACGCGGGTTGGGTGGAAATTTGTGGATCCACGCAGATTCCAGAACTTTCCATGACAGAAATGTGGGGAAAATGTGTTTTTTGTCAATTTTTTACGTTTGCAAGGGATTCTGGGTAACAGACCATGGTGGGAGGCAGTCAAGTTACCCCATCCTGGATTCCCCTGGGTGTCTACTTTTCAAAAATGTATAGGTTTGCTAGATTTCCCTAAGTGCCGGCAGGGCTAGGGTTCAAAAACTATAGCTAGTCACTTTGCCAAAAAAGGGTCATTTTTCACTGCAAAATTGAGGTGTGACCACGTTGCGTTTTGCGCCGTTTCCTGTCACGGGCACTAGGCCGACCCGCACAAGTGAGGTACCATTTTTCTCGTAGGACTTTGGGGAACGCGGGGTGGGTGGAAATTTGTGGATCCACGCAGATTCCAGAACTTTCCATAACAGAAATGTGGGGAAAATGTGTTTTTTTTGTCAATTTCTTACGTTTGCAAGGGATTCTGGGTAACAGACCATGGTGGGAGGCAGTCAAGTCACCCCATCCTGGATTCCCCTGGGTGTCTAGTTTTCAAAAATGTATAGGTTTGCTAGGTTTCCCTAGGTGCCGGCAGGGCTAGGGTTCAAAAACTACAGCTAGTCACTTTGCCAAAAAAGGGTCATTTTTCACTGCAAAATTGAGGTGTGACCACGTTGCGTTTTGCGCCGTTTCCTGTCGCGGGCACTAGGCCGACCCACACATGTGAGGTACCATTTTTCTCGTAGGACTTTGGGGAACGCGGGGTGGGTGGAAATTTGTGGATCCACGCAGGTTCCAGAACTTTCCATAACAGAAATGTGGGGCAAATGTGTTTTTTTTGTCAATTTTTTACGTTTGCAAGGGATTCTGGGTAACAGACCATGGTGGGAGGCAGTCAAGTCACCCCATCCTGGATTCCCCTGGGTGTCTAGTTTTCAAAAATGTATAGGTTTGCTAGGTTTCCCTAGGTGCCGGCAGGGCTAGGGTTCAAAAACTACAGCTAGTCACTTTGCCAAAAAAGGGTCATTTTTCACTGCAAAATTGATGTGTGACCACGTTGCGTTTTGCGCCGTTTCCTGTCACGGGCACTAGGCCGACCCGCACAAGTGAGGTACCATTTTTCTCGTAGGACTTTGGGGAACGCGGGGTGGGTGGAAATTTGTGGATCCACGCAGATTCCAGAACTTTCCATAACAGAAATGTGGGGAAAATGTGTTTTTTTTGTCAATTTCTTACGTTTGCAAGGGATTCTGGGTAACAGACCATGGTGGGAGGCAGTCAAGTCACCCCATCCTGGATTCCCCTGGGTGTCTAGTTTTCAAAAATGTATAGGTTTGCTAGGTTTCCCTAGGTGCCGGCAGGGCTTGGGTTCAAAAACTACAGCTAGTCACTTTGCCAAAAAAGGGTCATTTTTCACTGCAAAATTGAGGTGTGACCACGTTGCGTTTTGCGCCGTTTCCTGTCGCGGGCACTATGCCGACCCGCACACGTGAGGTACCATTTTTCTTGTAGCACTTTGGGGAACGCGGGGTGGGTGGAAATTTGTGGATCCACGCAGATTAAAGAACTTTCCATCACAGAAATGTGGGGAAAATGTGTTTTTTTTGTCAATTTTTTATGTTTGCAAGGGATTCTGGGTAACAGACCATGGTGGGAGGCAGTCAAATCACCCCATCCTGGATTCCCCTGGGTGTCTAGTTTTCAAAAATCTATAGGTTTGCTAGGTTTCCCTAGGTGCCGGCAGGGCTAGGGTTCAAAACCTACAGCTAGTCACTTTGCCAAAAAAAGGGTCAATTTTCACTGCAAAATTGAGGTGAGACCACATTGCGTTTTGTGCCGTTTCCTGTCGCGGGCACTATGCCGACCCGCACAAGTGAGGTACCATTTTTCTCGTAGGACTTTGGGGAATGCGGGGTGGGTGGAAATTTGTGGATCCACGCAGATTCCAGAACTTTCCATGACAGAAATGTGGGGAAAATGTGGTTTTTTTGTAAATTTTTTACGTTTGCAAGGGATTCTGGGTAACAGACCATGGTGGGACGCAGTCAAGTCACCCCAACCTGGATTCCCCTGGGTGTCTAGTTTTAAAAAATGTATAGGTTTGCTAGGTTTACCTAGGTCCTGGCAGGGCTAGGGTTCAAAAACTACAGCTAGTCACTTTGCCAAAAAGGGGTCATTTTTCACTGCAAAATTGAGGTGTGACCACGTTGCGTTTTGCGCCGTTTCCTGTCACGGGCACTAGGCCGACCCGCACAAGTGAGGTACCATTTTTCTCGTAGGACTTTGGGGAACGCGGGGTGGGTGGAAATTTGTGGATCCACGCAGATTCCAGAACTTTCCATAACAGAAATATGGGGAAAATGTGTTTTTTTTGTCAATTTCTTATGTTTGCAAGGGATTCTGGGTAACAGACCATGGTGGGAGGCAGTCAAGTCACCCCATCCTGGATTCCCCTGGGTGTCTAGTTTTCAAAAATGTATAGGTTTGCTAGGTTTCCCTAGGTGCCGGCAGGGCTAGGGTTCAAAAACTACAGCTAGTCACTTTGCCAAAAAAGGGTCATTTTTCACTGCAAAATTGAGGTGTGACCACGTTGCGTTTTGCGCCGTTTCCTGTCACGGGCACTAGGCCGACCCACACATGTGAGGTACCATTTTTCTCGTAGGACTTTGGGGAACGCGGGGTGGGTGGAAATTTGTGGATCCACGCAGATTCCAGAACTTTCCATAACAGAAATATGGGGAAAATGTGTTTTTTTTGTCAATTTCTTATGTTTGCAAGGGATTCTGGGTAACAGACCATGGTGGGAGGCAGTCAAGTCACCCCATCCTGGATTCCCCTGGGTGTCTAGTTTTCAAAAATGTATAGGTTTGCTAGGTTTCCCTAGGTGCCGGCAGGGCTAGGGTTCAAAAACTACAGCTAGTCACTTTGCCAAAAAAGGGTCATTTTTCACTGCAAAATTGAGGTGTGACCACGTTGCGTTTTGCGCCGTTTCCTGTCACGGGCACTAGGCCGACCCACACATGTGAGGTACCATTTTTCTCGTAGGACTTTGGGGAACGCGGGGTGGGTGGAAATTTGTGGATCCACGCAGGTTCCAGAACTTTCCATGACAGAAATGTGGGGAAAATGTGTTTTTTTTGTAAATCTTTTACGTTTGCAAGGGATTCTGGGTAACAGACCATGGTGGGTGGGAGGAAGTCAAATCACCCCATCCTGGATTCCCCTGGGTGTCTAGTTTTCAAAAATGTATAGGCTTGCTAGGTTTCCCTAGGTGCCGGCAGGGCTAGGGTTAAAAAACTACAGCTAGACTCTTCGAAAAAAAAGAGTAAATTTTCAGTGTGAAAATGTGGTGTGTTCACCTTAGGTTTTGAGCCACTTCCTGTCGTGGGCACTATGCCTACCCACACAAGTGAGGTACCATTTTTATCGGGAGACTTAGGGTAGTTCAGATGTGTAAAGCAACTGTTATTACCTATTGATTTTTGATGCATTTCTCCCTTCCAAATGAAAGACATTGTGTAAAAAAAAAGTCATTTTGAAAAGTGACCAATAATTGTCATGCAAGTATGAGTATTCCCAATTTCGAAAATGTGCAAATATGCACTGTTTCTAAACTCTGTAATTTGTTCCCATTTCAGAAATACATAGGTGTCTTTCATACCGATTTTTCCATGTATACATTTTCCCACAATAATTGCTATATACCCGGAACAAAAAAAAAAAACATTACAAAATGCTGCTCAGTTTTTTACTCTGGATTCGTTGGGCTCTTGGTGAACCTACAAGTCCTATATATCCCCACAACCAGGAAGGTCCACCGGATGTAACGGCACATTGCTTTCAAAGAGATGTCATAATTAGAAGAAGTTACAGGGGAAAACGTTGACTCAAAAGGCTGCTTTTTCAACAAATTTTTTATCTTTCCTATATTTAACTGTTAGTTTCTATAAAGAAACCTTGATGGATCTACACAAATGACCCCTTGCTGAATTCAGAATTTTGTCTACTTTTCAAAAATGTATAGCTTTCCAGGATCCATTATTGCTTTTCTACCCATTTCTACCATTATCTGGAAGGAGGTTGAAAGCACAAAAAATAGCAAAAATAGGGTATGTCCCAGAAAAATGTCAAAACTTTGTAAAAAATGGTGGAATGACAAAAATCTGTCATTCCCTAAAATCTGGAGAAATTGTGATTTCAGCCCCACAAACCCTTTTTTGATATCATTTGCAGAGAAAAACCCAGACGCTTTCATTTGCAGCCACTTTCCCCCATTTTTCACAAAAAAAACTAAATTTTGCTGTATTTTGACTAATTTCTGGGAACCCTCTAGGAGAATCCACAAACCCTGGGTACCTTTAGAATTCCCATGATGTTGGAAGAAAAGGACGCAAATTTGGCGTGGATACCTAATGTGGTCAAAAAGTTACAGGGGCCTAAGCGCGCACTACCCCAAATAGCCCAAAAAAGGCTTAGCACAGGAGGGGAAAAGGCCTAGCAGCGAAGGGGTTAAGGGACAGATGTATGACGGTTTTTAGCATGCGCAATAGAGTCTTAGACCTGTTTACGCACATTAAAAACCATGGGCCCATGTACAAACAGTATTTTGCGAGTCGCAAATAAATTGTGACTCACAAAATACTGTTTTGCGACTCAGCATTTGGAAGAGGCATTCACTTCCAAATAGCTACTCCATAGCCATGTACTAATGTTTTGTGACCGCAATTGCAGTCACAAAACACTCCCAAATTACCACCTACTTCAAGTAGATGGTAATGCATTCGCAAATGGGAAGGGGTCTCCATGAGACCCCTTTCCCTTTGCAAATGTATGCAAAATTATTTTTTAAGTGAAGGCAGTGGTCCCAGGGACAACTGCCTGCCCTTAAAACATTATAGAAAAACGTTTTTTTTTTTTTTTAATGCATCCCGTTTTCCTTTAAGGAAAACAGGCTACATTAAAAAAAACCTGCTTTATTTAAAAGCAGTCCCAGACATGGTGGTCTGCTGAGCCCAGCAGGCCACCATCCCTGGGAGGCCCAGCCATTCCAATGGGGTCGCAAAATGCGAGTGGCTCATTAATATTCATGAGCCTCACATTTTGTGGCCCCATTGGTAATCGCAAATATTATCCAAGACACTGTTGTACATGCCAAATAGCGAGTCGCAAATTGTGAGTTGCAAAAGCGATGTAATTTGCAAGTCCCTATTTGGCAAGTCGTGCATCTGGCCCATTGTGATTTGCACAGAACCAATGCTGGGACTCAAACTTGGTTTCACAGATCCAAAGTTGTCAGCTCTGGTTGCTCGGCCACATCCATAGTTCTCAATTTATGTGTGAAAGTTATACACAAGTGAGATGATAATGTATGAGAAAATATAGGGAGCACATGCGCTATATAAAATGGCTTTGTGAAGTAAAAAAAACTGCTGCAACAAAATACTGAAAGTTTCACCTGGTGTCTTGCTTGGGAATACTTGCAAGGGTTTGTTTTCAAACTGGACTTAGGGACACAGTTCAGCACCTTTTCACCACTGATGCTGGAACAATTTCAGCAAGGGGATGTTGACATCAATACTGCATCACTGAAGTCATAGGGATTGTGAAGTCATAGGGATTGTGAAAAACCCTATCTTCAATTAAAGAGTAACAGGTGTATTCAGTAGGGGCGGGGTAAGGGTGTAGTATGTAGCTGGTAGAGTACTTTGGTACTTTGATAGTGTGCTACCTCACAATGGTAAATAATAAATTACTAAAGCATTGTGAGGTAGCACACTATCATTTACAGACAGCACATTTTCTATTGAAATGGCCACAAACGTTTCACAGACATGCAGTCTTACTGATAAAACTATGTAACACACAAATAATAATGTGGGGAAATCAAGTTTCAGTGAAAATTTATCATTTACACATCACCAAGTAAATGTGTCTTGATCTGTTTTGATCCTATTAAAATCTATATTTCCATCACTCCTCAGAATTAAAAAAAAATGGGTTTTAATTTTGCTTTCCTAAATGCTCATATATTCTGAAATGTGTGTACAGTTCATTTACAGGTATTTAATTTTGTGTGTGTGACAATAAAATGATATCTTACACCCTTTCCTTTCACACTCTTTACCCCAGCAAGACTGTCATATAGTTAATATTAAAAACTCCTCTCACTTTACAATCAGAGAAAGAAAAGTGTACACAAATCTCCAAGATATAAGAATAGGCAGCAATTTGTCAGAAGACATAGCCTGATATTTGACCTCTATCCTTGAAGCAGAAAAATGTGACAAGATAAATAGAAAATGTAAAGGCATTTCTATTTGGTGCTCTTTCGCAACCCACCAGAAATCAGCTGGCAACCCATAGAGAAATGCTGCTCTAGCCTATAAAGTGCACACTATCACTTACACGTCATTTATCTGGTAACAAAGTCTTTATTGAAACTGTAACAGTCTTGGCAAAGAGGCTCCAGATTTGAGGTGCAACCCAAGACTGCAGGCCTTCAGGGGAGTGACAGGGACACAAACCTTTGTGAACCTTAGGCAGAGTATATATAGTTGGAGTATGCAGTTTCTTCATATTTAAGATGTCAAATTCCATCTGCCAGATGTGTCCATATTTTTTAATCCATTGAGTGAGTGCTAGAGTGTTCTAAGGTAAGGGTCAGATGTGTGACAGCTTTTTAGAAAATGTGCAAATTTGTAATTAAGGTGTGAAAATTATTTTTGAAAATTAATGATTTTAATGATGCATAGAGTCGAAACCTATGAACTTATAAATTTCAACTTGAAATAGATTTGCTAAATCACTCGATAGTGCATTTTATACTGTTAAGAATTGAGCCCCATCTTTGTACGAAACATAATTTCTTTGAATGTTAATGCAGTACTGGTGTTTTTTTGCTCATCATGCTCCTGCTTATTACTCCTCCCAATCAGTATCCCGCAGAAAGTCACTTCTCCCATCGTTTCTGTGGAACACCAAGTGAATGACATCAAAAGTGTGAGAATGGGCCACTGTATTAGGAAGTGTGTAATGAAGTTTCCATTGCGTACTCAAAGTATCATTTTCAATGACTTCTGTTGGAAGTTCTGCTGTAAGCATACTAATTCTAGGTCCCATTTTTGGAGAAATGTTGCATTTTGTGTTCTACATCTTCTGAGTGAAGTTGCTAAGGGAGAAGGTGAAAGATTTCTTTTACCTTAAGAAATGGGTTACTGCTAAAGATGTAAAGCATTACATTGTTATTTTTGATTTGCCAAGCAACCTTAACCATGGTAATGCCATGCTGAATTTGCCGAATGTATGAATAGTTTAGGAGAAATGTGTATTGACTCTCCTGGATCTTGAGACACAGTTGGCTTTTTGAGCATTTAATATTTGGCTTTTTCCTAATGGGCTTTTTAGTTTGTTGGGTTCTTTGAGAAATGTGTTCCTGGTGTAGGGCTTGCCGAGACTTTGTCCATTTGTTCTTAGATTTTTTATTGGGATGCTGTCAGTACTCTTTATGAGTTTGACTTCTGGGAGTTTTGAATTGATTTGCTTAACTAGACGTTTTTACTACCCTCATGATTTTGTATTTCTGTATTTGGGCCTTCATGGAGAATCACATATTTTTCTCTGTGCCGCATTTATTAACAATTCTGTAAGAAACCCCTTTAGTGCCTTATTTCTGATCTAGAACTCATTTATTAATGCTTCCATATTTATTCAGATTTAACTGTGCTAAATTGTGAGATTTTGTGTTGAGTAGTGTAGTCTCTTACCACAAGATCAATGGGATATTTGGAGCTGAAACTGAATAGGTAAAATACTGGATATCCAAATATTAGGGTTCAGATGATTATTGAGGTTCAGCTCCCACACATAAATGAGTCACAGGGCTATTTCTTACAGTCTGTAGCATTACTCATTACTCAGTTGTCAGATGTCTCATCATTATATATGGGATAAAATCACCCTGCCATACATTGTATGGATATTGCATGCAACAAGGAGTTCCATAATCATATAGATGAATGAGGCTGAACGCCGAGTTCCTTAGTAAGGTTACAAGACTCTGAGGTGACCTGCTATATCTTTTTATTGTACAGCAGAGGGTATTTTATACCTTATAATACCTAGTCACAACATCTCTGATCCTTCAAACTGCTTCAGTGCTTGGAGTCTTGCTCTTTGAGGCATGAAAAATAAAAGCAGAACCTGTCCTCACCAAAACATGGTTGGCAGTTTTTGCCAAAAGATTTTTGAATCAGTTTTATGTAAGTCAGATTTTTAAAATGCTGTTTTGGACCATGGAGAGATTCTATTGTTTGTGCAATTGCCTAAAGTGTGGAAAATATAAAAATATTGCCATAAATATCTCCTTTCTGCTTTTCATTTCAGAAAAAACATATCAGAAGAAAGGAAAGCCAGTTCTCTTCTCCTTGTTAAACTGCTGTTACAATTATACTCTGTGACCTGCCATGCAGCCTTGCTGCTGGCTCTGGCAACAGGCACTGTGGCATCAGAACTCAATTGTAATAACTTATTACAGTTGAGCAGCAATCTAATATCTTTATTACAGGCAACTAGATGTGTCACAAGTTGCCTGTAATAAGGAAATTAGAGATGGGCTTTTATACATTTATACAGGTATTAGATGGTACAATGTATAATAGTCTGATTTATGTTGAATGACTATCCCTCCCCTTGGGCTTCTGGTTTTATAGTCGCAATGGATTGCACTTCAGATAATTAAGTGCCATACATTCCTCTTTTGAGATATGTGTTGTAGTGATTGCTTTTCAGTTCTTGTCTGCATGAGTGATGTCTGTGTTGAGAATGTGTGAAGTGTGTGAAATGTTTGGTGTGTTTTCCACATTGGTTTGTTGAGGGAAAGCAGACTCCAGTATAGTCTGGGGAAGAGTCACCATGCTCCTTGTGGGGTGTAACCTGGATCTAGGCCTGGTCCTACCGGTTTGCCTTACCTGTCACTTGTTACTTTATATGGGACTGATGGTAATAAACTTATTTATTACCTACTACTGTGTGCATAGCCTCATTTTAACAATCTTAACAGATATTGTACAGTTTCTTAAGGACCAATTTTAGAAAGTTAACAATTCCATGCGGTGTAGAGTGTGGAGGTAAGTTAAAGCTGAAGGGGGACATAGTCCTGTGAAGTCTGTAATACCTATACAAATGGTGATTCTTAAAATGTAGTCCAATCTCATTTTCCTGAAAAGCATCACAAAATCCCAGCTTACTGCACAGTCCCCAGCACCCTCTGAAAAGGGAAATTGGTAATTAAAAGAACAAGACAGCCTCCTTCCGTTCCAGAACTTTAGTTAGTTCATTGTTGTCTAATATGTTATACAAAGCAAAAAAACAATGATGTTCTATATTTCCTACTACATTATGTATATAACTCTTTACTGAAGTTCTTAGTTCCAACCTGGAATCATTACTTCCAGATCTATCTTTACTCACATTACTGGACACTTCTCCAAAGGTGCAAGAGGTGAGGAGTTGAATCAGGAAAACAATACCAAAATTTGAAATATAAAAGTATCAACAATGCCTACAGACCGGATTGGGTCTCTGGCGAAGTCCTAGGGTATATACATCCTTAAGGCTATAGTGGCTAAATATGTGCCGAGAGGGCTATTATTTCCCGGTGTCCCAAGTAGGGGTGGGCGGAATTTGCGAAATCCACTTTCGCAAATTATCGCGAAAATGTTAAAAAAATTATCGCAAACACATGGAAATATCGCTGAAGTTTTTTTCCCGCATGTTCGCGAGATTTTCTGCATGGTTGCGGCTCGCCAACTTACCCATGTGGTTGCTCGCGGGCGCGGCCATCTTGTTTTCAGTTGTCTCGCGGTGCATGATCGCGAGAAGAAAGACGTGATCGCACGACGCATGACGTCACTGCGGGCGCGAACTGTTGCGAGACAGCGCAAATGGCTAAAAACAATACAACATCTCATGGAGAACGCGACCGGATCAAGAAAACTTGTCGGCGAACGCAGGGATTCAGGTAAGGCGATCGCGCGCGCGCGAGAATGTATTATTTTACAGCGGGAGAAAGAAACAAATTATCGCCAAGCTGCAGAATGCGGAAATTTGGACATTTTCGCGCTCTCCGCGGAACACGAAAATGTCAAATTATCGCAATTTCCGCGAATGGAACGAAATTTTCGCCCAGGCCTAGTCCCAAGTGCAGCTTTCAGATAATCCAGAAAAATAGGTGACACCAACATCCAGGTGGTAACATGCTGCTGACCTTTATATCTCAGACCTTCTTTTCTTGATCGTCTTTTATCCACGTTTTTGAGGTATTTGGTGTGAGAAGTTGGCCTAAAGGTACCTGTATGATCTTTCAAATGATATTTTCAAAGATTACAATTGGTAAAACACAGCAAGCTCAAATCCCAACCGCTGCTCACCAATGTTAGAAGTTGGCCTGGTATATGCTGCTCACTATTTCTAGTGATCACCTTGTACCATTGTTGGAAACAGCCCACTCCCACTCCGCAGGGTGGTGGTGGACTCCCCGAACACACTGTGGTAGCTTGGCTCGAGTGGTCAGGAAACAGGTGCAGTGCTAAGCATACAATATACCCATACAATAACCATGCGTGCATCCGTTCCAAAAACGACTCTACACCGTAAAAATTATGAAAATATTCTTTCTTTATCTTTTTCTCTTAGTTGCTGATTGGAAAAATAAATAAGACAATCACAATATACAAATTTAAATAGTGCAGGTCAAATAAATACTGGCTGTTTGATGAAATAAATAGGGGTGATCATAAATAACAGGGCATAAATACAAGTGCAATATATACAGACAATTAAATACTTTGAGGCAATAAATACTGTACCAATAAATATTGTACACCATCAAGTCCTGTGGACCTATAAATCTAGTGCAGCAATAAATAGATAAAAACTCAATAAATACAGTATCCCCAATAAATAATTAACAGTATACAGCAACACTCATATGATCAGATGACACTTCACTTCTTAAGGGCTGATTTGGCCCAGGCACAGCTTGTAGGGTTGTGGAAGGCTTGAGGGGGGGCTACTCCCTGGCTGGGGCAAGGCTGAGGCCTAAACTGAGGTAGATCAAAGGGGGGAATACCAATGCCCTGGCTTTCCTTCTCCACACAACCTCTCTAGGTTAGTCCCAGTTCACCCCAGGCACAGTCAGGTGGGTTTCAGCACCTCCCTAGCCCCTTAGAGTAGTCTCTCAGGTCTCCACAGGGCCTTAGGCGCCCTCTACTCCACTTACTGCCCTTTTCTGATGTTCCGACGCCGCTGGAGTCGTGTCGACGCCGTGAGGCGGTTCCGGTTCGGTCTCGGCGGCCTCGGCACAATGTCAGTTCTTTGACGACGCCGGCAGGCGGCTCCGGTCCGACGTCGGTGGCCTCGGTTCGATCTCGACCTCCGATTCGACGGCGTCGGGCAGTCTCTTCACGAAGTCGACTTCGGGCGGCTCCGGTCCGATGGCGCTCTCGGCTCCGATGACGTCGGCCGGCCTGGCCTCGCTGTCGACTTCCGGCGACTCCGGGGTGCGATCCTCACCCCCGACCTCCGGTGTTCCTCCTCACAGGTTCCGGGCGACTCCGGAGTGCGATCCTCACTCCCGACCTCCGGTGCTCCTCTACCTCGGTCTCCGACGACTCCGGAGGGCGGACTTCACTCCTCCGATGACGCCGCTCGCTCGACCTCGGTTCACTTCCTTCTCGACCTTTGGTATTCCTCTCGACCTCCGCCAGCGCCCTCTTACGACCTCAGGCGGCTCCGGGTACGACGTCTGCTACCTCAGTCAGCGCCGCTTCTCCACCTCGGGCTCCAGGTCTTCGGCTACTCGACGCCAGGCTCCAGGGAAACCAGTTCTCAGGTCAGAATCTTACTGCTTTCTTGGTTCTAAGGCCTGTTCCTGCTGTCCAGGTCCTTAGGATGGTTTTCTTCTGACTTCTTCCCACACAGGGCTATAGGCTGGGATCCATCAGTAGGGACAAGTATCAAGGGTGGGTTTATGGACCCCACTCCAGGCACAAGTTTCCACCCCTGCTGCTTCACTCCTTCCTCCTTCACTGTTGTGCTCCTCTCTCTTCACCAGTCAGGTGCCAACTGCCAGCTCCAACTGCCAACTGCCTCTCTTATCCTCCCAACATTCTAAACGGTTTCCAACTGTCACACAGTTCTGGAATCTCCTGGAAGGTTCTGGAAGGTGCTGGTAGGTTCCAGTGGATGCTGGTGATGTCACAGGAGGCCACCATTTTGTGCTTCAGGCCCTCAGGCAGAAGTTTCAGGGGTAGCTAAAATGGCTCCCTGAATCTGTAGCAACACTAAAAAGTCTGGTGGTTCCCAAAAAGGAAAAATTCAAACAGGGTTTGAGGCAAAAGTGGGACAAAATAAATAATGATGAGGAGGGACCACCCAAAGGGCTGACAGGTCTAACACGCGTCCCCCCCAGCTGAAAGTGGGGAGAGCTACCCAACCCCTTGGGAGTTCTCATCACTAAGGCGGAAATACCTTGAGAGACCGTCTGCATTGGCGTGGTCCACTCCAGGCCGATGTTCCACCTGAAAGTCCATCCCCTGTAGGGAAATAGACCACCTCAACAACTTGGGATTCTCCCCCTTCATTTGCATCAGCCAACGAAGGGGTCTGTGGTCGGTCTGAACCAGGAAGTGCGAGCCAAACAGGTATGGCCGCAACTTCTTCAGAGCCCATACCACTGCAAAGGCTTCACGCTCTATTGCACTCCACTTCTGTTCCCTGGGAAGTAGTCTCCTGGATAGGAAGACCACGGGTTGATCCAGACCCTCTTCGTTGAGTTGCGATAACACTGCCCCAATGCCATGTTCTGATGCATCTGTCTGGACAATGAACTTCTTGGAAAAGTCTGGGGCCCGTAAGACCGGGGCCTCGCACATGGCTTTCTTCAATTTCTCAAAGGCTTGCTGACAAGCCTCCGTCCAGACTACCCGTCGAGGTTGTTTCTTGGACGTGAGCTCCGTGAGAGGGGCTACGATGGTACCGTACCCCTTCACGAAGCGGCGATAGTATCCCGTGAGGCCCAAAAATGCTCGGACCTCAGTCTGTGTCTTGGGGGGTTCCCAGGCCATGATGGCCTCGATCTTCGCCTGGAGGGGCTGCACCGTTCCCCTACCCACCAAGTGTCCAAGGTACACTACCGACCCCTGCCCGATCTGGCACTTGCTGGCCTTGATCGTCAATCCAGCTTGTCTCAGGGCCTGGAGAACAGCTTGCAGGTGACGCAAGTGATCCTCCCAGCTGTTACTGAAGACGGCTATGTCATCCAGATAAGCAGCAGAGAAACTCTCCATTCCGGTGAGGATCTGGTTTACCAGGCGCTGAAACGTGGCAGGTGCGTTCTTGAGCCCAAAGGGCATCACACAGAACTGGTAGTGGCCATTGGGCGTGGAGAAGGCTGACCTTTCCCTTGCTCCATTAGTCAAAGAGATCTGCCAGTACCCTGAAGTAAGGTCAAAGGTACTTAGATATTGGGCAGCTCCCAGCCGGTCAATTAATTCATCCGCCCTAGGGATCGGATGAGCATCAGTCTTTGTCACTGAATTCAGTCCCCGGTAGTCCACACAGAACCTCAGTTCTGGTTGGGCACCCGGTGGTGCAGCTTTTGGTACTAACACCACCGGACTGGACCAGGGGCTGCTAGAAGGTTCAATCACTCCTAGCTCCAGCATCTTAGTGACTTCACTATGAATGCTGGCCTTCACCTTGTCTGACATCCGGTAGATCTTGGACTTCACAGGTGGGCTGTCTCCTGTGTCCACGTCATGGACGCACAGGTGAGTCCTACCCGGGACAAGGGAGAACAACGAAGAGTACTGCCCCAGGACCTGGCGACAGTCCTCCTGCTGTTCAGGAGTTAGGGATGGGGAGAGAATCACTCCCTCCACCGACCCATCCTTTTCCTGAGACGCAAACAGATCAGGGAGAGGCTCGCTTTCCACGTCCTCTCCTCCGTCAGTCACCATCATCAAGATGACTTCGGGCCTCTCGTGGTGGGGTTTGAGGCGGTTGGCATGCAGCACCCGCAGGGGCTGACGAGGGGTCTTCAGGTCCACCAAGTAGGTAGCCTTACCCTTCTTCTCCAACACCTCAAAGGGTCCTGACCAGCGATCCTGGAGGGCACTAAGCTCTCCAGGTTCGATCACCCACACCTTCTGGCCAGGCTCCAACTCCACCGGGTGAGCGTTGTGGTCATACCACGCCTTCATTACTGCTTGGCTGGCTTCCAAGTTGTCAGAAGCTTGCTTCCACAACTTAGCCATTTGGCTCCGGAAGGCCAGCATGTAGCTCACCACATCCTGGGGGAGCTTTCTGGGAGTTCTTTCCCATCCGTCTCTCACCAGGTTAAGAGGTCCGCGTACAGGGTGCCCATACAGAAGCTCGAAGGGGCTGAAGCCCACTCCCTTCTGTGGCACTTCCCTGTAGGAAAAAAGTAAACAGGGTAGGAGGACGTCCCATTTCCTCCGCAGGCTTTCAGGCAGACTTCTGATCATGCCTTTCAAGGTTTTATTAAACCTCTCCACCAGACCATTGGTCTGGGGGTGGTAAGGAGTTGTGAACCGGTAGGTCACTCCACACTCCTTCCACATTGCCCGCATATATGCTGACATGAAGTTGGTCCCCCTGTCGGACACAACTTCCTTGGGAAAACCCACTCGGGTAAAGATTCCCATCAGGGCCCTTGCCACAACAGGTGCGGTTATGGTCCTCAGAGGTATTGCCTCTGGGTACCGTGTGGCATGATCCACCAGAACCAGGATAAACCTGTGACCAGCTGTAGTTGGCGGATCTAATGGACCCACAATGTCGATGCCCACCCTTTCAAAGGGGGTGCTAACGACAGGAAGTGGTTCCAGGGGAGCTTTCAGCTTCACCCCTGTTTTCCCACTGGCTTGGCAAGACACACATGTCCGGCAGTAGGTATCGGACGACACTTTCATCTGAGGCCAATAAAAGTGTGGGACAAGACGGGCGAAGGTCTTGTCTTGCCCCAGGTGTCCTGCCAATGGTATCTCGTGAGCCAACTCCAGAAGGAAGGCTCGATAACGTTGAGGAACTACCAAGGCTCGTGACGATCCATGTAGGGGGGCCTTGGGTTCACTGTAGAGGAGGCCATCCTCCCAGTAAACACTGTAGTTCCCTTCAACGTTCCCTGCTGCCTGGGCTTCGGCCTGTTGCCTCAGCCCCTCAAGGGTAGGGCACTCCCTCTGGCCCTGGCAGAATTCCTCCCTGGACGGGCCTCCCTCCACGTGCCACTCGGCCGGGATGGGTAGGTCCTCCAGGTTGGTAACGTCCCCCTCCGCAGACTCCTGGTCCACCACCTCCGGTGGCCTATCCGTCCTACGGGGTGGAGACGCCGAGGCAGGCTCCTCCTGTCCTCGGTTCTTCCCTTGACTGGCAGCTGGCTGGGCCTTTGTTCCAGGCTCCAGCCGGAATGAACTCCCTCTTCGGGTAGTCTCGGACCTTGTGCTAACACAGGCCCAGTCAGGTGTACCCAGCATCTCGGTGTGAGTCCGGTATTCCACCTCCTTCCAAGCGTTGTGCTCCATGTCATTGCCCAGCAGACAATCGACTGGCACGGCAGGGCTTACGGCAACTCGAAGTGAACCTGCAACCCCCCCCCATTCAAAGGGAACCTCAGCCACGGGATAGTGGCCGGTTCTGCCGTCAGCCATCGCGGCTGGGTGGAGTACATCGGGAATTACCTGCTCTGGAGACACCAGTTGGCTACGCACCATAGTCATACTGGCTCCTGTGTCTCTCAGAGCCTCCCCTCTTTGGCCGTTGATGGTGATCCACTGCCCATACTTTGCGGTATTTGCGGGCACCTGGATCTTGGGAACCATATCCCGTTCTCCCAGGGACACTAAAGTGACACCCGCCCACTCCCTTCCCTTAGTTAAGGCCATCTCCTCCCCGAGCACTACACTAGCTACTCCGGGGGTCTTTCCTCCAGTGGGAGGGGGTGATCGTTTCTGACACTTCGGATCTCCTTTATAGTGTCCAACGCCACCGCACTCGTAGCAATGGACAACCCTTGGCTGCTGACTCTGGCCAGGATTAGGGTTTCTGGGTGGGTTAGCCTTAGAGGGGAATCCTGTTCCCTTCCCTTGGAAGTTATTTTGGGGGCCTTTGGAGAACTCCTTTTTCTTTTCCCCTCCCTCTTTCTTCTGGGGGGCGCCCTGTCCGGCCTTTTGAGTATCCCCTCCAGTCCCCCTTGTGGACACCCGGGTACTAGCCCAAATGTCCGCCTCCTCAGCAAGCTTCCGGGGACTGGTCAGCTTGCTATCCACCAGGTGTTGCCGCAGTTCAGGGAAACATTTCTCGAGTAGGTGTTCCTTCAATACTAGGTCAAACAGCTCCTCGTAGTTCCTTACTTCACTGCCTTGAATCCAACCTTCCAGTGCCTTCTTTGCATAGTCCAGAAAGTCCACCCAATTCTGTGTGCCCAGTTTGTGACTACCCCTGAACTTCTGTCTGTACTTTTCCGGAGTTAGTCCAAACTTTCTGATGAGCGCCAGTTTCATGGTGGGGTAGTGGGTTTGTTCCTCCTCTTCGAGGGCCAATAAAGCATCCCTACCAGCTGGAGGCATGTACTTATACAATCCCCCTCCCCAATACTTCACTGGAACCCCATGGGCCCTCAATGAGACCTCATAGGCTGCTAGCCACTTGGCGATGTCGTCACCCGCCCCATAGCTCGCTACAATGTCCTTTGGCAGGTAAGGTTTGGATTCCCTAGTGGACTCTTGGTTTTGGCTGCCACCATTAGGAACAGGTTGTGCCCCGATTCTCAAAATCTGAAGATCTATTTCTTTCAGTCGCAATTCATGGGCCATCCTCTGCTCCTCTTTCTCCTTTTCCAGCCTTGCTAAGTCCCATGTGAGCTGTCTCTTCTCTCTCCGGTCTGCTAACTCCACTTCGGATAAGCCCCCACTAGAGACAGTGCTGCCCTTCCTAGAAAGTGTCCTGGGCCCTGCGGACAGGTTCCCCACCTCAGGTTGGTACATCTCAGCCCCCTCGGGGTCAGGCTCTCCATCCCTGTCTTCTTCCTCAGCCTTGCTTTCCCTGCGTGCCTCCCCCCAAGCCCTTAAGCTGGTTTGAAGTGCACCCTTCTTTGCTCCTGGGGGACAGTACACCCCCTCTCGCTGGCAAAACTCCCTGAGTTGGGCCACAGTGTACGTGTCTAGATTTTCAAGAACAAACTCCATCTTGCCCACTCAGGTTAGAGGACAGGTTTTTGTGCAGTAACTATGCAGGGGGGTACCTTTAATAATACCTCCTCCCACCACCAGAGTAAATTTGGAAAAAACAAAAACCCACAATTAGGAAGGCCGCTTTGAGAAAACTCCCGGTGTAGGCCTATGGACTACCCACAGTTATTGTTGAGTATACGTAGGCACAGCTCTATCCCACCACTGAACACCAATTTATGTTGGAAACAGCCCACTCCCACTCCGCAGGGTGGTGGTGGACTCCCCGAACACACTGTGGTAGCTTGGCTCGAGTGGTCAGGAAACAGGTGCAGTGCTAAGCATACAATATACCCATACAATAACCATGCGTGCATCCGTTCCAAAAACGACTCTACACCGTAAAAATTATGAAAATATTCTTTCTTTATCTTTTTCTCTTAGTTGCTGATTGGAAAAATAAATAAGACAATCACAATATACAAATTTAAATAGTGCAGGTCAAATAAATACTGGCTGTTTGATGAAATAAATAGGGGTGATCATAAATAACAGGGCATAAATACAAGTGCAATATATACAGACAATTAAATACTTTGAGGCAATAAATACTGTACCAATAAATATTGTACACCATCAAGTCCTGTGGACCTATAAATCTAGTGCAGCAATAAATAGATAAAAACTCAATAAATACAGTATCCCCAATAAATAATTAACAGTATACAGCAACACTCATATGATCAGATGACACTTCACTTCTTAAGGGCTGATTTGGCCCAGGCACAGCTTGTAGGGTTGTGGAAGGCTTGAGGGGGGGCTACTCCCTGGCTGGGGCAAGGCTGAGGCCTAAACTGAGGTAGATCAAAGGGGGGAATACCAATGCCCTGGCTTTCCTTCTCCACACAACCTCTCTAGGTTAGTCCCAGTTCACCCCAGGCACAGTCAGGTGGGTTTCAGCACCTCCCTAGCCCCTTAGAGTAGTCTCTCAGGTCTCCACAGGGCCTTAGGCGCCCTCTACTCCACTTACTGCCCTTTTCTGATGTTCCGACGCCGCTGGAGTCGTGTCGACGCCGTGAGGCGGTTCCGGTTCGGTCTCGGCGGCCTCGGCACAATGTCAGTTCTTTGACGACGCCGGCAGGCGGCTCCGGTCCGACGTCGGTGGCCTCGGTTCGATCTCGACCTCCGATTCGACGGCGTCGGGCAGTCTCTTCACGAAGTCGACTTCGGGCGGCTCCGGTCCGATGGCGCTCTCGGCTCCGATGACGTCGGCCGGCCTGGCCTCGCTGTCGACTTCCGGCGACTCCGGGGTGCGATCCTCACCCCCGACCTCCGGTGTTCCTCCTCACAGGTTCCGGGCGACTCCGGAGTGCGATCCTCACTCCCGACCTCCGGTGCTCCTCTACCTCGGTCTCCGACGACTCCGGAGGGCGGACTTCACTCCTCCGATGACGCCGCTCGCTCGACCTCGGTTCACTTCCTTCTCGACCTTTGGTATTCCTCTCGACCTCCGCCGGCGCCCTCTTACGACCTCAGGCGGCTCCGGGTACGACGTCTGCTACCTCAGTCAGCGCCGCTTCTCCACCTCGGGCTCCAGGTCTTCGGCTACTCGACGCCAGGCTCCAGGGAAACCAGTTCTCAGGTCAGAATCTTACTGCTTTCTTGGTTCTAAGGCCTGTTCCTGCTGTCCAGGTCCTTAGGATGGTTTTCTTCTGACTTCTTCCCACACAGGGCTATAGGCTGGGATCCATCAGTAGGGACAAGTATCAAGGGTGGGTTTATGGACCCCACTCCAGGCACAAGTTTCCACCCCTGCTGCTTCACTCCTTCCTCCTTCACTGTTGTGCTCCTCTCTCTTCACCAGTCAGGTGCCAACTGCCAGCTCCAACTGCCAACTGCCTCTCTTATCCTCCCAACATTCTAAACGGTTTCCAACTGTCACACAGTTCTGGAATCTCCTGGAAGGTTCTGGAAGGTGCTGGTAGGTTCCAGTGGATGCTGGTGATGTCACAGGAGGCCACCATTTTGTGCTTCAGGCCCTCAGGCAGAAGTTTCAGGGGTAGCTAAAATGGCTCCCTGAATCTGTAGCAACACTAAAGTCTGGTGGTTCCCAAAAAGGAAAAATTCAAACAGGGTTTGAGGCAAAAGTGGGACAAAATAAATCATGATGAGGAGGGACCACCCAAAGGGCTGACAGGTCTAACAACCATGCCAAGCAACCCTTATGGTGGTGGTTAAAGTCAACCTAGATAGACCAGCTATCCTAGTGGTAGCGTGGACAGTGCAGTCTTCAGGCTAAACTCTTGAGGGCATGTGAAGCCAGCTGTTTTACCATATGTAACCTCCTTGAATACCAAATGAAAGGACACCACACAGATATATATTCAAAATATATATGTATTTATTTACTAAAAGTATCCCCTATACTCTTTATGAGCACAGAAGCACATTCGTTAAAACAAGGCAATGTTTAAATATACAAATGTTGCACAATTATGGATGGGCCCGGGTGGCCCGCTAAACCATATACTAAAATAGTGGTATAAGAACCACGTATAGAAAAGTAAGAAGGCCTAGGGCCTTGAGAATTGCTGGGACTACAAGGAGCTAACAGTAGTTAGTGACCAGGAGGCCCACAGGATGCATGTGCAGTGTTGAAAGTTACGCGCATGCGCCTATTGGATTCAATGGGTGCGTAAAAGTTACAAAGTTAAAGCAAAGGGAGTCTTCCGGATGGACCAGAACCTAACAACTGGAAACCTAAACACAAGAGATGTTTCTCTACACAGGAGCACCGGAGTGCCAGCGTTACCTCACCCACAGGAAGCGGGTGCATAGGTGTCAAAGTGCGTCGGGTTTTGTCGTGCAGGTCTATGGAGCCTGAAGATGAAGATGCTGCAGGCGGCCAGGCGAGGAGAGTTCCGGTGGATCCAAGGGTGGATCTGAAGAGTAGAAGACCTGAAAGCAGAGGGGACAGTGTTCAGAGTCACTAGCCAGTGACCGGCGTGGAACCAGGAAGGAACCAGACGATGTCGGGTGCCAACAGGTGAAAAAGTGAAGCTTGTCTCTGCAGCCACGTGGAAGTGAAGATGTCGACGATGTCCAGGAGTCACTCACGAACTGTCCCACGAAGGCTCTATCTGATGGCGGTGTCGGCTTCTCGATTGGAGCAAACAGGCCTTGGCTAATGCAAGCCACGCAGGAGTCGATGGAAGCTTGGTGCTCTAACCAGCAAGGTCAGAGGGGCTGCTCCTTTTCACAGGAGCAAGGGCCTGTCTGGAGCAACCAGACCAGCAGTGTTGTTTGTAGATTTCATCGCCAAGATGGCCACTAGCCAACGGGCCAGTAACCGGGATGACGCGTCAAGTGGCAAAAAGCAAAAGGGCCCCACGCAGATCTCGTGGATGCTGGAGGGCTGGTCTTTGGTGCAAATGCTGCTCGGTGTTGGGGCTTCTCAGGGCCCTATGCACAGTGATGAGGATGCCTCGGGTGCTGCGCAGTCAGCTTGTCGTGGACGTTTCAAGATGGCCGGTCCCACGTCTCTCGGTGCCTCCAAGGGTCTCTTCTTTGCAGGGACTGTGGATCAGGCTCTGAGATGTCTGGGAGTCTGGGTCTTGTCGGGCTCTGGGCTCGGTCTCCGGCGGGAGGCGGCGGCAAAGCAGTCAATGAGTTGCTGGATGGTGCCTGTGTTCACAGGGTGGTCACTCCTTGACCACAAGGGAGATTCTCTTCAGTCTTCTGTGCAGCAGAACATCGAAGTCCAGTGATTCTTCTTCTTTAAGTCGAGTTTCAGGATGATCTGAAGTCCTTGGACACAGCTCCTACTCTTTTTCCAACTCTAGGGGCTGGATTACCTGCTAGGTCCCTCCTCTGGGTGGGACCAGGAAGGGGGGTGGTTACACCCCCTCTCCTTTGTCCAGTTTCGTGCCAGGGCTGGGGCTGGAGAGCCCCAGCTCCGGTCTGAGCTGGCATATGCACAGGGACACCTTGTGTGCCCCAGGCATGTCTCAATCTATTCAGCCCTCCCTAACCCACTACACAAAATCCTGTCTGGGGTGGTGCAAGCACCTCCCCTGACAGGAAACCCTTTGTCCACACCTCCCAAGCTGGAAGGACTCCCAGCAGCAGGAGGGCAGACTTGTGTCTGTGGTGGCAGCATCCATTTTGTGATGCTGAGGCTCTGTTTAACTTTACCCGGGTTTCAGGTTAGGTACATGTCGTGTCCCTCTAGAAGGGTGGGATGCTACCCCCGTCGCCAGAATTGATGAGGGGGTAGTATTCCAAATCGTATGACACCTTACAAACCAGAGTTAGCATCTGACCGCGAGGTTCATAATGCACTTAAGAGTATATGGTATGGCAATATCATGAAACAGCTAAAGGACGTTGTTCCGAAAGCTGCAGACAGGCTCAGCTCATGCCAGAGCACCATCTCACATGAAACCAAGCACTCTGCCTCCAGGATTGTTAAGGCCTGCCATAGGAGTGACTTATAGGTTACCATGTGTCCATATATGTTAGATATGGATATACTATATCTAAGTAAGAGGTGATTACACCAACTTACCCCAGCTGAGTGATCAGCCAGTTGTGTCAAATAGTGAGGCCATGCCAGGGGTGGCATAAAACATGCTGCAGCCCCTGGTAGGCCTTGGATACACGTATGCCCTGGGTACCTGGGGTACACTGTTACAGGGGCTAATAAGGTGAACTAGTTCCCATTGGTAATGCACCTAGTGTGCATTGGCATTAATTTAGGGAGATAACAGCAGGGCTGTGGGTCTGATTAGCAGGCCCACAGCCACACTAAGTCATAAAACCAGTGAAGAAAAAGCAAAAATTTGGGGTGACCATAGGATAGCAGACCCTACTCTCCTACATTTGGGTCCTCAACTGAAGACATTGAGCTTAACTCCAAAATGTTAGTCATCTATTCAAGAGAATCAACTTCCCCAGTGTGCATTGGCAGTTTGTAATTAGCCAAAGGTATGTGTGTCTCTGTAAGCATTGCACTACACATGAAGGTTGAACTAGTTGTTAGTCCTTACACACATACACAATACTGGTAATAAGGGGTATCTAAAGCATTTTTGTGGCTCACAGTGGGCTAATGGTGATGCTGTTATGCGAGCACATTTTGGAGCCTACACTAAGCCATGCTCATTGCATAAACCACTTAATCACTTCATGTGACCATGGTGTCCATGCCCCATGATGGAACATATATATGAGTGCTTCAGTAGTTGTTTGATGGTGGTAAGGAAAGATTACGGCACTGTGGAATAGTTGTGCAAATAGACAGGCCGCAAACAGTGGGTCACTATTTGTGCATTAGCTGTTTGTAGCTAGTCTCTGATCTTTCAGGAGGCCTATTTACTGATTGTACAAGAAGCAGATTCTCCAGTTTTAGTGGTTGCAGAATGACCTGCCCAATTAATATAAATTAGGAAATGTCGCAAATTAAAAATAACATCAACATCAGACCACCATCCCTGTGTTTGCATTCACAAACAGGAATTTCTTCTTAAGCAGCACGTTTCCTAAAAGAATGGTGCTACTTTAAAAAAATAATTCCAGTATGAGAATGTTTCACAGGGAGAAGTCTCCTGCACCACTGCCTGCTCATCAAAAGACCATCCAACACGATTTCTAAAGGGGAAGATGTCCAATGGGGATAGCATCCCCTTGGTAATCTGTTACCACCATATTACAGAAGAGTCTATAATATTTCCCTAGCAGACAGCTTACCACAAGACCTGACTGATAGAGCAGGGCTCAATGCCTAGCATACTGAGAAATTTGATATGTTACTGAGCACTTTTTAAGGAATTTGAAAATGTAAATGCAAACAAGAAATATTTCACTATACTATTTAACATTATACGAAAGAACATTTAAGGGGATAAAGACCATAAGTGAAATATAATAGATCGGAGGGATTACTTGTCCATGTGGCCCTGAGTAGTGATTGGTTATCATTAAACACATGTTGACCCAATACTTAAAAACGAAAGCAAGGAAAATACTGTAATCTATGTATGTTTGGTTTTTTGACCCTCAAATGCATTTTGTATTTTGGTAATACTTCTTTGAGTGGTGGCCACAATTGTGATTGCAAACCACTGCCAAATTTCACTGTGATTCACAATTAGAAGGAGATGCCCTTTTCATGCCCCCTTTTAATTGTGACTTGGAATTAGTCGTAAGGCCATTTTGGATTAGGAAAGAATAAATTGCAAAAGGGGTTTAGTAAATTGTAAAATCTAATGTTGCGGTCGCACAACCTGTGAATTTGACCAGGTTTTGTGACCGCTAAATAGTTTTAGTACATCTTCCCATGAATTGCTTCTCATTACAAAAGGCACAACATGCAGAAGATAGTCCTAACCTTTCCGAACATTGGCAACGATATGACCACACACCAGAAGTATCAGCTGTGAATGTGCACTTTGATCCACCATTAAACATGGATTATCAAAGGATCATCCTATAGTCAAGGAAAGCAAGTACCTGGTATGCCAAAGTATGTTATTTACTTACAAAAGATGGGGATGGTTGTGAATCCAGAGGAGTTATGATTTAAGCTATAAAAAACAGCAGCATTACAAGCAAATTTGAGGTCAGAAACTTAAAGAAGAAGACAAGACGTCAATCCTTCTCCGGCTATGCCTCACTGGTATGGAACTCCAATCCAGGGCAAGGATACTTCGAGAAGTTCTAGAAGAAGCTGAACACACATCTCTTTAAAAAGATCATTTCATTGTGGCTACCAGGTAATTATCCCAACTCAAGAGAATCCACACACTTGCTCCTGCTCTTTCTCTGCAACTCTTTAGCCCCTTTCCTAGTGTGTCCCAAGTCACTTCTCTGAAACTCAATACCCCAAGTGCTTGACCACTTCAGACCTATAGAGGCGTGCATGTTTCCTCCGCGCTCCGCCCCACTGCGCTGCAGTATCAATGAACACGATGAAACCAGTTTGGGTTCCAATCAAACTGCACTGCTGTTTCAGAAAATGAATGTATCAAATAAATTAGGTTCTCCAGTTTATCTTCATTTTAACTCCATGCTTACTCCATTAACCTTTGTCCATATTTCTTTTCTTCCATATTTTCTTCAATTCATTTTATTCATTCCATAACCATGCCAAGCTTTTCGCATAAACGGGAAGGACACCAAATAATTCCACATGTTACGTCTTTATTTTAAAATAACCCAATTCATTTCGGGAAGTCATCTTCCCTTCGTCAGGGGTATCTACAATGCAAAATTAAACAAATTCATAGAGATTGCCATCAGCATGAATGATGCATTCAAACATCAACCGTATATGGTGGATACCCCTGACGAAGGGAAGATGGCTTCCTGAAATGCATTGGGTCAATTTAAAATAAAGAAGAACATGTGGAAATATTTGGTCTCCTTCCCGTTTATGCGAAAAGCTTGGCATGGTTATGGAATGAATAAAATGAATTGAAGAAAATATGGAAGAAAAGAAATATGGTGAAAGAGTAATGGAGTAAGCATGGAGTTAAAATTAAGATAAATTGGAGAACTTAATTGATTTGATACAGTCAGTTTCTGAAATGGCAGTGCAGTTTGATTGGAACCCAAACCGGATTTGTCGTGTTTGTTGATACTGCAGAGCAGTGGGGCAGAGCGTGGAGCAAACATGCACTCTTCTATAGGTCTGAAGTGGTCAAGCACGATTAGCAAGGAGAACAAAGGTGTGCATTTCACCACCCATTTGTTTACAAGCATTTGTTTATACCACAGGTTAGTAAAGAGGACTGGAGACTTTGGATAGAGTAGAACCAGATGCCAAAGCACAGCCAGCCTTCTAAAGCCAACCTCTGGTCTTCGGAACAAATATTTTGTTTTTATCCATCATCACTTTTTTTGGTCCTACCCTCCTCCCATCCCCACTGTTCTCCTTGCTTATTGCCTAGATGAACTATTGTCAGTTTTCTGGGTTACTGCTTTATAGAGAAGCTTTGTGGAGAATCTTTTGCTGTACCAATCAACGGTAAATGAAGCTATACCGCTCTCTATACCATGGATGTTTTGTACCAAATTTTTCTTTTGTAACAATTTTCTGCTATTTGTCTTGTATTTACCCTTGTATGGGTCGTACCTTAAACTGCACTGTATCCATCCTTGCAATATATGTTAAAATCAATAAAAAGAATTACAAAAAAGAAAACAGTGAATGAAGCTTCAACTTGAGTACTGGTGCTTCTGGGATATAACATTGAATTTTTTTACATCCTGAGATGGTTCGGGTTTTACCATTGCTCCATACTCAGTAGGAGATTATCCTGTGTGGGGCATTATATGTGCACTCTCCACAGGTCTATGGGAATACAGAGGCTCAGAAGAGGCTGTGAAAGGTATATTTTTCACTGTGGTGTGAGGTGCTATTGCTTCTAGAGAAGACAGCATGTTCCTGCTACTGCGGTGTCTCCACGCCACCAGTCCGTTGGAGCTGCATTTATTCCCTCACATTGTATCCTCTGTGTTCATTAGGTCTGTGGTTTCTTCTGGTCTGGAAATGATTTGAACTAGATTTATTCCTTAGACTGCAGTGGACCAAGGAACAATGGTGGCTGTTGATCCCTGAAAGTAATGGAGTGTAAGACCTGTTGCATACACTGAATCTCTGGCTCAACTCTAAAGGGTTTGTTGTCACACCCACATGTTACACAAGTGATCCTAGTCCAATGCACCATCTCTGAATGAGAAAGACAGGTTTTTGTAGCCCCATAAACCCCACCCAATATTTAAATGAGATGGGGGTCAATGTTTTTGGGTTACTAACAGGGAACAGTGATAATTCAAACAACCGTTCATTAATGATTTCAACACTTAAGATCACTAGAAACGGATTATGTTTTTCAACATATTATTTTAAAACAGATATTTTGAAATGCTGGGATCTAGTGCCTATAAAATTGGTAACATCACAGAAGATAATAGAAAGCATCTAAACTTTTCAGTCATAGGGAAAACAGAGAAAGATCATAGCATCACAATTTATAGCCCTTACTCCATCACTGTGCTATCTCTAAGCGCTATGCTAGGTGTAGCAAATGACTAAATAATAAGCCTACGTTTCGGAGGTGGTGTGCATACCTGGTCAACAGGGTTTGTTGTCAGGAATATCCTGTCAGCTATTCTGAGCACATGGCAAAGAGCTAGGAGATTGCATCTATGAGAGAACATAACCCTGGCACCAGTTCGCAAAAGCAGAATGAAAGAATGAAATGCTTTACAGAGCCTCAGAGAGTTGTCCTGGAGACTTCTTCAGTCAAGAAGGAATCTGCTGCCATACTCATCTAGATCTGCGTCTGTGACCTGGGTGAAGTTTCTCTCCTAACTAAATGGTCAAGTGGTAGTCCTTTTAGATTTAAAATGGAATTTGGAATGTCACCTGAGGAATGTTTTGACATAATCATACACATTAGTGAATGTATTTAAAGGGTAAAATATCGTCAATATAGACCTTAATATTTGGGTTACGGTTGTTATATGACCTTGAAAAGGCACCTGTCTCAGACTGATGATGCACTGGGGGGTTTGTTGATGTCTATATTTGAATGACTTGACACTTTTACAGTTCTTAGAAAGATAGCCATAGACAACATCTGTGACAAAAGCAGAAATGCTCAATATTTTGCATAATTTGATGGAATATGGCAGCCTCCATTGTCAAAGATGACAGCCTCTATGGTCTAAGATGACGACCTCCATACCTAGGATGGATTTGGGGCCAAAGGTAAACAGGCTGGACAGGCTAACTGGAATGGAGACTATAGTTAAAATGGGACTGGTCCTAAATGTGTTTTGAAGAATCTAAAATTGAAACAAAGAAGCCTAAAAGTACGTGGTTGAAATAGATAAAATAGCTGAATTATGGAGGGAAAACCGTCATAAGATTTATGACTTTTCTAAGTTAAATGGTCACTAAATTATCACCGAATGGGTTTTTGAATGTTTTTGCTTATCAGACATATTATTATACATTTACAGAATAAAAGCACATGCCAGAAATGTGCATTTGATGATATATCAAATCATCACTTGTTACATGTTCAATAATACATCTTCAAACTGAAAAAACAGGGGTCTCTACACTGGGAGATGTGAGAAGTTGGCCTGGTATATGATGTTCACTACTTAAAGTGACCACCTTGTACCATGCCAAGCAACCCTTATGGTGTGGTTGTAAGTCAACCTTTTCGGACCAGCTGCCCTAGTGGTAGCGTAGGCTAAGCAGTCTTATAGGCTAAACTCGTTTAGGCATGTTAAGCAAGCTGTTTTACCATATGTAACCCCCCTTTATACCAATGAAAGGACACCACACAGATATATATTCAAAATATATATGTATTTATTACTCAAAGTTCCCCTAGACTCTTTATGAGCACAGGAGCACAAATCGTTAAACAAGAAAGTATCACAATATACGAAAGTTGCACTTTATATGGATAGGCCCTGGTGGCCGCTCAAACCATATACTAAAATAGTGGTATAAGTACCACGAACAGGAAAGGGAGAAGGCCTAGGGCCTCTAGAATCGCTGGGCCTACAAGGAGCTAACTTTAGTTAGTGACCAGGAGGTCCACGGGTCGCGTGTGCAGTGAGGAAAGTTACACGCGGGGCGCCCATAGGTTTTCAATGGGAGCGTAAATGTTCAAAAGTTACTGCTAGAAGGGTCTTCTGGTTGGACTACGAATTCAAGACTTCAAACCTAGACATTAGAGATGTTACTCTACACTTGTGCACCGGAGTGCCAGCTTTACCTCACCCACAGGAAGCGGGTGCATAGGGCTCGAAGTGCGTCGGGTTTCGTCTATCTGTTCAATGGAGCCTGATGACAAAGATGCTGCAGGCGGTCGGTCCAGAAGAGATGCAGTGGATCCAAGGATGGATCGGAAGTGTAGAAGACCTGTAAGCAGAGGGGACAGTGTTCACAGTCACTAGCCAGTGACCGGCGTGGCACCAGGTAGGTACCAGGCGATGTCGGGTCAAACAGGTGAAGAGATGTAGCTTGTCTCTGCAGCCACGTGGTCCCTGAAGGTCGACGACGTCCAGGAGTCAGTTCACGAGCTGTCCCACGCAGGCTCTCGCTGTCGGCGGTGTCGGCGACTCAGAAGAAGCAAACAAGCCTTGGCAAAAGCAGGAGTCGCAGGAAGTGAAGAAAGCTGTTAGCTCTGACCAGCAAGGTCAGAGGGGCAGCTCCTTTGGAGGGAAGCAGGGGCCAGTCTAGAGCAACCAGACCAGTGTTGTAGTTTTTCAAGATGGTCGCCAAGATGGCCACTAGTCAATGGACCAGTAACCTGTTAGGCGCGTCAAGTTGCGAAGTGCAGAGGGGCCCCACGCAGATCGTGGAGATGCTGGAGGGCTCACCTTTGGTGTAGATGCTGCTTGGGTGTTGGGCTTCTCAGGACCCAAAGCACAACTCGGAGGGAGCCTCTGTTGTTGCGCTTTCAGCTTAGTCGAGTGTCTTCCAAGGTGGCTGGCTCCACGGGTCTCGGTGCCTCCACGGGTTCCTTCTTTGCAGGAACTGTGGATCGGGTGGTGAGAGGTCTGGAGGTCTAGTCCTTGTTGGTCTCTGGGCTTGGGCTCCGGCGGGAGGTGGCGGCAAAGCAGACGTCAATTCGCTGGATGGTGCTTGCGTTAGCAAGATGGTCACTCCCTGACCATAGGGGAGATTTCCTTCAGTCTTCTGTGCAGCAGAACGTCGAAGTTCCCGTCTTCTTCTTAGTTTCAAGTTGATTCCAGGATGTCTAAAGTCTTAGGACACAGCTCCTACCTTTAAGCGGATTCTAGGGGCTGGACTACCTGCTAGGTCCCTCCCTAAGGGTGGGACCAGGAAGGGGGGTGGTTACACCCCCAATCCTTTGTCCAGCTCGCCCCAGGTCTGGGGCTGGTGTGCCCCAGGACCGGTTTGAACTGGCATATGCACCGAGGCTCCTTGTGAGCCTCAGGCATGTCTGTTTCCTTTCAAGCCCTACCTGACCAATACACAAAATCCTGTCTGGGGTGGTGCTCGCACCTCCCCAGGCAGGAAACCCTTTGTCCACATCTCCCAAGCTGGAAGGACTCCCAGCAGCAGGAGGGCAGACTTGTGTCTGTGGTGGCAGCGTCCATTTTGTGGAGCTGAGGCTATGTCTGATTTTACCCGGGTTTCAGGTTCTGTACATGTCGTGTCCCTCTAGGAGGGGGGAATGCTAACCCCGTCGCCAGAATTGGCGAGGGGTTAGTATTCCAATTCGTATGACACCTTACTCGACATGTTTTGATAAAGCCAAACCAAAGATAGCATTTAACCGCGAGGTTCATAATGCACTTAAGAGTATATGGTATGGCGATATCTGGAAACGGTAGAAGGAAGTTGTTCCGACTACTGCAGACAGGCTCAGCTCATGCCAGAGCACCATCTCACATGAAACCAAGCACTCTGCCTTCAGGATTTTTAAGGCCTGCCATAGGAGTGACTTATAGGTTAACATGTGTCCCATTTAAGGTTAGGTATAGGCATACTACACCTAAGTAAGAGGTGGATACACCAACTTACCCCAGCTGAGTGATCAGCCAGTTGTGTCAAATTGTTAGGCCAGGCCAGGGGTGGCACAATACATGCTTCAGCCCCTGGTAGGCCTCAGATACACCAATGCCCTGGGTACCTAGTGTACACTAGTACAGGGGCTCACATGGTGATCCAGTTCCAATGGGTCATGCACCTAAAGTGCATAGTGTCAATTTAGCAGAGAGAACAGCAGGCTGGGGGTCTGATTAGCAGGCCCACAGCCTCAATACGTCAAAAACCAGTGAAGCAAAAAGCAAAATTTTGGGGTGACCATAGGATAGCAGACCCTACTCTCCTACAGGAGACATGAGGCTTGAAATTGATGGAGCGTAATAGCAGGCATTTTCTTCACAATCTGCCTCACTCATACTCACACCCTCTCACATTTACTCTCTTCCCACTCACTCAAACTCACATTCTCTCACTCATGCTCACTCCCACTTATTGTTATTCATAAAACATACTCATTTATACTTACGAACTCCCTTACATATACTCACTGACTCTGGGCCCTGGTACAACTGCACATGCTGCACCATTGATTGCTAACCTCTGATTTACTTCCACTCCCTCTCACAACCTTCAGTCACTCGTTCTAGCACACTCACACTCCTTCACTGACTACATCGTCCTCACTTTCACTTATTCATGCACTTGCATATTCGGATTCTCACTCACTTTCACTCTAATGGACACTCTCAAACACACACACACTTTCACTCACTCTTATTCACTCTCAGTCACTCACAACAACACTCATGCTCAGAAAATTGCATGTTTTTTTAACTTAACTTGCTTACTTAGCTGGCAACTTGGAGGCTCCATGGCAGCAGCAGAGCAGGAATCTGGTGCTGCGTCTGGGAACCAGCAATACATGATTCCCAAAGAGGAGCAGCAAGGGCAGGTAAGAAAATGGGAAGACTCACCTCAATCCCTCTTCTAGCTTCTAGATAGGACTAGAAGCACAGCCCTATAAGAAACTGGGATAGTGCTGGGGATCCTACCCCTGTTACTCTGTGTGGCTCCTCACTGGCTTCAGGGATGCACTGATGTGTGCCTTGACAGGCACATTTTAGCAGATTAACTGTGCTTCCTGAGGGATGTGCAGTACGTCTGCTAAATAAGATAGAGTGTGCCTGTATGAGGGGATCGTAGTTGGCCTACACTCCTCGGACATGCGCAATCCAAACATCCAGCTATAGAGTGTTTTATTTTGAAACAACACTCTGTAGCTGGATCAGGCCTTAGTTTGTTCCTCCTCCTCCTGTCATCAGGACCCTGGAGACAAGTCAAAGCAAGCTGACCCATGCACCTGCAGTGTTCCTGTAGACAAAAAACCTGTGTCTTTATGAACACTGCTTAAGTGAAAAACTTGCAGGGGCCTCACAGGAGGCAGGGAGCTGTGCCCCGAAGTTCCTTATAAAGAGTTGCTGCTGCCAAGGAGGCTGCCACACTAAAGTAGTAGTTGATGGAGCCTTATTCTCTCCAGGCTGACTCCATGCTGTTGCCTTCCCATCAAAGAGTGACTGTGCACTGCAGAGAACTGAAGCTGCATCCTCAGCTGCATGTTCTTCTATCTCCACACTGCTGGAGAACTGCCTTCTTGATAAAACTGGAACTGTCATAGCCGCATGTGCTATTCTCTTTCATGCTGCTGGGGAACTGAATGCTGGATTAAACAGGAACTGTCTCAGCTGCATGTGCTACTGTCTTCTGGGGTCCTGGGGAACACACCTCCTCGATAGGCCTGGATCTGCCTCAGCTGCATGTGCTACTGTCTTCCGTGCTTCTGCTGGGGAACGGAATCCCAGATTAAATGGAAGCTACCGCCGCTTTCGTTTTCCAGTGTCAGGAAGGTGTGGACTCAAGTGACTCTGCCTGCCCTCTACATTTTTCTTTAGAGAGGAAATGTTACAAAATGTGATAAACTCTGAGGAACTTTAAAGCATAGTAAATTATTAATTTTGATTTCCTTTCTACTGGTTAGGATACGTCATTTACGTCTACTCTGGCCAGTTGTCCTTAACAAACTGTACAATATATGTTCTTTTTGGAATTGTATCTCCGCCTCCCCATTTTGAAGAGAACCTTTTCAGTCTTTTCTTCAATCATACTTAGGATAGTTATTGTCTTCTTCTATATTACTCTTCCCCCACAAGATAGCTTCTGGTAGTAAGTCCAAACATCCCATTCCCTGGAAACAAAGGATGAGGTGTTTTTGAGTCCTAGCTTATTTCCACTGGAGTGCAAAAAATGGTCACCTTTATGCAAGCAGCATGTCTTACTTCATAACTTAGGGGTCCATGGAGGGAATTTCTTTTGATAATTTACCTGAACATAGTAATGATAATGAGGGTGGTGAGAAAAAATATGTTTTTTATACTACTATGAGAAAACTTAAAGAACATATTGGAGAATTAATAAATGTAGTATTGGAATGTCGCAAATTGTTGCTTGTGTACAAAGTAACAATTAAAACATCACTAACTATGTGGTTGCTCTCAGAGGTCTGGCCAACACTTCTGAATTATTAGGTGATCTTTGTGACTCCCTTATCCATGAGCAAATAGTGAGATGCACTAATAGTTCTAGAATACAAGAGAAGCTACTACCAAGAACCTTCATCTAAGAAATGCGTAGATATAGTGAAAGAATGTGAACATATGCCTACTGCTGTAATAAAATGAAAACATCTAGTGATCAGCGCATTTGTATTGTAATAAATTGCAAGAATACAGATGGGTCTCATAGGACACATGAATCTACAACAGTTAAGTTAAAAACATCAAAAGGCAACCCTGAAGTAAAATAGTTTAGATGTGGTAATTTGGGGAATTTAGCAAATTGGAATTCCTTTTTTACTTAAACTTCTTCATTTAGAAACTGTGGCAAATTGGGCACTTAGCCCAAGTATGAACAGACATTAATGTTAAACAGGTTAATGTAGTTGAGAATGTAAGTGAAGATTTAGATAAACTTGTTTACCAAACTACCAGTGTATTGTGAACATGTGCACACACCAACAAGCGCAATTTCTTTGGATGGCCATATTGTGAGAACGCATGATGTCTCATGTTCACCATATACCCTTATCGACAAAAGAGTCTATGGTGTTTTCCCCAACAAAAATTATTACACTATGGAGGTTCTTGACTTCAATATGAGAGTTACAACAAAGACCCCAAACCTCTCATCAGTATTTTAGTAATATTCTTTAGCTTCAAGGATAGATTCACTCAGGGCTTTAAGTGGGATGAAAAACTAGGGGGTCTGTCAAAGGGGTGTGGCCAATGTAATTAAGGGCGAGGCCTAAAAACACATAAGCTAAAAATCTGTGCTTAGCATATTGTGCCGCCCGACTAGTATTTTGCTGTTTCTGTCAGAGCATCCAGAGACATAATGCAACAAGTAACATTATACCTACAACAAGTCAGGACTATTAGCTTTGTCAAAGGTTGTTAATTTCATAAGATAAATAAGCTGCAACTATGGCTTGTATACAATATTGAAAAAGCTTACACTTAGCCCTAGTGACACAACGACAATGTTGCTGCTCCTGATTTTTAAAAAGAGAAAATGACTCTCTTTAAAGGATTTCCCTTCCCCTACAATGCTGACCTGGCATGATGTCATGCTGTAACATCTCCACAAGTGAGAAATGAGCAGTGTGAGCAGCATACGCTAGTGAGAAGTGAGAATTGTGAGCAGCGCACATCGATGTGCCTGCTGTCACTGCAGTCTGGAAAAAAACGGACCGCCTGTGCCAGGGCACAAAACAGAGCCCAAAAGAGACCCGTTTCGAGGCCCTCTTTAAAAAATTGCCGGTGCGCAGCACCAGTGAGACTCGGCCCACTGAAAGCCATGGATTCACTGTTGGTAAGGTATACGTAGTTGAACTAGATTCCTATTTACCTGGTTGGAGACACCAAAAGTAACCAAGGATTAAACTCAACCCCAGCTCTAAGGATCCTGTTCTGTTGGTGAAAGGGTGTTTGTGAAGTGAGGATGAATGCATGTATCCAAGGACTTACTTAACATTTTCTAGGATCATTTAGGTTTATTAAGATATATCTGGCACACGATTAATCGGAGAAAGTATGCAACTCCAGTGGTCCACCAAGTGTGTTTGATTCCCTTTCTCATAACCAACCCACAAGAAAAAGAACTAAATAAGTTAGGCAAAGAAGGAGTCATTAAACCCAATGATTTTTTGTGTGTCTGACTTCTATTGTTTTTGCCAACAAAGAGATTGGGAAACAAATGTGTTTGTGTACGAATCTAAGGAGGCTTAATTCCAACAAATAAAATTGCAGGCACCCCCTTCCCAAAATCAACAAGGTACTACTAATGTGCAAAGCCTCGCCTCTTTGGAGGGATTAATTGTTATAGGCTTAACACCAGTGTGTACTGCACTCAGAGTTGAGATCACTCTTCTCCTTTGTTACTCCTTTAGGGGTTTATAGGTTTAGATGTATGTCGTTCGACTGAGCATCGTCAGATTTCATAGTTTATCAAATTATGCAAAATATCCTGAAGGTGATTACCAACGTGGTATGTTTTCAGGATGACACCTTGATTTATGAGATGAATGTGTCTGGTTATAATAAGACATTGCGATTAGTTTTCACAACATTGAGCAAGACTGGCCTAACCGTACAGAGTACTTGTTAAAGAAGAGTAGGGTTAGTAACCTATATAGGTCACACTATTTTTAAAGATGGGGGTCAAACCAAAACTTGACTTGGTTGAAGCTGTAAAAAAAAAGTACTTGGACCCAAAGATCGAGAAGAGCTGAAAATTATTTTTAGGGCTTGCATATCATTATAAGTTTGTAGAAATGTTGCCATTGTCGCTTTTCTTTTGGGTGCCGTTTAAAAAAAGAATGCTAATTTTTTGTGATAAAAGGTTGTCAGGATGCATTTGACAGGATCAACAATTTTATCCACAAAGCCCCTTTGTTCTTTCCTACACATTTGATTAGTTTTTGTAGTAAGTATGGTGAAATGTAATGTAGGAACAATACAAACAAGCATTTGCAATGCAATAGGTCTCGCATTTACACGAGTTTAAGCTATTGGCATTGTAAATGACAATGCCTTTTATTTATGTTTAAAAAACAAAATCTAAATAAAAGGCATTGTCATTTACAATGCCAATAGCTCTAACTCGCGTAAATGCGAGACCTATTGCATTGTAAATGCTTGTTGTCATCTGATATTTGAGAAAGGACGAGGAAGAGAGAGAATAGGTAAACAGTTACAAAGGAAAGCATGGACCCAAAAGAACATCTAGAGTGAGCAAAGGCCACTTGAAGTGTAGGGTGTTGGGAAAAATAGACATCAGGTGGAATCAAAACTAGTGAGAAAACAAGGACGACCAGGCAAGTGAGCCCTCCTGAACACCCAACTTTATCCAGGACTAAATATCGCCCCCGGGGGACAGGGTAAGCGATCTGGCGCTCACTGTGGCTAGCCTGATTGGCCAAATAGCCACTGAAAAAAGACTTTTCTTCCCGAACAGTGGGGGAAACATCAAGGGTCCGTCTTCTGTAACACCCCCCCACCCCGTGGGTGACGTGGCCTTTCCAGTTTGCTGGCTCTTTCGATGAGTGCTTGGTTCTCAGTGCAGCATGGCCACCCCCGACGTTGTAAGAAGTGTTCCCTCAGAGGACGAGGTATCGCCTCCGACCAACAACAGAGGTGAGAGTTTGCTGGTTGGTTTACTGTATTAGTTAGATTTCCACAGTCCTTATCGATCGATTGATTGACTAGTAATGCCTGTCTGTCAGAGTCAATCGAAGGCAACGGTATAGCTAAATATGCTCTTGAGGGAATCTAGGCCCGGCGGTCAAAACCGGGCACGTTGTAATTAAGGTCACCGGATAACTTCATGTTCCCCACTCTTAAATTATTTTAAGTTGCTCATTTGTTTCAGCAGAAATTAACCTAGTCTACAACTCCAAAAATTGGAGGAGGTGGCCTAACGGACAGAGCTGGGGAACATGAATCGGGCATCGGCTCAACATCCTGTGATTCTGGGCAAATCACTTGATCTCCCCGTGCCTAACAAAAACAAGGATATGAAGCAAGCTTTCAACAGGAAGTGTGTGTGGCTCACAGTATTGAGAAAGGAACGGAAGCTTCGGAAGCTTTAAAACTATACAGTGATTAAGAAACAAAATTAACAGCGGAGTGTTTTTTTATCAGAAACAGGGAGCAAGCAGCAAGATCTGGCTTGACGATTTACGGCAGCATCCTGGGTCTGGCAGTTGGCCACCAAACCGGACTCACCAGGGCTGTGTGTGGCTAGAGAAATCAAATTAGAAATGGCTGGAAAATTATGTGTATGCACAGTTAAACCAATGGTGTGCGCGCACCACGGAGGAGCAGGGTCGGGAATCGAAAGTAGTGGTGCGCGCGCACCACAGAGGAGCGGGGAAGGGAGAGCAGCAGCGAGGCGAACGGTGCGCTACTGCGCGCGCTGGCCACCATCGGGAATGGGCGGAGCAAAGGCGGGACTTGTGCCCGCCTTTGCCCAATTGTGTGCTGGCTTTTATAATAAAAGCCATGCGAAAACCAATAGAGCCGCAGGAAGAAAAAACACACGCACGAGCGTGTGAGCAGCTTTACAAACCCCATACAAAAGGGCTCTCGCTGCGCGAGCAGTGCTCTGCACTGCAACGCAGGGGCGAGCCCTAAAAAGGTGCTGTATTCCATGAGCCCTGCTTCCCTCTCCCCCATCCCCCACTCCCCAGACAATATATCTTTCACGAGTCCATGTGTGACTAGCTCCTCCAGCTCATGTTACTCCTTTGCATTCTGGAACTTGTATTCTGGTTTTATAATGTATCACAATAAAAAAACAGTACTGTAAGTCCAGGGCATAAGTCTTAAAAAAGAAGTGGGGGGACTAACCTAGTTAGGCAGTATGCAAATGACATCAGGGCGCGTAACTACACGGCGCGCAACATCGGCGTGCAACATAATGGCGCATGACATCACGGCGCACTTCATCACAACACATGACATCGCGCAAGGCATCACAGGAAGTGACATCATAGAAAGGGGCTTTGCAAGCCACAAATTTACAGGAAGTGGCATCACAAGAAGTGACATCAGATCTAAAGCCCTAACATATATGTTTAGCAGGTCTATCATGTGTACGTTTGAGCGCATTGCGAGGATAAGAGCACAGTGAGCTATGGAAGATGATATGTGATGTCTACACCTTGTAATCCCCCAGTTTTAGGTAACACATCCTCTACATTCAATTACAAACATATACTTTATTGTACATGTAATATGCACGTGTTGATGTAAAGAGCTCTGACACCCTGCATTGGAATGAGTTAGGCTATACAAGAAAAATTAGTGGTACTTAAATTATTTCAACGCCTCCTCAGGAGAAGTAAGCTCCATATAAATGCAATTGGTTTTGTTGTAAATACTGGGAAAGGCCAACACATCTGATATTCTTACAGTGCATATCTCCTAAACAGGGACTGAACAAAGTGAAAAGCTGCCTCTCTTAAGTATGTGTGAAGTGCTAACAAGGTGTGAGCCTTTGTTTCCCCTCCACTTCATTTTCATCTGGTGTGAGGCTTCTGGCTGCTCCCAGTCAAAAGACTCGGAAAAAAAGGCGGCCTGATTACCCCTCAAATTTGGCCTATGTTATGGGCCCAGCAGCAGGACTGGGAACAGAAACCGTCCCTGGCCAACTGCCCAGCCAGCCCCCCTGGGGGGGGTAGAGGGGGTGCGGCCGAGCTGTTTGCAAGGGCCGGTTTTGGCCGATTTTGTTACCAGAGGCCGATATTGCAGGCCCCCAGTAACAAAAAAAGCCCCCAGGGGCCCAAAACCAGCCCCCACCCTAATGGCCCACCGGGGAAATGCCTGGTGCCCGCTACGGACAGTCCGGCCCTGCCCAGCAAGAGTCTTAAATAAGAAAGCCCCATCCTGTCCCTGTCTGCACGTTGTTGCTTGTTGCAGAAGGAAAGCAGACAACGTGCAGGCGGTGCTGAAAGTGTCCCGGCGTTTGGAAATTACACCGGGACGAGTGGATGCGTCCAACCGCGTGTACCCCCGACTCGTGCCCTGGGTAAGTCACAGGATGCAAAGATGAAACCCTGACTGGAAAGCTAGTCATTCATGGACCTGTACAACTTGGCAGATATGCATTAAAGGATGGGGGGCATTTCCCTTGCTTCCTTTAGGGTTTATTGTAACTGGGGCACTCAGGTTTTCCCGTTCCCTACCTGAATATCTCATCCAATCCAGAAATTATTTTTGAATTCTGGAATTTGCAATCCTGGTATTATAATGTACTTAACAGGTGGACTACAAGTTCCAGCATACAACGGAAAAACCTGGACTTGATGGGCTACTCACACTTGGAAATGGAAACATTGAGACGTACTGTGTGACTTTGCTGTGTCCATACCTGGCATTACAATCAGTGGTCGAAGTGGGGGGAAAAAAGTAGGGGAACTGTGGGTGGAGAATCAGAGGGCGGGAATAACCTGAGAACTGGATCAGTGGGCGGAGTTGGAGGTGTGGCCAGATTGTGCAAAACATCCCACTTTTTAGTATTTGTTTGGCATTTCACTGACCAGTTACAGTTAACAATGATATTTAATTAAATCAATGGATACACATAATTATTTAAGGTTTAATATGAGTTACTGACATTAAGATACAATCACGAAGTGGGATATGTTTCCAATCAAAGACTGTCCCAAATACACTTAAAAGTGGAAGCACAAGCCATTTGTCTCTGATCCATGGAGTTTCTGTCTTCAGCACTTCTCCCATTTTCCACAAGAGCAGTTCAAACATGAATGGCAAAATATCCTAGTTTGCAAAAGTTTTTTAAATAATTATGGCTCTGCCATATTTGCCACATAATACAACATCTGCTATATAATCTGACAATTTTAACTAATAATTTTTTTGCAGCTCAAACAGATCAAAAGTTACAAAAAAAGTGACATGTGCTGCTGTGAAGTGGACGGCCCTTTGCAGAGGTTGCCTAGTCACCTTTCTCACTGCTGCATGTGTATGTTACACTGGTACTAATAAGGTAAAATCTTTCCAGAGACTGTTAGCATGTGTAAAAATGTCAAAATAATAAAGTGCTAGAAAATATACTGCATTACGTTGCAGCTTTTTTTTCCTGCATAATTTAGTCATCACTTTGGCGTAATTTTGTCTTCTTTTGCTGCATAATTCCAGTGGCCCCAAAGCAGGCAGTACGTCTTAAAAGTGCTTTTGCATGAAGCAGAGAGAATGTGAAGTTTGCAAACTTAGTTACGTGTGCGTGCAAATCCTGCTTTGCCATTCCCTGGTGAGTTGCAGCTACTACTGCTGAAACAAGGCCAATGGAGGTACTAATGGGTGAGGCGGACTGGCCTCAAGGGCAGGGCCGTCTTTAGCGCTCGTGGCGCCCTGTGCAACAATGTTTGTTGGTGCCCCCCAATGACCTCCTCTGCCACGGATTCCTCGGATTTCCTCAATTCCACCCTTTAACAGTGCCCCTCAAGTCTCCATAACCACACTCTCTCTGAGATGCATTTAATTTGAATTACAGTGCCACTCATACCAGTGTAGGGTTTTAGAGCACTTTACATCACACACACTACACAGAGACAATCAATTATACGTGTGTAAATCACTGTATAGGAATGTTACATAAGACAAAGGACTAAAAGGTGTAGAAGTCACATGACAACCATACTAGTGGGCAGTATAGTTTAATAGTGATTGGTCTGGACAAACACAAACTCAGAATTTAAAATGTAATACCATGGTTGGGGGTTCTCTTTAATAATCAGAATTGATTTCTATTCAAATGAACACTTTTTGCAACATTAGGATAATCAAAGACTGGGGGAAAAACGATAATGCTCCCATTTATACCTTGCAGTTTACATGCAGCTCTTAGATGACAATAGCTCACTGTTCTATGTTAGGATTTTAACTTCTAAACTGCAAGTAACCAAAGATCTGTCTGACAAAAGCAGTAGCCCACTGACCTATTTACATTATGTGCACTTTGTGATCTGCATGGTACATGTTCTTTGCAGCAGGCACATTTAACCCCCTGTGCAACCTTTCCATGAATCAAAACTTCCACTAGACAAAACTTTGATCTTTCTCTTGGAAGAACATTAATCAACGGAGTTATCATAACATTTTTATAGTTGCCAAAAATTGCTGGAGGCCAGGAGGGAGGCAGCAAGCACTTTTAAAACCATAATATACTTGCCACCCTAAGTCAGCCCCCAGTGCGAACACACCGGTTGCACCGCCCTAGAGCTGGCACTTCTCAAGGGTCCTGTGACCTCAGTGACAGAGTCACTGTTGCTATACTGTGTGCTGCTTCATAAGCCTACCCGCAAGACTAGAGGTGAACTTCAGTATGGGTTGTGGTGGACAGGCCTCCAAGGTTAACCCACACTTGCCCCCACTAGGGCAAACCTGCTGGTGCTAAGACACCAGGGCTTCTATGGTCTTGCGGGACCTTCTTAGGCCTAGCATGGGAATGTGCTTCCTCAGGAGAGAGGACTGGTCAGGAAGGCTGAACCTGGTTCCCCAGTTCCAAATTCGGCAGCTCTGACCATAGTGCCACATCCTCTCCCTCAATGAATACCATACTGCCCCACTGAGAGAAACTCGCACGGCCTTCAACTACAACCCAATTGTGCCCTGCTATACATACCTGGATGCGACTCAGTTCAAATTACGCACTAGACAAGAGCAATACGCTGCCTAAAAAAAGTAACAAATCTTCAAAAAAGCAAACCCTCATAGGGAATGCAATATTAAGTTAAGCATATGAAATGTAAGCAGGAACAACATGGTTATCTCAACACTTTTACACTCACTATTCAGAAATCAATGAGTGCTTGTGCCTGAAAAGTGAAGGACATGACTAGAGGGACCCACTACAATGTCCATTGCTTATATCCTCACAAAACGCAAGCAGTATGGTTTAAAAAAAAACACATCCATGAACACCGAGTCGCGCTACGCATTTTGTTTTTCAATCCACCCATCAATCCGGCATTGCGGTATCTCCAGGAATGGTGCACTTACTCATTCAGGGAAAACAATGCTGTTCAAAGAAAAGATAAAACAAAAGTAGTGCTTCACTGGCAAACTCTGTATAGTGGCGCTAATGTGTTTGGGTGTCAATAAAATCAATCTGGCTGCTTTATTTTTCATAGTTGAACCTTTTATTTCTGTCCATCCCGGAGGCTGTACTTTGGAATAGAATAATGTCAGAAAAAGACAACATTTGCAGCAAAAGTATTTGTCTTTTTTGGATCCATTTCACAAGGGAACAAACGAAAGGAGGAAAGAGAGGATGAGAACCGGTTTTCAGTGAGGAGGAGCGAGACAGAAAGAGGGAGTAAGAGGAAGAAAGGGAGGGGGAGCAGCTACCAGCGCTAGATCAGAAGTGGACACTGTCCTGGTCTTCTCTGGCAAGTAGGAAAGGACAGAGTCCTTTTCCTTCCCTGCCCGTCCCTAACGGCCAGGAACGCCGAGGCTTCTCTGCAGGCCATGGCTATTTCTGCCGTCCTGGGACGCATTATTCAAATGCAAAAAATAGGGACACAGGATCTATTAATTTATAGAAGTAGGGGCACGCCGTGCCCTCCCGATCCCGCCCACTTAGACCACTGATTACAATATGACTTTCTTCATGGATATAAAGGGGTAGGTTTACTCTATAAAGCTTTGCAGACTCCCAGCACAAATTTCAAATGAAGACCAGATGATAAAAGAAAATAGAGACTGAGTCGTCACCTTGTTTCTCTCACTCGGATTGGCCAATGAGGAAGGTCAGTGAGGCTCCGCCCCCCCACCTATAAATGTCCGCATCGCCAGTAGCTCGGTTTGCAATGGTTGTGATGGGGGAGGAGGGTGTTTGAATGTTGGCAGACAGAATGTTTCTTATCTAGATAGTTTTGAAAACCGAACGTTACTTTTAGATTGTAACATGCCTGCTGTTTGTTAGTCTGTCTCATACTAATGCGCACTTTTTTAATTTTTTTTTTTTTTTTGTGGGCAGCTTTTTGGGGTTTTAAAATACAAACATTATGTACGTTGTTTTTCATAAAAACCTGTGAAATTCACATGGAAGGAAGTGATTTGTTACTTTCGTGAAAATTACGTTCCTTTCTGCATCTAATTACCTTTTTTCATCATGATGTGTGACATTGAGTTTGTTGGGCTGTTTGTGTTCATAGTGGATCAGGAAGTGTCGGTTGGGGGGGTAAAGGGGGTTGCTCGGCAGTCAACTGCTTGATTCTGTTGGGAACGGGGCGTGAAAAAGATGTACCTTAATGGGTCGAGAGCGTGCACTGAAAATAGGTTACATTTTCTCAAATGCTTTCACCTGGAAGCTTTTTGGACGTGTATAAAAAGGGCGCGCTCGGCAGTTTAGCTTGTGGTAGTGGGACTGTGCAGAGTAGATTAAGTGAACTCTTGCTCGCCAAAATTAACAAAAAAGAATTTCAGGGACTGTTTGTATATGTTGGAAAGCTTATCAACCGGTCTCCAAAGAGTTTTCGTGGGGTGCTCAGTAATCCAGTTCTATCAGCCATCCGCAGACCCCCGTATACCTTCCAGTGAGAGCTTTGATTGGCTATCCCTAGGGCACAGACCCGGTTCTAGAGGGTGGGCCAGGCCCACCCAAACATGAGCTTGGCCGACCCAAACAAATGAGCCTTGGACCTCGCAGTAAATCTGCCACCGATGTACAATAACAATAAAAACTGTTCAGATAACTGGTGATTTACGATCCTGCTGCAGGGCAACCATTTGTCCGTTGGTAGTTCAGTGGGTTACTATCTCTGTCATAGATATCCTTGTGTTACTTGCAGTTCAGAAGTTACTATCCTAACCTAGGACAGTGACCTATGAACTCATCAAAGAGCTGCATACAAACTTCACTTTTTTGTGTTGTGATATAGTTAGAACTTCTCCATTCTTTCATTATTCTAATGTTACTAAAAAGTTTGTTTTTGGGCAGTTATCCATTTTTATCAGTAAAGCCAACCCCCAACCACTGGAGTACTCTTTAAATCCTGAGTTTGTGCTTCTCCAGGCTAAACCCCCGTAAAATATATTGCCCACCAGTATGGATGACGTGCTTTCTACACCTTGTAATCCTCATTGGCTTATGTGACATTCCCCATAGACTGATTTATTGTCTCTGTATAATGTGTGTTATGTAAAGTACTGTGACACCCTACACATGAGTAGCGCCATACAACAAATGGAATGGATATGAGAGAGGGGCAACGGAGAGATGAGGGACACTAGTGGAGGGTGGCAGTGAGGGAATCCGAGGAAGAGGTCATGGGGGGGGGGGGGGGGAGCTATGGAGAGATATGGGGCACTAGTGGAGTGGGGCAGTGAGGGAGTCAGAGGAGGAGGTCATGGGTGGGGCTATAGAGAAAGGAGGGGCACTAGTGGAGGGTGGTAGTGAGGGAAGCCCGGAGGAGGTTATGGGGTGGGGGGGGGGGGGGAGCTACAGAGAGATGAGGGACACTGGTGGACAGTGGCATTGAGGAAATCCGAGGAGGAGATCATGGGGTGGGGGTGCTATGGAGAAATGAGGGTCACTAGTGGAGGGTGGCAGTGAGGGAATCCAAAGAGGGGGTCACGGGTTTGGGGAACTACGGAGCGATGAGGGGCACTGGTGGAGGGTGGCAGTGAGGGAATCTGAGGAGGAGGTCAAGGGGCAGGGGGGCTACAGAGAAATGAGGGGCACTAGTGGAGGATGGCAGTGAGGGAAGCTAAGGAGGAGGTCATGGGGTGGGGGGGTGAGGTCATGGGGTGGGGGGTGAACTACGGAGGAATGAGGGGCGCTGGTGGAGGGTGGCAGTGAGGGAATCTAAGGAGGAGGTCATGGGGTGTGGGGGAGATACCGAGAGATGAGGGGCACTGGTGGAGGGTGGCAGTGAGGGAATCTGAGGAGGAGGTCAAGGGGCAGGGGGGCTACAGAGAAATGAGGGGCACTAGTGGAGGATGGCAGTGAGGGAAGCTAAGGAGGAGGTCATGGGGTGGGGGGGTGAGGTCATGGGGTGGGGGGTGAACTACGGAGGAATGAGGGGCGCTGGTGGAGGGTGGCAGTGAGGGAATCTAAGGAGGAGGTCATGGGGTGTGGGGGAGATACCGAGAGATGAGGGGCACTGGTGGAGGGTGGTAGTTAGGGAGTCTGAGGAGGAGGCCATGAGGGGGAGTGGCTACGGAGAGATGAAGGGCACTGTTGGAGGGTGGAAGTTAAGTTATCTACAGAGAAAGAGGTCAAAAAAGAGGTCAAGAAGACTTTTGCACCAGCAAAAGTCTGCCACTAAAGCTGATCCTGCCGTGTTTATTTAATTAACAGTCCGGTGATTAGGACAACTGTGGAGCATACTTTAACATGCATGCTAATTACATTTACTGCTATATTCAATGTTTCGAGTTTGAAGGTGATTTTACTATTGTTTATTACTGGGAATAATGAAAGTGGAACTGAATGGCGGCTGATATGGAGCTGGGGCCCAAGGTCAGCTGTGAGATAAGGTTTAATGAAGAGGGTAGGGTAGAAAAGTGGGTAATCAAGCCTGTAAGGGAGTGCACTGCAGAGTCAGGGGTCAGGTGGAGGTAGTAATGAAGAGAGTTTCTCCCTGAAGGCTCGCACAGAGGGAGCCTGAGTAGTGTCACTTGCTTGATACTCCCACCGTAGAAACCTCCTCTTCCCATCAAAGGGACATTACATGGAAGAAATGCACTTTTTGAGACTGATAACATTTAGAAAGAGACTTGGAAAAGAGTGTGTTTTACTGTGCCCTGTAAGACTAAGGAGAGATAAAGGAGGGCCCAGAAGCAGGCCTGGCTAGATATATAAGCAATGAATCGGGCCAGCAGTGGCCCACCCGTATCTACCCTTGGCCCACCCAAATAAAAATTCCTGGAGCCGGGCCTGCTAGGGCACCTTGATTTATGTGAAGGGCAAGGGGCCTGATTAGGCGGGCTAATGAGGCACATTTTTTGGGGATAGAAATACTTTGTTCTGGTCATCCAAACATGTTAACCACCCTAGGCCCTCATTACCTCCTCACCACAGTATATATAGTTTATTGTGTATTTACTGGGGCGAGGAAGACCAGGTCTCGGAGTAATCGAGAATACCGGTAAGTAACCGGGACATAAAAAAAAAAAAAGACCAATCCGCCGTTCCAAATGGTAACAAGTGTAATTTTCATTTTGTTTTTATAAACTTTTGATTGAGCTAGACACATTTTTGGTCAAAATCAGCAGACGATCGAATTTCGTGGCAAAGATACGAAATACCATGTTTACTAAGGACTTATTTTAGTATTGTGGCTCACGTGGAAAATCCAGTAACCCCAAGGCTACCAAATTGCATAATTCTACTGGCCTTGGGTAACCTATAAATCTATCTGGATTCGGTTAAAAATCTGTCTGTATTTGAGGGGTGGTGGAGTTGGCAGTTCGTCGGAAGTGCTCAAAGCTTCACAACAAAGTTCTCAAACCGCGTGAAAAGAATGGAGTGAAACTAAACCTCTTACCTGCTCTGAGATTAATTTCTCTATAAAATAAACTAGTAATCTTTTTGAAGATTAATAGTGAGTAAAGTGGCGGTGAAGTATCGATGTCGATAAAAATCAATACTGTTGAGTTGTATAACACTCCCCTGTTCAGTGCCACGGTGGTCTGCTTTACAAATGCACATCATCTGGCAACACTTAGCCATACATCCGTATGTATACCTAATGAGCAGAGGATTCAGATACTTTTGGAATGTAAATGAAGTACATGCAAGGTGACATCTGAAGCATTATGCAACTCTAACAAAACATGTTCTTTTTTGGTAGGTACCAGCAATTCCCTTCATGACAAATTAAATTGTGTACCTTGAAATTCGTAAACAAATGCCATTTAAAAAAAAAAAAATGTATATAAACAAACTATTTCTGTCCAGCTAGCACCTGGCTCGAGCGCCGTCCAGGCCGGCGACAGTTATGGAAATTGTGTATTTATTAGGATGTTTCCAACTATACTGCGATTTTCCTTTTTAGTAGCTTCTATGCGCTTTTCCACAGCTTCACCCATAACATTTCATAATACTATTTCTTCTTTGATACTTAATATGCAACTTCCTCCCAAAAAGACATAGCTGATGAACACTGAGATGTTACTACTCGAGAAACACCACTGTTTGTTTAAGAATGTTCTTTATCCTTGGCTTCATGTACCGTGATGAAATATCTATAATTTGCTTCATCGTAGTGAAAAAGTAATGTCCTACAAAGTACGTCAACGCTTCTATATTGTCACAGAATCTCCTCTGCTTTTTTCATTTTTCAGATTGGTCCATGCTTCTGAGATTGCATAAAATGGAGGTTGTTAAAGTTTTAATCATATTAGTGTTTGTCCTGATGAGGCTTTGTAAGATGTTACAGCTGAGAAAGGGCTGACCACAAGTAAAAGGGGCACAAAACTCATTTTAAATTATCTTTATTGTAGTCTGCATATAGGAATGTAGATAATAGTCAAAATAGTTATACAACCTGGAGACCCCAAGGTTGGACTACGCCCCCCCCCCCCTTCACCTAATCAAGTCAATGACAGACATACTCAAATATTTGCTTGGTTAACGGGTCATGTTTATTCACATCAAACCATTAAAAAAAAATCTTGAGCTTGACAAAAAATATTTTCAAGTTACACAGTAGGAGGGTTGTCTCATGGAAATTACACAGGATACATTGTAGTTACATCTCATCTAAGAATACAGGGTTAACAAAATGTCATATCAAGATCTACAGATTTTGCGTGAGAGTCCAACAGGGGGAAAATGAAAGCCACAGCACTTGGGACTTACTTCCCTTAATCTACTCAGACCACACATGTGAAATTACCTGTATCGTTGAGGGGTGATCACAGCCCTCATACGCTTGAGGCCCCGCCAACAATGTGCTGTCCTGCCCCTCATCACGATGAAACATGTTATTCCCCCTTCCCCAAGTCAGCTTGCGTGGAACGTTCATATGTGACCAAGCAAAGACACCCTTGTTGTGCTGCTGCATATAGTACCCTTCTGTACCTTGCAGACTCTGGATTGCCCTGCAACTCCTCCTGCAACACAAAACAAGAAGTTAAATTCTTCCCCTCACCACCCTCTGGCTGTCTGCAGGGTAAGCAGTAGGGCGGGAAACAGCGAGACGGGCAGCAGACAAGAGGCTGCACTGTGGGCGGGGGAAGGTATTTGTACCCTTGTCATCCCCCCACCATGGCCGGAAGTGATGCGGCCGACTGACCCCCTGGTCCCTAAACCGGTGGCACTATTACACTGACTCGTGTGCCTTCCTGTGGCACTAAGGCGGCCGTCCTGTTAGAAGAGTCCTCTACGTGGACCCCGGGCAGCCTGACAGTCAAACATGGGAACTATGGATATATGTGACTTCACAGCTTAAGCACATGTAACAAAATAAAGAATAACGAGATTAGTTGGGGAGGTGGATAGATTGTAACAATTGTGTATCATAGCTAATAACAATTTCTTGTGTTAAGTCACTTGACTGATTAATGTAAGATCTAGAATTTTCTTTTCATTGTATAATTCTTTGTCTTTCTATTTGTGTATATTATTGGCAACGAAACATGCACTCGGTGGGGGAATAGGGGCTAGAGGAGGGAACCAAGGAGGCAGCTACAAATTATGTGATCTAAAATCTCCATGTCCAGGGTGCACAGTGTGCATATTCTGTTCAGTTTCCTAAGTGGGATTGCAGATTTAAAGTATTGCACCCTGAATCTTCCTCCATAAACTAACATTATTGGTGTTGCATGCAATCAATTTTAGTTGTGCAAACTTGGCAAACCGTGATAAGCTACAGAGGACCCATAAATAAAGCACATATTCCCATTTCTGAGCAAGAATATCTTTAATCGCTGCAATTAGGACACCGATTCTAGCCTGTTATTTAGATTAACCCCCAGTTAAACAAAATAACTTTGACAATTTGAGAACCACTTTTAAATCACGCTTTTATTTATTTTAATATTGCATTTTTCAATGGTTACAATATTGGAATTCCTTTTTGGTAATATCCATTAGTACTAGGCCACTTTACCTCGTTTCAGTCCTTACTAATGAGGCATGTCTGCCTCCAACTGACCGGCATCGTAAAGTTCCAAGAAAAAGTAAATTTTGCCTGTCCACTTCTAATGTGTACAAAGGATCATGATCAAGATATCCTGTTTTTAATGGTCTCAGGAGACAGTCTGCAAACCAGTTACTTTTTCTTTCATATCTGCAGCTGTATGCAATGTGTGGGCTGCAAAAAATCAGACTCCTTTGTAGCCTGTGGAGCAAGAGGACCAAGGTTTATGGATCTTTCTGAAGGGCGACTGGGCTATTTAGTCACCTTTCCTTGCAAAACCAAATAACAACAAATAAAAAAAAAACAATAGTTAATCTGATTTCAGTTAGCACTCTTGTTATGTCATTTTCACCACTATTTGTGTTATTTTGTTATAACATACATTCAGTAATGCTTGTATTTAAAACCATATGAATAAATAACACTTCTAAAGTGCAGAGCCTAGCCAGATTTTACACCACTGAAGTCTCTCCATTCAGATGCTGATGTCAGGTTTTATGGTAATAGTCCAAGCCATGCTCTAGCTTGAAGCCTGTGAAAAATGCAAGCAAATACACATAGCCATACTTTAACTCGATAGACTGGTGCAGCTCAGGCTTTCCGTTGTATGGATGGATGACTCATTTGGCATAGTGTATGCCTACCATATTGAATAGTATTTCCAAATGTTGAAGATATTGAAAGTGGCTCAGGTCTAATAATGGCTGGTATAAGACTTCCTCTCCAACATGCTAACATTTGCCTTTTGTTGTTTCTCCCTTCTTAATTAAGAACATTCCCTCTAAGTGGATGGAATGTTCTAGTAGCCTTACAGCCCATCTGCCTCTGGCTATAACCGTTAACGGTCCTCCTCCTCTTTATAGGACCTATAACTTGGTTTCAAGGCCTTTAACAATGAGTAAAGCCCTAGTCTGTGGGCTATAATTAAGGCTCCCAGTTTTCAGTTTAAACACATTTTTACATATAAATACCGATGGAAAAATATTTTTGTTCCGTCTGTATTTATAAATAGAAAGGGAAAAATAAGACCAAATTGGATTCTGGAATTCTGAAAATTGTTTGGCAATCTGTGTTCCAGCCCAGGGTTGCCTCGGCACGCCCCTCTTCCTGATTGCGGTATATGCCTGCCCACATTAACACCTGCTGGGCCAATAATCTTTGGTAGGCACGGGAAAATGAGTGTGACCCAAAAAGGTCAGAAAGACTTGGGACATAAACACATTAGGCAAATTAGGTTGCATTAGCTTTCAGATACTCTCCGGCCTTAAAATTTAAACTTTCCTCTATGACTTGGCACCACATGAAGAAACACAAACATACCTGAGAGACAAGACAGCTGGGGCATATCTGTAAGCCCTTTTTCAAGTTAAATAGTTTTTTCATCATTGCGCGAGGAAGAACTGTGGCCGCAGCAAAACTGTGAGGGATTACTGTATTAAAGTAAATTGTTCAAATGCTACTAGGCAGTAGAAAGTAAAACAAGACAAGTGACACACACCCAATGTCTTCAAGGCAGAGACTGTAACCTATGGAAAATGTGTTTTGCATTAGCGAAGGACTTAGTTTAAAAAAAATGTAAATCAAAAGCTGCCAGCTCACATGGGTGGTGTTGGATATTTTAGGCCTCAGAAATGTGAGGGAAATAGTGCCTGGCAGGACTAATGCAAGTGCCTTTAATTTATTTCTGAAATGAGAGCTTGCTGCTTCAGAGGAGGTTGTTTGCTCTCTCAGCCCATGGATAGTCAATGCGCACCACAGAGCATGCTGCAGGAAGGAGCATGGAACTGACAATAAGGAGAACGAGGCATCCAATATCTCTAATTTATCATGAAAGTAGACAGCTCTTTTATGACGTCTTTGGCCAGGTCACTGAAAGTGCACAGGTGCACTCGTCTAAATTCTAAATGTGTTTACATCTAATTATCATGGCTAGTGACTGTGTTTTCAATATTGTAACACAGCAGCAGTTCACTAATATTACTGTAAGTAATCTCTGGGACACCACTGTGACTTGTATTACAGAGGGAAAGTTGCAGATGGCTGTATTGTTTACTTAATTTGGTGCATATAAACATATAGCTAAACCTATACCAACCATGTGCACTGTCTATTTAAATAAATGTGTAAAAATACTAGCTGCGATGTCTTTTTTTGCTTGTGACAAAAAAATGCGGCTATATACAGATAAAAAAAAAAGTATGGATAAAGACAGACGGAAATGTTAAAAACCGTAATACCAGGACCCTCAGCTATAATGTGACTCGAATGCATTACTACAGGCTTGATTTTAGGTTTGGCTGCAAGGATACTCTGTCACAAGGATGGCTGATGTCGTGTTTGCCTTATAACAAGTGTCTTAGAAAATAATGCACATGAAATATAGATGATAGGATATCCGCTATATATGCAACAGAGTATCCCACCCACCAAACTCTTAGGAAATAATGCACATGAAATATAGATGATAGGATATCCGCTACATATGCAACAGAGTATCCCACCCACCAAACTCTTAGGAAAGAATGCACATGAAATATGGAGGATAGGATATCCGCTATATATGCAACAGAGTATCCCACCCACCAAACTCTTAGGAAATAATGCACATTAAATATGGAGGATAGGATATCCGCTACATATGCAACAGAGTATCCCACCCACCAAACACTTAGGAAATAATGCACATTAAATATGGAGGATAGGATTTCCGCTTCATATGCGACAGAGTATCCCACCCACCAAACTCTAAATCAGGCCCCTTGTGCCTTTGGCGATTTGCCTATAAAATGATAGATGGTGAGAGAGACATAAAAGGTGAAATCTATGTGGTGTGGAAGTGACAAGTGTCCCAACATTCATTGCTGAAGAGGGAGCCTGCAATCTAAGGGTGAAAGGGAGAAGATGGGTCCTATTTGGTAGATTTCGTGAGACACAAATGAAATCATGGCAATGTGCACAATAAAATAAAATATGGTGTGCTTTGTTCCAGAGAGGTTTTCCTTCGTAAGTGGCGGTTGGTGACATGTGGAATTGTTAGGCGCAAGAAAAAAACACATTTTGCAAATTGAGAATAGCAGGGACCGTTTATACAAATGTTGCACACTATTAAAGAGGGGACATGCGCCCTCTGCCAACTGAGAAGCACATCTAAATATCTCTTGGGGCATGGCTGAATGTGCCATTAGAAGTGTGGCTCTTCTGTCAGTCTCCTCTTGCTTAGTGGCCCCTCATTTATTGCTAACTTGGCCGATATATGTACAGTATTATATAGCGCGAACTCAACAAGAGTTTATTGGAGCACTTTACGTGGGCACCCGTTATATTACACAAGGACACATTCATTTTTTTGTGCACAGGAGATTGTGATATGCTGAGAAACATAGGATATTGAGCTGATGCCGGGACTTGAACCTGGTTTCCAAAGTAGTCAGCTCTGGCCTTTATGCCACATCCTTATGTGCCTCTGGTCTCTGTATCGAATGCTTGGCATAGAAGCGCCTTAACAGAAAACCAATACTTATAGTGACATTCTAAATCAATGCAAACCCTAAACAGTGTTTTTATAAATGGACCTTGTATATTCAGAACAGCTCTTTAACAAACGCACCCACCCCCAGTATGAGTTTATATTTTTCCATTGGTCATAATGAGTATAACTTGCCTCTGTGCCCTAGGCTTCAAAGGTCCAGCTGTCCCTATTTCCTCGACTCTCTTTTCAGTGAAAATGTCTTTGCTTCTCTGAATCTGTTGCTTTCTCATCCTACTGTCTTGTGCGGGTTGACCCTTGCCTTCCCTCACTACTCTCTGCATTCGGTTCTACATTTCTGATGGCATTTCCTGTCGGAGTTAAGGGGCTGCTTTCTTACACTGGTGCAGGCCGCTTCTACTACCTTGCAGTGGCACCATGTCACCCCCCCTAGTCACATTTCCTATGCACACTATATGCACAAATATACTGAAGTGAAAGGCACCCCGCCACCCAAGCCCCACCTTTACCCCGGTCTGTCACTATTTCTATGCACACTATATGTGCACACTGTTCCCGGCTGGGCGCTTCTCTCACCACTGCGCCCGACCATCTCCTGGTCTTCACCTATGCATCTCTGTAGCCTTATTTTAATAAACCACCGTGCATCTCTGCACTAAGCTGTGCAAACACAGCAGTCTATTATCTGGTGTGTGTCCTATGAAGTGTTCTCTGCACATACCGTTTGAATACAGCTTTAACTGGGAAACACTATTTAAGGCAAATAAGTGAAAACATATTGCCAGAAGAAAAATGGATGCCCCAGCTCAAATGATTATTGACTTACGTTGTCCAACACACACCTTGCCCCACTGATGGACCCGGCCACACACCTCTCTTTGGGAGTTCACTTTCCATTGATTACTGAAAAATGGAGGGGCTCTTTGTTCAATGGATTGGCAGCTCTCGAAGTTTTGAAGTGTTTCCAGGCTTGTGCTCAGTGCACCAACCCTTCCAATAATTTCCTCCTTCATGTAAATGCCTGATGCGCTTTCATGGATCAAGGGTGAGAGTGCCTGCGTAAGGAGCGCAGCATGCTACAATAGCATCCAGCGGAATTACAGTGCAAGCAAGAGACAAATACATTTTTTCACTTTCTACACTGGTTGCGGCATGTCCTCTATATTTCTGGCACCAGACTCCTCGGAGCACAAGGTCCATCCAATCCAGACGCAGCTTCCATCTGTTAACAATGTTAAGCTGCATGAGTGAAGTGTCTGGATTGGCTGGAGCAGGTTGGCTCAGTGCTCCAAAAACCCCTGGAGGCCTGCACCTGCTCTTAACTCGACTGTATAAGACAGATAGGTTGGAGAGGTTTGAATTGCTCACGTCAGACTGGCCGAAGCAAGATAGCCTGCCAAACAAGACATGCTCTCTACAAACTGAAGTGGCCACTCCTCATTGCTACCAATCAGCAACAATGAAGCACTGGCCCTGTCCCACACTCACTAGGCAGAGTAAAAAATAAACTGGTAATAAAATCATGTAAAACAAATATATTTTAATTGCACATTTTCAATAAATACTTAAACACCAACCCCCCTTCCCCGCCTCCCACGCTCATAAGTATCGACCATTGATCTGCCCATTCTCAAGGAGACTCCAAAACTTTCCACATGGCTTGATGTACATTCATACATACATACAGAGTTATTATCTCGATCTAACAATTTACCCATTAACAAACGATCGCCTGTAATTTAAAGTGCATTTCACGGAGGTAGATAATTTAGATGAGGCCATTCCCAAGAAAGCCGAAATCATACATATCATACAGTCTACCCCATTTGCGTGGGGGCCATATGTACCTATAAAACTCTTCACATGGAGTAATATAAATTCACATACATATACAGTCATATTCTCAACAAACATTTTAACAATTAAAAATTAACTTGAGTGATTTCAAGTGCATTGTATTATGTAGCCAATGTACCTAGAGTCCCCCAAGAGATCAAAGTTTTTTACATATGAAACCATCTACCTCACTTGTGTGAGTCTTGTGTGATTTCTAGTACATTGTGTACATACAAATATTATATACAGATTCCCCCAGAAAACGCTAGGCATGCTTAATCTAACCCAATTAATTAGGGGTGCCCATATTTTGATTTCTTTCCCCTTTGCCTGTCTACCTTGTCTAGCATAGACTGCTTCCTCCAGATTATAAACTGACAATAGCCGACCCAGCCATTGTTGAAACGGTGGTGGGTTCAGGTCCAGCCAGGCAGAGGCTATTGTCAGTCGTAAAATTGCCATTGCAACACCAAGAAAATACTCTACCTCCTGTGAGATTTCTTCTTTTTACACTCCTGATAGAAAAAGGCTTGAGGTCAGACTTACATTTATTTACCATTTACACTCAAAAAAACCTTGTGATTTCCTTCTTTAAGGAATTCAGGGTGCTACAAGTGGCAAATGTGGACTATGCCAGCACAAGACACAGAGCAGTGGGAACATCTAGTTCATTAGCCCCTAACCCATTTAGCTAACCTGGCAGGTGTATAATATAACAATAAGCAGGTCACATCGGATCTTACCTCGTTTCCCGGAGCCCAGACTGGTGGTCCTGCTGCCTGCCTCATCGTCAGTTGCTCCTGGGTCCCTGACGCTGCGTGTCTCCCCTGCCATCGCGGCCACAGCAAGGGGAGACTACAGCTCCCAGGGTGCTTTGCTGTTCCTTCCTGCCCTTCTCGCGCCCGGAGGCGTAGAAAAACTCAGAGGCTCCCTCGGTGGAGCGGGTGCCACATCGGATCTTACCTCGTTTCCCGAAGCCCAGACTGGTGGTCCTGCTGCCTGCCTCATCGTCAGTTGCTCCTGGGTCCCTGACGCTGCGTGTCTCCCCTGCCGCCGCCCCACGCCATCGCGGCCGCAGCAAGGGGAGACTACAGCTCCCAGGGTGCTTTGCTATTCCTTCCTGCCCTTCTCGCGCCCGGAGGCGTAGAAAAACTCAGAGGCTCCCTCCGCGTCGCGGGACGCGCGCAGGCGACGCCGGGCTAAGCCCGGGCAAAGGACGGGCCCTCTGTAGCCCTCAGGAGCCGAGGGAGACCGGGCCGGGCTCACCCCCTTAAAGGTGCTTGTGAACTTATTTGAACATACTAATTCGTGAGCTCCTTTGATCTGTGTACTTTGCTCTTTTTGCATGTTTTGCACATAGCGAGCTACCTTATATATAGCTGTTAACTCGACCCATAGTCCAACCACAGCGATATTATTATTAACATGGCTGGAGGCGCTAATAAGGGTACCCTAGATAGTTATTTATTTAGGGTCACCTCGGGATTAGAACGGGAATCAATCCTTGCTGAACTGAGGGCAAAGCGCCGTAGATCTATTGAGCTTATTAAAAACACGCCATCCCTCGTGGGTTCTGTGCACTCAGCCACTTCCCCACTTAGGAGTTGCCACTCCCAAAATGCAGTCCTAGATAATTCTAGCAACGATGATCTCTCAATCCTACCACGAAATTTAACCTCCTTACCCGAATTAAATAATGACCAGTCCCCAACTGCTCCACCTCTACTCCTTAATTCAACTCCTGAGCCAGTACTCTCAATTGAGTCACCACCACAAGCTGTTAAGCCTCCACCTCAAAAGGCTAACACACCTAGACAATCCAAATTTTCAGGTCCACCACCTAGTAAAAGGAGAAAGAGAGGTAGTGAGCCGTTAAAGAGAAAAAAAAAGAGCAACCACTCTGATTTGGTTCCAACTGCTAAGGGTCCTGTAACTTGTACTGATAAAACATCTCTCCCAGTTACTTCCGTTCCTTGCTTACCAAATGATATATCTATTGCGGAGGTATTGGGTAATGTTGAACAGCTATTTAGATCTCTCATCTTACCTATTCTTGAGAGATTAAAAATAATAGTTAATAGACTTGATAATGTAGAATCGCTAATAGGTAATAACAGGGAATTAATCAAGAATTTTGCAAAGCCAGTGATGGCGCCCCCTATTACTACAGCACCTGTTGTACCGCCCCCCATTCTACCATCCATAACTCTATTCCTCAAAATCATCCAAGTATTAACAATCTAAATAATAAAAGCATAGGAAGAGTCATTACCTCTAAATCATTGCAACACTTTACTTCAAATAAAGATAGAGAGTCTCTGAGGGAAGATAACTTAATTCAATCTGGTACAACACGTGATAAAAAAGGTAAAATTCCATCTCCTACTGTAAAGAAACGCAAGGGGCTCAAATTAGAACTGCCACCTGAAGCAGTTCCCATTGTGGTTGTTCTTGCGGGAGTCCCAGCATTAAAAGAGGGGACAACCGAAGGCTACTCGCAGTTAAAAAATAAAGTTATTCATTGGCTTGGTCAGAATCGCCCTCTTCCTTTGTATATAAATGGCAAAATTTTACATGTACGGCGTCTCTCTTGGTTGGGAAACATACCTAAGAATATAAACGGGGATATTGTTATAATTAATTTCAGAGATCCCAGAGCCGTCAGCCATATTCTTAATTGGCATATGAACAATGCGAGGTCTTTTATTTCTACCTGGGAATTGACTTATTTTTACCCAAGAACTCAAATAGTTCCCACTGCTAATCCAGGGGTTCCACTTTGTAAACAGTCCAATCCTGTCATTTCTCTTGGAAACCGCTATGAGGTTCTAGCAAATCTTGAAGAAGTGGATTGACATAATCACCATAAGGGCTCAATGATAGACATCCAATAGACTTCTTTTGATTTACCTTCCCCTCCCAATGAGTTAGGAATCTTACCACTAGAAACAAGTGTTGGTATTTGTATTAATCCCCTTATTTCCCTTGATCCTCCTTTATTAACTAACCCCCCGTTTGGCACTGGGGATAATATGGGGAAGCTACTTTCATGGAATATTGCTGGGCTGGCCGCTTAACTGATATCTGATGATTGGCTTTGTTTTGTTAATAATTTTGACCTATGTATATTTCAAGAGACCTGGCTATGTGAACCATCTTTTGCTCAGGGATATTTGAATTACTCTGTGCCTGCATTAAAAGGTCTAAAGGGGAGACCTATGGGTGGATTAACTATATGGGTCCGTCAGAGTCTAAAGTTAGTTGTCAAAGCCATTGACACCAGCCATAGAGACATACAATTAATCAGAATGAACTTAGACAAATTGGGAATGCTTGATATTTACAATGTTTATGTGAGGAGTAACAGGGGAGGGAGATCTGAGGTTTTAGCGGCCTTGGGACGTCTCCTTGATATTCACTCTCTAAACAATAACATTGTCATTGCGGGTGATTTTAACAGAACATTCGAACCCCTAGTTACTGAAGACGATTTTCTTGGGGACGAAGATGATCGGCAATGGGGAGTTCCCAAGCTGGAGCTCAAATCGGTTGTGCGTTGGACCGATGATGTGATTAGTTTGAATGCCCTTTGCTATGAAAAGGGCTTAAGAACTCTAAACGGGAGGACTCGAAGTGATAAAAATGGGTCTAGTGCATTTGATAACGGGCGACACAAAAGTAGAATTGACTATGTTTTATGCAGTCTTAAACTATGGCGGTTGATCTGCGACATGGAGGTTGTTTGGAGGAGTGAGAGTGATCACAACCCCCTGTGTGCAGATCACAAATGGTGGTCTTTCACCAACAGGACCATTGGCCCGATTGAGCTTGCCCCTCCTTTGACTGTCCCCACTAATGATATGCGCAGATTAAGGTGGGCGAACATAGTGACCAACCAACTGGCCATTGCTAACATCAGCGGCGAAGTAGATAAAGCAATACTAGCCATTGAGCATATTAATTCATCTAGCACCAGGTTGGCCAGAGTAGTCGAAATACACGACTCCCTCTTTTGTGCAATAAAAAACCACTTCCTTAAGCCTGTGAAAAATAAAGGAAAGAGAGCCCCAAAGCCTGCAAAGTGGTACAATGACCAATGTAGAGATGCTCGACTAGCTCTGGGAACCGCCATAAAGGGGAGGCAGTCTACTGCCATTCGGTTTGCTAGAAAGGAATATAAAGCTAGTATATCAAAGGCAAAGAAAGCCTGGGATGAGCATCATTGGTCTGAGCTAAAGATAGCTAGTGACAGGAATGATTCCAGGTTATTCTGGAGCATTGTTAAGTGGGGAAGTTCGGGTTTACCCGTACCCCCAAATAACAATGTACCGGAAGATGAATGGGTAAAATTCTTTAAAAATCAGTATGCTGACCCAAATAAAGTCGTCACAGGGTCAGATATAAGTTTAATTCAATTTAAAGAAAATTTCTTTTAGTATCAAAGAGATTATGATGGCCCTCAGCTCAGTGTCTGGTGGACGCGCCCCAGGACTTGATGGTGTCCCAGCTGATGTCTTTATCAATGATAAAGAGAGCTGGTGTAAGTATATACATCTTTCCTATAAATGCAATTGCGCAGGGCGCAGCGGTACCAACATCTTGGCAGGGTGCTGTAATAATACCCGTGTTCAAGAAAGGCGACCGGTCCCAGCCGCAGAGGTAACCTTTGTACCGGCCTGCTTCCAGATCGCCCTGTAACTCCGCCTGCAACGAAAAATGAAAATATTACAACGCTCAGAAAACCCCCCCCACCCAAACACACCTACGCCGGGTAAGCGGTAGGGAGGGAAAAGCGAGGTGGGCGACAAAGAGGTCGCCAGTGAGGGTGGGGGAAGGCTGACACGGAAAGGGGTGGCACCAGTCAGAGTCCCTGCCCCCCCCACCCCCGAAGGAGAGAGTGGGGAGGGGGGACCGGGGCCCCGGGGCCACTAAGGCGCCGACCGCCGAGTGGCCCCCTGCGGGGTCCGCGGTCAGCGGCATAGTACCCCCAGGGGCACCCCGCTCACCCCCCTCCCCCAAAATAGGTTACCCAATGAAAACACAAGAAACAGTTGTAAGTGGGTAACAAATGCTGCAGGTTTATTACATAATTCCAGGGTATGTAATAGGTGGGTTATCTTACGGGCGATCCAAGGGCAGGCGGCCATCTACTTCACCTGCCCGCCTGATGAGCCGGGCAGCATGGGAACGACCCGCAAGTGCTGCCCCCCAAGTGATTCTTTTTCGATCACGTGCCGTTGAAATTCTACTCACACCCCCCCTCTCGGGGCGGAGCGTCGCATAGCAAGCCCCCGGTTGTTCAGGCCCACAACCGCCCGCAGGCCTAGCGGGGCGCCGACCGGCTTCCGGGACCTCTCTGGAGGCTCCTCGTTTTGGCTCAGGCACCACGTGTGCCGCGCAGAGGTACCCTTTGTACCGGCCTGCTTCCAGATCGCCCTGTAACTCCGCCACAGCCCTGGAGGCGGCTAACCGTCGCAGCCAGGGCCCCCCACCAACTTAGCTCTTTACCTGCACCCTCTGTTCACCAATGCTTCGCTTATATCCAATAAAAACAGGTCCATGCCTATTTGGGAGAGGTGTACTCCATCTAAGTCGAAGTACCCCTTCACATTCCCCCGAATCATCTCATGGCGAAGAAAGCCCAAACCCCTTTGGGACGTGAACTTACGCATTGCTCCATTAATGCGCCTCCTGGAGTGCTCTACCGCTTCTAAGGATTTAGCCCCACGCCAGGACCTGCGGGGAATGATCTCCGACCACACGATCTCACACTCGCCCAGGCGCTTGCCGATTTCCCCTAAGTCTCTTTTCATGGCTAATAGCAGCAATCGTCTCCCTAGGGTAACCAGGTCGTTCCCACCCAGGTGGATCACCAACAGGTGGGGCAAGGTGGATCCGTGTGCTCTTAGTCTCTGCTCGATCTTATTCCTGAGTTCGAACCATCTCATCCCTGGCACCCCCATCCATTCCACTTTGGTCTGAGAGAAGTGTCGCATCCAATTCCGATGCGATGCCCATTGGGCAGCACGAGCGACAAATGAATGCCCGATCACCCACACCACCAGGAGACATGGTGTACACACAAGTTATTTAATCAGAAAGGGTGTTTCCAACGATACACACTATACAATCACAAAACACGTTAACTAAAGGCTGCCTCACGGGCGAACATATATCTTATAACAATCAGATTCCCAACGCCCTAATTTCTTCACCTGTGCGGCCTCTAATCCCGCCAGGTGAGCGGCGGTGGCTGCGCCAATGCGGAAGGAGTGGCTGGAATACCTTCTGTCCGGCCGGGCGAGCCCCGCCCTGGCTAAGCTGGCCCTGATTACCTGCTCGAACTGGTATCTAGTTACGGGGGTACCATTTGAATGCAACAGAAGATAACCAGGGCCGGGCGGTCTGTGCTCCAAAAACGCCTTTACCCATTGTACTGGGCAGAACCTGGGATCACCTAGGGGCTGAAGAACCACCCTGATCCCCCGCCCCGCCTGATCAGTCTTGGACTTGCGTAAATGAATGGTCAGTGACCCGGAAATAGACACATCTGAAATTGCCAGCGCATCCCCTGAACAGTCGACCTTGGACCTAGCCACTAACTCACTGACTCTGAAAGCCCCGAAAAATGCTAAGCAGAATGTGGCTGAAAACAGCGTGGCCTCGTACTGAGAGTAGGTGACTAACTCGAGAGCCCCTAGCATGCCTTTCAGGATTTCGAAATCAATGGGCGCTCGATTATCAGGGGCCCTGGGCTCCTCCCTAGCCCAACCCTTCAAGGCGGCCCGGATGGGATAGGAGTTAGTGGGATCCGCCCCGCCAGACAACCTAGTGTCGTGGCTTACGGCTGCCAAGTGACTGCCCACCCATGAACGGCTTTTTCCCTGTCCCCTCGCCCACACCAGAAATGCTCGGACCTGGGACACCAACGATGCCCCTGAAGTACCTAGCGCTACAGAAGTTGCTCTGAATGTTGCCATGTGGGCGCTGTACCGCTTTCTGGTACCTGGGGCCAGAGCTCTTTCTCCCATCGCTTTCAGGCTCCGTCCCACTGCAGGATCCTCCATAGATGGTCCGGGAATGGGGTCATCTGCGCTCTCGCCCGCGGCCAGGCCTCCCTGAATCGGAGCCACTGAAAACGAGAAAGAGCGTCAGCTGCCACATTTTGAATACCCTCAATGTGCCTGGCTTTAAACTCCACATTGATGCGCAGGCATGCCCGGACCAACTCTCTTAGTAAGCACAGCACCAGCCGGCACCTGGCGGACTGGTTGTTAATTGCCTGCACAACCGCCATGTTGTCAGACCAGAACACCACCTTTCTGTCTGACAATGCCGCCGGCCATAGGTGTAATGCAACAACAATCGGGAAGAGCTCCAGCACAGTAACATTTTTGGTGATCCTACGCCTGCGCCAAACATTGGGCCATCCCTGAGCGCACCATTCCTCACCCAAGATAGCCCCGAAACCTTCCCTGCCTGAGGCATCTGTGAAAAGACAAAGTTCCTGACTGCCTATCCAGGGCTGCTTCCAAATTACCGTCCCATTGAAGCGGGCCAGGAATTCGCTCCACACGACCAAATCCTGTTTCAAACCTGACCCCAGCTTGACCCAGTGATGTTTCTTTTTTACACCAGCGGTTGCCCTTGCTAACCTGCGGGCAAAGACCCTCCCCATGGGTATGACCTTTACCGCAAAATTCAGAGTCCCTAGCAGGGATTGGATTTCACCCAGAGTAGCCTTGTCCCTACCCAGTAGATCGCAGATCTCCTGACGCAAGGCCTGTACCTTATCCGCAGGGAGTCGGGACACGCCCTTTACCGTGTCCAACTCGATGCCCAAGAATACCAAAACCTGCGCCGGACCCTCGGTCTTACCAGGAGCTAAAGGTACGCCCAAGTGTCCTGCCAATTCCTTGAAACATTGCAGCGCCCGCGCACATTCTTGCGAGTCAGCTCCCCCGATGAACAGGAAATCATCCAGGTAGTGGGTCACTCCCTCAATGCCATACCTGTTTGTTAAGGCCCACTGTAGGAAGGAGCTGAAAGCCTCAAAGTACGCACAAGACACCGAGCAACCCATGGGCATACACCTATCATAAAAGACCTGGTCCCCCCACTTGAAGCCCAGAAGGTGTTGGCTGTCTGGGTGTACTGGTAGCAGCCTGAAGGCCGATTCGATGTCCGACTTGGCCAACCAGGCTCCCTTCCCAGCCCTCCTGATCATGTCGACTGCCAGGTCTAGGGAGCAGTAAGACACTGAGCATCTACCTTCGTCCAGCCAGGAATTCACGGAGTCCCCTTCTGGGTGTGATAGGTTGTGAATAAGTCGGAAAGCCCCTGGCTCCTTTTTTGGTACCACCCCCAGGGGAGAAATCACAAAGTGGGGCATAGGGGGTGAGGAAAATGGGCCCGCCACCCTGCCCAAAGACACCTCCTTCGCTATTTTATCCCGCACTACCTCCGGGTGTTCCCTAGCTGATTTCTGATTTTCCACATCCCTGCTCACTAAGGGGCCTTGATAAGGAATGCGGAAACCGTCTAAGAAACTTTCAGAAATGAGGGACCCTTCCCTGCTAGTGTAACCGCGGAGTGCGCTGAGGAGGTTCTTTACGCAGATGGGAGAGGGCCCTTTCACATGGTCGTGTGGGGCAAGGTGATGCGCGCTGGCAGATGCGTTCGCAGGGGGCCAGAGCGCAGGGGGGGGAAACCCCCCTGGGCTACTTGCCCGAGGAAGGCTTGTCGGGAGTGTCGCACTTGGAGCATGCGGTGGCGGCATGAGGTGCCCCGCACACACTGCAATTGTGTGAGAAACGGCAGGCTTTGTCCCAGGAGCAGAACCCTGCATTGAAGAGCCTGCAGGTTCCAGAAGACCGTGCCCGGAACCCAGGCCTGCGGCCCCCCCCACGACCACCCCGAAAGGACTTCCTGTTCTGCCATTTCCCCTCCTGTTTATCCTCTTTCTCTTTGCTCTTGACGCCACTCTCTGTACCTGACTTTGTCGTAGACCCCTCAGTATGCTTGCCCATGAGTTTTACCCATAAACGGACCTCCAACTGGTCCCACTCAAGATCTGGGCAGATTGCTCTCTGTCTGCGGAAGTCACAGTCATAGTGGTACCATCCCATGCCTCCACCCTTAGCAGCCTCTTCTGTAATCACGCTTGCATAGTGAAAAAGACCTGGCCCCTCGTCTGGGAATTTCTCCACTATTACTGCCGCAAAGATGGCAAAAGCCTGACCCCAGGTCACAATATTTTTTGCGGGATATAAATGATACCGCACCCTCTTGTCCTCTTCCTTGTTGCCCATCCTCCTGGTATCCACCCCCTCAGCCCCATGCATGAGGAGGGTGAAGATATCGATAAATTCCCTGCGCCAAATCCCTTCTTTGGCGACTAAAGGGACCATCCAAGCGAGTGAGCAGCGGCCCGACACTAGCGGGGCCGTAGTAACTAGAGGCTTAGGCACAACGGCTAGTGTTGGTGCCGGCATGGGTACCACCGGCGGAACCACTACTGTGGGATTGGCCGCACTTGCCGCGTTCTCAGCCACAGCAGCAGCTGGGGGTGGGGGCCGCGGGAGTTCCACAGCCGGCTGCTGACCCCAGACATGCGTGAAGCCCCCCGGCGCCGGGGTTACACTCGGTGGTGGTGGGGCGGACGGGCCGCCCACCAGGGGGGACCTGGCAAGCAACAGACCCGATCTGACCTCAGCCATGAAGTCTTTTAAAGTATCTGAAAGCTTACCCAGCTCCTCTGCTGATGCAAATGTCGCCTGGGGAGGGCAAGGCAGTCCGATATTCGTCCCCGTCCCCAAACCAACCGCCGCCTGGGGGGTCATTGAGGCCCTGTGTGGGGGAGCCGCTCTATTTCGTGCCGGCGGTTGCTCAACCGGAAAGTCTTTGCTCGGGGGGCGGCGAATTCTTTTCGACCGAGACGGGCCCGCACCCTCCCCTACATCCTTATCTGTAGATGGAACGTCCAACGCTATCCCAGAGTCTGGGGGGGTACTGGCTTTCAATAGTTCAGTTGCCCAGGCTAAACCCTTGGCCCTTGTCAGCTCCAAGAAGGCGGCAATCCGGGCTTCCTCCGAAGTGCCCGGCACGGACTCCTCAACCTGTGTCCCTGGTGTGAAAAGGGGGGGGGATAATCCTTGGCTGTCCATCTCTTAACAGTTGCTCTCTCTTATCTGCAATTGGGAAAGAGAGAAAATTACCGCCTGTTCGCCCCCTTTGAGGCAGATTCGTTGCTTCAGAGTGCCACATGCTACTCCGAACAGTACCCCCTTCCCCAACCTGCCCGTACTTACTCCCTTCCGAGCCCCGAATACGGAGGATGTTTTGGCTCGCGTCTCCCTGTTGCCTCTTAATAAACCTCCAGTCACCGCAAGCGGACGAATGTACTGAAAGAGAAACCAGCATAAGCACAAGAAATAGGCCAAAGGAAAAAAGGGGGGCGCTGTTATTAAAGATCACATTTAACCACGCACACCCTGTTCGCCTCTACCCCTATCCCCACCTCGAACATGGCAAGCCACATGGCGCTCGCCTGTGTCCCACCACTGTACTTTCTTGGTGGCCATTTGCCCAAAAGTTGTTGTTCCGCGGGGCACAGCGAATGTTAGGCGCGCTTTACATTACGCATTCAGGCACGGGGAGCAGGAGCTCAAGAAACGGATCTGGACGCGATGTCCCGTTGCCACGAGAGCACTACAAATCGCGTGTCCACCAGAGGCACCCAAACGCATTCAGGCACGGGGGGGCAGGCGCTCGAGCACTACACATTACGATTTTCCCAGATCCCCCAAACATGTGAAAAGGACTTTCCAATTACCGCTTTTATCGTAATTGTACCGCACGCACTCGCAGCTAGCTGATTCATGGCGCGCTTTACAGTACGCATTCAGGCGCGGGGGGCAGGAGCTCAAGCACTACACATTACGATTCGACCCGATCCCCCAAACGTGTGAAAAGGACTTTCAAATTACCGCATTTAAAGTAATTGTACCACGCGCACTCTCAGCTAATGAATTCTTGGCGCGCCTTACAGTACGCATTCAGGCACTGGGGGCAATAGCTCGAGGAAAAGGATATGGACACGATGTCCCGATGCCCCGAGAGCGCTACACATTACGAGTCCATCAGAGGCCCCACACGCGGGAAACGTACTTTCCTAATTACCGTATTGAGCGTAATAGTACCCACGCGCACTCGCATTTAGTAAATTAATCGCGCCCTCTACATTACGCATTCAGGGACGGGGAGCAGGAGCCCAGGGAACATATGTGGACACGATGACCCGAATCGCGCTCTAAAAACACCCACGCTGGTGAGGGTTGCTAAGGTAATTCGATCGCGTTCTCGGTCCCAGCGCAGCCCCATAATGCAGCAGACTCAGTCCGCCTTCCCCGTCCACCCGTGCCCGGACAGGGACTCACACTAACCCCATACGGGGAAACTACCTGAAAACACATGCTGCTCTTCCCGCAAAGCCCCCATAATGCACAGCGGGACCCGGATTGCATCGGCCGGAACGAGACGCACGGTCCAGCAGTGGAACCAGCACCCCGTAACATATGGCGCCGAGGAGAAACATGCTATGCCCCACACCACAAATGGAAGCCAGCTAAGGGGGGGGGGGGATGATCAGCGGGTTGCGTCCCGTCATCGTCTCTTCGCGCCCACCTGCGATAGCCATCCATGGCAGCGAAAAACGCAGCATACACAGCCTCCCTCAACATCGCACGTTCCCGCAAACTTAAAACACGAGCCATGCTCAGTGCACGGTCCCCCCCCGCCCGTGGTACTCCGACCACAGGGCCCCATCACCTGGTACTGCCCAGGGACAGGGCCGGGGCGAGGGGGCAGTCCGGCAACTCACCAAGTATTTCGCAGTTCTAGAGCAAAGGCGACGGCGACGACGATCCCCGCGAGACGGTTCGTCGTCCGACAAAAAGCGAGGTGGGCGACAAAGAGGTCGCCAGTGAGGGTGGGGGAAGGCTAAATAGCCTCCCCCTCACACCTGGGCCCGGAAGTGACGCGCATTGCGCATCACTTCCGGCCCTGACACGGAAAGGGGTGGCACCAGTCAGAGTCCCTGCCCCCCCCACCCCCGAAGGAGAGAGTGGGGAGGGGGGACCGGGGCCCCGGGGCCACTAAGGCGCCGACCGCCGAGTGGCCCCCTGCGGGGTCCGCGGTCAGCGGCATAGTACCCCCAGGGGCACCCCGCTCACCCCCCTCCCCCAAAATAGGTTACCCAATGAAAACACAAGAAACAGTTGTAAGTGGGTAACAAATGCTGCAGGTTTATTACATAATTCCAGGGTATGTAATAGGTGGGTTATCTTACGGGCGATCCAAGGGCAGGCGGCCATCTACTTCACCTGCCCGCCTGATGAGCCGGGCAGCACGGGAACGACCCGCAAGTGCTGCCCCCCAAGTGATTCTTTTTCGATCACGTGCCGTTGAAATTCTACTCACACCCCCCCTCTCGGGGCGGAGCGTCGCATAGCAAGCCCCCGGTTGTTCAGGCCCACAACCGCCCGCAGGCCTAGCGGGGCGCCGACCGGCTTCCGGGACCTCTCTGGAGGCTCCTCGTTTTGGCTCAGGCACCACGTGTGCCGCGCAGAGGTACCCTTTGTACCGGCCTGCTTCCAGATCGCCCTGTAACTCCGCCACAGCCCTGGAGGCGGCTAACCGTCGCAGCCAGGGCCCCCCACCAACTTAGCTCTTTACCTGCACCCTCTGTTCACCAATGCTTCGCTTATATCCAATAAAAACAGGTCCATGCCTATTTGGGAGAGGTGTACTCCATCTAAGTCGAAGTACCCCTTCACATTCCCCCGAATCATCTCATGGCGAAGAAAGCCCAAACCCCTTTGGGACGTGAACTTACGCATTGCTCCATTAATGCGCCTCCTGGAGTGCTCTACCGCTTCTAAGGATTTAGCCCCACGCCAGGACCTGCGGGGAATGATCTCCGACCACAGGATCTCACACTCGCCCAGGCGCTTGCCGATTTCCCCTAAGTCTCTTTTCATGGCTAATAGCAATCGTCTCCCTAGGGTAACAAGGTCGTTCCCACCCAGGTGGATCACCAACAGGTGGGGCAAGGTGGATCCGTGTGCTCTTAGTCTCTGCTCGATCTTATTCCTGAGTTCGAACCATCTCATCCCTGGCACCCCCATCCATTCCACTTTGGTCTGAGAGAAGTGTCGCATCCAATTCCGATGCGATGCCCATTGGGCAGCACAAGCGACAAATGAATGCCCGATCACCCACACCACTCGTCCTAATAAAGAGGAGACATGGTGTACACACAAGTTATTTAATCAGAAAGGGTGTTTCCAACATACACACTATACAATCACAAAACACGTTAACTAAAGGCTGCCTCACGGGCGAACATATATCTTATAACAATCAGATTCCCAACGCCCTAATTTCTTCACCTGGGCGGCCTCTAATCCCGCCAGGTGAGCGGCGGTGGCTGCGCCAATGCGGAAGGAGTGGCTGGAATACCTTCTGTCCGGCCGGGCGAGCCCCGCCCTGGCTAAGCTGGCCCTGATTACCTGCTCGAACTGGTATCTAGTTACGGGGGTACCATTTGAATGCAACAGAAGATAACCAGGGCCGGGAGGTCTGTGCTCCAAAAACGCCTTTACCCATTGTACTGGGCAGAACCTGGGATCACCTAGGGGCTGAAGAACCACCCTGATCCCCCGCCCCGCCTGATCAGTCTTGGACTTGCGTAAATGAATGGTCAGTGACCCGGAAATAGACACATCTGAAATTGCCAGCGCATCCCCTGAACAGTCGACCTTGGACCTAGCCACTAACTCACTGACTCTGAAAGCCCCGAAAAATGCTAAGCAGAATGTGGCTGAAAACAGCGTGGCCTCGTACTGAGAGTAGGTGACTAACTCGAGAGCCCCTAGCATGCCTTTCAGGATTTCGAAATCAATGGGCGCTCGATTATCAGGGGCCCTGGGCTCCTCCCTAGCCCAACCCTTCAAGGCGGCCCGGATGGGATAGGAGTTAGTGGGATCCGCCCCGCCAGACAACCTAGTGTCGTGGCTTACGGCTGCCAAGTGACTGCCCACCCATGAACGGCTTTTTCCCTGTCCCCTCGCCCACACCAGAAATGCTCGGACCTGGGACACCAACGATGCCCCTGAAGTACCTAGCGCTACAGAAGTTGCTCTGAATGTTGCCATGTGGGCGCTGTACCGCTTTCTGGTACCTGGGGCCAGAGCTCTTTCTCCCATCGCTTTCAGGCTCCGTCCCACTGCAGGATCCTCCATAGATGGTCCGGGAATGGGGTCATCTGCGCTCTCGCCCGCGGCCAGGCCTCCCTGAATCGGAGCCACTGAAAACGAGAGAGCGTCAGCTGCCACATTTTGAATACCCTCAATGTGCCTGGCTTTAAACTCCACATTGATGCGCAGGCATGCCCGGACCAACTCTCTTAGTAAGCACAGCACCAGCCGGCACCTGGCGGACTGGTTGTTAATTGCCTGCACAACCGCCATGTTGTCAGACCAGAACACCACCTTTCTGTCTGACAATGCCGCCGGCCATAGGTGTAATGCAACAACAATCGGGAAGAGCTCCAGCACAGTAACATTTTTGGTGATCCTACGCCTGCGCCAAACATTGGGCCATCCCTGAGCGCACCATTCCTCACCCAAGATAGCCCCGAAACCTTCTCTGCCTGAGGCATCTGTGAAAAGACAAAGTTCCTGACTGCCTATCCAGGGCCGCTTCCAAATTACCGTCCCATTGAAGCGGGCCAGGAATTCGCTCCACACGACCAGATCCTGTTTCAAACCTGACCCCAGCTTGACCCAGTGATGTTTCTTTTTTACACCAGCGGTTGCCCTTGCTAACCTGCGGGCAAAGACCCTCCCCATGGGTATGACCTTTACCGCAAAATTCAGAGTCCCTAGCAGGGATTGGATTTCACCCAGAGTAGCCTTGTCCCTACCCAGTAGATCGCAGATCTCCTGACGCAAGGCCTGTACCTTATCCGCAGGGAGTCGGGACACGCCCTTTACCGTGTCCAACTCGATGCCCAAGAATACCAAAACCTGCGCCGGACCCTCGGTCTTACCAGGAGCTAAAGGTACGCCCAAGTGTCCTGCCAATTCCTTGAAACATTGCAGCGTCCGCGCACATTCTTGCGAGTCAGCTCCCCCGATGAACAGGAAATCATCCAGGTAGTGGGTCACTCCCTCAATGCCATACCTGTTTGTTAAGGCCCACTGTAGGAAGGAGCTGAAAGCCTCAAAGTACGCACAAGACACCGAGCAACCCATGGGCATACACCTATCATAAAAGACCTGGTCCCCCCACTTGAAGCCTAGAAGGTGTTGGCTGTCCGGGTGTACTGGTAGCAGCCTGAAGGCCGATTCGATGTCCGACTTGGCCAACCAGGCTCCCTTCCCAGCCCTCCTGATCATGTCGACTGCCAGGTCTAGGGAGCAGTAAGACACTGAGCATCTACCTTCGTCCAGCCAGGAATTCACGGAGTCCCCTTCTGGGTGTGATAGGTTGTGAATAAGTCGGAAAGCCCCTGGCTCCTTTTTTGGTACCACCCCCAGGGGAGAAATCACAAAGTGGGGCATAGGGGGTGAGGAAAATGGGCCCGCCACCCTGCCCAAAGACACCTCCTTCGCTATTTTATCCCGCACTACCTCCGGGTGTTCCCTAGCTGATTTCTGATTTTCCACATCCCTGCTCACTAAGGGGCCTTGATAAGGAATGCGGAAACCGTCTAAGAAACCCTCAGAAATGAGGGACCCTTCCCTGCTAGTGTAACCGCGGAGTGCGCTGAGGAGGTTCTTTACGCAGATGGGAGAGGGCCCTTTCACATGGTCATGTGGGGCAAGGTGATGCGCGCTGGCAGATGCGTTCGCAGGGGGCCAGAGCGCAGGGGGGGGGAAACCCCCCTGGGCTACTTGCCCGAGGAAGGCTTGTCGGGAGTGTCGCGCTTGGAGCATGCGGTGGCGGCATGAGGTGCCCCGCACACACTGCAATGTGTGAGAAACGGCAGGCTTTGTCCCAGGAGCAGAACCCTGCATTGAAGAGCCTGCAGGTTCCAGAAGACCGTGCCCGGAACCCAGGCCTGCGGCCCCCCCCACGACCACCCCGAAAGGACTTCCTGTTCTGCCATTTCCCCTCCTGTTTATCCTCTTTCTCTTTGCTCTTGACGCCACTCTCTGTACCTGACTTTGTCGTAGACCCCTCAGTATGCTTGCCCATGAGTTTTACCCACAAACGGACCTCCAACTGGTCCCACTCAAGATCTGGGCAGATTGCTCTCTGTCTGCGGAAGTCACAGTCATAGTGGTACCATCCCATGCCTCCACCCTTAGCAGCCTCTTCTGTAATCACGCTTGCATAGTGAAAAAGACCTGGCCCCTCGTCTGGGAATTTCTCCACTATTACTGCCGCAAAGATGGCAAAAGCCTGACCCCAGGTCACAATATTTTTTGCGGGATATAAATGATACCGCACCCTCTTGTCCTCTTCCTTGTTGCCCATCCTCCTGGTATCCACCCCCTCAGCCCCATGCATGAGGAGGGTGAAGATATCGATAAATTCCCTGCGCCAAATCCCTTCTTTGGCGACTAAAGGGACCATCCAAGCGAGTGAGCAGCGGCCCGACACTAGCGGGGCCGTAGTAACTAGAGGCTTAGGCACAACGGCTAGTGTTGGTGCCGGCATGGGTACCACCGGGGGAACCACTACTGTGGGATTGGCCGCACTTGCCGCGTTCTCAGCCACAGCAGCAGCTGGGGGTGGGGGCCGCGGGAGTTCCACAGCCGGCTGCTGACCCCAGACATGCGTGAAGCCCCCCGGCGCCGGGGTTACTCTCGGTGGTGGTGGGGCGGACGGGCCGCCCACCAGGGGGGACCTGGCAAGCAACAGACCCGATCTGACCTCAGCCATGAAGTCTTTTAAAGTATCTGAAAGCTTACCCAGCTCCTCTGCTGATGCAAATGTCGCCTGGGGAGGGCAAGGCAGTCCGATATTCGTCCACGTCCCCAAACCAACCGCCGCCTGGGGGGTCATTGAGGCCCTGTGTGGGGGAGCCGCTCTATTTCGTGCCGGCGGTTGCTCAACCGGAAAGTCTTTGCTCGTGGGGCGGCGAATTCTTTTCGACCGAGACGGGCCCGCACCCTCCCCTACATCCTTATCTGTAGATGGAACGTCCAACGCTATCCCAGAGTCTGGGGGGGTACTGGCTTTCAATAGTTCAGTTGCCCAGGCTAAACCCTTGGCCCTTGTCAGCTCCAAGAAGGCGGCAATCCGGGCTTCCTCCGAAGTGCCCGGCACGGACTCCTCAACCTGTGTCCCTGGTGTGAAAAGGGGGGGGGATAATCCTTGGCTGTCCATCTCTTAACAGTTGCTCTCTCATCTGCAATTGGGAAAGAGAGAAAATTACCGCCTGTTCGCCCCCTTTGAGGCAGATTCGTTGCTCCAGAGTGCCACATGCTACTCCGAACAGTACCCCCTTCCCCAACCTGCCCGTACTTACTCCCTTCCGAGCCCCGAATACGGAGGATGTTTTGGCTCGCGTCTCCCTGTTGCCACTTAATAAACCTCCAGTCACCGCAAGCGGACGAATGTACTGAAAGAGAAACCAGCATAAGCACAAGAAATAGGCCAAAGGAAAAAAGGGGGGCGCTGTTATTAAAGATCACATTTAACCACGCACACCCTGTTCGCCTCTACCCCTATCCCCACCTCGAACATGGCAAGCCACATGGCGCTCGCCTGTGTCCCACCACTGTACTTTCTTGGTGGCCATTTGCCCAAAAGTTGTTGTTCCGCGGGGCACAGCGAATGTTAGGCGCGCTTTACATTACGCATTCAGGCACGGGGAGCAGGAGCTCAAGAAACGGATCTGGACGCGATGTCCCGATGCCACGAGAGCACTACAAATCGCGTGTCCACCAGAGGCACCCAAACGCATTCAGGCACGGGGGGGCAGGCGCTCGAGCACTACACATTACGATTTTCCCAGATCCCCCAAACATGTGAAAAGGACTTTCCAATTACCGCTTTTATCGTAATTGTACCGCACGCACTCGCAGCTAGCTGATTCATGGCGCGCTTTACAGTACGCATTCAGGCGCGGGGGGCAGGAGCTCAAGCACTACACATTACGATTCGACCCGATCCCCCAAACGTGTGAAAAGGACTTTCAAATTACCGCATTTAAAGTAATTGTACCGCGCGCACTCTCAGCTAATGAATTCTTGGCGCGCCTTACAGTACGCATTCAGGCACTGGGGGCAATAGCTCGAGGAAAAGGATATGGACACGATGTCCCGATGCCCCGAGAGCGCTACACATTACGAGTCCATCAGAGGCCCCACACGCGGGAAACGTACTTTCCTAATTACCGTATTGAGCGTAATAGTACCCACGCGCACTCGCATTTAGTAAATTAATCGCGCCCTCTACATTACTCATTCAGGGACGGGGAGCAGGAGCCCAGGGAACATATGTGGACACGATGACCCGAATCGCGCTCTAAAAACACCCACGCTGGTGAGGGTTGCTAAGGTAATTCGATCGCGTTCTCGGTCCCAGCGCAGCCCCATAATGCAGCAGACTCAGTCCGCCTTCCCCGTCCACCCGTGCCCGGACAGGGACTCACACTAACCCCACGCGGGGAAACTACCTGAAAACACATGCTGCTCTTCCCGCAAAGCCCCCATAATGCATAGCGGGACCCGGATTGCATCGGCCGGAACGAGACGCACGGTCCAGCAGTGGAACCAGCACCCCGTAACATATGGCGCCGAGGAGAAACATGCTATGCCCCACACCACAAATGGAAGCCAGCTAAGGGGGGGGGGGGGGATGATCAGCGGGTTGCGTCCCGTCATCGTCTCTTCGCGCCCACCTGCGATAGCCATCCATGGCAGCGAAAAACGCAGCATACACAGCCTCCCTCAACATCGCACGTTCCCGCAAACTTAAAACACGAGCCATGCTCAGTGCACGGTCCCCCCCGCCCGTGGTACTCCGACCACAGGGCCCCGTCACCTGGTACTGCCCAGGGACAGGGCCGGGGCGAGGGGGCAGTCCGGCAACTCACCAAGTATTTCGCAGTTCTAGAGCAAAGGCGACGGCGACGACGATCCCCGCGAGACGGTTCGGCGTCCGACAAAAAGCGAGGTGGGCGACAAAGAGGTCGCCAGTGAGGGTGGGGGAAGGCTAAATAGCCTCCCCCTCACACCTGGGCCCGGAAGTGACGCGCATTGCGCGTCACTTCCGGCCCTGACACGGAAAGGGGTGGCACCAGTCAGAGTCCCTGCCCCCCCCACCCCCAAAGGAGAGAGTGGGGAGGGGGGACCGGGGCCCCGGGGCCACTAAGGCGCCGACCGCCGAGTGGCCCCCTGCGGGGTCCGCGGTCAGCGGCATAGTACCCCCAGGGGCACCACGCTCACCCCCCTCCCCCAAAATAGGTTACCCAATGAAAACACAAGAAACAGTTGTAAGTGGGTAACAAATGCTGCAGGTTTATTACATAATTCCAGGGTATGTAATAGGTGGGTTATCTTACGGGCGATCCAAGGGCAGGCGGCCATCTACTTCACCTGCCCGCCTGATGAGCCGGGCAGCACGGGAACGACCCGCAAGTGCTGCCCCCCAAGTGATTCTTTTTCGATCACGTGCCGTTGAAATTCTACTCACACCCCCCCTCTCGGGGCGGAGCGTCGCATAGCAAGCCCCCGGTTGTTCAGGCCCACAACCGCCCGCAGGCCTAGCGGTGCGCCGACCGGCTTCCGGGACCTCTCTGGAGGCTCCTCGTTTTGGCTCAGGCACCACGTGTGCCGCGCAGAGGTACCCTTTGTACCGGCCTGCTTTCAGATCGCCCTGTAACTCCGCCTGCAACGAAAAATGAAAATATTACAACGCTCAGAAAACCCCCCCCACCCAAACACACCTACGCCGGGTAAGCGGTAGGGAGGGAAAAGCGAGGTGGGCGACAAAGAGGTCGCCAGTGAGGGTGGGGGAAGGCTAAATAGCCTCCCCCTCACACCTGGGCCCGGAAGTGACGCGCATTGCGCGTCACTTCCGGCCCTGACACGGAAAGGGGTGGCACCAGTCAGAGTCCCTGCCCCCCCCACCCCCGAAGGAGAGAGTGGGGAGGGGGGACCGGGGCCCCGGGGCCACTAAGGCGCCGACCGCCGAGTGGCCCCCTGCGGGGTCCGCGGTCAGCGGCATAGTACCCCCAGGGGCACCCCGCTCACCCCCCTCCCCCAAAATAGGTTACCCAATGAAAACACAAGAAACAGTTGTAAGTGGGTAACAAATGCTGCAGGTTTATTACATAATTCCAGGGTATGTAATAGGTGGGTTATCTTACGGGCGATCCAAGGGCAGGCGGCCATCTACTTCACCTGCCCGCCTGATGAGCCGGGCAGCACGGGAACGACCCGCAAGTGCTGCCCCCCAAGTGATTCTTTTTCGATCACGTGCCGTTGAAATTCTACTCACACCCCCCCTCTCAGGGCGGAGCGTCGCATAGCAAGCCCCCGGTTGTTCAGGCCCACAACCGCCCGCAGGCCTAGCGGGGCGCCGACCGGCTTCCGGGACCTCTCTGGAGGCTCCTCGTTTTGGCTCAGGCACCACGTGTGCCGCGCAGAGGTACCCTTTGTACCGGCCTGCTTTCAGATCGCCCTGTAACTCCGCCTGCAACGAAAAATGAAAATATTACAACGCTCAGAAAACCCCCCCCACCCAAACACACCTACGCCGGGTAAGCGGTAGGGAGGGAAAAGCGAGGTGGGCGACAAAGAGGTCGCCAGTGAGGGTGGGGGAAGGCTAAATAGCCTCCCCCTCACACCTGGGCCCGGAAGTGACGCGCATTGCGCGTCACTTCCGGCCCTGACACGGAAAGGGGTGGCACCAGTCAGAGTCCCTGCCCCCCCCACCCCCGAAGGAGAGAGTGGGGAGGGGGGACCGGGGCCCCGGGGCCACTAAGGCGCCGACCGCCGAGTGGCCCCCTGCGGGGTCCGCGGTCAGCGGCATAGTACCCCCAGGGGCACCCCGCTCACCCCCCTCCCCCAAAATAGGTTACCCAATGAAAACACAAGAAACAGTTGTAAGTGGGTAACAAATGCTGCAGGTTTATTACATAATTCCAGGGTATGTAATAGGTGGGTTATCTTACGGGCGATCCAAGGGCAGGCGGCCATCTACTTCACCTGCCCGCCTGATGAGCCGGGCAGCACGGGAACGACCCGCAAGTGCTGCCCCCCAAGTGATTCTTTTTCGATCACGTGCCGTTGAAATTCTACTCACACCCCCCCTCTCGGGGCGGAGCGTCGCATAGCAAGCCCCCGGTTGTTCAGGCCCACAACCGCCCGCAGGCCTAGCGGGGCGCCGACCGGCTTCCGGGACCTCTCTGGAGGCTCCTCGTTTTGGCTCAGGCACCACGTGTGCCGCGCAGAGGTACCCTTTGTACCGGCCTGCTTCCAGATCGCCCTGTAACTCCGCCACAGCCCTGGAGGCGGCTAACCGTCGCAGCCAGGGCCCCCCACCAACTTAGCTCTTTACCTGCACCCTCTGTTCACCAATGCTTCGCTTATATCCAATAAAAACAGGTCCATGCCTATTTGGGAGAGGTGTACTCCATCTAAGTCGAAGTACCCCTTCACATTCCCCCGAATCATCTCATGGCGAAGAAAGCCCAAACCCCTTTGGGACGTGAACTTACGCATTGCTCCATTAATGCGCCTCCTGGAGTGCTCTACCGCTTCTAAGGATTTAGCCCCACGCCAGGACCTGCGGGGAATGATCTCCGACCACACGATCTCACACTCGCCCAGGCGCTTGCCGATTTCCCCTAAGTCTCTTTTCATGGCTAATAGCAGCAATCGTCTCCCTAGGGTAACAAGGTCGTTCCCACCCAGGTGGATCACCAACAGGTGGGGCAAGGTGGATCCGTGTGCTCTTAGTCTCTGCTCGATCTTATTCCTGAGTTCGAACCATCTCATCCCTGGCACCCCCATCCATTCCACTTTGGTCTGAGAGAAGTGTCGCATCCAATTCCGATGCGATGCCCATTGGGCAGCACGAGCGACAAATGAATGCCCGATCACCCACACCACTCGTCCTAATAAAGAGGAGACATGGTGTACACACAAGTTATTTAATCAGAAAGGGTGTTTCCAACGATACACACTATACAATCACAAAACACGTTAACTAAAGGCTGCCTCACGGGCGAACATATATCTTATAACAATCAGATTCCCAACGCCCTAATTTCTTCACCTGTGCGGCCTCTAATCCCGCCAGGTGAGCGGCGGTGGCTGCGCCAATGCGGAAGGAGTGGCTGGAATACCTTCTGTCCGGCCGGGCGAGCCCCGCCCTGGCTAAGCTGGCCCTGATTACCTGCTCGAACTGGTATCTAGTTACGGGGGTACCATTTGAATGCAACAGAAGATAACCAGGGCCGGGCGGTCTGTGCTCCAAAAACGCCTTTACCCATTGTACTGGGCAGAACCTGGGATCACCTAGGGGCTGAAGAACCACCCTGATCCCCCGCCCCGCCTGATCAGTCTTGGACTTGCGTAAATGAATGGTCAGTGACCCGGAAATAGACACATCTGAAATTGCCAGCGCATCCCCTGAACAGTCGACCTTGGACCTAGCCACTAACTCACTGACTCTGAAAGCCCCGAAAAATGCTAAGCAGAATGTGGCTGAAAACAGCGTGGCCTCGTACTGAGAGTAGGTGACTAACTCGAGAGCCCCTAGCATGCCTTTCAGGATTTCGAAATCAATGGGCGCTCGATTATCAGGGGCCCTGGGCTCCTCCCTAGCCCAACCCTTCAAGGCGGCCCGGATGGGATAGGAGTTAGTGGGATCCGCCCCGCCAGACAACCTAGTGTCGTGGCTTACGGCTGCCAAGTGACTGCCCACCCATGAACGGCTTTTTCCCTGTCCCCTCGCCCACACCAGAAATGCTCGGTCCTGGGACACCAACGATGCCCCTGAAGTACCTAGCGCTACAGAAGTTGCTCTGAATGTTGCCATGTGGGCGCTGTACCGCTTTCTGGTACCTGGGGCCAGAGCTCTTTCTCCCATCGCTTTCAGGCTCCGTCCCACTGCAGGATCCTCCATAGATGGTCCGGGAATGGGGTCATCTGCGCTCTCGCCCGCGGCCAGGCCTCCCTGAATCGGAGCCACTGAAAACGAGAGAGCGTCAGCTGCCACATTTTGAATACCCTCAATGTGCCTGGCTTTAAACTCCACATTGATGCGCAGGCATGCCCGGACCAACTCTCTTAGTAAGCACAGCACCAGCCGGCACCTGGCGGACTGGTTGTTAATTGCCTGCACAACCGCCATGTTGTCAGACCAGAACACCACCTTTCTGTCTGACAATGCCGCCGGCCATAGGTGTAATGCAACAACAATCGGGAAGAGCTCCAGCACAGTAACATTTTTGGTGATCCTACGCCTGCGCCAAACATTGGGCCATCCCTGAGCGCACCATTCCTCACCCAAGATAGCCCCGAAACCTTCCCTGCCTGAGGCATCTGTGAAAAGACAAAGTTCCTGACTGCCTATCCAGGGCTGCTTCCAAATTACCGTCCCATTGAAGCGGGCCAGGAATTCGCTCCACACGACCAGATCCTGTTTCAAACCTGACCCCAGCTTGACCCAGTGATGTTTCTTTTTTACACCAGCGGTTGCCCTTGCTAACCTGCGGGCAAAGACCCTCCCCATGGGTATGACCTTTACCGCAAAATTCAGAGTCCCTAGCAGGGATTGGATTTCACCCAGAGTAGCCTTGTCCCTACCCAGTAGATCGCAGATCTCCTGACGCAAGGCCTGTACCTTATCCGCAGGGAGTCGGGACACGCCCTTTACCGTGTCCAACTCGATGCCCAAGAATACCAAAACCTGCGCCGGACCCTCGGTCTTACCAGGAGCTAAAGGTACGCCCAAGTGTCCAGCCAATTCCTTGAAACATTGCAGCGCCCGCGCACATTCTTGCGAGTCAGCTCCCCCGATGAACAGGAAATCATCCAGGTAGTGGGTCACTCCCTCAATGCCATACCTGTTTGTTAAGGCCCACTGTAGGAAGGAGCTGAAAGCCTCAAAGTACGCACAAGACACCGAGCAACCCATGGGCATACACCTATCATAAAAGACCTGGTCCCCCCACTTGAAGCCCAGAAGGTGTTGGCTGTCTGGGTGTACTGGTAGCAGCCTGAAGGCCGATTCGATGTCCGACTTGGCCAACCAGGCTCCCTTCCCAGCCCTCCTGATCATGTCGACTGCCAGGTCTAGGGAGCAGTAAGACACTGAGCATCTACCTTCGTCCAGCCAGGAATTCACGGAGTCCCCTTCTGGGTGTGATAGGTTGTGAATAAGTCGGAAAGCCCCTGGCTCCTTTTTTGGTACCACCCCCAGGGGAGAAATCACAAAGTGGGGCATAGGGGGTGAGGAAAATGGGCCCGCCACCCTGCCCAAAGACACCTCCTTCGCTATTTTATCCCGCACTACCTCCGGGTGTTCCCTAGCTGATTTCTGATTTTCCGCATCCCTGCTCACTAAGGGGCCTTGATAAGGAATGCGGAAACCGTCTAAGAAACCCTCAGAAATGAGGGACCCTTCCCTGCTAGTGTAACCGCGGAGTGCGCTGAGGAGGTTCTTTACGCAGATGGGAGAGGGCCCTTTCACATGGTCGTGTGGGGCAAGGTGATGCGCGCTGGCAGATGCGTTCGCAGGGGGCCAGAGCGCAGGGGGGGGAAACCCCCCTGGGCTACTTGCCCGAGGAAGGCTTGTCGGGAGTGTCGCGCTTGGAGCATGCGGTGGCGGCATGAGGTGCCCCGCACACACTGCAATTGTGTGAGAAACGGCAGGCTTTGTCCCAGGAGCAGAACCCTGCATTGAAGAGCCTGCAGGTTCCAGAAGACCGTGCCCGGAACCCAGGCCTGCGGCCCCCCCACGACCACCCCGAAAGGACTTCCTGTTCTGCCATTTCCCCTCCTGTTTATCCTCTTTCTCTTTGCTCTTGACGCCACTCTCTGTACCTGACTTTGTCGTAGACCCCTCAGTATGCTTGCCCATGAGTTTTACCCATAAACGGACCTCCAACTGGTCCCACTCAAGATCTGGGCAGATTGCTCTCTGTCTGCGGAAGTCACAGTCATAGTGGTACCATCCCATGCCTCCACCCTTAGCAGCCTCTTCTGTAATCACGCTTGCATAGTGAAAAAGACCTGGCCCCTCGTCTGGGAATTTCTCCACTATTACTGCCGCAAAGATGGCAAAAGCCTGACCCCAGGTCACAATATTTTTTGCGGGATATAAATGATACCGCACCCTCTTGTCCTCTTCCTTGTTGCCCATCCTCCTGGTATCCACCCCCTCAGCCCCATGCATGAGGAGGGTGAAGATATCGATAAATTCCCTGCGCCAAATCCCTTCTTTGGCGACTAAAGGGACCATCCAAGCGAGTGAGCAGCGGCCCGACACTAGCGGGGCCGTAGTAACTAGAGGCTTAGGCACAACGGCTAGTGTTGGTGCCGGCATGGGTACCACCGGGGGAACCACTACTGCGGGATTGGCCGCACTTGCCGCGTTCTCAGCCACAGCAGCAGCTGGGGGTGGGGGCCGCGGGAGTTCCACAGCCGGCTGCTGACCCCAGACATGCGTGAAGCCCCCCGGCGCCGGGGTTACACTCGGTGGTGGTGGGGCGGACGGGCCGCCCACCAGGGGGGACCTGGCAAGCAACAGACCCGATCTGACCTCAGCCATGAAGTCTTTTAAAGTATCTGAAAGCTTACCCAGCTCCTCTGCTGATGCAAATGTCGCCTGGGGAGGGCAAGGCAGTCCGATATTCGTCCCCGTCCCCAAACCAACCGCCGCCTGGGGGGTCATTGAGGCCCTGTGTGGGGGAGCCGCTCTATTTCGTGCCGGCGGTTGCTCAACCGGAAAGTCTTTGCTCGGGGGGCGGCGAATTCTTTTCGACCGAGACGGGCCCGCACCCTCCCCTACATCCTTATCTGTAGATGGAACGTCCAACGCTATCCCAGAGTCTGGGGGGGTACTGGCTTTCAATAGTTCAGTTGCCCAGGCTAAACCCTTGGCCCTTGTCAGCTCCAAGAAGGCGGCAATCCGGGCTTCCTCCGAAGTGCCCGGCACGGACTCCTCAACCTGTGTCCCTGGTGTGAAAAGGGGGGGGGATAATCCTTGGCTGTCCATCTCTTAACAGTTGCTCTCTCTTATCTGCAATTGGGAAAGAGAGAAAATTACCGCCTGTTCGCCCCCTTTGAGGCAGATTCGTTGCTCCAGAGTGCCACATGCTACTCCGAACAGTACCCCCTTCCCCAACCTGCCCGTACTTACTCCCTTCCGAGCCCCGAATACGGAGGATGTTTTGGCTCGCGTCTCCCTGTTGCCACTTAATAAACCTCCAGTCACCGCAAGCGGACGAATGTACTGAAAGAGAAACCAGCATAAGCACAAGAAATAGGCCAAAGGAAAAAAGGGGGGCGCTGTTATTAAAGATCACATTTAACCACGCACACCCTGTTCGCCTCTACCCCTATCCCCACCTCGAACATGGCAAGCCACATGGCGCTCGCCTGTGTCCCACCACTGTACTTTCTTGGTGGCCATTTGCCCAAAAGTTGTTGTTCCGCGGGGCACAGCGAATGTTAGGCGCGCTTTACATTACGCATTCAGGCACGGGGAGCAGGAGCTCAAGAAACGGATCTGGACGCGATGTCCCGTTGCCACGAGAGCACTACAAATCGCGTGTCCACCAGAGGCACCCAAACGCATTCAGGCACGGGGGGGCAGGCGCTCGAGCACTACACATTACGATTTTCCCAGATCCCCCAAACATGTGAAAAGGACTTTCCAATTACCGCTTTTATCGTAATTGTACCGCACGCACTCGCAGCTAGCTGATTCATGGCGCGCTTTACAGTACGCATTCAGGCGCGGGGGGCAGGAGCTCAAGCACTACACATTACGATTCGACCCGATCCCCCAAACGTGTGAAAAGGACTTTCAAATTACCGCATTTAAAGTAATTGTACCACGCGCACTCTCAGCTAATGAATTCTTGGCGCGCCTTACAGTACGCATTCAGGCACTGGGGGCAATAGCTCGAGGAAAAGGATATGGACACGATGTCCCGATGCCCCGAGAGCGCTACACATTACGAGTCCATCAGAGGCCCCACACGCGGGAAACGTACTTTCCTAATTACCGTATTGAGCGTAATAGTACCCACGCGCACTCGCACTTAGTAAATTAATCGCGCCCTCTACATTACGCATTCAGGGACGGGGAGCAGGAGCCCAGGGAACATATGTGGACACGATGACCCGAATCGCGCTCTAAAAACACCCACGCTGGTGAGGGTTGCTAAGGTAATTCGATCGCGTTCTCGGTCCCAGCGCAGCCCCATAATGCAGCAGACTCAGTCCGCCTTCCCCGTCCACCCGTGCCCGGACAGGGACTCACACTAACCCCATGCGGGGAAACTACCTGAAAACACATGCTGCTCTTCCCGCAAAGCCCCCATAATGCACAGCGGGACCCGGATTGCATCGGCCGGAACGAGACGCACGGTCCAGCAGTGGAACCAGCACCCCGTAACATATGGCGCCGAGGAGAAACATGCTATGCCCCACACCACAAATGGAAGCCAGCTAAGGGGGGGGGGGGATGATCAGCGGGTTGCGTCCCGTCATCGTCTCTTCGCGCCCACCTGCGATAGCCATCCATGGCAGCGAAAAACGCAGCATACACAGCCTCCCTCAACATCGCACGTTCCCGCAAACTTAAAACACGAGCCATGCTCAGTGCACGGTCCCCCCCCGCCCGTGGTACTCCGACCACAGGGCCCCGTCACCTGGTACTGCCCAGGGACAGGGCCGGGGCGAGGGGGCAGTCCGGCAACTCACCAAGTATTTCGCAGTTCTAGAGCAAAGGCGACGGCGACGACGATCCCCGCGAGACGGTTCGGCGTCCGACAAAAAGCGAGGTGGGCGACAAAGAGGTCGCCAGTGAGGGTGGGGGAAGGCTAAATAGCCTCCCCCTCACACCTGGGCCCGGAAGTGACGCGCATTGCGCGTCACTTCCGGCCCTGACACGGAAAGGGGTGGCACCAGTCAGAGTCCCTGCCCCCCCCACCCCCGAAGGAGAGAGTGGGGAGGGGGGACCGGGGCCCCGGGGCCACTAAGGCGCCGACCGCCGAGTGGCCCCCTGCGGGGTCCGCGGTCAGCGGCATAGTACCCCCAGGGGCACCCCGCTCACCCCCCTCCCCCAAAATAGGTTACCCAATGAAAACACAAGAAACAGTTGTAAGTGGGTAACAAATGCTGCAGGTTTATTACATAATTCCAGGGTATGTAATAGGTGGGTTATCTTACGGGCGATCCAAGGGCAGGCGGCCATCTACTTCACCTGCCCGCCTGATGAGCCGGGCAGCACGGGAACGACCCGCAAGTGCTGCCCCCCAAGTGATTCTTTTTCGATCACGTGCCGTTGAAATTCTACTCACACCCCCCCTCTCGGGGCGGAGCGTCGCATAGCAAGCCCCCGGTTGTTCAGGCCCACAACCGCCCGCAGGCCTAGCGGGGCGCCGACCGGCTTCCGGGACCTCTCTGGAGGCTCCTCGTTTTGGCTCAGGCACCACGTGTGCCGCGCAGAGGTACCCTTTGTACCGGCCTGCTTCCAGATCGCCCTGTAACTCCGCCACAGCCCTGGAGGCGGCTAACCGTCGCAGCCAGGGCCCCCCACCAACTTAGCTCTTTACCTGCACCCTCTGTTCACCAATGCTTCGCTTATATCCAATAAAAACAGGTCCATGCCTATTTGGGAGAGGTGTACTCCATCTAAGTCGAAGTACCCCTTCACATTCCCCCGAATCATCTCATGGCGAAGAAAGCCCAAACCCCTTTGGGACGTGAACTTACGCATTGCTCCATTAATGCGCCTCCTGGAGTGCTCTACCGCTTCTAAGGATTTAGCCCCACGCCAGGACCTGCGGGGAATGATCTCCGACCACACGATCTCACACTCGCCCAGGCGCTTGCCGATTTCCCCTAAGTCTCTTTTCATGGCTAATAGCAATCGTCTCCCTAGGGTAACAAGGTCGTTCCCACCCAGGTGGATCACCAACAGGTGAGGCAAGGTGGATCCGTGTGCTCTTAGTCTCTGCTCGATCTTATTCCTGAGTTCGAACCATCTCATCCCTGGCACCCCCATCCATTCCACTTTGGTCTGAGAGAAGTGTCGCATCCAATTCCGATGCGATGCCCATTGGGCAGCACGAGCGACAAATGAATGCCCGATCACCCACACCACTCGTCCTAATAAAGAGGAGACATGGTGTACACACAAGTTATTTAATCAGAAAGGGTGTTTCCAACATACACACTATACAATCACAAAACACGTTAACTAAAGGCTGCCTCACGGGCGAACATATATCTTATAACAATCAGATTCCCAATGCCCTAATTTCTTCACCTGTGCGGCCTCTAATCCCGCCAGGTGAGCGGCGGTGGCTGCGCCAATGCGGAAGGAGTGGCTGGAATACCTTCTGTCCGGCCGGGCGAGCCCCGCCCTGGCTAAGCTGGCCCTGATTACCTGCTCGAACTGGTATCTAGTTACGGGGGTACCATTTGAATGCAACAGAAGATAACCAGGGCCGGGCGGTCTGTGCTCCAAAAACGCCTTTACCCATTGTACTGGGCAGAACCTGGGATCACCTAGGGGCTGAAGAACCACCCTGATCCCCCGCCCCGCCTGATCAGTCTTGGACTTGCGTAAATGAATGGTCAGTGACCCGGAAATAGACACATCTGAAATTGCCAGCGCATCCCCTGAACAGTCGACCTTGGACCTAGCCACTAACTCACTGACTCTGAAAGCCCCGAAAAATGCTAAGCAGAATGTGGCTGAAAACAGCGTGGCCTCGTACTGAGAGTAGGTGACTAACTCGAGAGCCCCTAGCATGCCTTTCAGGATTTCGAAATCAATGGGCGCTCGATTATCAGGGGCCCTGGGCTCCTCCCTAGCCCAACCCTTCAAGGCGGCCCGGATGGGATAGGAGTTAGTGGGATCCGCCCCGCCAGACAACCTAGTGTCGTGGCTTACGGCTGCCAAGTGACTGCCCACCCATGAACGGCTTTTTCCCTGTCCCCTCGCCCACACCAGAAATGCTCGGACCTGGGACACCAACGATGCCCCTGAAGTACCTAGCGCTACAGAAGTTGCTCTGAATGTTGCCATGTGGGCGCTGTACCGCTTTCTGGTACCTGGGGCCAGAGCTCTTTCTCCCATCGCTTTCAGGCTCCGTCCCACTGCAGGATCCTCCATAGATGGTCCGGGAATGGGGTCATCTGCGCTCTCGCCCGCGGCCAGGCCTCCCTGAATCGGAGCCACTGAAAACGAGAAAGAGCGTCAGCTGCCACATTTTGAATACCCTCAATGTGCCTGGCTTTAAACTCCACATTGATGCGCAGGCATGCCCGGACCAACTCTCTTAGTAAGCACAGCACCAGCCGGCACCTGGCGGACTGGTTGTTAATTGCCTGCACAACCGCCATGTTGTCAGACCAGAACACCACCTTTCTGTCTGACAATGCCGCCGGCCATAGGTGTAATGCAACAACAATCGGGAAGAGCTCCAGCACAGTAACATTTTTGGTGATCCTACGCCTGCGCCAAACATTGGGCCATCCCTGAGCGCACCATTCCTCACCCAAGATAGCCCCGAAACCTTCTCTGCCTGAGGCATCTGTGAAAAGACAAAGTTCCTGACTGCCTATCCAGGGCCGCTTCCAAATTACCGTCCCATTGAAGCGGGCCAGGAATTCGCTCCACACGACCAGATCCTGTTTCAAACCTGACCCCAGCTTGACCCAGTGATGTTTCTTTTTTACACCAGCGGTTGCCCTTGCTAACCTGCGGGCAAAGACCCTCCCCATGGGTATGACCTTTACCGCAAAATTCAGAGTCCCTAGCAGGGATTGGATTTCACCCAGAGTAGCCTTGTCCCTACCCAGTAGATCGCAGATCTCCTGACGCAAGGCCTGTACCTTATCCGCAGGGAGTCGGGACACGCCCTTTACCGTGTCCAACTCGATGCCCAAGAATACCAAAACCTGCGCCGGACCCTCGGTCTTACCAGGAGCTAAAGGTACGCCCAAGTGTCCTGCCAATTCCTTGAAACATTGCAGCGCCCGCGCACATTCTTGCGAGTCAGCTCCCCCGATGAACAGGAAATCATCCAGGTAGTGGGTCACTCCCTCAATGCCATACCTGTTTGTTAAGGCCCACTGTAGGAAGGAGCTGAAAGCCTCAAAGTACGCACAAGACACCGAGCAACCCATGGGCATACACCTATCATAAAAGACCTGGTCCCCCCACTTGAAGCCCAGAAGGTGTTGGCTGTCCGGGTGTACTGGTAGCAGCCTGAAGGCCGATTCGATGTCCGACTTGGCCAACCAGGCTCCCTTCCCAGCCCTCCTGATCATGTCGACTGCCAGGTCTAGGGAGCAGTAAGACACTGAGCATCTACCTTCGTCCAGCCAGGAATTCACGGAGTCCCCTTCTGGGTGTGATAGGTTGTGAATAAGTCGGAAAGCCCCTGGCTCCTTTTTTGGTACCACCCCCAGGGGAGAAATCACAAAGTGGGGCATAGGGGGTGAGGAAAATGGGCCCGCCACCCTGCCCAAAGACACCTCCTTCGCTATTTTATCCCGCACTACCTCCGGGTGTTCCCTAGCTGATTTCTGATTTTCCGCATCCCTGCTCACTAAGGGGCCTTGATAAGGAATGCGGAAACCGTCTAAGAAACCCTCAGAAATGAGGGACCCTTCCCTGCTAGTGTAACCGCGGAGTGCGCTGAGGAGGTTCTTTACGCAGATGGGAGAGGGCCCTTTCACATGGTCGTGTGGGGCAAGGTGATGCGCGCTGGCAGATGCGTTCGCAGGGGGCCAGAGCGCAGGGGGGGGAAACCCCCCTGGGCTACTTGCCCGAGGAAGGCTTGTCGGGAGTGTCACGCTTGGAGCATGCGGTGGCGGCATGAGGTGCCCCGCACACACTGCAATTGTGTGAGAAACGGCAGGCTTTGTCCCAGGAGCAGAACCCTGCATTGAAGAGCCTGCAGGTTCCAGAAGACCGTGCCCGGAACCCAGGCCTGCGGCCCCCCCCCCACGACCACCCCGAAAGGACTTCCTGTTCTGCCATTTCCCCTCCTGTTTATCCTCTTTCTCTTTGCTCTTGACGCCACTCTCTGTACCTGACTTTGTCGTAGACCCCTCAGTATGCTTGCCCATGTGTTTTACCCATAAACGGACCTCCAACTGGTCCCACTCAAGATCTGGGCAGATTGCTCTCTGTCTGCGGAAGTCACAGTCATGGTGGTACCATCCCATGCCTCCACCCTTAGCAGCCTCTTCTGTAATCACGCTTGCATAGTGAAAAAGACCTGGCCCCTCGTCTGGGAATTTCTCCACTATTACTGCCGCAAAGATGGCAAAAGCCTGACCCCAGGTCACAATATTTTTTGCGGGATATAAATGATACCGCACCCTCTTGTCCTCTTCCTTGTTGCCCATCCTCCTGGTATCCACCCCCTCAGCCCCATGCATGAGGAGGGTGAAGATATCGATAAATTCCCTGCGCCAAATCCCTTCTTTGGCGACTAAAGGGACCATCCAAGCGAGTGAGCAGCGGCCCGACACTAGCGGGGCCGTAGTAACTAGAGGCTTAGGCACAACGGCTAGTGTTGGTGCCGGCATGGGTACCACCGGGGGAACCACTACTGCGGGATTGGCCGCACTTGCCGCGTTCTCAGCCACAGCAGCAGCTGGGGGTGGGGGCCGCGGTAGTTCCACAGCCGGCTGCTGACCTCAGACATGCGTGAAGCCCCCCGGCGCCGGGGTTACACTCGGTGGTGGTGGGACGGACGGGCCGCCCACCAGGGGGGACCTGGCAAGCAACAGACCCAATCTGACCTCAGCCATGAAGTCTTTTAAAGTATCTGAAAGCTTACCCAGCTCCTCTGCTGATGCAAATGTCGCCTGGGGAGGGCAAGGCAGTCCGATATTCGTCCCCGTCCCCAAACCAACCGCCGCCTGGGGGGTCATTGAGGCCCTGTGTGGGGGAGCCGCTCTATTTCGTGCCGGCGGTTGCTCAACCGGAAAGTCTTTGCTCGTGGGGCGGCAAATTCTTTTCGACCGAGACGGGCCCGCACCCTCCCCTACATCCTTATCTGTAGATGGAACGTCCAACGCTATCCCAGAGTCTGGGGGGTACTGGCTTTCAATAGTTCAGTTGCCCAGGCTAAACCCTTGGCCCTTGTCAGCTCCAAGAAGGCGGCAATCCGGGCTTCCTCCGAAGTGCCCGGCACGGACTCCTCAACCTGTGTCCCTGGTGTGAAAAGGGGGGGGGGATAATCCTTGGCTGTTCATCTCTTAACAGTTGCTCTCTCTTATCTGCAATTGGGAAAGAGAGAAAATTACCGCCTGTTCGCCCCCTTTGAGGCAGATTCGTTGCTCCAGAGTGCCACATGCTACTCCGAACAGTACCCCCTTCCCCAACCTGCCCGTACTTACTCCCTTCCGAGCCCCGAATACGGAGGATGTTTTGGCTCGCGTCTCCCTGTTGCCACTTAATAAACCTCCAGTCACCGCAAGCGGACGAATGTACTGAAAGAGAAACCAGCATAAGCACAAGAAATAGGCCAAAGGAAAAAAGGGGGGCGCTGTTATTAAAGATCACATTTAACCACGCACACCCTGTTCGCCTCTACCCCTATCCCCACCTCGAACATGGCAAGCCACATGGCGCTCGCCTGTGTCCCACCACTGTACTTTCTTGGTGGCCATTTGCCCAAAAGTTGTTGTTCCGCGGGGCACAGCGAATGTTAGGCGCGCTTTACATTACGCATTCAGGCACGGGGAGCAGGAGCTCAAGAAACGGATCTGGACGCGATGTCCCGATGCCACGAGAGCACTACAAATCGCGTGTCCACCAGAGGCACCCAAACGCATTCAGGCACGGGGGGGCAGGCGCTCGAGCACTACACATTACGATTTTCCCAGATCCCCCAAACATGTGAAAAGGACTTTCCAATTACCGCTTTTATCGTAATTGTACCGCACGCACTCGCAGCTAGCTGATTCATGGCGCGCTTTACAGTACGCATTCAGGCGCGGGGGGCAGGAGCTCAAGCACTACACATTACGATTCGACCCGATCCCCCAAACGTGTGAAAAGGACTTTCAAATTACCGCATTTAAAGTAATTGTACCGCGCGCACTCTCAGCTAATGAATTCTTGGCGCGCCTTACAGTACGCATTCAGGCACTGGGGGCAATAGCTCGAGGAAAAGGATATGGACACGATGTCCCGATGCCCCGAGAGCACTACACATTACGAGTCCATCAGAGGCCCCACACGCGGGAAACGTACTTTCCTAATTACCGTATTGAGCGTAATAGTACCCACACGCACTCGCATTTAGTAAATTAATCGCGCCCTCTACATTACGCATTCAGGGACGGGGAGCAGGAGCCCAGGGAACATATGTGGACACGATGACCCGAATCGCGCTCTAAAAACACCCACGCTGGTGAGGGTTGCTAAGGTAATTCGATCGCGTTCTCGGTCCCAGCGCAGCCCCATAATGCAGCAGACTCAGTCCGCCTTCCCCGTCCACCCGTGCCCGGACAGGGACTCACACTAACCCCACGCGGGGAAACTACCTGAAAACACATGCTGCTCTTCCCGCAAAGCCCCCATAATGCACAGCGGGACCCGGATTGCATCGGCCGGAACGAGACGCACGGTCCAGCAGTGGAACCAGCACCCCGTAACATATGGCGCCGAGGAGAAACATGCTATGCCCCACACCACAAATGGAAGCCAGCTAAGGGGGGGGGGGGGGGGGGTGATGATCAGCGGGTTGCGTCCCGTCATCGTCTCTTCGCGCCCACCTGCGATAGCCATCCATGGCAGCGAAAAACGCAGCATACACAGCCTCCCTCAACATCGCACCTTCCCGCAAACTTAAAACACGAGCCATGCTCAGTGCACGGTCCCCCCCCGCCCGTGGTACTCCGACCACAGGGCCCCGTCACCTGGTACTGCCCAGGGACAGGGCCGGGGCGAGGGGGCAGTCCGGCAACTCACCAAGTATTTCGCAGTTCTAGAGCAAAGGCGACGGCGACGACGATCCCCGCGAGACGGTTCGGCGTCCGACGAAAAGCGAGGTGGGCGACAAAGAGGTCGCCAGTGAGGGTGGGGGAAGGCTAAATAGCCTCCCCCTCACACCTGGGCCCGGAAGTGACGCGCATTGCGCATCACTTCCGGCCCTGACACGGAAAGGGGTGGCACCAGTCAGAGTCCCTGCCCCCCCCACCCCCGAAGGAGAGAGTGGGGAGGGGGGACCGGGGCCCCGGGGCCACTAAGGCGCCGACCGCCGAGTGGCCCCCTGCGGGGTCCGCGGTCAGCGGCAGAGTCCTTTTCCTTCCCTGCCCACCGCCCGTCCCTAACGGCCAGGAACGCCGAGCCTTCTCTGCAGGCCATGACTATTTCTGCCGTCCTGGGACGCATTATTCAAATGCAAAAAATAGGGACACAGGATCTATTAATTTATAGAAGTAGGAGCACGCCGTGCCCTCCCGATCCCGACCACTGATTACAATATGACTTTCTTCATGGATATAAAGGGGTAGGTTTACTCTATAAAGCTTTGCAGACTCCCAGCACAAATTTCAAATGAAGACCAGATGATAAAAGAAAATAGAGACTGAGTCGTCACCTTGTTTCTCTCACTCGGATTGGCCAATGAGGAAGGTCAGTGAGGCTCCGCCCCCCCACCTATAAATGTCCGCATCGCCAGTAGCTCGGTTTGCAATGGCTGTGATGGGGGAGGAGGGTGTTTGAATGTTGGCAGACAGAATGTTTCTTATCTAGATAGTTTTGAAAACCGAACGTTACTTTTAGATTGTAACATGCCTGCTGTTTGTTAGTCTGTCTCATACTAATGCACACTTTTTTAATTATTTTTTTTTTTTGTGGGCAGCTTTTTGGGGTTTCTAAAATACAAACATTATGTACGTTGTTTTTCATAAAAACCTGTGAAATTCACATGGAAGGAAGTGATTTGTTACTTTCGTGAAAATTACGTTCCTTTCTGCATCTAATTACCTTCTTTCATCATGTGTGACATTGAGTTTGTTGGGCTGTTTGTGTTCATAGTGGATCAGGGAGTGTCGGTTGGGGGGGGGGAGGGGGGTGCTCGGCACCCAACTGCTTGATTCTGTTGGGAACGGGGCGTGAAAAAGATGTACCTTAATGGGTCGAGAGCGTGCACTGAAAATAGGTTACATTTTCTCCAAAATGCTTTCACCTGGAAGCTTTTTAGACTTGTATAAAAAGGGCGCGCTCGGCAGTTTAGCTTGTGGTAGTGGGACTGTGCAGAGTAGATTAAGTAAACTCTTGCTCGCCAAAATTAACAAAAAAGAATTTCTGGGACTGTTTGTATATGTTGGAAAGCTTATCAACCGGTCTCCAAAGAGTTTTCGTGGGGTGCTCAGTAATCCAGTCCTATCCGCCATCCGCAGACTCCCGTATACCTTCCCGTGAGAGCTTTGATTGGCTATCTCTAGGGCACAGGCCCGGTTCTAGAGGGTGGGCCAGGCCCACCCAAACATGAGCTTGGCCCACCCAAACAAATGAGCCTTGGACCTCGCAGTAAATCTGCCACCGATGTACAATAACAATAAAAACTGTTCAGATAACTGGTGATTTACGATCCTGCTGCAGGGCAACCATTTGTCCGTTGGTAGTTCAGTGGGTTACTATCTGTCATAGATATCCTTGTGTTACTTGCAGTTCAGAAGTTACTATCCTAACCTAGGACAGTGACCTATGAACTGTCATCAAAGAGCTGCATACAAACTTCACTTTTTTGTGTTGTGATATAGTTAGAACTTCTCCATTCTTTCATTATTCTAATGTTACTAAAAAGTTTGTTTTTGGGCAGTTATCCATTTTTATCAGTAAAGCCAACCCCCAACCACTGGAGTACTCTTTAAATCCTGAGTTTGTGCTTCTCCAGGCTAAACCCCCGTAAAATATATTGCCCACCAGTATGGATGACGTGCTTTCTACACCTTGTAATCCTCATTGGCTTATGTGACATTCCCCATAGACTGATTTATTGTCTCTGTATAATGTGTGTTATGTAAAGTACTGTGACACCCTACACATGAGTAGCGCCATACAACAAATGGAATGGATATGAGAGCGGGCCAACGGAGAGATGAGGGGCACTAGTGGAGGGTGGCAGTGAGGGAATCTGAGGAAGAGGTCATGGGGTGGGGGGGAGCTATGGAGAGATATGGGGCACTAGTGGAGTGGGGCAGTGAGTGAGTCAGAGGAGGAGGTCATGGGTGGGGGGGGGGCTATAGAGAAAGGAGGGGCACTAGTGGAGGGTGGTAGTGAGGAAAGCCGAGAGGAGGTTATGGGGTGGGGGGGAACTACAGAGATGACGGGCACTAGTTAAGGGTGGCTGTGAGGGAATCCGAGGAGGTGGTTATGGGGGGGGGGGGGAAGCTACAGAGAGATGAGGGACACTGGTGGACAGTGGCAGTGAGGGAATCCAAAGAGGGGGTCACGGGTTTGGGGAACTACGGAGCGATGAGGGGCACTGGTGGAGGGTGGCAGTGAGGGAATCTAAGGAGGAGGTCATGGGGTGGGGGGTGAACTACGGAGCAATGAGGGGCACTGGTGGAGGGTGGCAGTGAGGGAATCTAAGGAGGAGGTCATGGGGTGTGGGGGAGATACCGAGAGATGAGGGGCACTGGTGGAGGGTGGTAGTTAGGGAGTCTGAGGAGGAGGCCATGAGGGGGAGTGGCTACGGAGAGATGAAGGGCACTGTTGGAGGGTGGAAGTTAAGTTATCTACAGAGAAAGAGGTCAAAAAAGAGGTCAAAAAGACTTTTGCACCAGCAAAAGTCTGCCACTAAAGCTGATCCTGCCGTGGCCTTTCTGTTTTCATTTATTTAATTAACAATCAGGTGATTAGGACAACTGTGGAGCATACTTTAACATGCATGCTAATTACATTTACTGCTATATTCAATGTTTCGAGTTTGAGGGTGATTTTACTATTGTTTATTACTGGGAATAATGAAAGTGGAACTGAATGGCGGCTGATATGGAGCTGGGGCCCAAGGTCAGCTGTGAGATAAGGTTTAATGGAGAGGGTAGGGTAGAAAAGTGGGTAATCAAGCCTGTAAGGGAGTGCACTGCAGAGTCTGGGGTCAGGTGGAGGTAGTAATGAAGAGAGTTTCTCCCTGAAGGCTCGCACAGAGGGAGCCTGAGTAGTGTCACTTGCTTGATACTCCCACCATATAAACCTCCTCTTCCCATCAAAGGGACATTACATGGAAGAAAAGCACTTTTTGAGACTGATAACATTTAGAAAGAGACTTGGAAAAGAGTGCGTTTTACTGTGCCCTGTAAGACTAAGGAGAGATAAAGGAGGGCCCAGAAGCAGGCCTGGCTAGATATAGAAGCAATAAATCGGGCCAGCAGTGGCCCACCCGAATGTACCCTTGGCCCACCCAAATAAAAATTCCTGGAGCCGGGCCTGCTAGGGCACCTTGATTTATGCGAAGGGCAGGGGGCCTGATTAGGCGGGCTAACGAGGCACATTTTTTGGGGATAGAAATACTTTGTTCTGGTCATCCAAACATGTTAACCACCCTAGGCCCTCATTACCTCCTCACCACAGTATATATAGTTTATTGTGTATTTACTGGGGCGAGGAAGACCAGGTCTCGGAGTAATCGAGAATACCGGTAAGTAACCGGGACATAAAAAAAAAAAAAAGACCAGTCCGCCGTTCCAAATGGTAACAAGTGTAATTTTCATTTTGTTTTTATAAACTTTTGATTGAGCTAGACACATTTTTGGTAAAAATCAGCAGACGATTGACTTTCGTGGCAAAGATACGAAATACCATGTTTACTAAGGACTTATTTTAGTATTGTGGCTCACGTGGAAAATCCAGTAACCCCAAGGCTACCAAATTGCATAATTCTACTGGCCTTGGGTAACCTATAAATCTATCTGGACTCGGTTAAAAATCTGTCTGTATTTGAGGGGTGGTGGAGTTGGCAGTTCGTCGGAAGTGCTCCAAGCTTCACAACAAAGTTCTCAAACCGCGTGAAAAGAATGGACTGAAACTAAACCTCTTACCTGCTCTGAGATTCATTTCTCTATAAAATAAACTAGTAATCTTTTTGAAGATTAATAGTGAATAAAGTGGCGGTGAAGTATCGATGTCGATAAAATCAATACTGTTGAGTTGTATAACACTCCCCTGTTCAGTGCCACGGTGGTCTGCTTTACAAATGCACATCATCTGGCAAAACAAAGCCATACATCCGTATGTATACCTAATGAGCAGAGGATTCAGATACTTTTGGAATGTAAATGAAGTACATGCAAGGTGACATCTGAAGCATTATGCAACTCTAACAAAACATGTTCTTTTTTGGTAGGTACCAGCAATTCCTTTCATGACAAATTAAATTGTGTTCCTTGAAATTCGTAAACAAATGCCATTTAAAAAAAAAAAAATGTATATAAACAAGCTATTTCTGTCTAGCTAGCACCTGGCTCGAGCGCCGTCCAGGCCGGCGACAGTTATGGAAATTGTGTATTTATTAGGATGTTTCCAACTATACTGCGATTTTCCTTTTTAGTAGCTTCTATGCGCTTTTCCACAGCTTCACCCATAACATTTCATAATACTATTTCTTCTTTGATACTTAATATGCAACTTCCTCCCAAAAAGACATAGCTGATGAACACTGAGCTGTTACTACTCGAGAAACACCACTGTTTGTTTAAGAATGTTCTTTATCCTTGGCTTCAGGTACCGTGATGAAATATCTATAATTTGCTTCATCGTAATGAAAAAGTAATGTCCTACAAAGTACGTCAACGCTTCTATATTGTCACAGAATCTCCTCTGCTTTTTTCATTTTTCAGATTGGTCCATGCTTCTGAGATTGCATAAAATGGAGGTTGTTAAAGTTTTAATCACATTAGTGTTTGTCCTGATGAGGCTTTGTAAGATGTTACAGCTGAGAAAGGGCTGACCACAAGTAAAAGGGGCACAAAACTCATTTTAAATTATCTTTATTGTAGTCTGCCTACAGGAATGTAGATAATAGTCAAAATAGTTATACAACCTGGAGACCCCAAGGTTGGACTACGCCCCCACCCCCCCCCCCCCCCTTTCACCTAATCAAGTCAATGACAGACATACTCAAATATTTGCTTGGTTAACGGGTCATGTTTATTCACATCAAACCATTAAAAAAAAAAAATCTGGAGTTTGACAAAAAATATTTTCAAGTTACACAGGAGGGTTGTCTCATGGAAATTACACAGGATACATTGTAGTTGCATCTTATCTAAGAATACAGGGTTAACAAAATGTCATATCAAGATCTACAGATTTTGCGTGAGTCCAACAGGGGGAAAATGAAAGCCACAGCACTTGGGACTTACTTCCCTTAATCTACTCGGACCACACATGTGAAATTACCTGTATCGTTGAGGGGTGATCACAGCCCTCATACGCTTCAGGCCCCGCCAACAATGTGCTGTCCTGCCCCTCATCACGATGAAACATGTTATTCCCCCTTCCCCAAGTCAGCTTGCGTGGAACGTTCATATGTGACCAAGCAAAGAAGGCATTTGACAAAGCCCGTCACAACCATGAAAATTCTTGCAATATACACTCCCTGATGTGAGTTGTGCTGGGGGTGCCCATAGAGAAATGCCAAGTCGTCATGGGCATAAATAGCCCACCAACAAAGCAACACTGGGAACGGAAGTGATGTGCCGTCCCCTAAATGTTTTCTGTCCCACATTCACGTGACAAGGGACAGGAAACGTGATCCATGGACCCGTAGCCTCCCTAGAGGGCCAAAGAATCAATAGAGCAGAGGGTGCATTTTCACAGGGGCCCCCAGGTTGTAGCGCCACACACTAGCCCAGTAGAGTGCACTTCATATAAGAGCTGGCTAGAAAGTTGATGGTTTGAAAAATCAATTTGGCAATCAAATTTCTGTTTAAAAAACTGTGAAAAGGGTATTTCTTTGTTCTCTCCTTTACTGCTCTACACCCTACAACACAAAATCGAAACATTCAACAATCTTATTTCAAGGGTAAATATTTCTCACTGTTAGCTCATCCAATAGAGTTATCAAATGATACTAGTTGCTGTACAATTTTGTCTACAGTTCCTGAGACAAGGTCGATGTTCTTGGATATAAAGCATAGTGCCAATATCGGCAACACTTCTCAGTTCTCATTGAGCAACATACATAAATAAACCACAAGACATCTTATTAGTTTAGAAAATTGCTGCAGGTTTATTTGCATAACAAATATGCCAACATGGTGGGTTATCTTGCGGGCGATCCAAGGGCAGGCCAGCCCCTCTGCTGCCTGCGCGCCTGATGAGCCAAATTACACCACGACCGTCGCCAATCAGTGGTTACCAATTTTGGGAGGGGCCACTCCTCCCATCAGTGGACCGCCAGTCCACGCGCTTACTCACGTCCCCAAAAAGAGGGGGGCAGAGCGTTCCTGGCAGCCCCGGTTGCTCAGGCCCACAACCGCCTGTAGGACTAACGGGGCGCCGTCGCTCTTCCAGGGGACAACGCTAAGACATCCCTGGGTGTCCTTCGCTTAGCACCCTTGTTGTGCTGCTGCATATAGTACCCTTCTGTACCTTACAGACTCTGGATTGCCCTGCAACTCCTCCTGCAACACAAAACAAGAAGTTAGATTCTTCCCCTCACCACCCTCTGGCTGTCTGCAGGGTAAGCAGTAGGGCGGGAAACAGCGAGACGGGCAGCAGACAAGAGGCTGCACTGTGGGCGGGGGAAGGTATTTGTACCCTTGTCCTCCCCCCACCATGGCCGGAAGTGATGCGGCCGACTGACCCCCTGGTCCCTAAACCGGTGGCACTATTACACTGACTCGTGTGCCTTCCTGTGGCACTAAGGCGGCCGCCCTGTTAGAAGAGTCCTCTACGTGGACCCCGGGCAGCCTGACAGCCAAACATGGGAAACTATGGATATATGTGACTTCACAGCTTAAGCACGTGTAACAAAATAAAGACTAACGAGATTAGTTGGGGAGGTGGATAGAGTGTAACAATTGTGTATCATAGCTAATAACAATTTCTTGTGTTAAGTCACTTGACTGATTAATGTAAGATCTAGAATTTTCTTTTCATTGTATAATTCTTTGTCTTTCTATTTGTGTATATTATTGGCAATGAAACATGCACTCGGTGGGGGAATAGGGGCTAGAGGAGGGAACCAAGGAGGCAGCTACAAATTATGTGATCTAAAATTTCCATGTCCAGGGCGCACAGTGTGCATATTCTGTTCAGTTTCCTAAGTGGGATTGCAGATTTAAAGTATTGCACCCTGAATCTTCCTCCATAAACTAACTTTATTGGTGTTGCATGCAATCAATTTTAGTTGTGCAAACTTGGCAAACCGTGATAAGCTACAGAGGACCCATAAATAAAGCACATATTCCCATTTCTGTGCAAGCATATCTTTAATCGCTGCAATTAGGACACCGATTCTAGCCTGTTATTCAGATTAACCCCCAGTTAAACAAAATAATTTTGACAATTTGAGAACCACTTTTAAATCAAGCTTTTATTTATTTTAATATTGCATTTTTCAATGGTTACAATATTGGAATTCCTTTTTGGTAATATCCATTAGTACTAGGCCACTTTACCTCGTTTCAGTCCTTACTAATGAGGCATGTCTGCCTCCAACTGACCGGCATCGTAAAGTTCCAAGAAAAAGTAAATTTTGCCTGTCCACTTCTACCGTGTACAAAGGATCATGATCAAGATATCCTGTTTTTAATGGTCTCAGGAGACAGTCTGCAAACCAGTTACTTTTTCTTTCATATCTGCAGCTGTATGCAATGTGTGGGCTGCAAAAAATCAGACTCCTTTGTAGCCTGTGGAGCAAGAGGACCAAGGTTTATGGATCTTTCTGAAGGGCGACTGGGCTATTTAGTCACCTTTCCTTGCAAACCCAATAAGAACAAATAAAAAAAAAAACAATAGTTAATCTGATTTCAGTTAGCACTCTTGTTATGTCATTTTCACCACTATTTGTGTTATTTTGTTATAACATACATTCAGTAATGCTTGTATTTAAAACCATATGAATAAATAACACTTCTAAAGTGCAGAGCCTAGCCAGATTTTACACCACTGAAGTCTCTCCATTCAGATGCTGATGTCAGGTTTTATGGTAATAGTCCAAGCCATGCTCTAGCTTGAAGCCTGTGAAAAATGCAAGCAAATACACATAGCCATACCTTAACTCGATAGACTGGTGTAGCTCAGGCTTTCTGTTGTATGCATGGATGACTCATTTGGCATAGTGTATGCCTACCATATTGAATAATAGTATTTCCAAATGTTGAAGATATTGAAAGTGGCTCAGGTCTAATAATGGCTGGTATAAGACTTCCTCTCCAACATGCTAACATTTGCCTTTTGTTGTTTCTCCCTTCTTAATTAAGAACATTCCCTCTCAGTGGATGGAAAGTTCTAGTAGCCTTACAGCCCATCTGCCTCTGGCTATAACCGTTAAAGGTCCTCCTCCTCTTTATAGGGCCTATAACTTGGGTTCAAGTCCTTTAACAATGAGTAAAGCCCTAGTCTGTGGGCTATAATTAAGGCTCCCGGTTTTCTGTTTAAACACATTTTTACATATAAATACAGATGGAAAAATATTTTTGTTCCGTCTGTATTTATAAATAGAAAGGGAAAAATAAGACCAAATCGGATTCTGGAATTCTGAAAATTGTTTGGCAATCTGTGTTCCAGCCCAGGGTTGCCTTAGCACGCCCCTCTTCCAGATTGCGGTATATGCCTGCCCACATTAACACCTGCTGGGCCAATAATCTTTGGTAGGCACGGGAAAATAAGTGTGACCCAAAAAGGTCAGAAAGACTTGGGACATAAACACATTAGGCAAATTAGGTTGCATTAGCTTTCAGATACTCTCCGGCCTTAAAATTTAAACTTTCCTCTATGACTTGGCACCACATGAAGAAACACAAACATACCTGAGAGACAAGACAGCTGGGGCATATCTGTAAGCCCTTTTTCAAGTTAAATAGTTTTTTTCATCATTGTGCGAGGAAGAACTGTGGCCGCAGCAAAACTGTGAGGGATTACTGTATTAAAGTAAATTGTTCAAATGCTACTAGGCAGTAGAAAGTAAAACAAGACAAGTGACACACACCCAATGTCTTCAAGGCAGAGACTGTAACCTATGGAAAATGTGTTTTGCATTAGCGAAGGACTTAGTTTAAAAAAAATGTAAATCAAAAGCTGCCAGCTTACATGGGTGGTGTTGGATATTTTAGGCCTCAGAAATGTGAGGGAAATAGTGCCTGGCAGGACTAATGCAAGTGCCTTTAATTTATTTCTGAAATGAGAGCTTGCTGCTTCAGAGGAGGTTGTTTGCTCTCTCAGCCCATGGATAGTCAATGCGCACCACAGAGCATGCTGCAGGAAGGAGCATGGAACTGACAATAAGGAGAACGAGGCATCCAATATCTCTAATTTATCATGAAAGTAGACAGCTCTTTTATGACGTCTTTGGCCAGGTCACTGAAAGTGCACAGGTGCACTCGTCTAAATTCTAAATGTGTTTACATCTAATTATCATGGCTAGTGACTGTGTTTTCAATATTGTAACACAGCAGCAGTTCACTAATATTACTGTAAGTAATCTCTGGGACACCACTGTGACTTGTATTACAGAGGGAAAGTTGCAGATGGCTGTATTGTTTACTTAATTTGGTGCATATAAACATATAGCTAAACCTATACCAACCATGTGCACTGTCTATTTAAATAAATGTGTAAAAATACTAGCTGCGATGTCTTTTTTTGCTTGTGACAAAAAAATGCGGCTATATACAGATAAAAAAAAAAGTATGGATAAAGACAGACGGAAATGTTAAAAACCGTAATACCAGGACCCTCAGCTATAATGTGACTCGAATGCATTACTACAGGCTTGATTTTAGGTTTGGCTGCAAGGATACTCTGTCACAAGGATGGCTGATGTCGTGTTTGCCTTATAACAAGTGTCTTAGAAAATAATGCACATGAAATATAGATGATAGGATATCCGCTATATATGCAACAGAGTATCCCACCCACCAAACTCTTAGGAAATAATGCACATGAAATATAGATGATAGGATATCCGCTACATATGCAACAGAGTATCCCACCCACCAAACTCTTAGGAAAGAATGCACATGAAATATGGAGGATAGGATATCCGCTATATATGCAACAGAGTATCCCACCCACCAAACTCTTAGGAAATAATGCACATTAAATATGGAGGATAGGATATCCGCTACATATGCAACAGAGTATCCCACCCACCAAACACTTAGGAAATAATGCACATTAAATATGGAGGATAGGATTTCCGCTTCATATGCGACAGAGTATCCCACCCACCAAACTCTAAATCAGGCCCCTTGTGCCTTTGGCGATTTGCCTATAAAATGATAGATGGTGAGAGAGACATAAAAGGTGAAATCTATGTGGTGTGGAAGTGACAAGTGTCCCAACATTCATTGCTGAAGAGGGAGCCTGCAATCTAAGGGTGAAAGGGAGAAGATGGGTCCTATTTGGTAGATTTCGTGAGACACAAATGAAATCATGGCAATGTGCACAATAAAATAAAATATGGTGTGCTTTGTTCCAGAGAGGTTTTCCTTCGTAAGTGGCGGTTGGTGACATGTGGAATTGTTAGGCGCAAGAAAAAAACACATTTTGCAAATTGAGAATAGCAGGGACCGTTTATACAAATGTTGCACACTATTAAAGAGGGGACATGCGCCCTCTGCCAACTGAGAAGCACATCTAAATATCTCTTGGGGCATGGCTGAATGTGCCATTAGAAGTGTGGCTCTTCTGTCAGTCTCCTCTTGCTTAGTGGCCCCTCATTTATTGCTAACTTGGCCGATATATGTACAGTATTATATAGCGCGAACTCAACAAGAGTTTATTGGAGCACTTTACGTGGGCACCCGTTATATTACACAAGGACACATTCATTTTTTTGTGCACAGGAGATTGTGATATGCTGAGAAACATAGGATATTGAGCTGATGCCGGGACTTGAACCTGGTTTCCAAAGTAGTCAGCTCTGGCCTTTATGCCACATCCTTATGTGCCTCTGGTCTCTGTATCGAATGCTTGGCATAGAAGCGCCTTAACAGAAAACCAATACTTATAGTGACATTCTAAATCAATGCAAACCCTAAACAGTGTTTTTATAAATGGACCTTGTATATTCAGAACAGCTCTTTAACAAACGCACCCACCCCCAGTATGAGTTTATATTTTTCCATTGGTCATAATGAGTATAACTTGCCTCTGTGCCCTAGGCTTCAAAGGTCCAGCTGTCCCTATTTCCTCGACTCTCTTTTCAGTGAAAATGTCTTTGCTTCTCTGAATCTGTTGCTTTCTCATCCTACTGTCTTGTGCGGGTTGACCCTTGCCTTCCCTCACTACTCTCTGCATTCGGTTCTACATTTCTGATGGCATTTCCTGTCGGAGTTAAGGGGCTGCTTTCTTACACTGGTGCAGGCCGCTTCTACTACCTTGCAGTGGCACCATGTCACCCCCCCTAGTCACATTTCCTATGCACACTATATGCACAAATATACTGAAGTGAAAGGCACCCCGCCACCCAAGCCCCACCTTTACCCCGGTCTGTCACTATTTCTATGCACACTATATGTGCACACTGTTCCCGGCTGGGCGCTTCTCTCACCACTGCGCCCGACCATCTCCTGGTCTTCACCTATGCATCTCTGTAGCCTTATTTTAATAAACCACCGTGCATCTCTGCACTAAGCTGTGCAAACACAGCAGTCTATTATCTGGTGTGTGTCCTATGAAGTGTTCTCTGCACATACCGTTTGAATACAGCTTTAACTGGGAAACACTATTTAAGGCAAATAAGTGAAAACATATTGCCAGAAGAAAAATGGATGCCCCAGCTCAAATGATTATTGACTTACGTTGTCCAACACACACCTTGCCCCACTGATGGACCCGGCCACACACCTCTCTTTGGGAGTTCACTTTCCATTGATTACTGAAAAATGGAGGGGCTCTTTGTTCAATGGATTGGCAGCTCTCGAAGTTTTGAAGTGTTTCCAGGCTTGTGCTCAGTGCACCAACCCTTCCAATAATTTCCTCCTTCGTGTAAATGCCTGATGCGCTTTCATGGATCAAGGGTGAGAGTGCCTGCGTAAGGAGCGCAGCATGCTACAATAGCATCCAGCGGAATTACAGTGCAAGCAAGAGACAAATACATTTTTTCACTTTCTACACTGGTTGCGGCATGTCCTCTATATTTCTGGCACCAGACTCCTCGGAGCACAAGGTCCATCCAATCCAGACGCAGCTTACATCTGTTAACAATGTTAAGCTGCATGAGTGAAGTGTCTGGATTGGCTGGAGCAGGTTGGCTCAGTGCTCCAAAAACCCCTGGAGGCCTGCACCTGCTCTTAACTCGACTGTATAAGACAGATAGGTTGGAGAGGTTTGAATTGCTCACGTCAGACTGGCCGAAGCAAGATAGCCTGCCAAACAAGACATGCTCTCTACAAACTGAAGTGGCCACTCCTCATTGCTACCAATCAGCAACAATGAAGCACTGGCCCTGTCCCACACTCACTAGGCAGAGTAAAAAATAAACTGGTAATAAAATCATGTAAAACAAATATATTTTAATTGCACATTTTCAATAAATACTTAAACACCAACCCCCCTTCCCCGCCTCCCACGCTCATAAGTATCGACCATTGATCTGCCCATTCTCAAGGAGACTCCAAAACTTTCCACATGGCTTGATGTACATTCATACATACATACAGAGTTATTATCTCGATCTAACAATTTACCCATTAACAAACGATCGCCTGTAATTTAAAGTGCATTTCACGGAGGTAGATAATTTAGATGAGGCCATTCCCAAGAAAGCCGAAATCATACATATCATACAGTCTACCCCATTTGCGTGGGGGCCATATGTACCTATAAAACTCTTCACATGGAGTAATATAAATTCACATACATATACAGTCATATTCTCAACAAACATTTTAACAATTAAAAATTAACTTGAGTGATTTCAAGTGCATTGTATTATGTAGCCAATGTACCTAGAGTCCCCCAAGAGATCAAAGTTTTTTACATATGAAACCATCTACCTCACTTGTGTGAGTCTTGTGTGATTTCTAGTACATTGTGTACATACAAATATTATATACAGATTCCCCCAGAAAACGCTAGGCATGCTTAATCTAACCCAATTAATTAGGGGTGCCCATATTTTGATTTCTTTCCCCTTTGCCTGTCTACCTTGTCTAGCATAGACTGCTTCCTCCAGATTATAAACTGACAATAGCCGACCCAGCCATTGTTGAAACGGTGGTGGGTTCAGGTCCAGCCAGGCAGAGGCTATTGTCAGTCGTAAAATTGCCATTGCAACACCAAGAAAATACTCTACCTCCTGTGAGATTTCTTCTTTTTACACTCCTGATAGAAAAAGGCTTGAGGTCAGACTTACATTTATTTACCATTTACACTCAAAAAAACCTTGTGATTTCCTTCTTTAAGGAATTCAGGGTGCTACAAGTGGCAAATGTGGACTATGCCAGCACAAGACACAGAGCAGTGGGAACATCTAGTTCATTAGCCCCTAACCCATTTAGCTAACCTGGCAGGTGTATAATATAACAATAAGCAGGTCACATCGGATCTTACCTCGTTTCCCGGAGCCCAGACTGGTGGTCCTGCTGCCTGCCTCATCGTCAGTTGCTCCTGGGTCCCTGACGCTGCGTGTCTCCCCTGCCATCGCGGCCACAGCAAGGGGAGACTACAGCTCCCAGGGTGCTTTGCTGTTCCTTCCTGCCCTTCTCGCGCCCGGAGGCGTAGAAAAACTCAGAGGCTCCCTCGGTGGAGCGGGTGCCACATCGGATCTTACCTCGTTTCCCGAAGCCCAGACTGGTGGTCCTGCTGCCTGCCTCATCGTCAGTTGCTCCTGGGTCCCTGACGCTGCGTGTCTCCCCTGCCGCCGCCCCACGCCATCGCGGCCGCAGCAAGGGGAGACTACAGCTCCCAGGGTGCTTTGCTATTCCTTCCTGCCCTTCTCGCGCCCGGAGGCGTAGAAAAACTCAGAGGCTCCCTCCGCGTCGCGGGACGCGCGCAGGCGACGCCGGGCTAAGCCCGGGCAAAGGACGGGCCCTCTGTAGCCCTCAGGAGCCGAGGGAGACCGGGCCGGGCTCACCCCCTTAAAGGTGCTTGTGAACTTATTTGAACATACTAATTCGTGAGCTCCTTTGATCTGTGTACTTTGCTCTTTTTGCATGTTTTGCACATAGCGAGCTACCTTATATATAGCTGTTAACTCGACCCATAGTCCAACCACAGCGATATTATTATTAACATGGCTGGAGGCGCTAATAAGGGTACCCTAGATAGTTATTTATTTAGGGTCACCTCGGGATTAGAACGGGAATCAATCCTTGCTGAACTGAGGGCAAAGCGCCGTAGATCTATTGAGCTTATTAAAAACACGCCATCCCTCGTGGGTTCTGTGCACTCAGCCACTTCCCCACTTAGGAGTTGCCACTCCCAAAATGCAGTCCTAGATAATTCTAGCAACGATGATCTCTCAATCCTACCACGAAATTTAACCTCCTTACCCGAATTAAATAATGACCAGTCCCCAACTGCTCCACCTCTACTCCTTAATTCAACTCCTGAGCCAGTACTCTCAATTGAGTCACCACCACAAGCTGTTAAGCCTCCACCTCAAAAGGCTAACACACCTAGACAATCCAAATTTTCAGGTCCACCACCTAGTAAAAGGAGAAAGAGAGGTAGTGAGCCGTTAAAGAGAAAAAAAAAGAGCAACCACTCTGATTTGGTTCCAACTGCTAAGGGTCCTGTAACTTGTACTGATAAAACATCTCTCCCAGTTACTTCCGTTCCTTGCTTACCAAATGATATATCTATTGCGGAGGTATTGGGTAATGTTGAACAGCTATTTAGATCTCTCATCTTACCTATTCTTGAGAGATTAAAAATAATAGTTAATAGACTTGATAATGTAGAATCGCTAATAGGTAATAACAGGGAATTAATCAAGAATTTTGCAAAGCCAGTGATGGCGCCCCCTATTACTACAGCACCTGTTGTACCGCCCCCCATTCTACCATCCATAACTCTATTCCTCAAAATCATCCAAGTATTAACAATCTAAATAATAAAAGCATAGGAAGAGTCATTACCTCTAAATCATTGCAACACTTTACTTCAAATAAAGATAGAGAGTCTCTGAGGGAAGATAACTTAATTCAATCTGGTACAACACGTGATAAAAAAGGTAAAATTCCATCTCCTACTGTAAAGAAACGCAAGGGGCTCAAATTAGAACTGCCACCTGAAGCAGTTCCCATTGTGGTTGTTCTTGCGGGAGTCCCAGCATTAAAAGAGGGGACAACCGAAGGCTACTCGCAGTTAAAAAATAAAGTTATTCATTGGCTTGGTCAGAATCGCCCTCTTCCTTTGTATATAAATGGCAAAATTTTACATGTACGGCGTCTCTCTTGGTTGGGAAACATACCTAAGAATATAAACGGGGATATTGTTATAATTAATTTCAGAGATCCCAGAGCCGTCAGCCATATTCTTAATTGGCATATGAACAATGCGAGGTCTTTTATTTCTACCTGGGAATTGACTTATTTTTACCCAAGAACTCAAATAGTTCCCACTGCTAATCCAGGGGTTCCACTTTGTAAACAGTCCAATCCTGTCATTTCTCTTGGAAACCGCTATGAGGTTCTAGCAAATCTTGAAGAAGTGGATTGACATAATCACCATAAGGGCTCAATGATAGACATCCAATAGACTTCTTTTGATTTACCTTCCCCTCCCAATGAGTTAGGAATCTTACCACTAGAAACAAGTGTTGGTATTTGTATTAATCCCCTTATTTCCCTTGATCCTCCTTTATTAACTAACCCCCCGTTTGGCACTGGGGATAATATGGGGAAGCTACTTTCATGGAATATTGCTGGGCTGGCCGCTTAACTGATATCTGATGATTGGCTTTGTTTTGTTAATAATTTTGACCTATGTATATTTCAAGAGACCTGGCTATGTGAACCATCTTTTGCTCAGGGATATTTGAATTACTCTGTGCCTGCATTAAAAGGTCTAAAGGGGAGACCTATGGGTGGATTAACTATATGGGTCCGTCAGAGTCTAAAGTTAGTTGTCAAAGCCATTGACACCAGCCATAGAGACATACAATTAATCAGAATGAACTTAGACAAATTGGGAATGCTTGATATTTACAATGTTTATGTGAGGAGTAACAGGGGAGGGAGATCTGAGGTTTTAGCGGCCTTGGGACGTCTCCTTGATATTCACTCTCTAAACAATAACATTGTCATTGCGGGTGATTTTAACAGAACATTCGAACCCCTAGTTACTGAAGACGATTTTCTTGGGGACGAAGATGATCGGCAATGGGGAGTTCCCAAGCTGGAGCTCAAATCGGTTGTGCGTTGGACCGATGATGTGATTAGTTTGAATGCCCTTTGCTATGAAAAGGGCTTAAGAACTCTAAACGGGAGGACTCGAAGTGATAAAAATGGGTCTAGTGCATTTGATAACGGGCGACACAAAAGTAGAATTGACTATGTTTTATGCAGTCTTAAACTATGGCGGTTGATCTGCGACATGGAGGTTGTTTGGAGGAGTGAGAGTGATCACAACCCCCTGTGTGCAGATCACAAATGGTGGTCTTTCACCAACAGGACCATTGGCCCGATTGAGCTTGCCCCTCCTTTGACTGTCCCCACTAATGATATGCGCAGATTAAGGTGGGCGAACATAGTGACCAACCAACTGGCCATTGCTAACATCAGCGGCGAAGTAGATAAAGCGATACTAGCCATTGAGCATATTAATTCATCTAGCACCAGGTTGGCCAGAGTAGTCGAAATACACGACTCCCTCTTTTGTGCAATAAAAAACCACTTCCTTAAGCCTGTGAAAAATAAAGGAAAGAGAGCCCCAAAGCCTGCAAAGTGGTACAATGACCAATGTAGAGATGCTCGACTAGCTCTGGGAACCGCCATAAAGGGGAGGCAGTCTACTGCCATTCGGTTTGCTAGAAAGGAATATAAAGCTAGTATATCAAAGGCAAAGAAAGCCTGGGATGAGCATCATTGGTCTGAGCTAAAGATAGCTAGTGACAGGAATGATTCCAGGTTATTCTGGAGCATCGTTAAGTGGGGAAGTTCGGGTTTACCCGTACCCCCAAATAACAATGTACCGGAAGATGAATGGGTAAAATTCTTTAAAAATCAGTATGCTGACCCAAATAAAGTCGTCACAGGGTCAGATATAAGTTTAATTCAATTTAAAGAAAATTTCTTTTAGTATCAAAGAGATTATGATGGCCCTCAGCTCAGTGTCTGGTGGACGCGCCCCAGGACTTGATGGTGTCCCAGCTGATGTCTTTATCAATGATAAAGAGAGCTGGTGTAAGTATATACATCTTTCCTATAAATGCAATTGCGCAGGGCGCAGCGGTACCAACATCTTGGCAGGGTGCTGTAATAATACCCGTGTTCAAGAAAGGCGACCGGTCCCAGCCGCAGAGGTAACCTTTGTACCGGCCTGCTTCCAGATCGCCCTGTAACTCCGCCTGCAACGAAAAATGAAAATATTACAACGCTCAGAAAACCCCCCCCACCCAAACACACCTACGCCGGGTAAGCGGTAGGGAGGGAAAAGCGAGGTGGGCGACAAAGAGGTCGCCAGTGAGGGTGGGGGAAGGCTGACACGGAAAGGGGTGGCACCAGTCAGAGTCCCTGCCCCCCCCACCCCCGAAGGAGAGAGTGGGGAGGGGGGACCGGGGCCCCGGGGCCACTAAGGCGCCGACCGCCGAGTGGCCCCCTGCGGGGTCCGCGGTCAGCGGCATAGTACCCCCAGGGGCACCCCGCTCACCCCCCTCCCCCAAAATAGGTTACCCAATGAAAACACAAGAAACAGTTGTAAGTGGGTAACAAATGCTGCAGGTTTATTACATAATTCCAGGGTATGTAATAGGTGGGTTATCTTACGGGCGATCCAAGGGCAGGCGGCCATCTACTTCACCTGCCCGCCTGATGAGCCGGGCAGCATGGGAACGACCCGCAAGTGCTGCCCCCCAAGTGATTCTTTTTCGATCACGTGCCGTTGAAATTCTACTCACACCCCCCCTCTCGGGGCGGAGCGTCGCATAGCAAGCCCCCGGTTGTTCAGGCCCACAACCGCCCGCAGGCCTAGCGGGGCGCCGACCGGCTTCCGGGACCTCTCTGGAGGCTCCTCGTTTTGGCTCAGGCACCACGTGTGCCGCGCAGAGGTACCCTTTGTACCGGCCTGCTTCCAGATCGCCCTGTAACTCCGCCACAGCCCTGGAGGCGGCTAACCGTCGCAGCCAGGGCCCCCCACCAACTTAGCTCTTTACCTGCACCCTCTGTTCACCAATGCTTCGCTTATATCCAATAAAAACAGGTCCATGCCTATTTGGGAGAGGTGTACTCCATCTAAGTCGAAGTACCCCTTCACATTCCCCCGAATCATCTCATGGCGAAGAAAGCCCAAACCCCTTTGGGACGTGAACTTACGCATTGCTCCATTAATGCGCCTCCTGGAGTGCTCTACCGCTTCTAAGGATTTAGCCCCACGCCAGGACCTGCGGGGAATGATCTCCGACCACACGATCTCACACTCGCCCAGGCGCTTGCCGATTTCCCCTAAGTCTCTTTTCATGGCTAATAGCAGCAATCGTCTCCCTAGGGTAACCAGGTCGTTCCCACCCAGGTGGATCACCAACAGGTGGGGCAAGGTGGATCCGTGTGCTCTTAGTCTCTGCTCGATCTTATTCCTGAGTTCGAACCATCTCATCCCTGGCACCCCCATCCATTCCACTTTGGTCTGAGAGAAGTGTCGCATCCAATTCCGATGCGATGCCCATTGGGCAGCACGAGCGACAAATGAATGCCCGATCACCCACACCACCAGGAGACATGGTGTACACACAAGTTATTTAATCAGAAAGGGTGTTTCCAACGATACACACTATACAATCACAAAACACGTTAACTAAAGGCTGCCTCACGGGCGAACATATATCTTATAACAATCAGATTCCCAACGCCCTAATTTCTTCACCTGTGCGGCCTCTAATCCCGCCAGGTGAGCGGCGGTGGCTGCGCCAATGCGGAAGGAGTGGCTGGAATACCTTCTGTCCGGCCGGGCGAGCCCCGCCCTGGCTAAGCTGGCCCTGATTACCTGCTCGAACTGGTATCTAGTTACGGGGGTACCATTTGAATGCAACAGAAGATAACCAGGGCCGGGCGGTCTGTGCTCCAAAAACGCCTTTACCCATTGTACTGGGCAGAACCTGGGATCACCTAGGGGCTGAAGAACCACCCTGATCCCCCGCCCCGCCTGATCAGTCTTGGACTTGCGTAAATGAATGGTCAGTGACCCGGAAATAGACACATCTGAAATTGCCAGCGCATCCCCTGAACAGTCGACCTTGGACCTAGCCACTAACTCACTGACTCTGAAAGCCCCGAAAAATGCTAAGCAGAATGTGGCTGAAAACAGCGTGGCCTCGTACTGAGAGTAGGTGACTAACTCGAGAGCCCCTAGCATGCCTTTCAGGATTTCGAAATCAATGGGCGCTCGATTATCAGGGGCCCTGGGCTCCTCCCTAGCCCAACCCTTCAAGGCGGCCCGGATGGGATAGGAGTTAGTGGGATCCGCCCCGCCAGACAACCTAGTGTCGTGGCTTACGGCTGCCAAGTGACTGCCCACCCATGAACGGCTTTTTCCCTGTCCCCTCGCCCACACCAGAAATGCTCGGACCTGGGACACCAACGATGCCCCTGAAGTACCTAGCGCTACAGAAGTTGCTCTGAATGTTGCCATGTGGGCGCTGTACCGCTTTCTGGTACCTGGGGCCAGAGCTCTTTCTCCCATCGCTTTCAGGCTCCGTCCCACTGCAGGATCCTCCATAGATGGTCCGGGAATGGGGTCATCTGCGCTCTCGCCCGCGGCCAGGCCTCCCTGAATCGGAGCCACTGAAAACGAGAGAGCGTCAGCTGCCACATTTTGAATACCCTCAATGTGCCTGGCTTTAAACTCCACATTGATGCGCAGGCATGCCCGGACCAACTCTCTTAGTAAGCACAGCACCAGCCGGCACCTGGCGGACTGGTTGTTAATTGCCTGCACAACCGCCATGTTGTCAGACCAGAACACCACCTTTCTGTCTGACAATGCCGCCGGCCATAGGTGTAATGCAACAACAATCGGGAAGAGCTCCAGCACAGTAACATTTTTGGTGATCCTACGCCTGCGCCAAACATTGGGCCATCCCTGAGCGCACCATTCCTCACCCAAGATAGCCCCGAAACCTTCCCTGCCTGAGGCATCTGTGAAAAGACAAAGTTCCTGACTGCCTATCCAGGGCTGCTTCCAAATTACCGTCCCATTGAAGCGGGCCAGGAATTCGCTCCACACGACCAGATCCTGTTTCAAACCTGACCCCAGCTTGACCCAGTGATGTTTCTTTTTTACACCAGCGGTTGCCCTTGCTAACCTGCGGGCAAAGACCCTCCCCATGGGTATGACCTTTACCGCAAAATTCAGAGTCCCTAGCAGGGATTGGATTTCACCCAGAGTAGCCTTGTCCCTACCCAGTAGATCGCAGATCTCCTGACGCAAGGCCTGTACCTTATCCGCAGGGAGTCGGGACACGCCCTTTACCGTGTCCAACTCGATGCCCAAGAATACCAAAACCTGCGCCGGACCCTCGGTCTTACCAGGAGCTAAAGGTACGCCCAAGTGTCCTGCCAATTCCTTGAAACATTGCAGCGCCCGCGCACATTCTTGCGAGTCAGCTCCCCCGATGAACAGGAAATCATCCAGGTAGTGGGTCACTCCCTCAATGCCATACCTGTTTGTTAAGGCCCACTGTAGGAAGGAGCTGAAAGCCTCAAAGTACGCACAAGACACCGAGCAACCCATGGGCATACACCTATCATAAAAGACCTGGTCCCCCCACTTGAAGCCCAGAAGGTGTTGGCTGTCTGGGTGTACTGGTAGCAGCCTGAAGGCCGATTCGATGTCCGACTTGGCCAACCAGGCTCCCTTCCCAGCCCTCCTGATCATGTCGACTGCCAGGTCTAGGGAGCAGTAAGACACTGAGCATCTACCTTCGTCCAGCCAGGAATTCACGGAGTCCCCTTCTGGGTGTGATAGGTTGTGAATAAGTCGGAAAGCCCCTGGCTCCTTTTTTGGTACCACCCCCAGGGGAGAAATCACAAAGTGGGGCATAGGGGGTGAGGAAAATGGGCCCGCCACCCTGCCCAAAGACACCTCCTTCGCTATTTTATCCCGCACTACCTCCGGGTGTTCCCTAGCTGATTTCTGATTTTCCGCATCCCTGCTCACTAAGGGGCCTTGATAAGGAATGCGGAAACCGTCTAAGAAACCCTCAGAAATGAGGGACCCTTCCCTGCTAGTGTAACCGCGGAGTGCGCTGAGGAGGTTCTTTACGCAGATGGGAGAGGGCCCTTTCACATGGTCGTGTGGGGCAAGGTGATGCGCGCTGGCAGATGCGTTCGCAGGGGGCCAGAGCGCAGGGGGGGGAAACCCCCCTGGGCTACTTGCCCGAGGAAGGCTTGTCGGGAGTGTCGCACTTGGAGCATGCGGTGGCGGCATGAGGTGCCCCGCACACACTGCAATTGTGTGAGAAACGGCAGGCTTTGTCCCAGGAGCAGAACCCTGCATTGAAGAGCCTGCAGGTTCCAGAAGACCGTGCCCGGAACCCAGGCCTGCGGCCCCCCCCACGACCACCCCGAAAGGACTTCCTGTTCTGCCATTTCCCCTCCTGTTTATCCTCTTTCTCTTTGCTCTTGACGCCACTCTCTGTACCTGACTTTGTCGTAGACCCCTCAGTATGCTTGCCCATGAGTTTTACCCATAAACGGACCTCCAACTGGTCCCACTCAAGATCTGGGCAGATTGCTCTCTGTCTGCGGAAGTCACAGTCATAGTGGTACCATCCCATGCCTCCACCCTTAGCAGCCTCTTCTGTAATCACGCTTGCATAGTGAAAAAGACCTGGCCCCTCGTCTGGGAATTTCTCCACTATTACTGCCGCAAAGATGGCAAAAGCCTGACCCCAGGTCACAATATTTTTTGCGGGATATAAATGATACCGCACCCTCTTGTCCTCTTCCTTGTTGCCCATCCTCCTGGTATCCACCCCCTCAGCCCCATGCATGAGGAGGGTGAAGATATCGATAAATTCCCTGCGCCAAATCCCTTCTTTGGCGACTAAAGGGACCATCCAAGCGAGTGAGCAGCGGCCCGACACTAGCGGGGCCGTAGTAACTAGAGGCTTAGGCACAACGGCTAGTGTTGGTGCCGGCATGGGTACCACCGGGGGAACCACTACTGTGGGATTGGCCGCACTTGCCGCGTTCTCAGCCACAGCAGCAGCTGGGGGTGGGGGCCGCGGGAGTTCCACAGCCGGCTGCTGACCCCAGACATGCGTGAAGCCCCCCGGCGCCGGGGTTACACTCGGTGGTGGTGGGGCGGACGGGCCGCCCACCAGGGGGGACCTGGCAAGCAACAGACCCGATCTGACCTCAGCCATGAAGTCTTTTAAAGTATCTGAAAGCTTACCCAGCTCCTCTGCTGATGCAAATGTCGCCTGGGGAGGGCAAGGCAGTCCGATATTCGTCCCCGTCCCCAAACCAACCGCCGCCTGGGGGGTCATTGAGGCCCTGTGTGGGGGAGCCGCTCTATTTCGTGCCGGCGGTTGCTCAACCGGAAAGTCTTTGCTCGGGGGGCGGCGAATTCTTTTCGACCGAGACGGGCCCGCACCCTCCCCTACATCCTTATCTGTAGATGGAACGTCCAACGCTATCCCAGAGTCTGGGGGGGTACTGGCTTTCAATAGTTCAGTTGCCCAGGCTAAACCCTTGGCCCTTGTCAGCTCCAAGAAGGCGGCAATCCGGGCTTCCTCCGAAGTGCCCGGCACGGACTCCTCAACCTGTGTCCCTGGTGTGAAAAGGGGGGGGATAATCCTTGGCTGTCCATCTCTTAACAGTTGCTCTCTCTTATCTGCAATTGGGAAAGAGAGAAAATTACCGCCTGTTCGCCCCCTTTGAGGCAGATTCGTTGCTTCAGAGTGCCACATGCTACTCCGAACAGTACCCCCTTCCCCAACCTGCCCGTACTTACTCCCTTCCGAGCCCCGAATACGGAGGATGTTTTGGCTCGCGTCTCCCTGTTGCCTCTTAATAAACCTCCAGTCACCGCAAGCGGACGAATGTACTGAAAGAGAAACCAGCATAAGCACAAGAAATAGGCCAAAGGAAAAAAGGGGGGCGCTGTTATTAAAGATCACATTTAACCACGCACACCCTGTTCGCCTCTACCCCTATCCCCACCTCGAACATGGCAAGCCACATGGCGCTCGCCTGTGTCCCACCACTGTACTTTCTTGGTGGCCATTTGCCCAAAAGTTGTTGTTCCGCGGGGCACAGCGAATGTTAGGCGCGCTTTACATTACGCATTCAGGCACGGGGAGCAGGAGCTCAAGAAACGGATCTGGACGCGATGTCCCGTTGCCACGAGAGCACTACAAATCGCGTGTCCACCAGAGGCACCCAAACGCATTCAGGCACGGGGGGGCAGGCGCTCGAGCACTACACATTACGATTTTCCCAGATCCCCCAAACATGTGAAAAGGACTTTCCAATTACCGCTTTTATCGTAATTGTACCGCACGCACTCGCAGCTAGCTGATTCATGGCGCGCTTTACAGTACGCATTCAGGCGCGGGGGGCAGGAGCTCAAACACTACACATTACGATTCGACCCGATCCCCCAAACGTGTGAAAAGGACTTTCAAATTACCGCATTTAAAGTAATTGTACCACGCGCACTCTCAGCTAATGAATTCTTGGCGCGCCTTACAGTACGCATTCAGGCACTGGGGGCAATAGCTCGAGGAAAAGGATATGGACACGATGTCCCGATGCCCCGAGAGCGCTACACATTACGAGTCCATCAGAGGCCCCACACGCGGGAAACGTACTTTCCTAATTACCGTATTGAGCGTAATAGTACCCACGCGCACTCGCATTTAGTAAATTAATCGCGCCCTCTACATTACGCATTCAGGGACGGGGAGCAGGAGCCCAGGGAACATATGTGGACACGATGACCCGAATCGCGCTCTAAAAACACCCACGCTGGTGAGGGTTGCTAAGGTAATTCGATCGCGTTCTCGGTCCCAGCGCAGCCCCATAATGCAGCAGACTCAGTCCGCCTTCCCCGTCCACCCGTGCCCGGACAGGGACTCACACTAACCCCATGCGGGGAAACTACCTGAAAACACATGCTGCTCTTCCCGCAAAGCCCCCATAATGCACAGCGGGACCCGGATTGCATCGGCCGGAACGAGACGCACGGTCCAGCAGTGGAACCAGCACCCCGTAACATATGGCGCCGAGGAGAAACATGCTATGCCCCACACCACAAATGGAAGCCAGCTAAGGGGGGGGGGGGATGATCAGCGGGTTGCGTCCCGTCATCGTCTCTTCGCGCCCACCTGCGATAGCCATCCATGGCAGCGAAAAACGCAGCATACACAGCCTCCCTCAACATCGCACGTTCCCGCAAACTTAAAACACGAGCCATGCTCAGTGCACGGTCCCCCCCCGCCCGTGGTACTCCGACCACAGGGCCCCATCACCTGGTACTGCCCAGGGACAGGGCCGGGGCGAGGGGGCAGTCCGGCAACTCACCAAGTATTTCGCAGTTCTAGAGCAAAGGCGACGGCGACGACGATCCCCGCGAGACGGTTCGTCGTCCGACAAAAAGCGAGGTGGGCGACAAAGAGGTCGCCAGTGAGGGTGGGGGAAGGCTAAATAGCCTCCCCCTCACACCTGGGCCCGGAAGTGACGCGCATTGCGCATCACTTCCGGCCCTGACACAGAAAGGGGTGGCACCAGTCAGAGTCCCTGCCCCCCCCACCCCCGAAGGAGAGAGTGGGGAGGGGGGACCGGGGCCCCGGGGCCACTAAGGCGCCGACCGCCGAGTGGCCCCCTGCGGGGTCCGCGGTCAGCGGCATAGTACCCCCAGGGGCACCCCGCTCACCCCCCTCCCCCAAAATAGGTTACCCAATGAAAACACAAGAAACAGTTGTAAGTGGGTAACAAATGCTGCAGGTTTATTACATAATTCCAGGGTATGTAATAGGTGGGTTATCTTACGGGCGATCCAAGGGCAGGCGGCCATCTACTTCACCTGCCCGCCTGATGAGCCGGGCAGCACGGGAACGACCCGCAAGTGCTGCCCCCCAAGTGATTCTTTTTCGATCACGTGCCGTTGAAATTCTACTCACACCCCCCCTCTCGGGGCGGAGCGTCGCATAGCAAGCCCCTGGTTGTTCAGGCCCACAACCGCCCGCAGGCCTAGCGGGGCGCCGACCGGCTTCCGGGACCTCTCTGGAGGCTCCTCGTTTTGGCTCAGGCACCACGTGTGCCGCGCAGAGGTACCCTTTGTACCGGCCTGCTTCCAGATCGCCCTGTAACTCCGCCACAGCCCTGGAGGCGGCTAACCGTCGCAGCCAGGGCCCCCCACCAACTTAGCTCTTTACCTGCACCCTCTGTTCACCAATGCTTCGCTTATATCCAATAAAAACAGGTCCATGCCTATTTGGGAGAGGTGTACTCCATCTAAGTCGAAGTACCCCTTCACATTCCCCCGAATCATCTCATGGCGAAGAAAGCCCAAACCCCTTTGGGACGTGAACTTACGCATTGCTCCATTAATGCGCCTCCTGGAGTGCTCTACCGCTTCTAAGGATTTAGCCCCACGCCAGGACCTGCGGGGAATGATCTCCGACCACAGGATCTCACACTCGCCCAGGCGCTTGCCGATTTCCCCTAAGTCTCTTTTCATGGCTAATAGCAATCGTCTCCCTAGGGTAACAAGGTCGTTCCCACCCAGGTGGATCACCAACAGGTGGGGCAAGGTGGATCCGTGTGCTCTTAGTCTCTGCTCGATCTTATTCCTGAGTTCGAACCATCTCATCCCTGGCACCCCCATCCATTCCACTTTGGTCTGAGAGAAGTGTCGCATCCAATTCCGATGCGATGCCCATTGGGCAGCACAAGCGACAAATGAATGCCCGATCACCCACACCACTCGTCCTAATAAAGAGGAGACATGGTGTACACACAAGTTATTTAATCAGAAAGGGTGTTTCCAACATACACACTATACAATCACAAAACACGTTAACTAAAGGCTGCCTCACGGGCGAACATATATCTTATAACAATCAGATTCCCAACGCCCTAATTTCTTCACCTGGGCGGCCTCTAATCCCGCCAGGTGAGCGGCGGTGGCTGCGCCAATGCGGAAGGAGTGGCTGGAATACCTTCTGTCCGGCCGGGCGAGCCCCGCCCTGGCTAAGCTGGCCCTGATTACCTGCTCGAACTGGTATCTAGTTACGGGGGTACCATTTGAATGCAACAGAAGATAACCAGGGCCGGGAGGTCTGTGCTCCAAAAACGCCTTTACCCATTGTACTGGGCAGAACCTGGGATCACCTAGGGGCTGAAGAACCACCCTGATCCCCCGCCCCGCCTGATCAGTCTTGGACTTGCGTAAATGAATGGTCAGTGACCCGGAAATAGACACATCTGAAATTGCCAGCGCATCCCCTGAACAGTCGACCTTGGACCTAGCCACTAACTCACTGACTCTGAAAGCCCCGAAAAATGCTAAGCAGAATGTGGCTGAAAACAGCGTGGCCTCGTACTGAGAGTAGGTGACTAACTCGAGAGCCCCTAGCATGCCTTTCAGGATTTCGAAATCAATGGGCGCTCGATTATCAGGGGCCCTGGGCTCCTCCCTAGCCCAACCCTTCAAGGCGGCCCGGATGGGATAGGAGTTAGTGGGATCCGCCCCGCCAGACAACCTAGTGTCGTGGCTTACGGCTGCCAAGTGACTGCCCACCCATGAACGGCTTTTTCCCTGTCCCCTCGCCCACACCAGAAATGCTCGGACCTGGGACACCAACGATGCCCCTGAAGTACCTAGCGCTACAGAAGTTGCTCTGAATGTTGCCATGTGGGCGCTGTACCGCTTTCTGGTACCTGGGGCCAGAGCTCTTTCTCCCATCGCTTTCAGGCTCCGTCCCACTGCAGGATCCTCCATAGATGGTCCGGGAATGGGGTCATCTGCGCTCTCGCCCGCGGCCAGGCCTCCCTGAATCGGAGCCACTGAAAACGAGAGAGCGTCAGCTGCCACATTTTGAATACCCTCAATGTGCCTGGCTTTAAACTCCACATTGATGCGCAGGCATGCCCGGACCAACTCTCTTAGTAAGCACAGCACCAGCCGGCACCTGGCGGACTGGTTGTTAATTGCCTGCACAACCGCCATGTTGTCAGACCAGAACACCACCTTTCTGTCTGACAATGCCGCCGGCCATAGGTGTAATGCAACAACAATCGGGAAGAGCTCCAGCACAGTAACATTTTTGGTGATCCTACGCCTGCGCCAAACATTGGGCCATCCCTGAGCACACCATTCCTCACCCAAGATAGCCCCGAAACCTTCTCTGCCTGAGGCATCTGTGAAAAGACAAAGTTCCTGACTGCCTATCCAGGGCCGCTTCCAAATTACCGTCCCATTGAAGCGGGCCAGGAATTCGCTCCACACGACCAGATCCTGTTTCAAACCTGACCCCAGCTTGACCCAGTGATGTTTCTTTTTTACACCAGCGGTTGCCCTTGCTAACCTGCGGGCAAAGACCCTCCCCATGGGTATGACCTTTACCGCAAAATTCAGAGTCCCTAGCAGGGATTGGATTTCACCCAGAGTAGCCTTGTCCCTACCCAGTAGATCGCAGATCTCCTGACGCAAGGCCTGTACCTTATCCGCAGGGAGTCGGGACACGCCCTTTACCGTGTCCAACTCGATGCCCAAGAATACCAAAACCTGCGCCGGACCCTCGGTCTTACCAGGAGCTAAAGGTACGCCCAAGTGTCCTGCCAATTCCTTGAAACATTGCAGCGTCCGCGCACATTCTTGCGAGTCAGCTCCCCCGATGAACAGGAAATCATCCAGGTAGTGGGTCACTCCCTCAATGCCATACCTGTTTGTTAAGGCCCACTGTAGGAAGGAGCTGAAAGCCTCAAAGTACGCACAAGACACCGAGCAACCCATGGGCATACACCTATCATAAAAGACCTGGTCCCCCCACTTGAAGCCTAGAAGGTGTTGGCTGTCCGGGTGTACTGGTAGCAGCCTGAAGGCCGATTCGATGTCCGACTTGGCCAACCAGGCTCCCTTCCCAGCCCTCCTGATCATGTCGACTGCCAGGTCTAGGGAGCAGTAAGACACTGAGCATCTACCTTCGTCCAGCCAGGAATTCACGGAGTCCCCTTCTGGGTGTGATAGGTTGTGAATAAGTCGGAAAGCCCCTGGCTCCTTTTTTGGTACCACCCCCAGGGGAGAAATCACAAAGTGGGGCATAGGGGGTGAGGAAAATGGGCCCGCCACCCTGCCCAAAGACACCTCCTTCGCTATTTTATCCCGCACTACCTCCGGGTGTTCCCTAGCTGATTTCTGATTTTCCACATCCCTGCTCACTAAGGGGCCTTGATAAGGAATGCGGAAACCGTCTAAGAAACCCTCAGAAATGAGGGACCCTTCCCTGCTAGTGTAACCGCGGAGTGCGCTGAGGAGGTTCTTTACGCAGATGGGAGAGGGCCCTTTCACATGGTCATGTGGGGCAAGGTGATGCGCGCTGGCAGATGCGTTCGCAGGGGGCCAGAGCGCAGGGGGGGGGAAACCCCCCTGGGCTACTTGCCCGAGGAAGGCTTGTCGGGAGTGTCGCGCTTGGAGCATGCGGTGGCGGCATGAGGTGCCCCGCACACACTGCAATGTGTGAGAAACGGCAGGCTTTGTCCCAGGAGCAGAACCCTGCATTGAAGAGCCTGCAGGTTCCAGAAGACCGTGCCCGGAACCCAGGCCTGCGGCCCCCCCCACGACCACCCCGAAAGGACTTCCTGTTCTGCCATTTCCCCTCCTGTTTATCCTCTTTCTCTTTGCTCTTGACGCCACTCTCTGTACCTGACTTTGTCGTAGACCCCTCAGTATGCTTGCCCATGAGTTTTACCCACAAACGGACCTCCAACTGGTCCCACTCAAGATCTGGGCAGATTGCTCTCTGTCTGCGGAAGTCACAGTCATAGTGGTACCATCCCATGCCTCCACCCTTAGCAGCCTCTTCTGTAATCACGCTTGCATAGTGAAAAAGACCTGGCCCCTCGTCTGGGAATTTCTCCACTATTACTGCCGCAAAGATGGCAAAAGCCTGACCCCAGGTCACAATATTTTTTGCGGGATATAAATGATACCGCACCCTCTTGTCCTCTTCCTTGTTGCCCATCCTCCTGGTATCCACCCCCTCAGCCCCATGCATGAGGAGGGTGAAGATATCGATAAATTCCCTGCGCCAAATCCCTTCTTTGGCGACTAAAGGGACCATCCAAGCGAGTGAGCAGCGGCCCGACACTAGCGGGGCCGTAGTAACTAGAGGCTTAGGCACAACGGCTAGTGTTGGTGCCGGCATGGGTACCACCGGGGGAACCACTACTGTGGGATTGGCCGCACTTGCCGCGTTCTCAGCCACAGCAGCAGCTGGGGGTGGGGGCCGCGGGAGTTCCACAGCCGGCTGCTGACCCCAGACATGCGTGAAGCCCCCCGGCGCCGGGGTTACTCTCGGTGGTGGTGGGGCGGACGGGCCGCCCACCAGGGGGGACCTGGCAAGCAACAGACCCGATCTGACCTCAGCCATGAAGTCTTTTAAAGTATCTGAAAGCTTACCCAGCTCCTCTGCTGATGCAAATGTCGCCTGGGGAGGGCAAGGCAGTCCGATATTCGTCCACGTCCCCAAACCAACCGCCGCCTGGGGGGTCATTGAGGCCCTGTGTGGGGGAGCCGCTCTATTTCGTGCCGGCGGTTGCTCAACCGGAAAGTCTTTGCTCGTGGGGCGGCGAATTCTTTTCGACCGAGACGGGCCCGCACCCTCCCCTACATCCTTATCTGTAGATGGAACGTCCAACGCTATCCCAGAGTCTGGGGGGGTACTGGCTTTCAATAGTTCAGTTGCCCAGGCTAAACCCTTGGCCCTTGTCAGCTCCAAGAAGGCGGCAATCCGGGCTTCCTCCGAAGTGCCCGGCACGGACTCCTCAACCTGTGTCCCTGGTGTGAAAAGGGGGGGGGGATAATCCTTGGCTGTCCATCTCTTAACAGTTGCTCTCTCATCTGCAATTGGGAAAGAGAGAAAATTACCGCCTGTTCGCCCCCTTTGAGGCAGATTCGTTGCTCCAGAGTGCCACATGCTACTCCGAACAGTACCCCCTTCCCCAACCTGCCCGTACTTACTCCCTTCCGAGCCCCGAATACGGAGGATGTTTTGGCTCGCGTCTCCCTGTTGCCACTTAATAAACCTCCAGTCACCGCAAGCGGACGAATGTACTGAAAGAGAAACCAGCATAAGCACAAGAAATAGGCCAAAGGAAAAAAGGGGGGCGCTGTTATTAAAGATCACATTTAACCACGCACACCCTGTTCGCCTCTACCCCTATCCCCACCTCGAACATGGCAAGCCACATGGCGCTCGCCTGTGTCCCACCACTGTACTTTCTTGGTGGCCATTTGCCCAAAAGTTGTTGTTCCGCGGGGCACAGCGAATGTTAGGCGCGCTTTACATTACGCATTCAGGCACGGGGAGCAGGAGCTCAAGAAACGGATCTGGACGCGATGTCCCGATGCCACGAGAGCACTACAAATCGCGTGTCCACCAGAGGCACCCAAACGCATTCAGGCACGGGGGGGCAGGCGCTCGAGCACTACACATTACGATTTTCCCAGATCCCCCAAACATGTGAAAAGGACTTTCCAATTACCGCTTTTATCGTAATTGTACCGCACGCACTCGCAGCTAGCTGATTCATGGCGCGCTTTACAGTACGCATTCAGGCGCGGGGGGCAGGAGCTCAAGCACTACACATTACGATTCGACCCGATCCCCCAAACGTGTGAAAAGGACTTTCAAATTACCGCATTTAAAGTAATTGTACCGCGCGCACTCTCAGCTAATGAATTCTTGGCGCGCCTTACAGTACGCATTCAGGCACTGGGGGCAATAGCTCGAGGAAAAGGATATGGACACGATGTCCCGATGCCCCGAGAGCGCTACACATTACGAGTCCATCAGAGGCCCCACACGCGGGAAACGTACTTTCCTAATTACCGTATTGAGCGTAATAGTACCCACGCGCACTCGCATTTAGTAAATTAATCGCGCCCTCTACATTACGCATTCAGGGACGGGGAGCAGGAGCCCAGGGAACATATGTGGACACGATGACCCGAATCGCGCTCTAAAAACACCCACGCTGGTGAGGGTTGCTAAGGTAATTCGATCGCGTTCTCGGTCCCAGCGCAGCCCCATAATGCAGCAGACTCAGTCCGCCTTCCCCGTCCACCCGTGCCCGGACAGGGACTCACACTAACCCCACGCGGGGAAACTACCTGAAAACACATGCTGCTCTTCCCGCAAAGCCCCCATAATGCATAGCGGGACCCGGATTGCATCGGCCGGAACGAGACGCACGGTCCAGCAGTGGAACCAGCACCCCGTAACATATGGCGCCGAGGAGAAACATGCTATGCCCCACACCACAAATGGAAGCCAGCTAAGGGGGGGGGGGGATGATCAGCGGGTTGCGTCCCGTCATCGTCTCTTCGCGCCCACCTGCGATAGCCATCCATGGCAGCGAAAAACGCAGCATACACAGCCTCCCTCAACATCGCACGTTCCCGCAAACTTAAAACACGAGCCATGCTCAGTGCACGGTCCCCCCCGCCCGTGGTACTCCGACCACAGGGCCCCGTCACCTGGTACTGCCCAGGGACAGGGCCGGGGCGAGGGGGCAGTCCGGCAACTCACCAAGTATTTCGCAGTTCTAGAGCAAAGGCGACGGCGACGACGATCCCCGCGAGACGGTTCGGCGTCCGACAAAAAGCGAGGTGGGCGACAAAGAGGTCGCCAGTGAGGGTGGGGGAAGGCTAAATAGCCTCCCCCTCACACCTGGGCCCGGAAGTGACGCGCATTGCGCGTCACTTCCGGCCCTGACACGGAAAGGGGTGGCACCAGTCAGAGTCCCTGCCCCCCCCACCCCCAAAGGAGAGAGTGGGGAGGGGGGACCGGGGCCCCGGGGCCACTAAGGCGCCGACCGCCGAGTGGCCCCCTGCGGGGTCCGCGGTCAGCGGCATAGTACCCCCAGGGGCACCACGCTCACCCCCCTCCCCCAAAATAGGTTACCCAATGAAAACACAAGAAACAGTTGTAAGTGGGTAACAAATGCTGCAGGTTTATTACATAATTCCAGGGTATGTAATAGGTGGGTTATCTTACGGGCGATCCAAGGGCAGGCGGCCATCTACTTCACCTGCCCGCCTGATGAGCCGGGCAGCACGGGAACGACCCGCAAGTGCTGCCCCCCAAGTGATTCTTTTTCGATCACGTGCCGTTGAAATTCTACTCACACCCCCCCTCTCGGGGCGGAGCGTCGCATAGCAAGCCCCCGGTTGTTCAGGCCCACAACCGCCCGCAGGCCTAGCGGGGCGCCGACCGGCTTCCGGGACCTCTCTGGAGGCTCCTCGTTTTGGCTCAGGCACCACGTGTGCCGCGCAGAGGTACCCTTTGTACCGGCCTGCTTTCAGATCGCCCTGTAACTCCGCCTGCAACGAAAAATGAAAATATTACAACGCTCAGAAAACCCCCCCCACCCAAACACACCTACGCCGGGTAAGCGGTAGGGAGGGAAAAGCGAGGTGGGCGACAAAGAGGTCGCCAGTGAGGGTGGGGGAAGGCTAAATAGCCTCCCCCTCACACCTGGGCCCGGAAGTGACGCGCATTGTGCGTCACTTCCGGCCCTGACACGGAAAGGGGTGGCACCAGTCAGAGTCCCTGCCCCCCCCACCCCCGAAGGAGAGAGTGGGGAGGGGGGACCGGGGCCCCGGGGCCACTAAGGCGCCGACCGCCGAGTGGCCCCCTGCGGGGTCCGCGGTCAGCGGCATAGTACCCCCAGGGGCACCCCGCTCACCCCCCTCCCCCAAAATAGGTTACCCAATGAAAACACAAGAAACAGTTGTAAGTGGGTAACAAATGCTGCAGGTTTATTACATAATTCCAGGGTATGTAATAGGTGGGTTATCTTACGGGCGATCCAAGGGCAGGCGGCCATCTACTTCACCTGCCCGCCTGATGAGCCGGGCAGCACGGGAACGACCCGCAAGTGCTGCCCCCCAAGTGATTCTTTTTCGATCACGTGCCGTTGAAATTCTACTCACACCCCCCCTCTCGGGGCGGAGCGTCGCATAGCAAGCCCCCGGTTGTTCAGGCCCACAACCGCCCGCAGGCCTAGCGGGGCGCCGACCGGCTTCCGGGACCTCTCTGGAGGCTCCTCGTTTTGGCTCAGGCACCACGTGTGCCGCGCAGAGGTACCCTTTGTACCGGCCTGCTTTCAGATCGCCCTGTAACTCCGCCTGCAACGAAAAATGAAAATATTACAACGCTCAGAAAACCCCCCCCACCCAAACACACCTACGCCGGGTAAGCGGTAGGGAGGGAAAAGCGAGGTGGGCGACAAAGAGGTCGCCAGTGAGGGTGGGGGAAGGCTAAATAGCCTCCCCCTCACACCTGGGCCCGGAAGTGACGCGCATTGCGCGTCACTTCCGGCCCTGACACGGAAAGGGGTGGCACCAGTCAGAGTCCCTGCCCCCCCCACCCCCGAAGGAGAGAGTGGGGAGGGGGGACCGGGGCCCCGGGGCCACTAAGGCGCCGACCGCCGAGTGGCCCCCTGCGGGGTCCGCGGTCAGCGGCATAGTACCCCCAGGGGCACCCCGCTCACCCCCCTCCCCCAAAATAGGTTACCCAATGAAAACACAAGAAACAGTTGTAAGTGGGTAACAAATGCTGCAGGTTTATTACATAATTCCAGGGTATGTAATAGGTGGGTTATCTTACGGGCGATCCAAGGGCAGGCGGCCATCTACTTCACCTGCCCGCCTGATGAGCCGGGCAGCACGGGAACGACCCGCAAGTGCTGCCCCCCAAGTGATTCTTTTTCGATCACGTGCCGTTGAAATTCTACTCACACCCCCCCTCTCGGGGCGGAGCGTCGCATAGCAAGCCCCCGGTTGTTCAGGCCCACAACCGCCCGCAGGCCTAGCGGGGCGCCGACCGGCTTCCGGGACCTCTCTGGAGGCTCCTCGTTTTGGCTCAGGCACCACGTGTGCCGCGCAGAGGTACCCTTTGTACCGGCCTGCTTCCAGATCGCCCTGTAACTCCGCCACAGCCCTGGAGGCGGCTAACCGTCGCAGCCAGGGCCCCCCACCAACTTAGCTCTTTACCTGCACCCTCTGTTCACCAATGCTTCGCTTATATCCAATAAAAACAGGTCCATGCCTATTTGGGAGAGGTGTACTCCATCTAAGTCGAAGTACCCCTTCACATTCCCCCGAATCATCTCATGGCGAAGAAAGCCCAAACCCCTTTGGGACGTGAACTTACGCATTGCTCCATTAATGCGCCTCCTGGAGTGCTCTACCGCTTCTAAGGATTTAGCCCCACGCCAGGACCTGCGGGGAATGATCTCCGACCACACGATCTCACACTCGCCCAGGCGCTTGCCGATTTCCCCTAAGTCTCTTTTCATGGCTAATAGCAGCAATCGTCTCCCTAGGGTAACAAGGTCGTTCCCACCCAGGTGGATCACCAACAGGTGGGGCAAGGTGGATCCGTGTGCTCTTAGTCTCTGCTCGATCCTATTCCTGAGTTCGAACCATCTCATCCCTGGCACCCCCATCCATTCCACTTTGGTCTGAGAGAAGTGTCGCATCCAATTCCGATGCGATGCCCATTGGGCAGCACGAGCGACAAATGAATGCCCGATCACCCACACCACTCGTCCTAATAAAGAGGAGACATGGTGTACACACAAGTTATTTAATCAGAAAGGGTGTTTCCAACGATACACACTATACAATCACAAAACACGTTAACTAAAGGCTGCCTCACGGGCGAACATATATCTTATAACAATCAGATTCCCAACGCCCTAATTTCTTCACCTGTGCGGCCTCTAATCCCGCCAGGTGAGCGGCGGTGGCTGCGCCAATGCGGAAGGAGTGGCTGGAATACCTTCTGTCCGGCCGGGCGAGCCCCGCCCTGGCTAAGCTGGCCCTGATTACCTGCTCGAACTGGTATCTAGTTACGGGGGTACCATTTGAATGCAACAGAAGATAACCAGGGCCGGGCGGTCTGTGCTCCAAAAACGCCTTTACCCATTGTACTGGGCAGAACCTGGGATCACCTAGGGGCTGAAGAACCACCCTGATCCCCCGCCCCGCCTGATCAGTCTTGGACTTGCGTAAATGAATGGTCAGTGACCCGGAAATAGACACATCTGAAATTGCCAGCGCATCCCCTGAACAGTCGACCTTGGACCTAGCCACTAACTCACTGACTCTGAAAGCCCCGAAAAATGCTAAGCAGAATGTGGCTGAAAACAGCGTGGCCTCGTACTGAGAGTAGGTGACTAACTCGAGAGCCCCTAGCATGCCTTTCAGGATTTCGAAATCAATGGGCGCTCGATTATCAGGGGCCCTGGGCTCCTCCCTAGCCCAACCCTTCAAGGCGGCCCGGATGGGATAGGAGTTAGTGGGATCCGCCCCGCCAGACAACCTAGTGTCGTGGCTTACGGCTGCCAAGTGACTGCCCACCCATGAACGGCTTTTTCCCTGTCCCCTCGCCCACACCAGAAATGCTCGGTCCTGGGACACCAACGATGCCCCTGAAGTACCTAGCGCTACAGAAGTTGCTCTGAATGTTGCCATGTGGGCGCTGTACCGCTTTCTGGTACCTGGGGCCAGAGCTCTTTCTCCCATCGCTTTCAGGCTCCGTCCCACTGCAGGATCCTCCATAGATGGTCCGGGAATGGGGTCATCTGCGCTCTCGCCCGCGGCCAGGCCTCCCTGAATCGGAGCCACTGAAAACGAGAGAGCGTCAGCTGCCACATTTTGAATACCCTCAATGTGCCTGGCTTTAAACTCCACATTGATGCGCAGGCATGCCCGGACCAACTCTCTTAGTAAGCACAGCACCAGCCGGCACCTGGCGGACTGGTTGTTAATTGCCTGCACAACCGCCATGTTGTCAGACCAGAACACCACCTTTCTGTCTGACAATGCCGCCGGCCATAGGTGTAATGCAACAACAATCGGGAAGAGCTCCAGCACAGTAACATTTTTGGTGATCCTACGCCTGCGCCAAACATTGGGCCATCCCTGAGCGCACCATTCCTCACCCAAGATAGCCCCGAAACCTTCCCTGCCTGAGGCATCTGTGAAAAGACAAAGTTCCTGACTGCCTATCCAGGGCTGCTTCCAAATTACCGTCCCATTGAAGCGGGCCAGGAATTCGCTCCACACGACCAGATCCTGTTTCAAACCTGACCCCAGCTTGACCCAGTGATGTTTCTTTTTTACACCAGCGGTTGCCCTTGCTAACCTGCGGGCAAAGACCCTCCCCATGGGTATGACCTTTACCGCAAAATTCAGAGTCCCTAGCAGGGATTGGATTTCACCCAGAGTAGCCTTGTCCCTACCCAGTAGATCGCAGATCTCCTGACGCAAGGCCTGTACCTTATCCGCAGGGAGTCGGGACACGCCCTTTACCGTGTCCAACTCGATGCCCAAGAATACCAAAACCTGCGCCGGACCCTCGGTCTTACCAGGAGCTAAAGGTACGCCCAAGTGTCCAGCCAATTCCTTGAAACATTGCAGCGCCCGCGCACATTCTTGCGAGTCAGCTCCCCCGATGAACAGGAAATCATCCAGGTAGTGGGTCACTCCCTCAATGCCATACCTGTTTGTTAAGGCCCACTGTAGGAAGGAGCTGAAAGCCTCAAAGTACGCACAAGACACCGAGCAACCCATGGGCATACACCTATCATAAAAGACCTGGTCCCCCCACTTGAAGCCCAGAAGGTGTTGGCTGTCTGGGTGTACTGGTAGCAGCCTGAAGGCCGATTCGATGTCCGACTTGGCCAACCAGGCTCCCTTCCCAGCCCTCCTGATCATGTCGACTGCCAGGTCTAGGGAGCAGTAAGACACTGAGCATCTACCTTCGTCCAGCCAGGAATTCACGGAGTCCCCTTCTGGGTGTGATAGGTTGTGAATAAGTCGGAAAGCCCCTGGCTCCTTTTTTGGTACCACCCCCAGGGGAGAAATCACAAAGTGGGGCATAGGGGGTGAGGAAAATGGGCCCGCCACCCTGCCCAAAGACACCTCCTTCGCTATTTTATCCCGCACTACCTCCGGGTGTTCCCTAGCTGATTTCTGATTTTCCGCATCCCTGCTCACTAAGGGGCCTTGATAAGGAATGCGGAAACCGTCTAAGAAACCCTCAGAAATGAGGGACCCTTCCCTGCTAGTGTAACCGCGGAGTGCGCTGAGGAGGTTCTTTACGCAGATGGGAGAGGGCCCTTTCACATGGTCGTGTGGGGCAAGGTGATGCGCGCTGGCAGATGCGTTCGCAGGGGGCCAGAGCGCAGGGGGGGGAAACCCCCCTGGGCTACTTGCCCGAGGAAGGCTTGTCGGGAGTGTCGCGCTTGGAGCATGCGGTGGCGGCATGAGGTGCCCCGCACACACTGCAATTGTGTGAGAAACGGCAGGCTTTGTCCCAGGAGCAGAACCCTGCATTGAAGAGCCTGCAGGTTCCAGAAGACCGTGCCCGGAACCCAGGCCTGCGGCCCCCCCCACGACCACCCCGAAAGGACTTCCTGTTCTGCCATTTCCCCTCCTGTTTATCCTCTTTCTCTTTGCTCTTGACGCCACTCTCTGTACCTGACTTTGTCGTAGACCCCTCAGTATGCTTGCCCATGAGTTTTACCCATAAACGGACCTCCAACTGGTCCCACTCAAGATCTGGGCAGATTGCTCTCTGTCTGCGGAAGTCACAGTCATAGTGGTACCATCCCATGCCTCCACCCTTAGCAGCCTCTTCTGTAATCACGCTTGCATAGTGAAAAAGACCTGGCCCCTCGTCTGGGAATTTCTCCACTATTACTGCCGCAAAGATGGCAAAAGCCTGACCCCAGGTCACAATATTTTTTGCGGGATATAAATGATACCGCACCCTCTTGTCCTCTTCCTTGTTGCCCATCCTCCTGGTATCCACCCCCTCAGCCCCATGCATGAGGAGGGTGAAGATATCGATAAATTCCCTGCGCCAAATCCCTTCTTTGGCGACTAAAGGGACCATCCAAGCGAGTGAGCAGCGGCCCGACACTAGCGGGGCCGTAGTAACTAGAGGCTTAGGCACAACGGCTAGTGTTGGTGCCGGCATGGGTACCACCGGGGGAACCACTACTGCGGGATTGGCCGCACTTGCCACGTTCTCAGCCACAGCAGCAGCTGGGGGTGGGGGCCGCGGGAGTTCCACAGCCGGCTGCTGACCCCAGACATGCGTGAAGCCCCCCGGCGCCGGGGTTACACTCGGTGGTGGTGGGGCGGACGGGCCGCCCACCAGGGGGGACCTGGCAAGCAACAGACCCGATCTGACCTCAGCCATGAAGTCTTTTAAAGTATCTGAAAGCTTACCCAGCTCCTCTGCTGATGCAAATGTCGCCTGGGGAGGGCAAGGCAGTCCGATATTCGTCCCCGTCCCCAAACCAACCGCCGCCTGGGGGGTCATTGAGGCCCTGTGTGGGGGAGCCGCTCTATTTCGTGCCGGCGGTTGCTCAACCGGAAAGTCTTTGCTCGGGGGGCGGCGAATTCTTTTCGACCGAGACGGGCCCGCACCCTCCCCTACATCCTTATCTGTAGATGGAACGTCCAACGCTATCCCAGAGTCTGGGGGGGTACTGGCTTTCAATAGTTCAGTTGCCCAGGCTAAACCCTTGGCCCTTGTCAGCTCCAAGAAGGCGGCAATCCGGGCTTCCTCCGAAGTGCCCGGCACGGACTCCTCAACCTGTGTCCCTGGTGTGAAAAGGGGGGGGGATAATCCTTGGCTGTCCATCTCTTAACAGTTGCTCTCTCTTATCTGCAATTGGGAAAGAGAGAAAATTACCGCCTGTTCGCCCCCTTTGAGGCAGATTCGTTGCTCCAGAGTGCCACATGCTACTCCGAACAGTACCCCCTTCCCCAACCTGCCCGTACTTACTCCCTTCCGAGCCCCGAATACGGAGGATGTTTTGGCTCGCGTCTCCCTGTTGCCACTTAATAAACCTCCAGTCACCGCAAGCGGACGAATGTACTGAAAGAGAAACCAGCATAAGCACAAGAAATAGGCCAAAGGAAAAAAGGGGGGCGCTGTTATTAAAGATCACATTTAACCACGCACACCCTGTTCGCCTCTACCCCTATCCCCACCTCGAACATGGCAAGCCACATGGCGCTCGCCTGTGTCCCACCACTGTACTTTCTTGGTGGCCATTTGCCCAAAAGTTGTTGTTCCGCGGGGCACAGCGAATGTTAGGCGCGCTTTACATTACGCATTCAGGCACGGGGAGCAGGAGCTCAAGAAACGGATCTGGACGCGATGTCCCGTTGCCACGAGAGCACTACAAATCGCGTGTCCACCAGAGGCACCCAAACGCATTCAGGCACGGGGGGGCAGGCGCTCGAGCACTACACATTACGATTTTCCCAGATCCCCCAAACATGTGAAAAGGACTTTCCAATTACCGCTTTTATCGTAATTGTACCGCACGCACTCGCAGCTAGCTGATTCATGGCGCGCTTTACAGTACGCATTCAGGCGCGGGGGGCAGGAGCTCAAGCACTACACATTACGATTCGACCCGATCCCCCAAACGTGTGAAAAGGACTTTCAAATTACCGCATTTAAAGTAATTGTACCACGCGCACTCTCAGCTAATGAATTCTTGGCGCGCCTTACAGTACGCATTCAGGCACTGGGGGCAATAGCTCGAGGAAAAGGATATGGACACGATGTCCCGATGCCCCGAGAGCGCTACACATTACGAGTCCATCAGAGGCCCCACACGCGGGAAACGTACTTTCCTAATTACCGTATTGAGCGTAATAGTACCCACGCGCACTCGCACTTAGTAAATTAATCGCGCCCTCTACATTACGCATTCAGGGACGGGGAGCAGGAGCCCAGGGAACATATGTGGACACGATGACCCGAATCGCGCTCTAAAAACACCCACGCTGGTGAGGGTTGCTAAGGTAATTCGATCGCGTTCTCGGTCCCAGCGCAGCCCCATAATGCAGCAGACTCAGTCCGCCTTCCCCGTCCACCCGTGCCCGGACAGGGACTCACACTAACCCCATGCGGGGAAACTACCTGAAAACACATGCTGCTCTTCCCGCAAAGCCCCCATAATGCACAGCGGGACCCGGATTGCATCGGCCGGAACGAGACGCACGGTCCAGCAGTGGAACCAGCACCCCGTAACATATGGCGCCGAGGAGAAACATGCTATGCCCCACACCACAAATGGAAGCCAGCTAAGGGGGGGGGGGGATGATCAGCGGGTTGCGTCCCGTCATCGTCTCTTCGCGCCCACCTGCGATAGCCATCCATGGCAGCGAAAAACGCAGCATACACAGCCTCCCTCAACATCGCACGTTCCCGCAAACTTAAAACACGAGCCATGCTCAGTGCACGGTCCCCCCCCGCCCGTGGTACTCCGACCACAGGGCCCCGTCACCTGGTACTGCCCAGGGACAGGGCCGGGGCGAGGGGGCAGTCCGGCAACTCACCAAGTATTTCGCAGTTCTAGAGCAAAGGCGACGGCGACGACGATCCCCGCGAGACGGTTCGGCGTCCGACAAAAAGCGAGGTGGGCGACAAAGAGGTCGCCAGTGAGGGTGGGGGAAGGCTAAATAGCCTCCCCCTCACACCTGGGCCCGGAAGTGACGCGCATTGCGCGTCACTTCCGGCCCTGACACGGAAAGGGGTGGCACCAGTCAGAGTCCCTGCCCCCCCCACCCCCGAAGGAGAGAGTGGGGAGGGGGGACCGGGGCCCCGGGGCCACTAAGGCGCCGACCGCCGAGTGGCCCCCTGCGGGGTCCGCGGTCAGCGGCATAGTACCCCCAGGGGCACCCCGCTCACCCCCCTCCCCCAAAATAGGTTACCCAATGAAAACACAAGAAACAGTTGTAAGTGGGTAACAAATGCTGCAGGTTTATTACATAATTCCAGGGTATGTAATAGGTGGGTTATCTTACGGGCGATCCAAGGGCAGGCGGCCATCTACTTCACCTGCCCGCCTGATGAGCCGGGCAGCACGGGAACGACCCGCAAGTGCTGCCCCCCAAGTGATTCTTTTTCGATCACGTGCCGTTGAAATTCTACTCACACCCCCCCTCTCGGGGCGGAGCGTCGCATAGCAAGCCCCCGGTTGTTCAGGCCCACAACCGCCCGCAGGCCTAGCGGGGCGCCGACCGGCTTCCGGGACCTCTCTGGAGGCTCCTCGTTTTGGCTCAGGCACCACGTGTGCCGCGCAGAGGTACCCTTTGTACCGGCCTGCTTCCAGATCGCCCTGTAACTCCGCCACAGCCCTGGAGGCGGCTAACCGTCGCAGCCAGGGCCCCCCACCAACTTAGCTCTTTACCTGCACCCTCTGTTCACCAATGCTTCGCTTATATCCAATAAAAACAGGTCCATGCCTATTTGGGAGAGGTGTACTCCATCTAAGTCGAAGTACCCCTTCACATTCCCCCGAATCATCTCATGGCGAAGAAAGCCCAAACCCCTTTGGGACGTGAACTTACGCATTGCTCCATTAATGCGCCTCCTGGAGTGCTCTACCGCTTCTAAGGATTTAGCCCCACGCCAGGACCTGCGGGGAATGATCTCCGACCACACGATCTCACACTCGCCCAGGCGCTTGCCGATTTCCCCTAAGTCTCTTTTCATGGCTAATAGCAATCGTCTCCCTAGGGTAACAAGGTCGTTCCCACCCAGGTGGATCACCAACAGGTGAGGCAAGGTGGATCCGTGTGCTCTTAGTCTCTGCTCGATCTTATTCCTGAGTTCGAACCATCTCATCCCTGGCACCCCCATCCATTCCACTTTGGTCTGAGAGAAGTGTCGCATCCAATTCCGATGCGATGCCCATTGGGCAGCACGAGCGACAAATGAATGCCCGATCACCCACACCACTCGTCCTAATAAAGAGGAGACATGGTGTACACACAAGTTATTTAATCAGAAAGGGTGTTTCCAACATACACACTATACAATCACAAAACACGTTAACTAAAGGCTGCCTCACGGGCGAACATATATCTTATAACAATCAGATTCCCAATGCCCTAATTTCTTCACCTGTGCGGCCTCTAATCCCGCCAGGTGAGCGGCGGTGGCTGCGCCAATGCGGAAGGAGTGGCTGGAATACCTTCTGTCCGGCCGGGCGAGCCCCGCCCTGGCTAAGCTGGCCCTGATTACCTGCTCGAACTGGTATCTAGTTACGGGGGTACCATTTGAATGCAACAGAAGATAACCAGGGCCGGGCGGTCTGTGCTCCAAAAACGCCTTTACCCATTGTACTGGGCAGAACCTGGGATCACCTAGGGGCTGAAGAACCACCCTGATCCCCCGCCCCGCCTGATCAGTCTTGGACTTGCGTAAATGAATGGTCAGTGACCCGGAAATAGACACATCTGAAATTGCCAGCGCATCCCCTGAACAGTCGACCTTGGACCTAGCCACTAACTCACTGACTCTGAAAGCCCCGAAAAATGCTAAGCAGAATGTGGCTGAAAACAGCGTGGCCTCGTACTGAGAGTAGGTGACTAACTCGAGAGCCCCTAGCATGCCTTTCAGGATTTCGAAATCAATGGGCGCTCGATTATCAGGGGCCCTGGGCTCCTCCCTAGCCCAACCCTTCAAGGCGGCCCGGATGGGATAGGAGTTAGTGGGATCCGCCCCGCCAGACAACCTAGTGTCGTGGCTTACGGCTGCCAAGTGACTGCCCACCCATGAACGGCTTTTTCCCTGTCCCCTCGCCCACACCAGAAATGCTCGGACCTGGGACACCAACGATGCCCCTGAAGTACCTAGCGCTACAGAAGTTGCTCTGAATGTTGCCATGTGGGCGCTGTACCGCTTTCTGGTACCTGGGGCCAGAGCTCTTTCTCCCATCGCTTTCAGGCTCCGTCCCACTGCAGGATCCTCCATAGATGGTCCGGGAATGGGGTCATCTGCGCTCTCGCCCGCGGCCAGGCCTCCCTGAATCGGAGCCACTGAAAACGAGAAAGAGCGTCAGCTGCCACATTTTGAATACCCTCAATGTGCCTGGCTTTAAACTCCACATTGATGCGCAGGCATGCCCGGACCAACTCTCTTAGTAAGCACAGCACCAGCCGGCACCTGGCGGACTGGTTGTTAATTGCCTGCACAACCGCCATGTTGTCAGACCAGAACACCACCTTTCTGTCTGACAATGCCGCCGGCCATAGGTGTAATGCAACAACAATCGGGAAGAGCTCCAGCACAGTAACATTTTTGGTGATCCTACGCCTGCGCCAAACATTGGGCCATCCCTGAGCGCACCATTCCTCACCCAAGATAGCCCCGAAACCTTCTCTGCCTGAGGCATCTGTGAAAAGACAAAGTTCCTGACTGCCTATCCAGGGCCGCTTCCAAATTACCGTCCCATTGAAGCGGGCCAGGAATTCGCTCCACACGACCAGATCCTGTTTCAAACCTGACCCCAGCTTGACCCAGTGATGTTTCTTTTTTACACCAGCGGTTGCCCTTGCTAACCTGCGGGCAAAGACCCTCCCCATGGGTATGACCTTTACCGCAAAATTCAGAGTCCCTAGCAGGGATTGGATTTCACCCAGAGTAGCCTTGTCCCTACCCAGTAGATCGCAGATCTCCTGACGCAAGGCCTGTACCTTATCCGCAGGGAGTCGGGACACGCCCTTTACCGTGTCCAACTCGATGCCCAAGAATACCAAAACCTGCGCCGGACCCTCGGTCTTACCAGGAGCTAAAGGTACGCCCAAGTGTCCTGCCAATTCCTTGAAACATTGCAGCGCCCGCGCACATTCTTGCGAGTCAGCTCCCCCGATGAACAGGAAATCATCCAGGTAGTGGGTCACTCCCTCAATGCCATACCTGTTTGTTAAGGCCCACTGTAGGAAGGAGCTGAAAGCCTCAAAGTACGCACAAGACACCGAGCAACCCATGGGCATACACCTATCATAAAAGACCTGGTCCCCCCACTTGAAGCCCAGAAGGTGTTGGCTGTCCGGGTGTACTGGTAGCAGCCTGAAGGCCGATTCGATGTCCGACTTGGCCAACCAGGCTCCCTTCCCAGCCCTCCTGATCATGTCGACTGCCAGGTCTAGGGAGCAGTAAGACACTGAGCATCTACCTTCGTCCAGCCAGGAATTCACGGAGTCCCCTTCTGGGTGTGATAGGTTGTGAATAAGTCGGAAAGCCCCTGGCTCCTTTTTTGGTACCACCCCCAGGGGAGAAATCACAAAGTGGGGCATAGGGGGTGAGGAAAATGGGCCCGCCACCCTGCCCAAAGACACCTCCTTCGCTATTTTATCCCGCACTACCTCCGGGTGTTCCCTAGCTGATTTCTGATTTTCCGCATCCCTGCTCACTAAGGGGCCTTGATAAGGAATGCGGAAACCGTCTAAGAAACCCTCAGAAATGAGGGACCCTTCCCTGCTAGTGTAACCGCGGAGTGCGCTGAGGAGGTTCTTTACGCAGATGGGAGAGGGCCCTTTCACATGGTCGTGTGGGGCAAGGTGATGCGCGCTGGCAGATGCGTTCGCAGGGGGCCAGAGCGCAGGGGGGGGAAACCCCCCTGGGCTACTTGCCCGAGGAAGGCTTGTCGGGAGTGTCACGCTTGGAGCATGCGGTGGCGGCATGAGGTGCCCCGCACACACTGCAATTGTGTGAGAAACGGCAGGCTTTGTCCCAGGAGCAGAACCCTGCATTGAAGAGCCTGCAGGTTCCAGAAGACCGTGCCCGGAACCCAGGCCTGCGGCCCCCCCCCACGACCACCCCGAAAGGACTCCCTGTTCTGCCATTTCCCCTCCTGTTTATCCTCTTTCTCTTTGCTCTTGACGCCACTCTCTGTACCTGACTTTGTCGTAGACCCCTCAGTATGCTTGCCCATGTGTTTTACCCATAAACGGACCTCCAACTGGTCCCACTCAAGATCTGGGCAGATTGCTCTCTGTCTGCGGAAGTCACAGTCATGGTGGTACCATCCCATGCCTCCACCCTTAGCAGCCTCTTCTGTAATCACGCTTGCATAGTGAAAAATACCTGGCCCCTCGTCTGGGAATTTCTCCACTATTACTGCCGCAAAGATGGCAAAAGCCTGACCCCAGGTCACAATATTTTTTGCGGGATATAAATGATACCGCACCCTCTTGTCCTCTTCCTTGTTGCCCATCCTCCTGGTATCCACCCCCTCAGCCCCATGCATGAGGAGGGTGAAGATATCGATAAATTCCCTGCGCCAAATCCCTTCTTTGGCGACTAAAGGGACCATCCAAGCGAGTGAGCAGCGGCCCGACACTAGCGGGGCCGTAGTAACTAGAGGCTTAGGCACAACGGCTAGTGTTGGTGCCGGCATGGGTACCACCGGGGGAACCACTACTGCGGGATTGGCCGCACTTGCCGCGTTCTCAGCCACAGCAGCAGCTGGGGGTGGGGGCCGCGGTAGTTCCACAGCCGGCTGCTGACCTCAGACATGCGTGAAGCCCCCCGGCGCCGGGGTTACACTCGGTGGTGGTGGGACGGACGGGCCGCCCACCAGGGGGGACCTGGCAAGCAACAGACCCAATCTGACCTCAGCCATGAAGTCTTTTAAAGTATCTGAAAGCTTACCCAGCTCCTCTGCTGATGCAAATGTCGCCTGGGGAGGGCAAGGCAGTCCGATATTCGTCCCCGTCCCCAAACCAACCGCCGCCTGGGGGGTCATTGAGGCCCTGTGTGGGGGAGCCGCTCTATTTCGTGCCGGCGGTTGCTCAACCGGAAAGTCTTTGCTCGTGGGGCGGCAAATTCTTTTCGACCGAGACGGGCCCGCACCCTCCCCTACATCCTTATCTGTAGATGGAACGTCCAACGCTATCCCAGAGTCTGGGGGGTACTGGCTTTCAATAGTTCAGTTGCCCAGGCTAAACCCTTGGCCCTTGTCAGCTCCAAGAAGGCGGCAATCCGGGCTTCCTCCGAAGTGCCCGGCACGGACTCCTCAACCTGTGTCCCTGGTGTGAAAAGGGGGGGGGGATAATCCTTGGCTGTTCATCTCTTAACAGTTGCTCTCTCTTATCTGCAATTGGGAAAGAGAGAAAATTACCGCCTGTTCGCCCCCTTTGAGGCAGATTCGTTGCTCCAGAGTGCCACATGCTACTCCGAACAGTACCCCCTTCCCCAACCTGCCCGTACTTACTCCCTTCCGAGCCCCGAATACGGAGGATGTTTTGGCTCGCGTCTCCCTGTTGCCACTTAATAAACCTCCAGTCACCGCAAGCGGACGAATGTACTGAAAGAGAAACCAGCATAAGCACAAGAAATAGGCCAAAGGAAAAAAGGGGGGCGCTGTTATTAAAGATCACATTTAACCACGCACACCCTGTTCGCCTCTACCCCTATCCCCACCTCGAACATGGCAAGCCACATGGCGCTCGCCTGTGTCCCACCACTGTACTTTCTTGGTGGCCATTTGCCCAAAAGTTGTTGTTCCGCGGGGCACAGCGAATGTTAGGCGCGCTTTACATTACGCATTCAGGCACGGGGAGCAGGAGCTCAAGAAACGGATCTGGACGCGATGTCCCGATGCCACGAGAGCACTACAAATCGCGTGTCCACCAGAGGCACCCAAACGCATTCAGGCACGGGGGGGCAGGCGCTCGAGCACTACACATTACGATTTTCCCAGATCCCCCAAACATGTGAAAAGGACTTTCCAATTACCGCTTTTATCGTAATTGTACCGCACGCACTCGCAGCTAGCTGATTCATGGCGCGCTTTACAGTACGCATTCAGGCGCGGGGGGCAGGAGCTCAAGCACTACACATTACGATTCGACCCGATCCCCCAAACGTGTGAAAAGGACTTTCAAATTACCGCATTTAAAGTAATTGTACCGCGCGCACTCTCAGCTAATGAATTCTTGGCGCGCCTTACAGTACGCATTCAGGCACTGGGGGCAATAGCTCGAGGAAAAGGATATGGACACGATGTCCCGATGCCCCGAGAGCACTACACATTACGAGTCCATCAGAGGCCCCACACGCGGGAAACGTACTTTCCTAATTACCGTATTGAGCGTAATAGTACCCACACGCACTCGCATTTAGTAAATTAATCGCGCCCTCTACATTACGCATTCAGGGACGGGGAGCAGGAGCCCAGGGAACATATGTGGACACGATGACCCGAATCGCGCTCTAAAAACACCCACGCTGGTGAGGGTTGCTAAGGTAATTCGATCGCGTTCTCGGTCCCAGCGCAGCCCCATAATGCAGCAGACTCAGTCCGCCTTCCCCGTCCACCCGTGCCCGGACAGGGACTCACACTAACCCCACGCGGGGAAACTACCTGAAAACACATGCTGCTCTTCCCGCAAAGCCCCCATAATGCACAGCGGGACCCGGATTGCATCGGCCGGAACGAGACGCACGGTCCAGCAGTGGAACCAGCACCCCGTAACATATGGCGCCGAGGAGAAACATGCTATGCCCCACACCACAAATGGAAGCCAGCTAAGGGGGGGGGGGGGGGGGGGGGGATGATCAGCGGGTTGCGTCCCGTCATCGTCTCTTCGCGCCCACCTGCGATAGCCATCCATGGCAGCGAAAAACGCAGCATACACAGCCTCCCTCAACATCGCACCTTCCCGCAAACTTAAAACACGAGCCATGCTCAGTGCACGGTCCCCCCCCGCCCGTGGTACTCCGACCACAGGGCCCCGTCACCTGGTACTGCCCAGGGACAGGGCCGGGGCGAGGGGGCAGTCCGGCAACTCACCAAGTATTTCGCAGTTCTAGAGCAAAGGCGACGGCGACGACGATCCCCGCGAGACGGTTCGGCGTCCGACGAAAAGCGAGGTGGGCGACAAAGAGGTCGCCAGTGAGGGTGGGGGAAGGCTAAATAGCCTCCCCCTCACACCTGGGCCCGGAAGTGACGCGCATTGCGCATCACTTCCGGCCCTGACACGGAAAGGGGTGGCACCAGTCAGAGTCCCTGCCCCCCCCACCCCCGAAGGAGAGAGTGGGGAGGGGGGACCGGGGCCCCGGGGCCACTAAGGCGCCGACCGCCGAGTGGCCCCCTGCGGGGTCCGCGGTCAGCGGCAGAGTCCTTTTCCTTCCCTGCCCACCGCCCGTCCCTAACGGCCAGGAACGCCGAGCCTTCTCTGCAGGCCATGACTATTTCTGCCGTCCTGGGACGCATTATTCAAATGCAAAAAATAGGGACACAGGATCTATTAATTTATAGAAGTAGGAGCACGCCGTGCCCTCCCGATCCCGACCACTGATTACAATATGACTTTCTTCATGGATATAAAGGGGTAGGTTTACTCTATAAAGCTTTGCAGACTCCCAGCACAAATTTCAAATGAAGACCAGATGATAAAAGAAAATAGAGACTGAGTCGTCACCTTGTTTCTCTCACTCGGATTGGCCAATGAGGAAGGTCAGTGAGGCTCCGCCCCCCCACCTATAAATGTCCGCATCGCCAGTAGCTCGGTTTGCAATGGCTGTGATGGGGGAGGAGGGTGTTTGAATGTTGGCAGACAGAATGTTTCTTATCTAGATAGTTTTGAAAACCGAACGTTACTTTTAGATTGTAACATGCCTGCTGTTTGTTAGTCTGTCTCATACTAATGCACACTTTTTTAATTATTTTTTTTTTTTGTGGGCAGCTTTTTGGGGTTTCTAAAATACAAACATTATGTACGTTGTTTTTCATAAAAACCTGTGAAATTCACATGGAAGGAAGTGATTTGTTACTTTCGTGAAAATTACGTTCCTTTCTGCATCTAATTACCTTCTTTCATCATGTGTGACATTGAGTTTGTTGGGCTGTTTGTGTTCATAGTGGATCAGGGAGTGTCGGTTGGGGGGGGGGAGGGGGGTGCTCGGCACCCAACTGCTTGATTCTGTTGGGAACGGGGCGTGAAAAAGATGTACCTTAATGGGTCGAGAGCGTGCACTGAAAATAGGTTACATTTTCTCCAAAATGCTTTCACCTGGAAGCTTTTTAGACTTGTATAAAAAGGGCGCGCTCGGCAGTTTAGCTTGTGGTAGTGGGACTGTGCAGAGTAGATTAAGTAAACTCTTGCTCGCCAAAATTAACAAAAAAGAATTTCTGGGACTGTTTGTATATGTTGGAAAGCTTATCAACCGGTCTCCAAAGAGTTTTCGTGGGGTGCTCAGTAATCCAGTCCTATCCGCCATCCGCAGACTCCCGTATACCTTCCCGTGAGAGCTTTGATTGGCTATCTCTAGGGCACAGGCCCGGTTCTAGAGGGTGGGCCAGGCCCACCCAAACATGAGCTTGGCCCACCCAAACAAATGAGCCTTGGACCTCGCAGTAAATCTGCCACCGATGTACAATAACAATAAAAACTGTTCAGATAACTGGTGATTTACGATCCTGCTGCAGGGCAACCATTTGTCCGTTGGTAGTTCAGTGGGTTACTATCTGTCATAGATATCCTTGTGTTACTTGCAGTTCAGAAGTTACTATCCTAACCTAGGACAGTGACCTATGAACTGTCATCAAAGAGCTGCATACAAACTTCACTTTTTTGTGTTGTGATATAGTTAGAACTTCTCCATTCTTTCATTATTCTAATGTTACTAAAAAGTTTGTTTTTGGGCAGTTATCCATTTTTATCAGTAAAGCCAACCCCCAACCACTGGAGTACTCTTTAAATCCTGAGTTTGTGCTTCTCCAGGCTAAACCCCCGTAAAATATATTGCCCACCAGTATGGATGACGTGCTTTCTACACCTTGTAATCCTCATTGGCTTATGTGACATTCCCCATAGACTGATTTATTGTCTCTGTATAATGTGTGTTATGTAAAGTACTGTGACACCCTACACATGAGTAGCGCCATACAACAAATGGAATGGATATGAGAGCGGGCCAACGGAGAGATGAGGGGCACTAGTGGAGGGTGGCAGTGAGGGAATCTGAGGAAGAGGTCATGGGGTGGGGGGGAGCTATGGAGAGATATGGGGCACTAGTGGAGTGGGGCAGTGAGTGAGTCAGAGGAGGAGGTCATGGGTGGGGGGGGGCTATAGAGAAAGGAGGGGCACTAGTGGAGGGTGGTAGTGAGGAAAGCCGAGAGGAGGTTATGGGGTGGGGGGGAACTACAGAGATGACGGGCACTAGTTAAGGGTGGCTGTGAGGGAATCCGAGGAGGTGGTTATGGGGGGGGGGGGGAAGCTACAGAGAGATGAGGGACACTGGTGGACAGTGGCAGTGAGGGAATCCAAAGAGGGGGTCACGGGTTTGGGGAACTACGGAGCGATGAGGGGCACTGGTGGAGGGTGGCAGTGAGGGAATCTAAGGAGGAGGTCATGGGGTGGGGGGTGAACTACGGAGCAATGAGGGGCACTGGTGGAGGGTGGCAGTGAGGGAATCTAAGGAGGAGGTCATGGGGTGTGGGGGAGATACCGAGAGATGAGGGGCACTGGTGGAGGGTGGTAGTTAGGGAGTCTGAGGAGGAGGCCATGAGGGGGAGTGGCTACGGAGAGATGAAGGGCACTGTTGGAGGGTGGAAGTTAAGTTATCTACAGAGAAAGAGGTCAAAAAAGAGGTCAAAAAGACTTTTGCACCAGCAAAAGTCTGCCACTAAAGCTGATCCTGCCGTGGCCTTTCTGTTTTCATTTATTTAATTAACAATCAGGTGATTAGGACAACTGTGGAGCATACTTTAACATGCATGCTAATTACATTTACTGCTATATTCAATGTTTCGAGTTTGAGGGTGATTTTACTATTGTTTATTACTGGGAATAATGAAAGTGGAACTGAATGGCGGCTGATATGGAGCTGGGGCCCAAGGTCAGCTGTGAGATAAGGTTTAATGGAGAGGGTAGGGTAGAAAAGTGGGTAATCAAGCCTGTAAGGGAGTGCACTGCAGAGTCTGGGGTCAGGTGGAGGTAGTAATGAAGAGAGTTTCTCCCTGAAGGCTCGCACAGAGGGAGCCTGAGTAGTGTCACTTGCTTGATACTCCCACCATATAAACCTCCTCTTCCCATCAAAGGGACATTACATGGAAGAAAAGCACTTTTTGAGACTGATAACATTTAGAAAGAGACTTGGAAAAGAGTGCGTTTTACTGTGCCCTGTAAGACTAAGGAGAGATAAAGGAGGGCCCAGAAGCAGGCCTGGCTAGATATAGAAGCAATAAATCGGGCCAGCAGTGGCCCACCCGAATGTACCCTTGGCCCACCCAAATAAAAATTCCTGGAGCCGGGCCTGCTAGGGCACCTTGATTTATGCGAAGGGCAGGGGGCCTGATTAGGCGGGCTAACGAGGCACATTTTTTGGGGATAGAAATACTTTGTTCTGGTCATCCAAACATGTTAACCACCCTAGGCCCTCATTACCTCCTCACCACAGTATATATAGTTTATTGTGTATTTACTGGGGCGAGGAAGACCAGGTCTCGGAGTAATCGAGAATACCGGTAAGTAACCGGGACATAAAAAAAAAAAAAAGACCAGTCCGCCGTTCCAAATGGTAACAAGTGTAATTTTCATTTTGTTTTTATAAACTTTTGATTGAGCTAGACACATTTTTGGTAAAAATCAGCAGACGATTGACTTTCGTGGCAAAGATACGAAATACCATGTTTACTAAGGACTTATTTTAGTATTGTGGCTCACGTGGAAAATCCAGTAACCCCAAGGCTACCAAATTGCATAATTCTACTGGCCTTGGGTAACCTATAAATCTATCTGGACTCGGTTAAAAATCTGTCTGTATTTGAGGGGTGGTGGAGTTGGCAGTTCGTCGGAAGTGCTCCAAGCTTCACAACAAAGTTCTCAAACCGCGTGAAAAGAATGGACTGAAACTAAACCTCTTACCTGCTCTGAGATTCATTTCTCTATAAAATAAACTAGTAATCTTTTTGAAGATTAATAGTGAATAAAGTGGCGGTGAAGTATCGATGTCGATAAAATCAATACTGTTGAGTTGTATAACACTCCCCTGTTCAGTGCCACGGTGGTCTGCTTTACAAATGCACATCATCTGGCAAAACAAAGCCATACATCCGTATGTATACCTAATGAGCAGAGGATTCAGATACTTTTGGAATGTAAATGAAGTACATGCAAGGTGACATCTGAAGCATTATGCAACTCTAACAAAACATGTTCTTTTTTGGTAGGTACCAGCAATTCCTTTCATGACAAATTAAATTGTGTTCCTTGAAATTCGTAAACAAATGCCATTTAAAAAAAAAAAAATGTATATAAACAAGCTATTTCTGTCTAGCTAGCACCTGGCTCGAGCGCCGTCCAGGCCGGCGACAGTTATGGAAATTGTGTATTTATTAGGATGTTTCCAACTATACTGCGATTTTCCTTTTTAGTAGCTTCTATGCGCTTTTCCACAGCTTCACCCATAACATTTCATAATACTATTTCTTCTTTGATACTTAATATGCAACTTCCTCCCAAAAAGACATAGCTGATGAACACTGAGCTGTTACTACTCGAGAAACACCACTGTTTGTTTAAGAATGTTCTTTATCCTTGGCTTCAGGTACCGTGATGAAATATCTATAATTTGCTTCATCGTAATGAAAAAGTAATGTCCTACAAAGTACGTCAACGCTTCTATATTGTCACAGAATCTCCTCTGCTTTTTTCATTTTTCAGATTGGTCCATGCTTCTGAGATTGCATAAAATGGAGGTTGTTAAAGTTTTAATCACATTAGTGTTTGTCCTGATGAGGCTTTGTAAGATGTTACAGCTGAGAAAGGGCTGACCACAAGTAAAAGGGGCACAAAACTCATTTTAAATTATCTTTATTGTAGTCTGCCTACAGGAATGTAGATAATAGTCAAAATAGTTATACAACCTGGAGACCCCAAGGTTGGACTACGCCCCCACCCCCCCCCCCCCCTTTCACCTAATCAAGTCAATGACAGACATACTCAAATATTTGCTTGGTTAACGGGTCATGTTTATTCACATCAAACCATTAAAAAAAAAAAATCTGGAGTTTGACAAAAAATATTTTCAAGTTACACAGGAGGGTTGTCTCATGGAAATTACACAGGATACATTGTAGTTGCATCTTATCTAAGAATACAGGGTTAACAAAATGTCATATCAAGATCTACAGATTTTGCGTGAGTCCAACAGGGGGAAAATGAAAGCCACAGCACTTGGGACTTACTTCCCTTAATCTACTCGGACCACACATGTGAAATTACCTGTATCGTTGAGGGGTGATCACAGCCCTCATACGCTTCAGGCCCCGCCAACAATGTGCTGTCCTGCCCCTCATCACGATGAAACATGTTATTCCCCCTTCCCCAAGTCAGCTTGCGTGGAACGTTCATATGTGACCAAGCAAAGAAGGCATTTGACAAAGCCCGTCACAACCATGAAAATTCTTGCAATATACACTCCCTGATGTGAGTTGTGCTGGGGGTGCCCATAGAGAAATGCCAAGTCGTCATGGGCATAAATAGCCCACCAACAAAGCAACACTGGGAACGGAAGTGATGTGCCGTCCCCTAAATGTTTTCTGTCCCACATTCACGTGACAAGGGACAGGAAACGTGATCCATGGACCCGTAGCCTCCCTAGAGGGCCAAAGAATCAATAGAGCAGAGGGTGCATTTTCACAGGGGCCCCCAGGTTGTAGCGCCACACACTAGCCCAGTAGAGTGCACTTCATATAAGAGCTGGCTAGAAAGTTGATGGTTTGAAAAATCAATTTGGCAATCAAATTTCTGTTTAAAAAACTGTGAAAAGGGTATTTCTTTGTTCTCTCCTTTACTGCTCTACACCCTACAACACAAAATCGAAACATTCAACAATCTTATTTCAAGGGTAAATATTTCTCACTGTTAGCTCATCCAATAGAGTTATCAAATGATACTAGTTGCTGTACAATTTTGTCTACAGTTCCTGAGACAAGGTCGATGTTCTTGGATATAAAGCATAGTGCCAATATCGGCAACACTTCTCAGTTCTCATTGAGCAACATACATAAATAAACCACAAGACATCTTATTAGTTTAGAAAATTGCTGCAGGTTTATTTGCATAACAAATATGCCAACATGGTGGGTTATCTTGCGGGCGATCCAAGGGCAGGCCAGCCCCTCTGCTGCCTGCGCGCCTGATGAGCCAAATTACACCACGACCGTCGCCAATCAGTGGTTACCAATTTTGGGAGGGGCCACTCCTCCCATCAGTGGACCGCCAGTCCACGCGCTTACTCACGTCCCCAAAAAGAGGGGGGCAGAGCGTTCCTGGCAGCCCCGGTTGCTCAGGCCCACAACCGCCTGTAGGACTAACGGGGCGCCGTCGCTCTTCCAGGGGACAACGCTAAGACATCCCTGGGTGTCCTTCGCTTAGCACCCTTGTTGTGCTGCTGCATATAGTACCCTTCTGTACCTTACAGACTCTGGATTGCCCTGCAACTCCTCCTGCAACACAAAACAAGAAGTTAGATTCTTCCCCTCACCACCCTCTGGCTGTCTGCAGGGTAAGCAGTAGGGCGGGAAACAGCGAGACGGGCAGCAGACAAGAGGCTGCACTGTGGGCGGGGGAAGGTATTTGTACCCTTGTCCTCCCCCCACCATGGCCGGAAGTGATGCGGCCGACTGACCCCCTGGTCCCTAAACCGGTGGCACTATTACACTGACTCGTGTGCCTTCCTGTGGCACTAAGGCGGCCGCCCTGTTAGAAGAGTCCTCTACGTGGACCCCGGGCAGCCTGACAGCCAAACATGGGAAACTATGGATATATGTGACTTCACAGCTTAAGCACGTGTAACAAAATAAAGACTAACGAGATTAGTTGGGGAGGTGGATAGAGTGTAACAATTGTGTATCATAGCTAATAACAATTTCTTGTGTTAAGTCACTTGACTGATTAATGTAAGATCTAGAATTTTCTTTTCATTGTATAATTCTTTGTCTTTCTATTTGTGTATATTATTGGCAATGAAACATGCACTCGGTGGGGGAATAGGGGCTAGAGGAGGGAACCAAGGAGGCAGCTACAAATTATGTGATCTAAAATTTCCATGTCCAGGGCGCACAGTGTGCATATTCTGTTCAGTTTCCTAAGTGGGATTGCAGATTTAAAGTATTGCACCCTGAATCTTCCTCCATAAACTAACTTTATTGGTGTTGCATGCAATCAATTTTAGTTGTGCAAACTTGGCAAACCGTGATAAGCTACAGAGGACCCATAAATAAAGCACATATTCCCATTTCTGTGCAAGCATATCTTTAATCGCTGCAATTAGGACACCGATTCTAGCCTGTTATTCAGATTAACCCCCAGTTAAACAAAATAATTTTGACAATTTGAGAACCACTTTTAAATCAAGCTTTTATTTATTTTAATATTGCATTTTTCAATGGTTACAATATTGGAATTCCTTTTTGGTAATATCCATTAGTACTAGGCCACTTTACCTCGTTTCAGTCCTTACTAATGAGGCATGTCTGCCTCCAACTGACCGGCATCGTAAAGTTCCAAGAAAAAGTAAATTTTGCCTGTCCACTTCTACCGTGTACAAAGGATCATGATCAAGATATCCTGTTTTTAATGGTCTCAGGAGACAGTCTGCAAACCAGTTACTTTTTCTTTCATATCTGCAGCTGTATGCAATGTGTGGGCTGCAAAAAATCAGACTCCTTTGTAGCCTGTGGAGCAAGAGGACCAAGGTTTATGGATCTTTCTGAAGGGCGACTGGGCTATTTAGTCACCTTTCCTTGCAAACCCAATAAGAACAAATAAAAAAAAAAACAATAGTTAATCTGATTTCAGTTAGCACTCTTGTTATGTCATTTTCACCACTATTTGTGTTATTTTGTTATAACATACATTCAGTAATGCTTGTATTTAAAACCATATGAATAAATAACACTTCTAAAGTGCAGAGCCTAGCCAGATTTTACACCACTGAAGTCTCTCCATTCAGATGCTGATGTCAGGTTTTATGGTAATAGTCCAAGCCATGCTCTAGCTTGAAGCCTGTGAAAAATGCAAGCAAATACACATAGCCATACCTTAACTCGATAGACTGGTGTAGCTCAGGCTTTCTGTTGTATGCATGGATGACTCATTTGGCATAGTGTATGCCTACCATATTGAATAATAGTATTTCCAAATGTTGAAGATATTGAAAGTGGCTCAGGTCTAATAATGGCTGGTATAAGACTTCCTCTCCAACATGCTAACATTTGCCTTTTGTTGTTTCTCCCTTCTTAATTAAGAACATTCCCTCTCAGTGGATGGAAAGTTCTAGTAGCCTTACAGCCCATCTGCCTCTGGCTATAACCGTTAAAGGTCCTCCTCCTCTTTATAGGGCCTATAACTTGGGTTCAAGTCCTTTAACAATGAGTAAAGCCCTAGTCTGTGGGCTATAATTAAGGCTCCCGGTTTTCTGTTTAAACACATTTTTACATATAAATACAGATGGAAAAATATTTTTGTTCCGTCTGTATTTATAAATAGAAAGGGAAAAATAAGACCAAATCGGATTCTGGAATTCTGAAAATTGTTTGGCAATCTGTGTTCCAGCCCAGGGTTGCCTTAGCACGCCCCTCTTCCAGATTGCGGTATATGCCTGCCCACATTAACACCTGCTGGGCCAATAATCTTTGGTAGGCACGGGAAAATAAGTGTGACCCAAAAAGGTCAGAAAGACTTGGGACATAAACACATTAGGCAAATTAGGTTGCATTAGCTTTCAGATACTCTCCGGCCTTAAAATTTAAACTTTCCTCTATGACTTGGCACCACATGAAGAAACACAAACATACCTGAGAGACAAGACAGCTGGGGCATATCTGTAAGCCCTTTTTCAAGTTAAATAGTTTTTTTCATCATTGTGCGAGGAAGAACTGTGGCCGCAGCAAAACTGTGAGGGATTACTGTATTAAAGTAAATTGTTCAAATGCTACTAGGCAGTAGAAAGTAAAATAGGACAAATGATACACGCCCAATGTCTTCAAGGCAGAGACTGTAACTTATGGAAAATGTGTTTTGCATTAGCGAAGGACTTACTTTAAAAAAAATGTAAATCAAAAGCTGCCAGCTCATATGGGTGGTGTTGGATATTTTAGGCCTCAGAAATGTGAGGGAAATAGTGCCTGGCAGGACTAATGCAAGTGTCTTTAATTTATTTCTGAAATGAGAGCTTGCTGCTTCAGAGGAGGTTGTTTGCTCTCTCAGGCCATGGATAGTCAATGCGCACCACAGAGCATGCTGCAGGAAGGAGCATGGAGCTGACAATAAGGAGAACGAGGCATCCAATATCTCTAATTTATCATGAAAGTAGACAGCTCTTTTATGACGTCTTTGGCCAGGTCACTGAAAGTGCACAGGTGCACTCGTCTAAATTCTAAATGTGTTTACATCTAATTATCATGGCTAGTGACTGTGTTTTCAATATTGTAACACAGCAGCAGTTCACTAATATTACTGTAAGTAATCTCTGGGACACCACTGTGACTTGTATTACAAAGGGAAAGTTGCAGATGGCTGTATTGTTTACTTAATTTGGTGCATATAAACATATAGCTAAACCTATACCAACCATGTGCACTGTATTTAAATAAATGTGTAAAAATACTAGCTGCAATGTCTTTTTTTGCTTGTGACAAAAAAATGCGGCCATATACACATAAAAAAAAATATGGATAAAGACAGACGGAAATGTTAAAAACCGTAATACCAGGACCCCTAGCTATAATGTGACTCGAATGCATTACTACAGGCTTGATTTTAGGTTTGGCTGCAAGGATGCTCTGTCACAAGGATTGCTGATGTCGTGTTTGCCTTATAACAAGTGTCTTAGAAAATAATGCACATGAAATATAGATGATAGGATATCCGCTATATATGCAACAGAGTATCCCACCCACCAAACTCTTAGGAAATAATGCACATGAAATATAGATGATAGGATATCCGCTACATATGCAACAGAGTATCCCACCCACCAAACTCTTAGGAAATAATGCACATGAAATATGGAGGATAGGATATCCGCTACATATGCAACAGAGTATCCCACCCACCAAACTCTTAGGAAATAATGCACATGAAATATGGAGGATAGGATATCCGCTTCATATGCGACAGAGTATCCCACCCACCAAACTCTAAATCAGGCCCCTTGTGCCTTTGGCGATTTGCCTATAAAATGATAGATGGTGAGAGAGACATAAAAGGTGAAATCTATGTGGTGTGGAAGTGACAAGTGTCCCAACATTCATTGCTGAAGAGGGAGCCTGCAATCTAAGGGTGAAAGGGAGAAGATGGGTCCTGGTAGATTTCGTGAGACACAAATGAAATCATGGCAATGTGCACAATAAAATAAAATATGGTGTGCTTTGTTCCAGAGAGGTTTTCCTTCGTAAGTGGCGGTTGGTGACATGTGGAATTGTTAGGTGCAAGAAAAAAACACATTTTGCAAATTGAGAATAGCAGGGACCGTTCATACAAATGTTGCACACTATTAAAGAGGGGACATGCACCCTCTGCCAACTGAGAAGCACATCTAAATATCTCTTGGGGCATGGCTGAATGTGCCATTAGAAGTGTGGCTCTTCTGTCAGTCTCCTCTTGCTTAGTGGCCCCTCATTTATTGCTAACTTGGCCGATATATGTACAGTATTATATAGCGCGAACTCAAACTGAGTTTATTGGAGCACTTTACGTGAGCACCCGTTATATTACACAAGGACACATTCATTTTTTTGTGCACAGGAGATTGTGATATGCCGAGAAACATAGGATATTGAGCTGATGCCGGGACTTGAACCTGGTTTCCAAAGTAGTCAGCTCTGGCCTTTATGCCACATCCTTATGTGCCACTGGTCTCTGTATTGAATGCTTGGCATAGAAGCGCCTTAACAGAAAACCAATACTTATAGTGACATTCTGAATCAATGCAAACCCTAAACAGTGTTTTTATAAATGGACCTTGTATATTCAGAACAGCTCTTTAACAAACGCACCCACCCCTAGTATGAGTTTATATTTTTCCATTGGTCATAATGAGTATAACTTGCCTCTGTGCCCTAGGCTTCAAAGGTCCAGCTGTCCCTATTTCCTCGACTCTCTTTTCAGTGAAAATGTCTTTGCTTCTCTGAATCTGTTGCTTTCTCATCCTACTGTCTTGTGCGGGTTGACCCTTGGCTCCCCTCACTACTCTCTGCATTCGGTTCTACATTTCTGATGGCATTTCCTGTCGGAGTTGAGGGGCTGCTTTCTTACACTGGTGCAGGCCGCTTCTACTACCTTGCAGTGGCACCATGTCACCCCCCCTAGTCACATTTCCTATGCACACTATATGCACAAATATACTGAAGTGAAAGGCACCCCGCCACCCAAGCCCCACCTTTACCCCGGTCTGTCACTATTTCTATGCACACTATATGTGCACACTGTTCCCGGCTGGGCGCTTCTCTCACCACTGCGCCCGACCATCTCCTGGTCTTCACCTATGCATCTCTGTAGCCTTATTTTAATAAACCACGTGCATCTCTGCACTAAGCTGTGCAAACACAGCAGTCTATTATCTGGTGTGTGTCCTATGAAGTGTTCTCTGCACATACGGTTTGAATACAGCTTTAACTGGGAAACAGTATTTGAGGCAAATAAGTGAAAACATATTGCCAGAAGAAAAATGGATGCCCCAGCTCAAATGATTATTGACTTACGTTGTCCAACACACACCTTGCCCCACTGATAGACCCGGCCACACACCTCCCTTTGGGAGTTCACTTTCCATTGATTACTGAATAATGGAGGGGCTCTTTGTTCAATGGATTGGCAGCTCTCGAAGTTTTGAAGTGTTTCCAGGCTTGTGCTCAGTGCACTAACCTTTCCAATCGTTTCCTCCTTCATGTAAATGCCTGATACGCTTTCATGGATCAAGGGTGAGCAGTGCTATGATAAGAGTGCCTGCGTAAGGAGTGTAGCATGCTACAATAGCATCCAGCGCAGTTACAGTGCAAGCAAGAGACAAATACATTTTTTCACTTACCACACTGCCAGCGGCATGTCCTCTATATTTCTGGCACCTGACTCCTCAGAGCACACGGTCCATCCAATCCAGACGCAGCTTACATCTGTTAACAATGTTAAGCTGCATGAGTGAAGTGTCTGGATTGGCTGGAGCAGGTTGGCTCAGTGCTCCAAAAACCCCTGGAGGCCTGCACCTGCTCTTAACTCGACTGTATAAGACAGATAGGTTGGAGAGGTTTGAATTGCTCATGTCAGGCTGGCCGAAGCAAGATAGCCTGCCAAACAAGACATGCTCTCTACAAACTGAAGTGGCCACTCCTCATTGCTACCAATCAGCAACAATGAAGCACTGGCCCTGTCCCACACTCACTCGGCAGAGTAAAAAATAAACTGGTAATAAAATCATGTAAAACAAATATATTTTAATTGCACATTTTCAATAAATACTTACAACACCAACCCCCATTCCCCGCCTCCCACGCTCATAAGTATCGACCACTGATCTGCCCATTCTCAAGGAGACTCCAAAACTTTCCACATGGCTTGATGTACATTCATACATACATACAGATTTATTATCTCGATCTAACAATTTACCCATTAACAAACGATCGCCTGTAATTTAAAGTGCATTTCACGGAGGTAGACAATTTAGATGAGGCCATTCCCAAGAGAGCCGAAATCATACTTATCATACAGTCTACCCCATTTGCGTGGGGGCCATATGTACCTATAAAACTCTTCACATGGAGCAATATAAATTCACATACATATACAGCCATATTCTCAGCAAATATTTTAACAATTAAAAATTAACTTGAGTGATTTCAAGTGCATTGTATTATGTAGCCAATGTACCTAGAGTCCCCCAAGAGATCAAAGTTTTTTACATATGAAACCATCTACCTCACTTGTGTGAGTCTTGTGTGATTTCTAGTACATTGTGCACATACAAATATTATATACAGATTCCCCCAGAAAACGCTAGGCATGCTTAATCTAACCCAATTAATTAGGGGTGCCCATATTTTGATTTCTTTCCCCTTTGCCTGTCTACCTTGTCTAGCATAGACTGCTTCCTCCAGATTATAAACTGACAATAGCCGACCCAGCCATTGTTGAAACGGTGGTGGGTTCAGGTCCAGCCAGGCAGAGGCTATTGTCAGTCGTAAAATTGCCATTGCAACACCAAGAAAATACTCTACCTCCTGTGAGAGTTCTTCTTTTTACACTCCTGATAGAAAAAGGCTTGAGGTCAGACTTACATTTATTTACCATTTACACTCAAAAAACCTTGTGATTTCCTTCTTTAAGGAATTCAGGGTGCTACAAGTGGCAAATGTGGACTATGCCAGCACAAGACACAGAGCAGTGGGAACATCTAGTTCATTAGCCCCTAACCCATTTAGCTAACCTGGCAGGTGTATAATATAACAAAAAGCAGGTCACATCGGATCTTACCTCGTTTCCCGGAGCCCAGACTGGTGGTCCTGCTGCCTGCCTCATCGTCAGTTGCTCCTGGGTCCCTGACGCTGCGTGTCTCCCCTGCCGCCGCCCCACGCCATCGCGGCCGCAGCAAGGGGAGACTACCGCTCCCAGGGTGCTTTGCTGTTCCTTCCTGCCCTTCTCGCGCCCGGAGGCGTAGAAAAAATCAGAGGCTCCCTCGGTGAAACGGGTGCCACATTGGATCTTACCTCGTTTCCCGGAGCCCAGACTGGTGGTCCTGCTGCCTGCCTCATCGTCAGTTGCTCCTGGGTCCCTGACGCTGCGTGTCTCCCCTGCCGCCGCCCCACGCCATCGCGGCCGCAGCAAGGGGAGACTACAGCTCCCAGGGTGCTTTGCTGTTCCTTCCTGCCCTTCTCGCGCCCGGAGGTGTAGAAAAATTCAGAGGCTCCCTCCGCGTCGCGGGACGCGCGCAGGCGACGCCGGGCTAAACCCGGGCAAAGGGCGGGCCCTCTGTAGCCCTCAGGAGCCAAGGGAGACCGGGCCGGGCTCACCCCCTTAAAGGTGCTTGTGAACTTATTTGAACATACTAATTCGTGAGCTCCTTTGTTCTGTGTACTTTGCTCTTTTTGCATGTTTTGCACATAGCGAGCTACCTTATATATAGCTGTTAACTCGACCCATAGTCCAACCACAGCGATATTATTATTAACATGGCTGGAGGCGCTAATAAGGGTACCCTAGATAGTTATTTATTTAGGGTCATCTCGGGATTAGAACGGGAATCAATCCTTGCTGAACTGAGGGCAAAGCGCCGTAGCTCTATTGAGCTTATTAAAAACACGCCATCCCTCGTGGGTTCTGTGCACTCAGCCACTTCCCCACTTAGGAGTTGCCACTCCCAAAATGCAGTCCTAGATAATTCTAGCAACGATGATCTCTCAATCCTACCATGAAATTTAACCTCCTTACCCGAATTAAATAATGACCAGTCCCCAACTGCTCCACCTCTACTCCTTAATTCAACTCCTGAGCCAGTACTCTCAATTGAGTCACCACCACAAGCTGTTAAGCCTCCACCTCAAAAGGCTAACACACCTAGACAATCCAAATTTTCAGGTCCACCACCTAGTAAAAGGAGAAAGAGAGGTAGTGAGCCGTTAAAGAGAAAAAAAAAGAGCAACCACTCTGATTTGGTTCCAACTGCTAAGGGTCCTGTAACTTGTACTGATAAAACATCTCTCCCAGTTACTTCTGTTCCTTGCTTACCAAATGATATATCTATTGCGGAGGTATTGGGTAATGTTGAACAGCTATTTAGATCTCTCATCTTACCTATTCTTGAGAGATTAAAAATAATAGTTAATAGACTTGATAATGTAGAATCGCTAATAGGTAATAACAGGGAATTAATCAAGAATTCTGAAAAGCCAGTGATGGCGCCCCCTATTACTACAGCACCTGTTGTACCGCCCGCCATTGTACCATCTCTAAACTCTATTCCTCAAAATCATCCAAGTATTAACAATCTAAATAATAAAAGCATAGGAAGAGTCATTACCTCTAAATCATTGCAACACTTTACTTCAAATAAAGATAGAGAGTCTCTGAGGGAAGATAACTTAATTCAATCTGGTACAACACGTGATAAAAAAGGTAAAATTCCATCTCCTACTGTAAAGAAACGCAAGGGGCTCAAATTAGAACTGCCACCTGAAGCAGTTCCCCTTGTGGTTGTTCTTGCGGGAGTCCCAGCATTAAAAGAGGGGACAACCGAAGGCTACTCGCAGTTAAAAAATAAAGTTGTTCATTGGCTTGGTCAGAATCGCCCTCTTCCTTTGTATATAAATGGCGAAATTTTACATGTACGGCGTCTCTCTTGGTTGGGAAACATACCTAAGAATATAAACGGGGATATTGTTATAATTAATTTCAGAGATCCCAGAGCCGTCAGCCATATTCTTAATTGGCATATGAACAATGCGAGGTCTTTTATTTCTACCTGGGAATTGACTTATTTTTACCCAAGAACTCAAATAGTTCCCACTGCTAATCCAGGGGTTCCACTTTGTAAACAGTCCAATCCTGTCATTTCTCTTGGAAACCGCTATGAGGTTCTAGCAAATCTTGAAGAAGTGGATTGACATAATCACCAAAAGGGCTCAATGATAGACATCCAAGAGACTTCTTTTGATTTACCTTCCCCTCCCAATGAGTTAGGAAATTTACCACTAGAAACAAGTGTTGGTATTTGTATTAATCCCCTTATTTCCCTTGATCCTCCTTTATTAACTAACCCCCCGGTTGGCACTGGGGATAATATGGGGAAGCTACTTTCATGGAATATTGCTGGGCTGGCCTCTAAACTGATATCTGATGATTGGCTTTGTTTTGTTAATAATTTTGACCTATGTATATCTCAAGAGACCTGGCTATGTGAACCATCTTTTGCTCAGGGATATTTGAATTACTCTGTGCCTACATTCAAAGGTCTAAAGGGGAGACCTATGGGTGGATTAACTATATGGGTCCGTCAGTGTCTAAAGTTAGTTGTCAAAGCCATTGACACCAGCCATAGAGACATACAATTAATCAGAATGAACTTAGACAAATTGGGAATGCTTGATATTTACAATGTTTATGTGAGGAGTAACAGGGGAGGGAGATCTAAGGTTTTAGCGGCCTTGGGACGTCTCCTTGATATTCACTCTCTAAACAATAACATTGTCATTGCGGGTGATTTTAACAGAATATTCGAACCCCTAGTTACTGAAGACGATTTTCTTGGGGACGAAGAAGATCGGCAATGGGGAGTTCCCAAGCTGGAGCTCAAATCGGTTGTGCGTTGGACCGATGATGTGATTAGTTTGAATGCCCTTTGCTATGAAAAGGGCTTAAGAGCTCTAAACGGGAGGACTCGAAGTGATAAAAATGGGTCTAGTACATTTGATAACGGGCGACACAAAAGTAGAATTGACTATGTTTTATGCAGTCTTAAACTATGGCGGTTGATCTGCGACATGGAGGTTGTTTGGAGGAGTGAGAGTGATCACAACCCCCTGTGTGCAGATCACAAATGGTGGTCTTTCACCAACAGGACCATTGGCCCGATTGAGCTTGCCCCTCCTTTGACTGTCCCCACTAATGATATGCGCAGATTAAGGTGGGCGAACATAGTGACCAACCAACTGGCCAATGCTAACATCAGCGGCGAAGTAGATAAAGCAATACTAGCCATTGAGCATATTAATTCATCTAGCACCGGGTTAGCCAGAGTAGTCGAAATACACGACTCCCTCTTTTGTGCAATAAAAAAACACTTCCTTAAGCCTGTGAAAAATAAAGGAAAGAGAGCCCCAAAGTCTGCAAAGTGGTACAATGACCAATGTAGAGATGCTCGACTAGCTCTAGGAACCGCCATAAAGGGGAGGCAGTCTACTGCCATTCGGTTTGCTAGAAAGGAATATAAAGCTAGTATATCAAAGGCAAAGAAAGCCTGGGATGAGCATCATTGGTCTGAGCTAAAGATAGCTAGTGACAGGAATGATTCCAGGTTATTCTGGAGCATCGTTAAGTGGGGAAGTTCGGGTTTACCCGTACCCCCAAATAACAATGTACCGGAAGATGAATGGGTAAAATTCTTTAAAAATCAGTATGCTGACCCAAATAAAGTCGTCACAGGGTCAGATATAAGTTTAATTCAATTGAAAGAAAATTTCTTTTAGTATCAAAGAGATTATGATGGCCCCCAGCTCAGTGTCTGGTGGACGCGCCCCAGGACTTGATGGTGTCCCAGCTGATGTCTTTATCAATGATAAAGAGCGCTGGTGTAAGTATATACATCTTCTTATTAATGCAATTGCGCAGAGCGCAGCGGTACTAACATCTTGGCAGGGTGCGGTAATAATACCCGTGTTCAAGAAAGGCGACCGGTCCCAGCCGGGCAACTATAGACCGATAAGCCTTATTGACACTATCCAAAAGGTTGTGGGGCGCGTGATTGTCAATACGCTCCTTGACTGGGCCGAGGAGACCAATGCCCTGTCACCCTTCCAGGCAGGATTCCGTCGGTCCACAAGCACGGTGGACCAGGTTTTCCGCTTTACCCTGTTGCAATGGAGGACCGTGGTGCTGGGCGAGGGCAGCTTGTACGCAGCTTTTGTTGATCTGCGGGCTGCCTTCGACCTAGTTCCCCGGACCAAGCTGTGGTTGGTTCTTAAGAACCAGGGTCTACCAGAAGAGTTACTGTCACTAATAATGAGGCTTCATGAAACAAATTTTGCCAAAATTCAGTGGGGGGGACCGGGTTCGGTGACTGTGGATTTTCCAGTTGAACAGGGTGTTCGACAAGGATGTTCAATGGCTCCCATCCTTTTTACATTGTACATCAACGATGTTATTGCCCGTATGCTCTCTGCACAGGTGGATGCTCCCTCTATAGCTGGCTCAAAAATGCCTATTTTAATGTTTGCAGACGACACGCTTATTTTATCTAAGACTCCAAGCGGTCTGCAGTGTGCTTTGTCTATTTTTGACCAATTTTGTAGAGTATGGCTTAGAGGTCAACACAGCTAAAACTAAACTTATGACTTTTAACCCCCATCGTAGCTTTAAATCCAAAATCACTATGATGGCCGCCCGCTAGAGGTGGTGAATACTTTTACGTACCTAGGACTACACATATCTAGTGAGAATAGATGGCGTCAGCATATAGATATTGCTACACTTAGACATAGGCAATTGTCCGGTGCCATTAGCTCAGAGCACAGAAAATCTTTGACCAAACCAGTAAAACCTCTACTTCAGGTTTACGAAGCGAAGGCTCTAGGCTCTGCACTCTACGGGGCTGAGCTATGGGGCTTTGAGAAGGTGGCTGCACTTCAAACCTCGGAAAATAAATTTTTCCGGGCAATAACCGGTGTCCCTAAAAGTTCACCTTTGTTGCCCCTTAGATATGACCTGGGTAGTAGAGCAGTCACAGATTTGGTTAGGCTCCGTACAATTTTGTATTGGCGAAGGCTATGGACGACACCAGTGCTCTCCCACTATGCCGAGGGGTTCCTAGATATTATTAGAATAGATGTATTCCACAAAATTGGGTGGCTTAAATCACTCAAGTTAACTTTGACTGAGCTTGGTTTGTGCTCGCTTTGAGAAGATCCTGTGGGAGCAACTTTTCCATCTAAAAGCACTCTGAAAGAAATTTATTGGGAGATGGTAGCCTCTCGGAATTGGAATAGTTCTAGCGCTGGATCTATGGCTGGAGGATTTCTAGAAGCTAAGATGTATCCTTGCCTGGAACACTATTGGGATATCATAACTAGACCAGGTGACAGAAAGCTCCTTTTTCAACTAAGAGCAGGTGCACTACCCCTCAGATATTTGGTAGCCAAATGGGAAGGTGATCCTGTGATAGCTGTCCTGCATGTGGCACCACCAAAGAAACTATTGGTCATTTTCTATTTTCTTGTAAAGTCTATCTGGTTCCAAGACGCATTTGGTTATCTCCGATGTGTAAAAACTTGGGGACTACTAGTAGTATTGTTGCTCTGCGTATTATACGCACCAGCACTTTGTCATGGATTACAATAGCTACCACGAAGTATCTTGGATGGGCGTGGTCGATTAGACAGAGACTGCTAGTCACTTGACTATTCTCGGTTATGATCCCTTGTCTATATTTCCAACTTGTATTCTTTTTAAAAAAACAAGAAATTTTTAACCAAGATAAATTTCAATCTTTTTATCATTTTTTAACTGTCTAATAGGTATAGCACGCAATTCTTAAATCAGAACTGTCAATCAAGTTAGAAATTGTAAAACATATGTCTTGTATTCTGATATCATGTGGCAGTAAACTTAATTCTATTTTAAAACGTTGTATGAATTTTAATTCTTTTTTTCTGTTGTATGTATTCTGCTTTTATGATTGAAATCTCGAATAAAGCATACTTTGACTTGAAAAAAAATATAACAAAAAGCAGATCCTAAAAAACTGCGCTTGCAAATTAGCTGACATAAAAACAGTTTGTGATCGAGTAAGAGGTTTATAAAAGTCTGAATCGGTTATCAATTTCTCTTGCCATTTTTAAAGAGCACTTATCTAGATCATCCTTTTTCTCGGAATTCAGGAGTGACATCATTTTCCAAGACTACTATTGCTCCGAGATATTAATTTCTCAACCAATTTGTTTCTACCAAAGCCCACAGGGCCACTCCCCTCATGCAGAAGATACTCCCTAACTTAAAGATACTTGAAGAACTCCCCATGATTAATACCAAACTCATTCTTTTTATCCTCAAATGTAACAACGCCAAAGGGAGAGTAAACAAAAACCTTAACCTCTTCAGTGCCCATGACGAGATAGTCTCGTCATGGAGCACGGTCGCGCTGTGCCCATGACGAGACTATCTCGTCATGAACCCCACCCACTAATAAAACGCTCGGCACAGGAGGGGGAAAGGGCGTGGCACAGAAGGGGTTAATTGTCAATGCCTACTTGCGACCACCTTTTGGATACACTGATCCCTAAAAATGAAAGGGAAATTTCTGGGTGTTCTGAAGAAGAGTATAGATGTTCACTCTTCCTATTCCCATCGGTTTATGCACCAAGGCCCACACCTTATAAGCCCCCAGAAGGCACTTAAAATGTACATTTCTTATAGTAATTAAACTCTAATTGTCTCTAAAAACAGCCCCATGCATCATTGTCAATTAATACCTCTTAAGTAGAGGGAATAATATTTGTGCGCCCTGTTAATGTGTGGTTCCCGAAGTAATATAGTACTATATTGTAACATAGTGGCCCAATAATACAGTTTGGCGTTTGGTAAAGCCCTCCCTCCTTTTTCTTTCAAAAGTGAGAGAGAGTTTAGTGCCCTTCTAGGTTTGGAATAAGCCCATAAAAATATTGAGAACACTACCTCAAGTATCCTCAACCAATAATTTGAAAATTCTAAGGAAATCGATATAAATGAATTTTAGGGAAAAAAATCATTTTGATTATTTTACATCTTCCACAACTGTAAAATGTAGGTTGTTCAATCGGACAAGCTCCTTTTTTGTTTTCTCTATAAGAGGGTCCAGATTATCTTTGACAATTTTGTCTACTTCCGATGAAATGCAAATGGGCAAAGCACTACGCTACCCTCGTGTAGTTTGCAAAGTTTGCGCCACTTCGCACTATGCAAATTGCACGTAGCACAGAGCAAACACCCATAGCAGTCATTTTTTGCTTGCTCGCGGTCCTCAACGTCAAGTTGGCGACCGCGAGCAAGCAAAATGACATCCCGGCGAGGCTTTGTCCTCGTTCGCAATCAGCAGCATCAAGTTGCCGATCGAGAGCGTGGAAAATAAACCTGCCGGCGAGCTTCTCAATGCGGGGAGGTCAGGTTTCTGATCTTTCTGATCTTGCTGGGCTCAAACTACCCAAAAGAGGGGTCTCAAATGTCTCTAATTTCATTTGCTACACTTCTCTGTCTAGCTCTCCTATCCAGATGATGCCCTGCTCGTTCATTACATTAATGCATATCTTCCCTTCAAACTGTAAGCTTTTATGCTGCCCTGTTTGCAAATATCTCATTAAGCGCCACCCTTGCTGAAATCACCCCTATTTGAGACTCCCTTATTTCTCCTCCCTTTTTAACTACTCTAACAAATTCTCATTAGCAGCAGCTAGAATATCTTGTTTGTTTTGAATACGTTGTTTTTCTTTCTTTCCATTGCTCAATGAGAACCCTCCCCCCCCCCCCTTTACACGCCTTCAGCGTGTCCCAATCAACTCCTATTGGTGCACTACCAATATTCTCTTTAAAATATCAGAATCTAGTTGTTCATATATCTACAGTAATCCTCATTTGCAATCAGGGCCCCCTCAAAACTCCAGTTAGTTTTAATTTTCCTCCTGACCACCTGAATCTCCAGAACTAAAGGTTCATGGTCCAAAAGAAAACAGATATTGTTCAATCCTACAGTTCATTGTGAGTGTATTCAAAATAAAAAAATAGTCCAAATGGGCTTGCGACCCATGCGTGGCAGAGTAATGTGTACCTGTGCTCTAGAGGTCTCTTCCTGCTCAAACATCAATGAGCCCATGATCTTTACAGATACTTTCTAGGGTACAAAATACTCTGGGTTTCCGACCTGTGTATTTTTTATGTTTGCCAATATCCCAATCACTAGGCAAATTAATATTAAAGTCCTCACATAAATTTATTGGCAAATGCCAGTAAGTTGGCTGATTACATAAGCAATCGATAAAATGAGGATCATCCAGAATGCTCCCATACACAGCACATAGAGGGAATTTAGCTCAATTTTTTAGAATGACACCCTGAGATCACCTATTTACCTTGTCTATCAACCCGCACTTGCAAAAACCATATCTTGTTACCTCAAGCTAAAATTGTCACCCCCATTCATACACCTTGTGTGGTCCCAAATTAGCTTGTAGCCAAGAGAATCTAATACATCTCTGTAATTCTTCAATATGGGTCTCTTGAAAACCAAACAATATCTGCCTTCAACGTTTGAAGACCTAATGAGACTCTAGCTCTTTTTTGACATAATTCAGCCTCCATATATCAATAGAGGCAATACGCACCTTTCCTTGCCCATTACTTGATTTTCATGGCTGAGACTTGAGACTTGTTTCTAACATTCAGATATAATTAGAGTAAAGCTCCACCATAATTCACATTACACAGTTTATTGTTCTGTCCTCTTCCCTTCTGAGGGTGTGGGATCCACCTCCCTCCCCTCCCCACTCCAAACCCCTGAGTGCCTCCACCCTACAAAACTAAAGCCCCTCCTCCCTCCACCCTTCCCCAACATGTGAGAAATCAAGCCTAGCCTGTGTGAGGTTGTCTGTATTAACGCTTGCCAATCCCCACGTTAAAATTTCTTCATGATTAATCTGTCTGCTACTACCTTTCCTAATATCACCATGATTCACAAGCCATACACTATCAGTTTAAAAAATATATATATATCCTTGGGATATCTATCCCCTCTTGTCTTAAGGTTTTCATTTCCCCATTTCCAAACCGTAAATTTCTCCTTTCTGCCCCCTTTAAAGCTTAAATTATTTGACCTTATCTCAAATATCATACCTCCACCATCAGTTCCTTTAGATATTTCTGCCCTGAATCTCAGAAAAAAAACTACCGGTACACCCCTTACATTTTTTTCCAGTTTTATAGCGTTTTGTATACATGCCTCAGCTCCCAGCTTCTGGAAAGGTGTGAACATTTGCCTCAGATGCCACCTGTGCTCCACCGTAGCATGAGCAAAGTATGGTCTTGCAAAAAATGGAAACCTCTTCAAACTCTTTTTTTTTTTTTTTTTGGCATTTGGGCACACCTGAGCATATACACATTCCCTCAGCAAAAAATTGCCAAGAGAGAAGCAGTAAAAAGAAAAAAAGCCAAGCAGAGGGGCAAACACAGCAAAAACTAGACCCCTACCTGCAATGACAGCTCTCTCAGCCGGAGTAGCTCGGCCAGGTGTGCAGGCTACAACACAGGCATCGAACAATCAAGAAGCAATGAGTGAAAGAAGAAATGGGAGAAAAGGCGATGAGTCAATGGGTAGAGGGAAACTAGATCCTAACCACCTGTAAGAGCAATTGCAGCAGCCTGCCTGAGGTAACAACGCTATCGAATCTGAAGAAGAGCAGCTTTCAATCCTGGACTTGTTAAATGTCACCAGGAGCAAAAGACGCAGACATACTGGTGGTCCTGTCAGGATCAGACATCACTGGCTACACCTACAGTAATCCTGACTGCAAGCCAGAGCGATACTAGCAATGGAAAGATTGGGGATTCGGCAACAATTTTCCTACCCTCGTTGGTTCCAGAAACTGTGTCTTTGAGGTATGTGGCATCTGGTGATAAAACAAATATAGAGCATGGTGGTAATGATCTCCCACACCCAGGTTGCTTAGGGATCCGGGATAGTTTGCCTGCTTGTGTATTTCCTCCAGGAGATGCAAGTTATCCACAGCCAATCAATAGCCTTTGAAATTAATGAAATGAAATAGAAATGTATAATAAATGAGCACTACTACCCCGAGGTGTCATCTGTACTGGGAAATGGGACTTCAAGCACCACCCTGTCAGACTCAAGTAATAACAGCTCTTTGGACAAATCAGTGGTGGCTGCACAAAGAAAGCGCAGGTCCAGGGGGAGGGGAGGGAAAAGAGGGAAAAAAAAGTTATACAAATTTTACCACCATTTTATTTTTTATGCTTTCTGTGCAGCATTGGTGGGAGGGACGCTCCTCCGCCCCTATGGATGAACCACCCCTGCTAAAGAGACCAGTTGTACAGAGCATTCGTTGGGATGAGGTGGCTAATCCTCAAGTTTGCTGCTGTTTAATTGACCAAATAATCCTTTTTGTACAACAATGGTCTGTGGCTGTGTGCGCTCACCTCGCTGCAGCAGACGCAAGCTAAAAGACAATTCACCCGCCCCCAAAATGCATGTTATCAAGTGCCAGCCCCACAGGAAGCAGAAATACTGCTGACCTGTTTATCTCTGGCATATTCTTGGAGTACGTTATAAGGGTCACCGGCGGTGTCTTCCCTCGTTAAACAGACGGGTAGCATATTGCAAACATGTTTGAGGCACGGAGAGTTTAATTATCATGTTCAGCCTTTTAAAGGTATGCTCTTTGCTTCTCAGAGGCACTCTGCATAATTTTGTACAGACCCCTAGGCTGCCGCGCCGGGAAGGGCCGCGCCGCGCTGGGGCAGGCCGGGCAGGGCAGGGCAGGGCAGGGCCGGGCAGGGCCGGGCCGTGCCACGCCGGGCCGGGCAGGGCAGGGCAGGGCAGGGCAGGGCAGGAGCACTTATCACGCGGTGGGGGAGTAGCGCAATGTGCTTGCATCTCCTCCACCTCTGGTAGCGCTGGCTAGGCAGAACTTGTGCTGCCTACCACCACGGGGCCTCGGCCCACCAGTGGGCCTGGAGAGGCGGGGGTGGGAGCAGAGAGCCTTGTGGCTCCCACCTCCATTGCACCACCATGCTAGCCGTGCTGATACCGGGCCAAAAGCCCGCGCGGACATGTTGGGGGTGGCGGCGCAGCAAGCGATAGGGGCTCTCTCTTGATTCCATCGGAGTCCCCCTCTGTAGCACTATTACTGTGGTGGGGCCATCGCCAGTGCCTCAGCCCGCATGGGCATGTTGCCGGGAGGCGCTTCTGCTTGGCTCCATCCCTTCGGTGACTCCGGTGCCCACCGCTGCCAGTTACTCCGTCCAGCACACCGCTGTCCCCCCTGGTCTTGCAATTCTGTGGGGTCGGTTTCAGGCGGGGGCATGTTCTTTCCCTCATTCCCCTGCGGTCCTGACTCTGGCCCATCTGCTGGGGATCCTGTTTTGCCCGGGTGGAACCGGGAGGGTGGAGGAGTGTGCCTCGACCCCAGTGTGGCTTTGTGCTCACGCTCTCACAGCAGAGCAGTTAAGGATGCCATTAGGGGTTCCCTTTCCCCATGGGTCCCAGATAAACTAGCCCCATCCCCCTTGCACCAGGTCCGCACAGAGTTAAGTCGCAGGAAGCAAGTTGCCATGGAGGCACCCACCCAGCTACCACGATCACCCCTGGAATGCCAAGGCTGAGGGGGATCTGAGATGCGAGACACGACCCCCAGCTCCAGGCCGACGAACCGGTGGGAACAGGGCAGCAATAGCAAAGGGTAAGGCAGATGGTGGAAGTGCTTACTTTGAGGACATGCTTTCCAATACCGACACACCACGGCCTGCCTTGGCGCAATGGGCAAGGAGTGATGAGCAGCCAGCAGCTCCGGGGGCAGACCCTGATAATGCGAGAATAAAGCGTGTGCAGCAGTATCGAGTTATGCTGCTGTTCACATGCAGGCCACATCGTGAAAAAACATAGATATACTGGTACCCCCCAGGCTTGACACCCGTCGGTAGTGCGGCAGGCACCCAGACAAAGCGATCTGGTTCCCTCGGGGGGTGTGCTCAAAACAACGGGCGGTCTTAAATACCCTCTGGGCTTGCCGCGTCCAAACAAAGACTGCACTTGAGGGAGGTATGCCAGTGCCATAGCCAGCTGGAAGGTACTAAGTTGTAGTTCAGCGTGTCCGCGACCTATTGTGGCAGAATATAAAGTTTAAAGGGCTAAAGGTGTTTAATTGGTTCATAGAGTCTGTGCAGGTCGGTGTGTCTGCGGGGCTACCCGGAACGCTTGATTGTAAGTTCACGTTTCAGAACGTTAGAGGTTTCATATTGAGATGGACACACCGCCATCCAGCTAGCAGGGGGGCCGGTTTCATAAACACGCTTTTAGGCTACACCAGGTAAAGGTTTTATTGAAGGTAGTCCCACGTGCCGACTGCTATTTAAACCCAGCTAGGTTTCGCGTGAGCAAAGTGGGAAGACTTGTTCTCGCACGCTAATGACTAGTCAAACCGAGTTAGTTGTCTTGGCCCTGGTACGAGGTAGTGCAAGCGGTTTCAATGTGGCACTAAAATTCCCCGTGCCTAACAATAAATTATTGGGTTCCCGTAACTGGTTGATAAGAATGGCTGGCTGGCGATACTTTATCGGTGCTGGGTTCAACTCTCAGCAGGGACGCCTAACATTCCGTGATTTTGGGCAAATTGCTTAATCTCCCGTAACTGGTCGATAATAAGGGCTGCCGTGTGATATATATATATTTTTGGGGCGCAGCGACACTGGAGTTCTTGGAACCTATTTCTGCTGTAGTGTATAACTCAAGCAGCAGCCGTGGGAATGGGTATTTATTTCCCTTCATTGCACAAAGGCCCGTGCCATATTGCCTATGCTATTTTTGGCAGGGGCTGATTTCAGGCCCCTCTGTTATGCCTGTTTGTCAGAGCGGAAGGACCTTGAGATAAAAGTGGAACCGGAGCGCTCGGGCAACCCCCCATGTTGTCCGGTGAACAAACATCTACCCCTGTCAGCGCCGGCACTAAGCACCGCGGGAGCTGCTGCTCAGCTCAGGGCCGGCTCTGGGGCGGTCTGACCTGGCATTGGGGCGTCTGTCTTGCCAGTTATATTGGGATAAAAGGCCCTGCTGCCATTTTCGTTTCCAGCAATTTGTGGGGAACAATGTTCAGGGAACGGTGATTAACGTTCCGCCTGGCGAGAGCAGAGGCTTGTCTGTTGGCTCTGAGGAAGTGTCTATTCACGGTATGCAGCACTGAGGGTTAGGAGGCCTGCTGCACAGAACACCCTGGTCAAAAAGGAAGATCATCCTGGACTCATTCTGAAGCCATCTGATAACTTCAGCTGGGCTATTCCTGTAATTATCTGGGGACGTCATCCCAAACCATCCTGAAGTATGCCTATAGGGGAAAATATTTAAATGGGATTACTTACTGTAATCACAAAAACTATTCTAGGATGGTGTTCTGATGACTTCTACTGGCAGGGAGTGATTACCTTTTACAACTCCACGAATACTAATTGACAACATCCGAATGAGTGAGAATTATTCCAGGATGGGTTCAAGACAATTTAAGGATGACTGCAGATTACTTTAGGATGATTCTACAACAATTTCAGGATGACTGTCGATTATTCCTGGATGATCCTATATCCGCTTCAGGATGGAAGTTTATTACTCTTGATGAAGAGGGGGGCAGAGGGTGAAGAAAGAAAGTTTGTTTATGAACTTAAGAGTGAAGCAGCAAGTTGTGGATTCAGGAAATCTGTTGGAGTTTCAGGAAGAGGACAGAAATGTCCACCTTCAACCAATGTCTTAGCTTTTGTGCAATGTGAAGCCTGATGATAAAAGGCTGGGTCCCCTTCAAAACTTCAGATAAAAAACTTAGGGCAGCAGGAGTGGGCATGGCTCAGAGCAGGGGTACTTTTCTGTAGCTCAAAATCTGCACTGAATGTGAGAATTATAAAAGAGCAAACAGGACTGACAACAGAAATTAAACACAAAGCGCCACCACACAAATGTTGTTTAGCCCCTGGTCCCTAATGACCGTTATAGCCCCAAGTAGCATTTTTTTAAAACAGTCGAAGAAACTAGCATAGTGAACAGAAATCAAAATTGGAGCCTACAACCAGGTGCTAGGAACAGGACCAACTGATGTAATTATTAGGAGAGTTGAAGATGTCTAAATAAAAGCTGCGAGCGCAGTATTTTAGAAGTTCAGTTTGCTATCATGCCTTCATCTAGTTTGAGCCCCTCACCTGGACCTACAGATTCAGAAATAAAATCACAACTCAAGGCTTTGTGCCAGATTTGCATGCCATTTGTAGCACAAACTCAGCACAAATTGTTAATACATTATAAGCCACCCCCATTGTTCTTCTTGCAGACATCTGTTGAGTAATGATGGAGTCATCGTACGATTATATGATACAAGACCACATATGTAAAGCTTTAAAACAATGTATAATAATGAATTGTCACCATCCAAGATTGGTTGAATGTTAATTTGAACATTTGTAATATCTTACCAAATAATGCATCAACCTTCTCCTCATCAAGGACAGCTGTTCCAGCATGAGCCTTTGTTACACCTTTTGCAGATGCAAGTTCTTTTGGAGAAAAAAGTATTTCGCTGATACCATTGAGAAGAAAACCTGCACTGTCCCGAGCTTCCTTGGCTTCCTCCAAAGTGTGTGCAATTTACTCTTTGGAACAAGAACATCTCTGACCCAAGCATAGGATCGGAGGAACATGGCGGCCGGCGAGTAGCGGGTCGCGGAGGCTCCTGAGGGTCGGGAACAAGATGCGAGTCTAAGTATTCATGCTTGAAAAAACATTGCGCTGTATGATTCGTCAACCCTGGAATCTACTGTGATGCTTATTAGCCATTATTAGTCATTATTTAAGAGAAAACTAGGAAATATAATTGGAAGAAAACGAAAGTGTCTACGAGGTCCGTACCTAGGTTGGGTAGAAAGGAGAGGAGAGGACGCGGGTGGTGCAGTGAATATTTTCAGCAGATTCTGCGGTTTCGGCAGCCCTTGTTGGTTTTTCTGTGGAGGCGGGAGCCTTTGTGGTTCTCGGCGTGTTCCTGCTGGCCTGGAGCAGACGATTGGAGGAGTCCCGGTTTTGCCAGGACATCAGGTTACCGGTTTCGTTGCAGGCGAGGTCGGTGGGGGGCTGCCGAGGTCGAGTGAGACCTTGAAGCCGCTTTGGGCACGAGCTGCACAGGAGCTACATTGTGGGAGGAGTGCTGTTGCTGTCCTTCCAGGGCAAGAGAGGCAGGGGCTGCACAGCCGGAAAATTGATTCAAGGTCAGTTTCAGAATAAGGTGGCGGCATAGCAAGGAGGTGGGGTGTGTGATGTTAGAGAGCGGTGCAGTGTTTCTGAAAGACCTTCTGCTGAGCAAAAAGCAGAGGTTATACCAAAAGGGGGTATTAACCGTCATTGTATGTTAACAGATGCAACAAATTCGGGCTGGAGGCAAAGTAGGTACTCCTTAAGGAGTGCTAAATTAAAATCACATATGGTTGATTATCAAGCGGATGCAGTTTCAAAAACTGCAGAAAAGGTGGGAAATCATCATTTTAAACGGAAAACGAATCTGACAGTACAAAACTGTAAAAGACATAAATCCGGCGAAATTGGCAAGTTCTAAGAAGAAAAAGAGCACTGCTTCTTCTAGAGACCCCCACAAGTTAACACCCTCTCTAAAAAGCTATTTTAAAATAGCTCCCACTACTTTAGTATTAAAGCCACTAGCTCGGTTAGTCAGCTTAGATAAATTAGACCAAAACGCCCTATTGTCTAACTTTCCTATTGACAACAGATACTCTCCGTTATTGGACGAGGTTGAAATATCAGCATTGAAGATGGCTGATAAAATCAATAAACCTGAAAATATGGTGGAGGTGGAGCCCCCGGATTATTATTAGGCTTGGGCTAAAATTCCATTCCGCTTGCGGAAATGGCGATAATTTGACATTTTTGCGTTCCGCGGAGAGCGCGAAAATGTCAAAATGTACGCAATCCGCATTTTACCGGAAATTTTTTGCTTGCTCGAGCTGTAAAATAATACATTTTCGCGTGCGCGCGATCGCCTTACCTGAATCCCCGCATTCGCCAACAAGTTTTCCCGATCCGGTCGCGTTCTCCACGAGATGTTGGATTGTTGGTAGCCATTTGCGCTATCTTGCGACAGTTCGCGCCCGCATTAATGTCATTCGTCTCGCGATCACGTCTTTCTTCTCGCGATCATGTCTTTCTTCTCGCAATCATGCACCGCGAGACAAGTGAAAACAAGATGGCCGCGTCCGTGAGCAACCGCATGGATATGTTGGCGAGCCGCGACCACACAGAAAATACCGCGAACGGGCGGGAAAAAAACTTCCGCATCTTAGCGATATTTCCGCATGTTTGCGGAGATTTTTTAACATTTTCGCGATAATTTGCGAAAGTGAATTTCGCAAATTCCGCCCACCCCTAATTATTATATGAAGATTCTGGAAAATTTGGGGAGAAAAATTTATCGAGCTCCTTGTGCGATATGTTACAAGCCCTTGTTAAAGAGATTAAGGAGAGATTTGCCATCTCGGAGGGGAATCAAGTGGACATTAAAAAGTCATGCGAAAAATTAGAAGTTAAAATCGATTCACTTGCTACTAGAACAATGGCACTAGAATTATCTGTAAGCGAGCTAACAAATCAGGTGGAAGAAAATAAAAGACTATAGTGGCTTTAAAGGGAAGAAATCTAGAGACACAAGATAAGTTAGAATCATTAGAAAATTCTCAGAGGAGAAACAATATACATTTACTCACAGTTCCGGAAGGAGTAGAAGGAAGTAATATATAAGAGTACGTGACAAAACTAATAAAGAAAGCAACACAGATTGAGTGCTCAGAAGAGGCTTTAATGGCGGATATTCAGAGGGTACATAGGGATCCCTTTAGGCTCAATCCTAATAAAACAAGGTCGAGGAAAATTTTGGTGCATTTTTTTTACGTACACTCAAAGAGGAAATTCTTAATAAGGCACTAAAATTAAATTCTTTGATTGTGGATGATGTAACTTTTCAGATTAGATCAGATGTTTCTGCAATCACGGCCTCACGGCAATGGGAGTTGGGGAAATTGTTGGAACCATTCAAAAAAGTGGGTGCCACTGCACAACTAAAATTCCCAGCCTCATTGAAAGTAATGCACAATAATAGCATGAGGACTTTTAGAAGAGTTGATGAAGCTGAATACTTTTTACAGTGCAATTCAGGGGAAGATTAAGGAAAAGTAAAAAGAATAATACTTAGCCTATGAATGAATGTAAGAATTTAAGTAACTAAGCTCCTGACCCAAGAAGAGGTGCCCCATAGGCCTAGCTAGTGGCCGTGCAGGAGATGAAGGGGGGTTCTTCGAGGGGGGGAATCACATGAAAAGGGGTGGGGGGAGCACTGGGTGGGGAGCAGCGGGAAAAAATGAAAAAAAAAAAATAGTTTCGGTCCAAATCGGCAATTTATTATAATAGAGTTTTAGAAGGATGAGTAACCAAAGAAATGGCCGGCCCTAAGGTTGATCAGAATTTTAAGTTGAAGGTGCTTTCCTTGAATCTCAATGGTTTGAGGTCAAAATATAGAATAGAAAAAATAGTTCAATACCTAAGAGACGTACCAGAGCAGATTCTCATTCTGCAAGAAACTCATTTGTTAGAGGATGAGTTGAGATCTCTTTTGAAGACCTAGAAAATGGATCCAAACTGTTTGTACTTCTCAGAAACATCCTACTAAAGGAGTTGCTATCATTTTTTTTAAAACCCAGTTATATCCCTTGAGTATAGTACGGTGGATAAAATGGGGAGGTGGGCTATCGCTGGGATTAAATGCCATTCATCTAAGTTTACAGTGGCAGGATATTATGGACCAAATACGGATGATCCAGGACCTTTCTCCAGTCTGTTGTCTAAGTTATTGCAATACACAAACCAGTTAGTCTTGTCTGGTGATTTTAATGCTGTCCTGGATCCGACTCTTGATAAATCAGAGTAGTAGAGCCATTGTAAATCATAAAACGGCAGTTTTGATTAGAAATACAATGAAACAATTTGCATGGTACGATGTGTGGAGAAACAAGATGGGTAAGAAAAGAGGATATACTTTTCATAATAAAAAATACAATCACAAATCTAGGATAGATTACTTTCTGTTGAGTTTACCATTAAAGAAATGGGTGCAGGCTATTACTCATGTTGGGGAACATCTTTCCGATCATTCTGTCTCTCTAACTCTTAGCATTCCAGCTAGGTTATCCCCCAGAAGATGGACGGTAGAGCGTGCCATCTTTCTGGAGGAAGAAGTAATTGAGAGATTAAGATCAGAAACAGAGGCTTTTTCCAAATAAATATGGGTAGTGCCCCGATTCACATAGTTTGGGATGCGTATAAATGTTTTCTTAGGGGTGTAATTACATCTATACAGTTTGTTAGACAACAAAAATTTAAGGAGGAAATTGACAGAATAGAAAAAGAAATACAAGTAAGTGAGAATTACATCAACTCATACCAACTTTCCTTGTTAGATAATAAAATGCTAACCAGCATACTATCGTCGAGATCAGACTTAACAGCAATTCTCGAGTCAAGACTGAAAAGGAAATGGGAAGCCAGCAAAATAGCCCACTTCGAATATGGAGAAAATTGTGGGAAACTCCTGGCATGGAAGTCTAAACAAGATCTGGACAGAGGAATAATTAGGGAATTGAATTCTTCCATTCCAGGAGTTACACTTTATTCCCCAGATGAGATTGAAAAGGCTCCTCAATCTCATTTTGAAGAAGTATATCGTGAAGATCGCAAGGTTCAAATAGAAGAGATAGAAGCCTGGCTGGGCCACACCTCTATTAAAGATTCCTGATGATAACTCACGGAATATGGATTTACCGATCTCGGAGACTGAGATTGGGAGAATCATTGACTCGGGTAAATCTGGGAAAGCCGCAGGCCCGGATGGGTTACCTGCGGAATTGTATAATCTTTTAAGAGAGGTCCTCACTCCGGTTTTGAGGTTATTTGCCCATGTATTTGAAAAAGGGGGAGACCTTCCTCCGTCATGGAATGAAGCTACTGTCTCCCTAATTCTTAAACCTTCTAAATCACCAAGATCTTGTGATTACTATCGACCCATCTCTCTGCTCAATAATGATTATAAAATCTTTGCAAAAATATTGGCAGAGAGGTTGAATGGGGTAACGGAGTGTCTTTTGCGTAGGGATTAAAAGGGTTTCGTTAAAGATAGAGGAATATTTGATCTCATTTATAACTTGATTGGAGCATTAGATCTAGCCACTATATATAAACTCCCCTTAGCCATAATAGCGATAGACGCTACAAAAGCTTTCGATAGTTAATTGGGTTTATTTACAATTTATATTAAATAAATATAATTTAGGAAGTCACTTTTGTAGATCGGTCTCTTTGCTATATAAGGCACCAATGGCAAGAATTTTAGTGAATGGGATGCTGTCTGCTCCGGTTAAGATTCAAAGAGGCACTAGACAGGGGTGCCCCCTTTCGCCTATGCTTTTTAATCTATATATTGAGCCTCTAGCTGAGAAAATTAGACAGAACCAAGATATACAATCTTTCAGTTTTAAGGGATGGGATAAAAAAGTGGCCTTATACGCTGACGATTTAATGGTTTTTACTCCGGACCCAAACATTTCAATCCCATTAATATATGATGAAGCAAGAAAGTTTGGGAAGATATCTGGATATGAAATTAACGCTACAAAAACTGAATGTATGGTATGGAATGTGAGTACTTGTGTGTTCCCGATAAAGAAGGTAATTAGATTCTAATATCTCAATTTTGATGAGATTCCAGAATTAAATCTTAAAAAGATTACTAAGGAAATAGAAAGTTCCTTGTCAGGATGGGCGTACTTGCCATTAACTTTGATAGGCAGAGTAAATGTAATAAAAATGATGCTTTTGCCAAAGTTAATTTTCCTATTTCAGAACATCCCTTTGTCTTTTAATGAAAAAAGCTTAAGATCTCTTCAGTCTAAATTTAATTCCTTTATTTGGGCCTCAAAAGTGATTAGAATATCGTGGAAAAAGTTACGTAGGAAAAAGAATAAGAGGGGGGCTATGCCTACCAGATTTAGTTCTATATGCTAGGGCTTTTTCCTTGAGGGCAGGAAAATTACTTTTGGATACTCCGGATGACTCCGATGTAGGACTGATGTTTAATGTGATGCTTTTAGACATTGATAATGGAAGTCAAGGTTTTCTATACAAATTCGGGGACCCGAGATTTTTTAAAAAAAGTCTGATTAAAAGTTTTACGGGAATTTGCCGCCAAATGGGCAAAGATCAGAAAAATTCTGAAGATTAGTTATTTTGGTGCCTTTGCTCCCATTTGGAACGCTCCGGGCTCACCGGGATGGACTAAAGATTCTATGTCGTCTCCCCAGATAGATGCTGGTCTTCGATGTTGGGGTCAATTAGTATCAGGAAAATCTTTGTTATCATGGCAAGATTTTTGTACGCTTACGGAGAACAGACTTTCAAAGTTTAAGTATTGGCAATTAAGAAGCTGGCATCAGAATTGCGGGTTTCAGGTGGGCAGAGAAAATGAATTAGAAAATGCACTTTGGAAAAAAATTGGGGAAAAGGAGATATCGACTTATTATTGGTTAATGCTGGACCTGGAGGAAGGAGAAATCAATTTACCGTTTGAGTTATGGGGAGAGTGCTTGCCTGGCATTCCGTTGAATGATATATGGCAAGTATCTCATGACATCTTGTATACTACGGTGCAGCCTGCATATCTGAGAAGGTACCATATTTTTTGTGTTCAGAGTGTATTGGTCTCCTCAAAAGTTATCGAAGTTCTCAAAAGGTCCAGCTCCAAATTGTCCAAAATGTCTCCTTGCTGAAGCAGATGATATTCGTATGTTCTTGAATTGCCCTAAGTGACACCATTTTATGGGAGGAGATTAATAAAGGTATTGGAGAAATATTGGGTCTGGACATTCAGGTAAGCCCTTTTTTAGTATTTTTTGGTATTTTACTAGAATATAAGTTGCTCTCTAGATGGGAAAATAAGTTATGTTTATATTTGATTTTGTTGGCAAGAAGAGAAATTTGTAAAAAGTGGATAAGAGATGTATCCCCGACATTTTTAGATTGGGTTATTTCCATTAGGTATGCGATAAGATTAGATAGAGTTAAATTGGAGAGACCAATCATGAAGAACAATAGTTTTGATTTTTGGGAACCGTGTGAGTCTTGGTTGGGTAATCTTGATTGATGAAGACACGGGTCCAATGATTAAGCCTTTATACTATAAATACTTTACCTCCTTGGTTCTGTAGGTTGTCCAGGATACAGAACTTATATATTTATATTGAGGTTTTGTGTAAAGCATCTCCAATTGATTACAGAGTGCTCCAATTGGTGCTGTCTAAGAGGGAGGCCATAGGAGTGATTCTACCAGCTCTGATCTATCTATTGGCGAATGAGGACTTAAAAAACTACACAGAAAAAAAAAAAATCTCTGAACCATGAAGGATCATTTGAGTCCTTCACCAACTGCTGCATATCAGTCTGCAAAAGTAGCACAACTATTAACTATTTGCCATCATGTTAGGTTACATTCTAAACAATATATATATATATATAATCTACTGGCGGTCGCCAGTAGATAGTTATAGTTAGGACCGTGTTTCCATAGGAAATCTGAAAATTCTATTTTGAATAACTTTGGCGCCGGTTGATGAATCCTCGCGAAATTTTCAAAACAAATGGGGCGCTCCGCTCAGCTCCTACCCTGAAAGTCTGGGGGTGATTCGTCAAGCGGGGGCCGAGAATAAAGGGGGTCCCAAAACACGTTTTCCCCATGCATTTTTCCATAGGACCTTTAGTCGAAGGTACAGCCCGAACGGCTGAACAGAATTACTTGAAATTTGGCAGAGAAGTAGTCCTCAGGTCAGGGAAGTCCCTTTGGCATATATGGAGTCAATCTGTTCAGTAGTACCTGAGAAAATAGCATTTAAAAGCATATAAATATCTATAAGCGCATACTGTGCGCGCACCGTAAGCGCACGGTGCGCGCACCCTAACGTGCACGAGCGAAATTCTGATTGGTTGTTACATGTCTGTAAACATTTGATTCGGTCGAAATCAGGAAGTGTCGGCCGTCATTTTGTCTGTCACACTGAAAAGGAAAGGTGGAGAACGTGAACAGGGGGCAGGGTAGGGAGTTCCTGACCCCCTAGCATTTGTCAGTGGGTCACAGTGGGACCCCGAAGGGCCCAAAAACAGATTTTTATTTTTTTTTAAAAATTCACGAGGTGCGCGCACCGTGCGCACACGGCTAAAAATGTTTAAAAAAAAGATTTAAAAAAGAAGATTAAGTGTTTAGATATTAGGTGGCTCTAAAAAGAGCCGTTGTGTTTGAGTGTTTTTTTGTACCTACAAGTAAGTACCGATGCAGAGTCTAAAGTTCAAGAGGAAGACTCTGTTCCCTTCATCATTGAAATGTACACCGTCTCCTCTATAAATTCCTTGCATGTTGTAACGCAAGTTGTTGTGGTATATAGAACCCAGTTAAAGTGCCTAGGTCATTTCCACCACAGTGCACAATAATAAGGTTAGGCTGTGGGAGATGTAGAAAGGTTTTCACCAAAGGCATTAATTGGTGCCACTGTAACCCTCTCTGACCAATCCATTTAATGTCTACATTTGGCAAAGCAAGATCTTTCACAATACCTCTTTTTTCTGCAAACTTTTCACTCCAGAAGACATAGCTGTGACCTATAATCCACACTGTGAACATCTTCCAAGGAGATCTGGATGCACTCAGAAGGTGTCTTTCAGTAGAATGGCAATATGAAAAGAAAGATAGTTGTAAAATGGAGGCTTACATACTTTTTTTTAAAATAAAAAGAAATCATTGGCTGTTTCAGACCATTCAACAGTAAAAACTAGGCTGTATGTTTAAATTATTAAAAGAATGTTTTGTATTGGTTCATAAAAATGTGTTCCCACAGAACATTACTTTGGATTTGCTGTTAGGTTTGAAAAGTCAAGCACTCTTGCTCTTTGGATTAGAAACATTGTGTGCTGAACTTCTGACCTCTCTGCTCACACCAGTGTTCCATGACCTGTTGCTATGGTAGCAGGCAGAAGTCATGTTGGGGGAAGGGATCATTTGGAAAGGGTTGAAATTTGCAACCAATAGAAATGTGTGATTCCATTTGAAAAAATGTGGGAAACACTGTGATTTGAAGTTAACATGTATATGTGTGAAAAAAGAGAGGGAAACATTGCCATTTACTGGTTCTGCTGAGAGGTGTACAGTTCAGAGATTCTGGCTCTAATAATCTGCTGTGTGAGTGGCACATTTCTTTCTCAACTAACTACTTTTAAAAGGTGAGTTATGAATTTGAGAGGGGATGTATGTGGTGTATTTGGATAAAAATAATAGAAATGTGATTCTTCTTTTAAAGTTGTGTTTTACATTTTATGTTAAGGGAGATATTTAACTGCCTTGAACGTGAAAGATATTATGGAGTATGTCTAAACCATAAGTTAAGGTGTACTGGTATCACCCAGGAATACTGTTTTGTGTCTAGAGTCACACCATGAGTCTGTGTGCACACAGGAATTCTTCTCAGAGATTTAATTTGTGTTGCTCTTGCTCTGTTAGCCTTGCACTCACAGGAAAGGGGCAGCTTGTTTTCAAGATCTGTGATGGTTAGCATTCAGCAGAAATCACTTTCTCACAAATGAGAGGCAAATGCTAACACATTTGAAATTAGCATGGTACATTTTCCTTCCACTTTTAAAGTTGTGTTTTACATTTTATGTTAACAAAGATATTTAACTGCCTTGAACACGTCAGATATTATGGAGTATGTCTTCACCATAAGTTAAGGTGTACTGGTATCACCCAGGAATACTGTTTTGTGCCTAGAATCACACCATGAGTCTGTGTGCACACAGGAATTCTTCTCAGAGATTTAATCCATGTTGCTCTTGCTCGGTTAGACTTGCACTCGCAGGAAAGGGGCAGCTTGTTTTCTTGAACTGTGATGGTTAGCAATTAGCAGAAATCACTTTCTCACAAATGAGGCAAATGCTAACACATTTGAAATTAGCATGGTACATTTTCCTTCCACTCCCGCAATGGGTGAGGTAGTTTTTACATGTTCAAAACTCCAATTAACCTTTACCACAAATGTACTCTTACATACATCTCTGTAGTCTTCATGCAGTTGTGCAAGCGTCCATGCAGATCTGTGTTGCACCTGACAATACACGGTCTCCAGAAGCACGCTGTTAGCACACAGACAGGTGCTTCTCCTGCACTCTCATGCTTACTATTCAGCTCTGTGTGGTATTTCAGATAGTAGTGTGTAATGTTAACACATTCAACGTCTCCAAGGCTTATTTCCTTTGCTCTACTCTAATCACTCACCCTGTAACACATGCTGATGGTCTCAAGTAGCTGTTAGGACATGTGCTCTCTTTTGCCTCTCTAAAATATAAGGAAAATGTGTCAGGCTGCCATAGTAATTATCACTTACTCTTCCACAGTAGTAAATGTGCTTTGAAATTGCCAAACCAAAATCGCTTTGTGCCTAGAATCACACCATGAGTCTGTGTGCACACAGGAATTGATTAGAGATGTAATACGTGTTGGTATTGTTCTGTCAGACTTGCAGTTGTAGGAAAGGGACAGGTCATATGATAGGATTTGAAAAGCTCAAAAAAAAAATCGTAATTTTTTAAAATTACATAAAGGTATTTTTTTTTTTTTAGTTTCTTTCAGGTATTGCTGAACAACAGTGAAATTAATTAAAGATGCCTATAAAGTCAAGAAAGAGAAAAGAACAGCAACAACATCTATATTTGAAGAAAACTGGACAAAAAAATAGTTGAAGAACCTCATGTTGGAAAAACGAAAAAGTCTTCTGGTAAGCAGACTAAGGATTTTTTTAAAAATATCTTCAAACAAAGAAAAAATGTAAAAAATATATCCACTGCAAATAGTGTTTCAAGTACAAAACAACAACAGAGTCGACAGAAAATACTAAAAGCCAATGTAGAATCAGAAGTAAGAGAGTGACTTAACACGAAAAATAGATTTTAAAAATATTAGTCGAAAAATGTTTCAGAGAAGAGTGATGTTAAATTTGCTAAAGGATGTGAAAAAATATAAGAAGAAAACCAAATTTTATTAAAAAAAAAGAAATATATTGAAACAATTGTTGCAAAGGCTTTGGAAATAAAACGAAAACTATTCATTTTAATTTTGAACAGGATGAGTAGATTAGAAAAATTAGTCAAAGCAATGAAGTCACAAAGCAAAAGGAAAAGAGTAGTGAAAAAAAAAACTTTTGTAAAGTGTTCTTAGGAGAATGGAAGCATAGTTCAAGTACTGAACCATTTTTTAATGAAGAGAGTTATCTTCAAAGTAATAGTTTGTTGCATGCAGTTGACACCAATGGTCGAGCTTATGAAGTTAAAGATGGTTGTGTAATGGAAAAGGAGAAAATGGTTCCAAAAAATGAGGAAGAAGTGTTAGCTGATGAGGTTATGGGGAGACGTCCTAAAGCCCCAGTGTACACTTGGAATTGTAGTAGTATTTGCACTGTGCGACAGGAATCTATTGATAAATTACGTGACTTTCTAAGAGAATATAGTAAAAAGAGTGTAAAACAGAAGATTAAGGTACTTCAAAGACTAGACCCATGCAGAGTGAGAGAGAATACTGGTTTGCAAGGACATTCTCTTGCTTGTCTATCTAGGAAAGTTTGCCAAAGTGTTTTTCACCATTTTAGGATGCTGGCTGTTCATCATACTGAAATGAGAAAGTTTGTGAGAACATTGTATTTTGCTAAAAGTCCAGCACTAAAGTTACATGAGTTGAATAGTGCTCTGTTCCGTGGGTCTGTATCAGATGTAGTGAAGGTTACTGATGATATTCAGTTTTGTTACTTTGGTCCAGAGCAAGAAAGTGCAGGAAATGAGTTATTGAGGAAAATGTGGAAGAGAATGTAGAACTCACTGTTAGTAAAAATTTTGAAGATGAAATGACAATATTTGCTATCATCTCTAATGAAAGACCAAATATTACTTGTATTTGTTGCCGGAGAAGCCATTATAAAATTCAAACAAGGAATGTTGATCTCTATAAAAAAAAGTGAAAATGAAGATAATTATAAGTGGAAGGATTTTGCAACATATATATTTCTGGAAAATAGTTTTGATTTGGGTGAAGATCAGCGTATTTGTAAATACTGTTATAACAAGTTATAACAAAAAAGAATGCCAGCTAGAGCAGTACATAATAATTTAGAATTGGTTGATATTCCTGCAGAACTTTCTGATTTAAATATGTATGAGTCTATACTCATTCAATGTGTCCATCCGTTTCAGACCATAGTGCGTATGGAGCCCAAAACAGGTAAATTACCTCCTTCGGATTTACAAAGAGGTTTAAAAGGAAGAGTTGTCTATTTGCCATTGGATTTGAATAAAAATATGGAAACAATTGATGCAGATAGATTGGAAACTGAACCATTAGTTATTCTGGTGAATGGAGTACCAAAAAAGAATAAGAAAATTTGGCAGGAGCTGGTAGATGTACAAAGAGCAATTTTATATTTGAAAAGAAATAATACATGGTATGAAACAATTTATATGGATAAAGAAGAAATACTAGAAGACACGGGAATACCAACTGGGCAAATTGAAAAAGTGGATAAGTCTAAAGAAGAAGAAATTCATGAAAATTTCAGCATACATCCTCTTCATTCTAAAGAAGTTATGGGAAACACTATTGATCTGTTTCAGTGCATGGGAGGAGAGCTTGGAAGCTCGTTGTTTTCCCCAGATGTTTCCTACAGGAAAAGGTGGATGATATGATGAACGTCCAGTACAGATTCCTGCTTCTGAGTATCGGACTACAAGATTATATGCAGAAGATCCAAAATTTCATCAAAGTATTCCTTATTTGTTCCATCTTTTATTTGAAAGTGATTTGTCTGCACTTTCTTATGCAGTAAATCGCATTTTAAAAACTGGAGTACATCTACATAATGTGTCTGCAAAGGATTTTAGTGCAACAGCGAGATGATCATTTGGAATCTCAATTGATAAATTTGATGGCTTGTCAGCGAGGAACTAATGAATATTGGTACCGACGCCATGGAGAATTGAAATGTATGTTATGGAATTTAGGAACTCCTACATGGTTCCTTACCCTAAGCTGTGCTGAGTACGCTTGGGATGATTTAGTGGATTTTCTTAGAGAGGCAAATTCAAATATTGAAAACATCCAATACAAGACAGCAGGAGAATTGTGCTCGTTGGATCCGGTTAATGTTTGCAGATATTTCAATCATAGATTTGAGGCTATGATGTCCTTCATCTGCAATAAAAAAATCCACCTCTTGGAGAAGTTGTGGATTTCTTTTGGAGAAAAGAGTACCAAGCAAGAGGTGCTCCTCATATTCATATGATGTTGTGGATCAAGGATGCCCCAAAATTTCGAACAGATTCTGATGATGGAGTTTTATCTTTCATTGAAGAATATGCAACATGTGCTATACCTAAAAGCACAGAAGAAAAAAACTTAAAAGAGCAAGTTTTACGTTTCCAAAGTCATCGGTGTGGAAAATACTGTCGACGAAAGTACAAGAGTAAAGATAAATTCTACACAAAATGCCGATTTGGATTTCCACGACCAGTTCTTTCAAAAGGAAGAGTAAACAGTTTTATGTCAGCTGTGCGACATACTATTACAAGAAAATCGCCTAAGAATACCTACAACCTAAGAAGAAAAGAAGAGTCAAAATATATAAATGACTACAACCCAGTCATTTTATCCATGTGGAATGCTAACATGGATATACAGTATGTGGCTGACAATTCTATTGCTGTTGATTGGTATGTCACATCTTACATAACTAAATCTGAGAAAACGGAATTGAAAGAAATGTGGGAAGAGATTTCTCACGAGAAGACTGTCAGTAAAAAGCTATACAGTTTCAGTTTAAAGATGTTATTGCATCGAGAAATTGGATCCTACGAATGCTCAGATAGGTTATCATCTGCAAGTCTGTACTCCAAATCCAGAAGAATAATTTGGGTAAGTTTACGCCTTGCAGGAATGAGAAATCGGGTACTGAAATCTGTTCGAGAAATTGAATATTTAGCAGAGTACGAACCTGAAAGTACAGACATTTTAAGAACAAACATGTTGGACACATATTGCCCACAAAGAAGTCGTCATCTTGAGAACATGTGTCTATATGAAGTGCTGCAGAACTACATTTATAAACGGAATACCACAGAAGACATCAACAATGGAAAATATAAAGTCACTGGTGAGGAAGGATGTTTGGTAAAACAAACAAAAGGAAGTTTGATTAATCACCGGAAGCTGAGTTGCGACACTACTGACAAAAAGGAATTTTACCACCTGGCACTTTTACAGCTGTTTAAACCATGGCGTTCAGAGGACGAACTACTTGGAGATTTTCAGAGCTATGAAGATTCCTTTAATACTTGCAAAGATAGCATAGAATGCAGTACTTTCTCAACTTATGTTCAAATGTTAAATGAAGAAATTAAACAAGAAGCAACAATTGCAGCTGAAGTAGCTAGAGACAGTTCTCAAGACAGTCAAAGTTCTGGGACGTTCAGTCAAGATCCTCTAGGACAACCAATCATAGAAAATGAAGCTGCAATAGCCATGACTGAAGTCGAAACAGCTATGAATCAAGCTCAGGAAGATTTAATAAACTTACCAAGTTTGGAACAGCAACTGAATGATGAACAAAAACAAATTCGTGAGGAAGTCACAAAACAAATTGATCATGGATTACTACATGAAAATAAAGAGTGCTCATGCACATCGTTTGAACCAATCAGAATGTATGTGAGTGGACAAGCCGGAACTGGAAAAAGTTTCTTGATTAAAGTAATTAGAAGCTACCTACAGCAAAAAACAGATTCAACTTTGTCTTGTGTTGTTACTGCTCCAACTGGTTTAGCAGCATATAACATAAAAGGAATTACCCTCCATCGTTTGCTAATGTTACCAGTAGAGCACGAGAATAAAATACAATACCACAAGCTAACAGGAGAAGCATATTTTGAAGTTGCAAGAGTATTGAAAAAAATGAAAGTTCTCATCATTGATGAGGTAAGCATGGTATCAAACTTAATGCTTGCCTTTGTGCATTTAAGAATGCAGCAAATTCTAAAGACAAACTATGATGTGCTATTTGGAGGAAAACATGTTATAGTTTTTGGGGATCTTCTGCAGCTCACTCCAGTTAAAGGACAACCAGTATTTCAAACCCTTACACATGATGACACGAAAAAGTCATTAGGAAGTATAAGTAATGTGAATATTTGGACATACTTTGAGTATAAAGAACTCATTACCAATATGCGGCAAGCCAATGATGAGGATTATGCAAGTATTCTCAAAGATATCAGAATTGGACTACTCGCAGAACATGGCAGAAAAGCTTTACAGAGTCGATTGCTATGTAATGTGTTTCCAACAGAAAAAATAGTTCCAGAGAAAATATACAAGAACATTGCTGAAAAAAATACTGTAATCTGCCTAATGCCAACACTACATGAATGCTCTAAATTCAATCAAGAACTTTTGAAATTGGAAAATGAAGAGATTGTCAAACTGGAAGCTGTGGATAAAATACAACATGAAGGAATAACTATTATATTGACAAACAAATTGACAAGTAAATTGGTTTCTCTAGAGAAAAACATCTCAAACAGCCGGTTTAGAAAAGAATCTTTGTATGTATGAACTGTCGAGTAATTCTAAGACGTAATTTGGATGTAGAGAAAGGTTTAGTGAACGGAGCTATGGGTAGAGTTGTGGGTTTTGTTAATTACCAGAAAAAAGTTGGAATTAAAATTTTAAAAATAAAATTTTATCAGATTGAAGAGGTTAAAGACATTTGTCGTTCAGTTCGTTTCTTGCTTGTGAAAGACTTATATGTACGTAGGAAGCAGTTTCCATTTTCTCTAGCATATGCTGTAACTATTCATAAATCTCAAGGATTAACTGTAGATAGTGCATTTGTAAACATTGGATCTAGTGTGTTTAAAGAAGGTATGGCATATGTTGCTTTGTCACGCGTGAAAAAAATATCTGGTTTATTCATGATAGACTTTGATGACTCAAAGGTTGGTGCTGATGCAAACTGTGTAAAGGAGTATAATAGATTAAGAAGAATCTATGCTCCTCATTTAGGTCAGTATCCTGTGTTTTGAAAAACTTGTTTGTCGGAAAAGGAGATTTGAGAATACCTGTAATGAGGTTGTACAGAAGAGAAAACAAAAAGAGAGTGATGTGACTGCAAGCAAAATGAAAAAGGACAGTGTTGAAGAGGTTGTTGGTTGTCATTTTGAAAATAGCTCTGGTGTCAACTGCTATGCAAATGTAGTGCTGAATGTTGTATTTTATCTTCAACTTTTGCAAGAGCAGATAATACTAAATCATGAAAAAAGATTTTGGCACCTGAAAAATAACTTATTTATTAAAGTTGGACCTTGCCTGTCCGACCCTCCAATAGACTAATTAGCACAAGCTTTCCAGCAGCTTCCCTGATCAGTGCTTTACAGTAGCGTCACTAGGGGGGTGCGGACTGCACCAGGTGACACAATCACATGGGGTGACACCAAATTGCAAAATAATGGGACCCCTGCCTGTGGACCAGCCTGCATGGGGGAGCCCCGTGCCCGCAGCCCAGGCAGTGACAGCATGGCATCCATAGGGGACTTCGACCCAGAGACCACCAGCGTGCTGGCTACCAAGATCGAGATCACCGTGTCCTGCAGGTAAGACCCCCGTGCAACTGACCCTCACATGCACCCCCTGACTCCCCCATGCAGCAGACCCCTCACATGCACCCCCATCACTCCCCCTCCCGAAGCCAAGAGCAGGAGGGTGCAAACTCTCAAGCCCCCCTTCCCACTCCACAGGTGGCAGGAGTGGGCATGTTCAGAGCAGAGGAGAAGAGGCTCACTGTAGAGGGTATTGCTGGGGCTCACTGTAGGGGGTCCCATGGGGGCTCACTGTAGGGGGTCCCACGGGGGCTCACTGTAGGGGGTCCCACGGGATCAAAATGTACACCAGAGCAGGTACAATGACTGGGGAGTGCAGAGGTAGGGGGCACAGGGGAAATTTGTAGGTATGTGCCACCGAGGAGTGCGAAGGTGGGGACATAGGGGAAGTAAAGCAAACTGGATTTACTGCAAAATGGGAAGGTTTGCCCCAGCACTTAAAAAATAATTACAACAATAAATATTTTTTTGCATTGGTTGGGTAGTATCCAGGAGTCACCCCCCACCCACCTTCTAGTGAATCATAGAAGATATCTCACCCAAAACAAATCTGGAGCTGCAGATGTTCAGCAGAGGGACAGGCCCTGTTTCTCACCTGTGCAGAGAATAGAAGGGCATGGCCTGCTCCTACTTGTACAGAGGACTGATAAGTGATCCCAAGGGTCAGTTGGCTGACCTCTTGCATGGCTACAGGGACAGAACAAACTGAAGAGGCTTCATTTTTCCTTGAGTGACTAACTGATCAGTAATTACTCAGCTGGAACTGGTCCCGGCTGCTGGGTCCTGCAGGAGTGAGTTGTGATCCCTAACTGCTATATCTGAAGTCCTGGGAGCTTCAGAAGAAATCAAGAGGAATTGCTACAGAAAGTTTGATTGGGCTCCTAACATTTTTGCACTTCCATGACTCCTGGAGCTTTAGCACACCATGTGATAAAGTGGCCTGATTTTGAAAGGGTTTAATTTAATGCAGCTTCAACCATGCCCCTCTGAAGAATTATGAGCTCTAAAATAGAGTAAGTCTGAAGGTGTGTAGAAATCTTGACCGGGCATACTCACCACACATATCTGCCCACACACGGACATTTGTGGTCATCAAATAATCCCACTCCAAGCATTTCCTGCCAAAAACCAATAGCTTCATAAACCAAACATTTGACTAGTGGAGCTCATCTAGATCAATGCCTCACTAATAGGTTTGAGAGTTAATTATGTCTGTGAGTGTTCCCCTATGTCTTGACCCATTACATACAATTAATAATTTGAACAAATCAAACAGCCAATTTTTCTTTTTAGTAGATTTTATTTTGTGTATGAAAAAATGAGCATATATACTGAGCTTACAAATACACTCTACATACCCCAAAGCTGTTGTCACAATTGCACACTAGTGCTAGTGGGAAAGTCGCAGTTCTTATACATATAAAAGATTCAATAAGAAATGAAGTGGGGGGGGGAGGTGTTGACGTTTTGACCCAGAATTATCAGATCTCATCAGGAGAATTGCCATCTGGCTAGAGCACCTATAACAAAAGTTGGCTCAGTTAGGGTAATTTAATTTATGCAATATGAACATTAGTTACTTAATGTTCTGTAATCAAATGCTCGCCAAATAATTATAAAAATGAGGGGGCACCAAGGGTAGTTACCAAATGAAGAAGTAAATCCTTCCGAAAGATAACGTCAATCACTTGATTGGCCATATTCAGTAGGTATGTAATACACCAGTAAGTCATCCCATGCTTGTTAAAACCTGAAATGTGATCCAGCGTGCATATTTCTAAAAGACAGAGGGGAAAAGATGAATATTCACAATTGACTATCTGAGACCTTCGCAGTATCGTGGTGATTAAGTGATGCAGGAAAACCTTCTAAATCCCAACACTTAAAAATAGCGGTCCATACCCTACCTAATGAATCATATCTAACAACATGCAACTAATACTCCTTGAATATCACAGGTATTTCGGCTTGCTGAGATAATGTATGTTTTGTAGACTGTACATCACAGCCAGCCAATGTCCTCGCTGGAGGTAAATATCATATCTGAATACTAGAGAGAATTAATTCAATGGTCATACTCGTGGTGTGGTAATGTACAGTTAATGCATGCAATATACACAAGGTTACTAAGCTCATCCTGCGACTCGAAAAAAACAAAACACTTCTACTGTCCCTCTTGGACCTCATATGCAGGAAGCGGTAAGGGTTGGTCTGCTAATGATCATATCCAAAACCTTAACTAAATGTAAAAAGCATAACAAGGACCTTACAGCGGGGAAACAATGTGTCCTCTCACTAGTTCGCCTTATGTCCGCAATGAAGATGTGCTGGAAGATGGTCCAGACTAGATCAAAGTTAGAATCCTGGACCACTCAACCGCTACCCTCCTTCCGCCATCTTGAATGAGGGTCACAAAGTAAAAACTCAATTTGGAGGCTAAAGGGGGCTCTAATCCTCGCTGTCACAGCAATGGCAGTATCTAGCCAGTAATATCTGTCACATACAGGTCATGGCTGTCATAGCATTGTAAACGTTGGCCCACTAAGTGACTAACGTTAATCTGTTTGTGATTGAATTACTTTCTTGAGTTTGCAATCAGCATACAATCCACTCAATCAATACCGTATTACCAGATACACCTTAGTGAAATAATGCAACTGAACAATACAACAATATTGTGCCACCGTCACCAAGCAATCCGTGGGACATTAACACACATGAATTTATTTGCATATCTGAAGGTGTCCAGTTTTAGCAAATCGCCAGAGAGACAGGTCTACCCCTAACTCTAAGTCAGTGGTGATACAAGCGTCCAACACTTGTAAAGGAGATACTGAGGTGTTTGTCAAAAATATCTCCCAAGATCAGACTGCAAAGACTCTCCTCATAAGTGTCCCTATTGTTATCAAGACTGGATCATCCCCCAGTGGTGATCCATCTCTCTAGACATATCATGTATTTATGTACATAGCTGTGGGGACATATACGCTATCGCCATTCATGTGTTCAATATCAACAGTCTTTGCAGATGATAGATGTTGTTCAGATCCTTTGTGGTGCTTTTAAGTAAATCAATTTATCTGCATTCTCTTAAGTTCAATTGTGTAGAAATGTTGCCACCTCTCATAAGTACTAAACACCTCCACAACTTTCTAATAGATCTCATTTTTTGTTTCCTTGCTTGTAGTGTCATGCTAAAGGAGCGGAGCCCACCTTGCATTTAATGCAATTCCAGTGCTGTCATTTGACCATTTGGTATGTCTTTCCTGCATATACTTTGCTGCAAAGACATTTGATAACATAGGTTACTTTTTGAGTGTTACAATTATAAAATGCCTTCAATGTGTAGGATCAGGAATGGGATGACAGTATCTAGGTATACATCAGTCAGTCAGTCATATACTTTATTCGATAAAATTAATATCATAAAAAGACACATTTACAATAATAACCAATTAAAAATTAAACACAATTTATACACCAGAAAATTAGTTTGCGTGTCAATGTCATAAAGCATAACCTGAAACAAGTGATTCGATCCTCAAATCCATATTTGGGCATTCAATAAAATAGTTATTAAATATTATGCTAAAAAAGAATTAAAAAGCTATATCCATTTAATATAATATAAGTAAAATGACAGCATCATACATAATCAAAATACAGCATCCCCACGGCCTGCCTTTTTCTTCTTATTATTGGACCGGACCGCTGCCACCAAAAAATACGCAACATGAAAAATAGTCCGGACATTACTCATAAGTTGTAGGTAGATAAGAGCCGGTCTAACCTGAGTAAACCCTGCATCTCTCAGCACTGGTAACAGATACCGTTTCCTAATGTCTGAGTAATACTTGCAAAACATGACAAAGTGCAAAGTATCTTGTAATGACATGTTGTCACATTTGCAAGGCTCAGCATTATCCGGGGCTTCCCAATTAGGGAAATCTCCCATGATATAGTGGATTAAATTAAATCGGAATCTAGTTAACAAAAAACGATGAAAGGGACGTGTAACCTGATTCAGATAGAATTCCAGGCCTGGTAGGGTCACTAACCCAAAATGTTGTCTAACCAGCGGCTTTTTCAGTTCGAGTTCCTCCCTTTCAGCTGATTGAAGATTGACCATGGCCTCTTTTATCTAACCTATGTCCGCTTTCTTAATGGTATCCGGAGCCAAAAAAAGGTCTGACCTACCAAGTTTTTTAAAAGAGGATTCAATGTATGCAATCCACGGGATTTTCCTGGCGTTGTCTAGAGCTAAGCAATCTTTCAATATTATGTGGTTCAGAGTTATCTCCTCATTGAGCCAAGTCTTGAGCCAACATAATATCGGGGCCATTTTCACTTTGTCTAATACATAATCCAGCCCCATCTCCACATGTATTGAAAAAGTAGGTGTTGACTGTGGCAGATAATAGGGTTCTTAGGAATGTATTTTCCACCACTTGGATTTGATAGTCTTGTGAGCTATACCCCCAAATCTCACAGCTATATGTGGCTATCGCGAGGCACTTTGCTTTGTAAACCTTTAAAATAGCTTCCAAGGGTCTGGCTCCAAGACGTTTTGAAAAGCCCATTAGGGCTGATGTAGATCTGGCGAATACATTTCTTTTTAATTTCATTTGCGGACCCCAGGACCCTTTTTCGTCGAATAGGAGACCTAGATATGTAAAAACGGGAACCCTACTGACCTTATCTTTCCCACAGACAAATGTCATCATTTTTTTCTTTCTACTTTGTTCCCCTACAATCATTACATGGGATTTTTTTGCGTTTATTTTTAAATCAAGTGACTCCATAAACTTATCAAACTCTGATAACAATTTATTTAAACCAACTCCAGTACGGGCCAGTAAAACCGCATCGTCGGCATAAAGGAGAACGGGTATAGTCAAATCTCCCGCTCTTGGGACATCTAACGATGCTCCCTTCAGGGCTGGTTCTAGTGCATTTATATATAATGTGAAGAGTAGGGGTGCTAAAATGCACACCTGCCTCACCCCTCTCTCTGAATTAAAATACTTCGTACACCTCCCATCTTGTGTAACTCGAATAGTGGCAATCAAACCACAATGGAGGTCAGCTAGAAAGTTTACTAATGCACTATCAATGCCCATTTTTAATAGAATTTGCCACAGCTTTGACCTATTACTAGGTCAAAAGCCGTTGAGAGATCCATGAATCCCAAATAGAGGGAACCCTTTTTAGCTACAGTATACTTACTGATGAGGAGCTGTAAATTAAGACATTGATTCAATGTGCTCCTTTTTGCTCTAAAACCATACTGTGCGTTTGATAGGATCCCTCTACCCTCCAAATGATCTGTCAACCTTGCTAAAATTACTCTGCCTAATATCTTTACGGCAGAGTGAATCAAAGAGATGGGCCTATAGCAAGATGGATCATTCCTTTGGCCTTTTTTAAAAACCGGTATAATGATAGATTTTGACCAGGAGGTAGGAAATATATTAGACCTGGCAGCATTAAAAACATTTGTCAAAACCCTTGCCCAAAATCTGGGGTAACTTTTGTAAAGGTCTGCTGGGACCCCGTCTGGTCCTGGCGCCTTGTTTATCCTGGTCTCTGAGATAGCTTTAGCTACTTCAGTTTCCGTGAAGACCACTAATTGCATTGTTTCTGAGTTATCGATCACTTCTTGTGATCTCTCTGCCCCATGACTTCCATACATTTTCTCAAAGTTGGCCGTCCACCGGTCATCCGGAATGTTACAATCAAGACGTGAATTGTCTTCACCGGAAAAAAAAGGCTCATTAATAATTTGCCAGATTTTCCCACTATCCCTCAGAACCTCCTGAGACAAAAGTTTATCCCAGGCCTCATCCTTAATTTGGTTTTTCCTATCCTTAATAACCTGTTTGTAGGACTTCCGTAGCTCTTTATTTTGTTCTGTAATTCTTGGGGAACGTTTTAATGCTTTAAGGAGTGCTGTATGTGCCCTAGTACAAGTTTTAACAAACCATCTTTTCTCTTTGGAGATGGATGTGGAGTGCCTTTGTACCGTCAGATTACTATTAATTTGCTTACAAATGGAGTCAAAAGCCTCCATAATCAATGTACTCGGTACGGTATTGTCCAGACAAATACTAACTTCCTTCTCTGTGTTGGCCAAAACCTCCCCCATGAAGGTTTCTGGAATTACTTTTGTCCATTTCAATCTCCTACCCTGGTCAATTGGTTTCACCTCTCGTCTAATTCCCAACATCTCAGATACTTTAAAACCTAATTGTGCCCCCGGGACCATTTCTAAAATAACAGGGTTATGGTCACTAAAGACAGAGAACCTCACCATATATGATACAACTCTATTTAGAACTGGTGCAGTCATAAAGATATAATCAATGACTGTGCCTCTATCCGTGCCTTTATAGGTAGCTGCCCTCGGGCCTCCCTCAATACATCCAGATTCATAAAGATTTACGGTGGCCAGAAATTTCTCAAGGGCCTCCCCTTGCAGGGTATGTTCAAAGTGTACTAGAGCTGAATATGGGGGACCCTCAAATTCATCAAAGACACATTCATATCCACATGGGTGTATATTGAAGTCACCCATAACAATGACCTCAGCCCCTGGATTTTTAACTTTATATACCACTAAAAAGTCCTCTAGGCACCATAAAAATTGATTTAAGCACTCACTATCGTGAGAATTATAAAAATTAACCAGTAATAATTTCCCAAAATGTGGCCGGGATAACTCCACTGCCAAACCATTGTGGCAGCTCATGTCAATCTGTTTTAAAGAGCCTTCCAGATTCAGGGAAAAAAACATTGCCAAACCGCCCTTTGCTCTACCAGACTGGGCTTGTTTAGCGGGAATTTAAAAAAGTGTATACCCATCTATGAAAAAATTAAGGTTTGTATCCCAAGTTTCCTGGAATGCCAATATATCATAGGGCTTTATCTCTTCTAGCCAGGACTTATCGCCACACTTACTTTTCAACCCAGCTATATTCCAACTTAGAATTTTACAAGTAGGTTTTTGGCAGTCAATATTAGCCTCTGATCTTTCTGAAACATTTATATTTTGCACTTCAACCGTTTCCACCTGATTAAGGGCTACATTAACCACTTTCTGAACACGAGTGTCATCTAATCTTTCTGAAACATTTGTATTTTGCACTTCAACCATCTCCATCTGATTGAGGGCTACATTAACCACCTTCTGAACGCGAGTGTCATCTGATCTTTCTGAGACATTTGTATTTTGCACTTCATCCGTCTCTACCTGATTGAGGGCTACATTATCCACCTTCTGAACACGAGTGTCATCTATAAGTTAATCGCAATCTTCCAGGCCAGATAGCGCATCATATCTATTGCTCAGCTGTATCCTCCCACCGATGCCCCTCTCCTTTTGCCATCCAAAATACTGTTTACCCCCCCTCCACATTCTCTACTGCATAGAAATAAGATAAAGGAAGGGGGTAAATAGAGGGAGCCTTATCATCTTGAAACCATTTACAAATGTAATCCACCACCCTCCGGTCCCTGAAATTAATAACTATACAATCTCCCTCCACTGATTTTTGTTTATGCCCCACCCATCCTACTCTTCTTGAAAGGAGAATTTCTGCAGAAACATGAGTTGGTAACGGGCGGTTCTTATTGAGCCAGTAAATACACTTATTTTTAGGTCCTGGTGAGATTCCCTCTTAACCTGGCCTAATGGAGGGGCCCCCACCAGGACCACTACATAGGGCGCGGACTCTGGGGGAAGCTGGATATTTGGTAAAGAAGCTTCACTATAGCCCATTACATTTATACGCAATACCTCCTTTTGTAGTTCGGGTTTACCAGACTTTCTATACGGCAGCATTCCCTTGTCTTCAGAGAGCTCAGACCTTGGTTGATTGTTAAAGCCTGATACAGAACAATTTTCCCGGGAATTTATCAAATTGCCGCATACAGATTCTTTGTTTGGCACTATAGACTCCTTCGTGACTAAGGGGGGGTTCTCTACTCTAGATAGTGTATTGGGTCCCTCGCCTCCTCCCCCACCCCCTGCTTGATTTCTGCCTAAACCAGTAACTTGTTCTACTTCCCTGCCCCGTGATGAGGCTAGTTGCAGTTCAAGGCATACTAATCTAGAGTATTGAGTCCAAACGTGCAACTAATGGGGCCCAAGATTTTTTAAACAAACATTCAATTTTTGTCCAAAAGGGAGGATCCAGCTCGTTTGCACTCCTCTCCCCGGCAGAATCGTGATTATCCCTGTTCTCACTCGTAGAGCAGGTATTTCCAGGAATGTGTGAAGAACCTTAGGATACAGAGTTGTTGGCTCTCAGGACTTCACTAGATTTTAACTTCTTCCCCACGGTCTGAGTTTTGTTACCTTGACGGGACCGTTTCAATTGGGGGGCCTGTTCGCTCCTGGACAACTTCGCCTTTGCACTGGTATTTGACCGGGTTTTAATACTCGGTGAGCATACATCTTCAATCACCACAGGGATCACAGCATCCATGTTTTTATCTGACACACAGAGGGTAAGGGGAGGCTCATTAATCTGTAGTCTAGCTATTTCCGGTAGCCCCCGCATCCCCCCTTCTAAGGACACCAAGGAGACCATCGAGTCTTGAATATTAGTCCGACATAAGTCCGGAGACTGGGCTTCAGCTATCATCCCCATAGATGATCTTTTATCAAAGGCAATGTCGAGAGATAGCCTTTTTTCTGTAAGCTCAATGTCCTTCGCGAGTGCTGAAGAAACTCTCACTAAAAAGTTATCCAGGGTGCCCATTAGTGCTCCTCCTGTCAGCCTTCTTTTATCTTTAATATTTTCATTACTGGTCACTGATATAGCAGTCATCATGCCAGCAATAGATTACCCTCCCTAACGTCAGCAGTGAATACCTGCACAGGTTCTTATAATGGTCCACGCACTAACCTTAGAAGTAGTCGCAGATGTTGCAGATGAAAGAGGGTAGGCCCGTCCCGGCCTTGTCCGATATCGAACGGGCTAAAATGGGCCCGCCCTTGGCCCGGGCTTCGCCCGGCTCGTCCCGCGCAGCGGGCCTCGGCGTCCGTAATAAGCGCCTCCTGGCGCTGGCACTACGTAAGATGAATGCGCCGCCGCTAAGCCAACCGGGAGTTGTGGTCCCGGAGCGGCGACGCAACTATTGGCACCCAATGACTCCTGGCGGTGGCGGCAAAATGAGGTACGCTGTGCCCGTGTGCTCGTGAGTTTTCCAAAGCTCCGCCGGCCTCGACGTCCGTAATAAGCGCCTCCTGGCGCTGGCACTATGTAAGATGAATGCGCTGCCGCTAAGCCAACCGGGAGTTGTGGTCCCGGAGCGGCGACGCAACTATTTGCACCCAATGACTCCTGGCGGTGGCGGCAAAATGAGGTACGCTGTGCCCGTGTGCTCGGTGAGTACTCATAAGTACTAAACACCTCCACAACTTTCTAATAGATCTCATTTTTTGTTTCCTTGCTTGTAGTGTCATGCTAAAGGAGCGGAGTCCACCTTGCATTTAATGCAATTCCAGTGCTGTCATTTGACCATTTGGTATGTCTTTCCTGCATATACTTTGCTGCAAAGACATTTGATAACATAGGTTACTTTTTGAGTGTTACAATTATAAAATGCCTTCAATGTGTAGGATCAGGAATGGGATGACAGTATCTAGGTATACATGATATATCTAGTTAAGAAAAATGCCACATTTCAAAATGCCACATTTCAAATGATCTATCACATTTGACAATCCCACTTAAGGTCATTGCATCACTGTGGGTTCTAATTTCCAATGGGCCTACCAGGAAGTCCCTGATATTTTTGTTTCTTTTGTACACAAGATGTTGAGCTTTGTTGTGTGTCTCTGATTAAAGGTATTGTGCTCTTTTTGTTTTTCTTTTTGTGTTACTGCCTGAATTGAAAGTGCTAACAATCACAATATTTCTCTGAGCCGTCACCCTAGTTTTGCTTGTGAGTTACCATTCCCTAGGACAAAGCTATGATGTTTATAGGGCCCTAGTGATGATTTTCTTGAGGTACCCCCTTTCCATCTTTCATTTTGAGGTGTTCATCTTCTTTAAAGCAGCTCTTCTTGAGAAAATAACTCCTGCTTAGTCTTAGACTGATCAAATGGCAGATTATCCCTCAGAGCTCGCAAGTGGTGACTGTTGTACCTTAATAGGGCATTTGTGTCATCTGGCATCTTGCACATCTTTGTCTGGTGTCTGGAGTAGTTCTAGGTAGTTGATTTCAGTCTTGCTGTAGTTGGCTGAGAAAGAAAAGTCTATGCTCTAGTTATTTAAGCTAGCCCATGAAATCTAAAATGTCACCATCCTCACTATTCCGTGGTAGGAATATGTAATCGATATAGCATTTTCAAGATCTTATTTTGTCTGTGAGGTAATTATTGATGTGTGAGACACATGGGGCAAAGCATGCCACACTAGCACCTTTATTTGCTTATGGTATTCATGCTTAAAAATAAAATCATTCCTTTTCAGCTCAACTTTGGCCAAACCTACAATGAATTCAAAGAGATGTCCATGTACTGTTAGAGATAAACCTATACCCTCATTGGCATTGCCTTGGGGAATGTTTGTTGATTATAATTTGACATCGAGAGTTCCCTAGATGTCCTGATGGTTGCAATATGCCACATACTCTGCCATTGATAAAGTGTATGCTATCTCTTCCATACAAGGCAATTTTGGGGACCTCTTTGATGTAGAAATCTGCAAATTTGCACTGCTTCTAGGACCCATCTACACCTCGAGTCTATGGGTCTCACAGATGGTTTATTTGTTTCCTTATCTATGTTCAGTAATGTATAAATTACAGGGTTACTATGGAAAGGTCTATTCAATAAAACATACTCTTGTCACTAACAATCTCTGCTCCTAGGGCTCTTACTCCACTTATATTATCTTGAATACTCTTAAAGGGATTGGCTGCAGGTTTCTTAGAAATGCTAATACTGCTGGATAATGTGGGACATTATGTCTCATAGTCACTGGGTTTCTGTATTAATAGGGTATCACCTTTGAAAACCAGATTGATCGTTTTGTCCAAATTTTGGTATAAGGTGGTAAAGGCATTTGTTCATTCTTGGGTATTTTGTAAGGAATATATTCCATTCTGTGTTTAACTTTCAACTGTTAGAGGACTGTGTACCAAGCACAATGATTTCTGCGGTCATTAAATGTGTGAGGGTTTGAAGCATGGAGGACAGTAACAGGCCAGTCCCTGTCTCAATCGTGGGAGCTACTTTATCTTTTGAAGTACTGTCTGGATCTGATTGTCCTAAGGAAGTGAAACAATCCCCCCCTAATTCTAAACAAATCGGGTATATTTGTTATCACAAATCCTAATTCTCTTCTAAGTGTCAAGTTCTCATCATGACTCAACACATGCTTTGAGATGTTAAACGTTGGAGATTCACTATTTCTACTGATAGTTACTCCCCGTTGGTTAATATTTGGTCTCCTGCCATACTTGCGACCCCTCCTTCTGCTCCTCTATCTCCCTCGCCTCTGGAGTCTCTTGGCTATCCGAGCCTACCGAAGATTCTGAGGCTGTACCCTTCTTGCATGTCGGTGGAGCTTTAGGCCCTGTTGTGTAGTAGTCTACAGGTACAGGTATGCAAATTATTTCTTGTAGCATGCTATAAACATTTCAACCTTATTGTTTTTTCTTTCCAATATTGAATGGAAATCAATGATTTTAGCAGATTATCCAAGACTGCTTCTTTCAGTCACACTGTCACTCTTGATTTTATTTTCCAGGTCAATCTGTTTCGGGCTATTTAATTCTTCTAGAGCTGTGTCAATGCCTAAAACCATCCAGTAATGTGAACAATGGTTTCCAATGTCACAGAAATGCTTCTTAAATTTCTTGCCATGTGTGAAAATGATTTGTATATTTTTGACTTATTACCCCCCGCGGGATAATAATATCAGCCTTCAGATACTCAGTAAATGCTTTACCATATATTTCAGTTCTCACTGCCTTCCTGAATTTCTCCAATTCAACTAAGTCTGTTCAATTATTTTCACTGACGCGACCCTCAACCTAAAAAAGGAATGTCTTCTAATGATCTTAGAAGTTTACTCTTTGGTGTATGACAATGTTTGTTACTCCATACTAGAGCACGTAATGCCAAGGTTTAACTACAATGCCTTGCAGATGACAGTCTGCTCAAAACTATATACACACAACCATATGCCCACAACGACCAGGGTAATACTACTAATCAAATATTATTCCGGGGGGGGGGGGGGGGGGTGTCTCCTTTAGATTAATACTTCGCTAACCTAAGATGTAATTAGATGAATTATGTCTGAGTGTTCCCATCATGTCTTGATCCATTACATAGCATTGAAAATTGGAACAAATCAAGTTTTTCTCTATGATCCTGATTTGTCATTTTGTTTACCTTTGCAGTATGTGCAGTGAAAACTAGTGCTAAGAAAGTGAGCATATATACCGAAGCAAGAAATAGATACTGTTGAGAGCCCAAAGCTGTTGTGTTGGGTGTACAATAGTCAAAGGGGGACTCTGGTCCTCATGCGTGTACAGGGTTGCCTTTGTTGTATACAAAACCATCAACTTCAACAGGACTTTTTCCAAAAGACTATCGACTTTGAGAGGACTTGCCGGATACAGTCTTCAATGTTGGCCTGCTAGAGGATATTGACTCACATTTCAGAGACTAATTCAGATGGTAAAGTCTTTGACTGGTTTGAGCTGCTTAGTATATCTGACCTCAGTCTCATTGCAGTTGGCCTGAAATTGCACCTATGTGCCTGTCCATCATGAACAGTGACTCCAGATTGTCAGTTTACTTTTTCTTGCTGCTTTTTGCTCTGAAACTTTAAACACTCAACATCCCATTATTGAATGTAATCATTTTTAATTGTTCTAAAGATTGAAAACTTGTTTCACTTTTAGAAATTGGTTGCAGGATTTTCATTTTATTTCTTAACTTAAATATTTTGGTATTTCTAAAGACATGTGTTGCTTATCTTTAAGTTAGGCCTGTCTGCACAATGCTGTAGCTACCAGGGGTTGAGCCACAGTTTGTTTATTTAACCTTTGTGTTCACCCAACAAGATTTTCACTTATTTCTTTGAAAGAAAGCTCATCCTCCCCAACTGACTCATTTTCTAACCACTTCCAAAATGAATTACCAAAATAAAACTAGAACATGTGAGTTAACCATACTTCTAATAAGAACACCAATTTATTTTGGAATTAGAAAATGATCATTTGTTAGTAATTGACATTGTGCACAGTATTGCTAGATGTTCGGTATAGACATACTCAATATGTCTGTCTGGGTGTGTGTACATTAAATGGTTGAATCTGCTTCTATGTGCCTTCACATTATTCCCATACACCCTAAATGACAGGTTGTCCATGATTATACTCTAATCTCAAGAGATTTAAAACCACTACGGAATGAATGAATGAGTTAGCACTTGTAGAGCGCCTGGTTACCCGTGGGCATCCCAGCGCTAAAAGTAGCACCTATACCGGTTCTAAACATATCCAGGGAAGAGGAGAGTTTTCAGTTTCTCGTGAAAATTCAGGTAGTTTGACTGTGAATGGATATAGAGGGGGAGGCGGTTCCAGGTCTTGGCAACATTATATGAGAAAAGACAGCCTCCACTTCTAACCCGTTTAATTTTTGGGACTGTCACCAGATGTTTCATTTCGGATCTCTGGGCTCTATTGGACTCGTATGGGTGAATCATGGAACAAATCATTGAAGATCATTCTCCCGCAAGTGCTTTATGTGCAATGCACATGGCCTTAAACTGGATTTTCTCCTGAATTGGGAGCCAGTGCAAAGATGTCTGGGCGGGTTTGACTGAGAGACATTTAGGGATGTTCAGGAGCAGATGGGCTGCACAGTTTTGTACTGTCTGCAATATTTTGACGTGGAGTGAGGAGCTCCTAAGTATAGAGCATTGGCATAGTCAAGCTGTGACAAAATCAGAGCTTTAACTAACAGTCTCCTGGCTGTGAAAGGTAGTAGAGGGAGAATCTTCCTAATCATCCTCAAGAGACCATAGCAGCTGGCTTCTACTTTCCGGGCTTGTTCCTTGAAGTCAAGGTTCCAATCGAGCCAAACCCCCAGGCTCTCAATGTGCTTTTTCGGGGCAGGAGGAGGGCCCAAACAGTTAGGCCAGTGTGAATCTATATTGGAAGGGGTGGAATTTGCCAAGGAGCATCAGCTCAGTCTTTGCCTCATTGAGCTTAAGATATGAGCTATCTATCCATCTGGAGACTTTGCCTAGACAGGTGATTAGGCCCGGTTCAGAATTGTCATTTTAATTGAGGGAGAACACCAATTGAGTGTCGTCAGCGTAGGTGACAATCTGAACAAAGGGAGTAACTATTTCTGCCAGGGAGCTCATGTAGATATTAAATAAAGTGGGACTCAGTGCAGATCCCTGGGGAACTCCACATATGATTGGCAGTTGGTTTGAGGAAGTTTCATCCTGAGACTGAGAAAAGTCTGTTTTCTAAGAAGGACTGCAGCCATTTCAGTGCTATTCCAATCACTCCTGCATCCTTGACTCTACTAATCAGCAGAGTGGTTCACCGTGTCGAAGGCTGCGCTCAAGTCCAACACAATCAGTGCTGCGTAGCCTCCGCCATCAATGATTTTTCTAGTTTCCTCTACTATTGCCAGAAGTGCAGTCTCCGTGCCTTGATGTGTTCTGAATCCTGTCTGTGAGGAATGGAATGTGTTGTTCTTTTCCAGGAATACAGAGAGGGCTGAGTTCACATGCTTCTCAGCAATTTTACTCATGCCTGGCAACAGGGATATCGGTCGATAGTTTGCCCAGTCTTCCGGGTCCAAATTTATTTTTTTAAAAGTGCTTTGACCATCGCCTGTTTCCAAAGCGGGGGCACAGTTCGCAGCAAAAGAGAGGCATTGATCAGATCCAGTAGGACCGGAGAGATGGTCTCAATCTTATTTAAGATGGTGGGGGGGCTGGATCTATAGGAAAGCCAGATTTTAGGTGATTTAAAATCTTGTGCAAGGAAGCTTGTTCTAAGGGGGGGAATTTCTCCTACATGTCCTGTTCCTTCACTGAGTATGTTGGTGGTACCAATTGTAAGTCCGTTTCCTGAGGAAAGGACGTATAGATAGTTTGTATTTTGGCAGAGAAAAATTCTGATATCTGGTTACACCTACGAAATGAAGATAATAACTGGGAATCACGATTGTGAATAATCTTATGAGGACTTAAAGAACTGGTTGGCAAACCAAGCAAGATCATGTAGCACTAAAGAATTAAATATTAAACAAAATCGCATTATCGGCTTGGGTCAAAATTGATTCCTTTGTAAAATTGTGTCGGCTTCTCTAATCAGTAGTAGTATTTCTTGAGTGCCTTTTTGGCCTAAAAGTTTGACCGAGCTATGTACTTTCCTTGGGGACCAGCTCTCTAAATATTATAAAGCAAATTAAAATTATCATCTCAATACTAGAAATTCCTGACACACCAGTAAACTAAATGAAACAAAACAGCTTTAAGTTTTACAAAAGAATTGGCAGGGCGTGTACTGACTTGGAAGTAACACACTTGCACTCTCATTACGAAAGCAATGTGGCAAGGAAAGTAGACAATGAAAAAAGGTGGGCTGATCTGAGGTCAGTAAAGTCAGACTTTATTAACTATTCAAATCACATTAACCTTTACTAATGACACAACTTTGATTGACATCAGCTGCACCTCATTGTATTGCTGTGTAAATTACGCCCGGTATTCCTGTAAACAAGGCTGCTGAAGCTGAGCCCTCTCATGAACAATTCTGCCAGTTACTATTATGATATATTGAATGGCAGATTTTGCTAGACCTTGATTGTAGTCTGCTCTAAGTCCAAATGGTGTGTCAGCCAGTGTTTAGATCAAACATTAACATTGGGGTTAAATGGCTAACTCCATTGTTAAGCACCTGCACTGCCCAAGACAGCTGATGTGGAGCTATATTATAGAATATACATTTAGGCTCACACACATCACTGGCTTACTAACTGTTTATAGCTTTACTTGATGTTGGAGTTTATTGATACACTAAATTGTTAGTCCAAGAACTTGAATTCTGGGCAAAAAAAACAGAATCTAATACGAGTTTATCGAACAGGGTTTTGACAGGGCTACAGCACAAAAGATAACCGACTTGTATTGTTAACCTTAATCTTCAGATCCACACACACCAATAGTTTAGCACTATACACTGCTGTCTGAGGTTTTAGATGTGGTTTTGACAGGTTAGAAACACATGTTCTATGGACAAATCTGTATAGTTGGGTGGATCACAAATCAACTGCTTGGCATATTGAGATGTGGGTTAGGGTCTAGAAGGGCCCCATAACTCGTTACTTCAGGAGAAGAAAAATGTAACACAAAATTCAGCTTAAACAAGGTTGTGTAATGACTGTTTTTAAAAACAAATGATATACTACCTTCACTACCCCCACAAAATCTAGAGAGCAGTCTCTCCTCTCTTGCAGTATGCTGTTGGCAATAATTTTAGATCAAATACCTGTCAGCCTACAGGGAGCACTTGAACGCATAGTAAATTACTGTATAATAAATTGAAAATCCCTGGGAAAATGACGATCTGGTTGTTTGGAAAAACATGAGATAAAGGCGGTATATAATATTTAAGAATTTGGTGTGGGTAAAAAAAAAAACCTGTAAAAGAGCATTGTGCTTTCTTGAAACACTTTATTCCAACGTATATGAGGAGAAATCTAACTGGGCCGACACTGGTACCTATATCAAAGATCATGGAGACAAAGCAAAATCCCACATACAGTGTCTTGTTGGCATTTGAGAAAGGACTGCACAAGTCCAGATTAGGCTAGAATTTATTCTCCAAGAAATACATTTTTGAACTGGTGCATCAAAATGTATACATACTCTTAATGACATGAAGGTGAAGATTGTGCTTCTTTTACTAAAAAACAGCAGTAAATGAAAAACAGTTCCTAAACTATGTCCTTGAACAATATGCCTAAATCACTGGTCTATTCTGTTCAGAAGTTGGGAGCATTGCAGTTTTTGATATATTAACTCTTTATTTTGTGTATTTTCATAAATAGACAGTTAATATATCAAAAACTGCAATGCTCCCAACTTCTGAACAGGTAATCGTCCACTTTGATTGCAGGTTTTTCTGACTTACAAACAATTTATACTCTGCCTTCAGTTTCATTCTTGCTTTCTTGCTGCCCCACAATAGAAACTTGAAGTAATCTCTATCATATGTAATCAAACCAGACTGGAACAAAAATAATGCATTGATACCCAATGCAAGTATGCTATAATCACATCAACAAAATGATTTCCGTTGGGGAAACCTGCTCCATCGAATCTTTGATAGATTGTAACATTCCCAATGGTAGAGCTAGACATGTTTTTATCCAACACCAGGTCTCAGATTATGCCTGTTCAAAGCTTATTCATGGCAAAGTGATGTATAAATAATAGATTTAGAATTAAACTTTGTAAAAGTTCAATCAGAAGATCAGTTAGAGAACCCTCTAGGCAATTATGCTCCAAATTCATAAATCAGATTTTGCTACCAACTTGAGCCATTTTTCGCACCTGGAAAGGATAGTGGAAGTCACTGATTTTTACGGTTTCTATAAAGCAATGAGCAATTGGCCCATACTGTCCATTCTAAATTCTATTAAACAATCTTCACACTTCAGCTGCTTTCAAATGTTGCATCACTCGCAACCTTCGGTTATCTGAAAAGTAGGAAATAAAATGCACCTTAAATAGGTTTTCATACATTGGTATATGTGGATAGATGGCCCTTCAGAAGAGGACTCTCTGCCTGCTAAACCAAGTCTCACACACTAGATTCTAGTCTGCACAGAATCAAATAAACCATAATCAGTTTGGCTGACCATTGTTCCCTGGGTTTGTTCAGGAGGTCAGGATAGCTCTACAGAAGTTACACACAATATATTCACTTCCAACAAAGTAGAAAATGTTGGTCTAGGAGGATAAGCTGGTCTTGTCCTCTTCACTTTACACCCCAATGGGTGTCTTGCTAATATCTGCAGCTTAATAGCATACAAAATTATTTTCCAAGAGCAAAGTGAACACCCTCCATTGGTTGCACCAACACATCAATTTCTTCCACAAAGCATCTTATGATTTTTGGGTTGTGCTGAACCAGGTATCTTGTTTTGAAAAACCTAGCACTTGCCAATATTTTTTGTAATCCTTCCAGGCCAAAAGCGTCAGCTATCCTGTCATTATCATGTGCTGCAACTGTCCCCCTGGGATTGTCAGAACTCCTAAAATGGTTGGAGGAACCAGGATATATCTAGAAGCACTGCAAACATGGCACGGCCTTTCAAATTTCAATCAGCAGAAGCAAATCTGCTTTCTGGCTCCTGGTTTGGGCAGCTACATGTGGGATCATGTCATGTGGTGGAGTGTGGAATGGAGTGTGGAATGGAGTGTGGAATGGAGTGTGGAGTGTGGAATGGAGTGTGGAATGGAGTGTGGAGTGTGGAATGGAGTGTGGAGTGTGGAGTGTGGAGTGTGGAGTGTGGAGTGTGGAGTGTGGAGTGTGGAGTGGAATGGAGTGTGGGGTGTGGATGTTGTGTGTGGAGTGTGGAGTGGAATGGAGTGTGGAGTGTGGAGTGGAATGGAGTGTGGAGTGTGGAGTGTGGAGTGGAATGGAGTGTGGAGTGTGGAGTGGAATGGAGTGTGGAGTGTGGAGTGGAATGGAGTGTGGAGTGTGGAGTGGAATGGAGTGTGGAGTGTGGAGTGGAATGGAGTGTGGAGTGTGGAGTGGAATGGAGTGTGGAGTGGAATGTGGAGTGGAATGGAGTGTGGAGTGTGGAGTGGAATGGAGTGTGGAGTGTGGAGTGGAATGGAGTGTGGAGTGTGGAGTGGAATGGAGTGTGGAGTGTGGAGTGGAATGGAGTGTGGAGTGTGGAGTGGAATGGAGTGTGGAGTGTGGAGTGTAGAGTGTAATGTGGAGTGGAATGGAGTGTGGAGTGTAATGTGGAGTGGAATGGAGTGTGGAGTGTAATGTGGAGTGGAATGGAGTGTGGAGTGTAATGTGGAGTGGAATGGAGTGTGGAGTGTGGAGTGGAATGGAATGGAGTGGAGTGGAGTGGAATGGAATGGAGTGGGGGTGGAGTGGGGTGGAGTGGAGTGGAGTGGAGTGGAGTGGAGTGGAGTGTGGAATGGAGTGGAGTGGAGTGGAGTGTGGAATGGAGTGGGGTGGAGTGGAGTGTGGAATGGAGTGGGGTGGAGTGGAGTGTGGAATGGAGTGGGGTGGAGTGTGGAATGGAGTGGGGTGGGAGTGTGGAATGGAATGGAGTGGAGTGGAGTGGAGTGTGGAATGGAGTGGAGTGGAGTGGAGTGGAGTGGAGTGGAGTGGAGTGTGGAATGGAGTGGGGTGGAGTGGAGTGTGGAATGGAGTGGGGTGGAGTGGAGTGTGGAATGGAGTGGGGTGGAGTGTGGAATGGAGTGGGGTGGAGTGTGGAATGGAATGGAGTGGAGTGGAGTGGAGTGTGGAATGGAATGGAGTGGAGTGGAGTGTGGAATGGAATGGAGTGGAGTGGAGGGGAATGAATGAGTGGAGTGTGGAATGGAATGGAGTGGAGTGTGGAATGGAATGGAGTGGAGTGTGGATGGAATGGAGTGGAGTGTGGATGGATGGATGGAGTGGATGGTGGAGTGAGTGGGATGGAATGGAGTGGAGTGGAGTGTGGAATGGAATGGAGTGGAGTGGAGTGTGGAATGGAATGGAGTGGAGTGTGGAATGGAATGGAGTGGAGGGTGGAATGGAATGGAGTGGAGTGTGGAATGGAATGGAGTGGAGTGTGGAATGGAATGGAGTGGAGTGTGGAATGGAATGGAGTGGAGTGTGGAATGGAATGGAGTGGAGTGTGGAATGGATAGAGTGGAGTGTGGAATGGAATGGAATGGAGTGTGGTGGAGAGTGGAATGGAATGGAGTGTGGTGTGGAATGGAATGGAGTGTGGAATGGAATGGAGTGTGTGGAGAGTGGAATGGAATGGAGTGTGGAATGGATGGAGTGGAGTGTGGAATGGTGTGATGGATGAGTGTGTATGGAATGGAGTGTGGATGGAATGGAGTGTGGAATGGAATGGAGTGTGGAATGGAATGGGTGTGGTGGGTGAATGGAATGGAGTGTGGAATGTGGAATGGATGTGGAATGGAGTGTGGTGGAG